>NC_089160.1:3137863-3767954 GCF_009819655.1 Sylvia atricapilla
AGGAGGCAGCAGGGCAGGGAGAACTGTTGCAGGGGTTAAGCACAGAGCAGGGCTCTGGCAGAGTCTGACGCTCAGCAATGGGTTGTTACACAAGAATAGACTGAAGGCAAGGCAATGGAAATAACTTTCCACACAGCCTGTGCAATTAGACGTTACAAAAGCATGAAGTCAGGAGCATGAAAGTATTTCGGAAGGTCTAAGCATTAATATGGAAAATAAATTCAAGTTGCTACCGAAAGGAGCTCACAGGAAAGAATAGCTCAAGGATGCTGAGCCTGCTGCTGCAGGGCTCCATCTTCCAACTGCTTCCATATTTGAACAGAACTCCCAGGCAGCTGCTCCCTAAATCCCCAGCACGGCTCCCAAGAGACACACGTCATGGGCAGGCTGGGTCAGATCATTCTCCTTTGTGCTGTGACCTAGAGAACCCTCAGGGCTGAACTAGTCCAGAGGCTGAAGTGTGCAGGCTCATTAGGGGCTCCACTAGACTCAAGCACCAGCACCAGAAATTGAAAGAATAATGTGCGTGGAGAGGTCAAATATTTGCTCAAAATACAGCAATTCTGGCAACACAGATATTGCCTGTGCCTGGTGCATTTTGGGGGATGACAAATGAGTTGGATACCTTTCAGTGGGGCTTTGAAAGGGAAGATGATTGTTCCAGGCTGCTACTGGAGGCTGTTTCACCAAGCACTTGTAAGGTACTGGGAACAATAACTTTTCTGCAGGAGAGAGTACACTACTCTTGTGCTGCTGAGGACTCTGGACATGAGGGATAAAGGAGGTTTTGCAACTCACCTCTAGCTCTGGCTGTACCACTTGACTTCTTTTGCTGCCTGACTTTGATAAAGAACCTCCTTTTGGAGAAGCAACCAAATAAAAGTCCTTCCCTATATAAGCAAATGACATATGGTCTCCTTGTCCAAGATCACAAAAGAACATTAGGAAAGCCAAGATGCTCCAGAAAGAGGGAGAAAAATGGAACATCTGACTTAGTAAAAACCAAGCTGCCACTGCCAGAGACTAATGAACAGTTTGCTGGCTTCAACTTCTTTGATGATTAAACACCAGCTCCTGTTCCCGTCATTCTTGGGAAGGAAATTAAAGGACAAAATCGTCCTCAAGTATGTTTCATTTGAAGGAGGGGATGGGAGAAATAAGAGGAATTGTTTTGAAGGGGAGAAGACAGGATCTGCCTGCAGTCAGCTGCAAGGAACTGGAACGGTGTAAAATGTACAGGAATATACAGAAATATGCAGGAATATACAGAAATATACAGGAATATACAGGAATATACAGGAAGGACTGAGCACAACAGCCACAGCCCTTCCTCGTCCAGCCCACCAAAGAGGGGAATTGTCCATCTCCAAACAGATAAATCAAGGCATCCCAGACCTCATGCACCAGGTAACCATAAGTAAATACCTGCCAGCAGCCTTTCCAGCCCTGAGGTAGCACACAGTCAGTTCAGACTCTCACCTTTGCTTGAGGCAGGAGGCAGCAGCTTTTGTACTTACTGTACTTTTCATGGGGAGAGCATCCTGCCAAAATGCTGCTTTTAATTTCTGTTTTGGTGCAAGTGCCAGTGCCCAGCTTACAAGTCTGAAGTTCTGCATGACAGCTGTTATACATAAAGTGACAAATATTTCAGGTACTGCCCTTCTCCCTACACTTCAGCCTAGCAGGCAGGAAAGACACAATATTTTTCCACCTTCCTGCTTTTTGAATAGCCAGATGTCAGCACTGACTTGGGAATCAGGGAGAGCACTCTTCCAGCAGTGCAAGGAAGGGCTGGCTTCTAGGATACACTCTGTGCCCTTCTGTGCTGCAGGTCTGTGTGCTCTTGAACTCATTTTCTTCAAGACCTGAGAAGTACTTTGCATGGATCTGGTTCCCCTCACTAATCTGATCTACTTTTGTAGTAATTTGCATGTGTTTAATTGCTGAATGCATGACCAGAAACTGGGACAGGTGTCTGCAATATCCTCAACAGCTCAGGGCGTGCAGGGAAAGTGTGGCTTTGCTGCCCTATTTCTCTCCTGCCTGGCCTTATCCCTGCAGCACCTGGGATGTGCTGGCCCTAAAGGACATAGCTCAGTCCTGAGCCAAAGGGATTTACTGTGACAAGGTCTTCAGAGTCTTGAGCCTGGACCTCAGTGGCCTGTTTGAGCACCACGTGTCACCTGTTGGACTGCCCCAGTCCTGCTGGGAGCAGAGATCAAGAGGGAAGAGCCAGAACTGGTGGGCACAGGGACGACATCACCTGCTCTGTGAGCACAGGCAAAACAGCAACCTTGCTGAGAGTTACAGGCAGCAATCCCAAAATCACCACCTGCAGCACATCTTCCTCAGGCAAGGCTCTGAGAACAGTGCCAGGCTCTTTGTACCCCTGAGCCACGAAATCTGTGAGCTGGTGCACAACATTCCTGCTGGGCTGTCTGCTCCCTCTGCCCCCCAGGTGCCAGCAGCCAGGCCAGACCCAGAGCCCTTTCTGCCCCCAGTTGTCCTGTTTCTGCACCACCAGCTGGATTGCTCTCAAAACCCACCACAACTGGAGAAATTGCCTTTTCCAGGGAGTGGCCACTTCATGGGGACACATTTCTGTTTCCTGTAGCTTGCCATGGCAAACCAGCAGAGAAGGGCACACTTTATTTACACTCACCTCAGGGCAGAGAAGCAAGGCCATACATAAAGTTTGGGAAAGGCACTACATGAATTTGACCCTTTTGGGGGCAGAAAGGGATGCTGTTACACAATCTTCTAATCCTAGATGGGCTGGGAACCGAGAGGCAACTCACGTTTATGTTTTACTGGAGCAACGAATGTCTCCAAATGGCTACTCCAGGTCTTCCCAAGTCCTTTCTCTCCCTTACCATATTTACTTAAGGCAAAAATCTTAACTTAGCCCCTTTTGTTAACTCTCTTAACGGGCATTAATGCCCTGTCTCTGTGGAGCCCCAGGGAAGAATTATGGCCAGGCATTGAAGAGCTGGGAAAGGAAAATCCAAGAACTTGCTCTTCTTACAAGATACTGTTCGGTGTGAAGTGCTTGGTGATTTAAAACAGGTTATGCTGACTCACCACAGAAAACCCTGGTGCTTTCCAAGGCTGTCTTCACCTTCCACTATTGACCTGCACTAATCCAGCCCTCTACCCCACTGCCTTCCACAGTGCTGGTGGCTGAATTCCACCTCTCTCCTCTCCTTCCTGCCTTACAGCCTGTGCTGCCAGTGTCCTCCTGTACACACATATTGGCATATCTAATATACAGCCATGAAAGCTCAAAAATGCTTTTAATAATTACTTGGTATTTAATTAAACATGCAACAACCAGCCTATTAGAGTAAATTAAATCTGAGTGAGACGCATGAACAGTGACTAGTGAAGATATCAGTTTCTAAAGCTCTCAGAAGGATGGAGGAAGAAAACTGGATTATGTCAAGGGAAAGTTGATGCTGGAAGATGACTGATGCTTCCTAAACCTTTCCCCCACATCTCTGGGCAAGTGCTAAGTGTGTAAACACAGAAATTATTTTTTCTTCCCTGAGGAAAAAGATTAGACAGAGCTTGTAATTCCCCATGCTGTCAAGACTTCCAGTGCAGTTTGGGGCTGCAGAGGTAGGAATTCATGTTATAAATAAAGCAATATTATTACTTTACATGGCAAAATAAAATGTGGTGTATGCAGCTCTGAGCATTGAAAACACGACACTCTGCAACAATACCAAGGCACACAGGGCTTCAAAGACATTGTTTTAATTTAGGGAAGGAAGGTTTCCTGTTTCAGATTCTGAGAATTGCCAGAAAGATGTCATTTCCCAGGAGTTAGCCAGAGGCAAACAAATCCTTTAAATCATTAAAGACAACTAGCACCTCCTGGGTGAAATCATCACCTCAGCTAGGCTAGCACAGATTGCTGGACCAAAAACTTTGGCTGGGGTTTGTTTCCTGTAGAAAGCAAAGTTTGATCCCGTAGGAAGGATGGAGTAGATGGTGAAGAGCAGGGCAAGTTTCTGGCAGGGGGGTTCAGTTAGGTCAGGCATGGTCTCAAGCACAGAGGAAGGCAGCCCTGGGGTTGGAAAAACAAGCCCTGCTTTTCAAAAGGAACGAGCAAACTGGATGCAAACCATTTCACCTGCAAACCCTCAGACTGCTGCACCCAGAGACCCGGTGCTGCGTCTGGGGTGACTTTCTGCTCCTGGATATTCTGCACAGCTCTACCTGTGGCCCCTCGGGTGAAAAGGTCGGTGGGAGGAATGCTGTTAGAGAAAAGGGTCAGCAATCAGCTCTAGCAGCTGTAGTGTGGACAGAGCAGTGCCCAGCCATGCTGGGACAGCAACAAAGGGCAGGGAGAGCAATGGATCTGCTCTGGGAAAGAATTTCTGCTCTCAGGGCTACTGGAAGTAGCAATCATGATGGAGGGATGATGGACACCTCCTCCTCCATCCATGGGTTTGGTTAGTCTGCCTGTGGGTATTCCAGGCTCAGGCCAAGGGAACCAGCCCAGGCTGAGCCCAGCAGCAGTGCCCACCATGAGGACCACAAGGCCCCCTCCCACCTCACCCATCCCAATCCTGCCTGCAGGATCACAGACCTGAGGGGTGGGTGCTGGCAACACTGAAAACAGCATTCACACTGCAGCTGTACCAAACACTCCTGATTCTGCTGAACAAGTCAAGCTTATGACAGGATGCATGGAGGATAAAAAAAAAAAAAGGGGAAAAAAAAAAAAAAAAGAGGTTTCAGCAGGCTGAGGAGGTCCACAAGCAGAGCAGACTTTGACTTCACAGCCAACTGGATGGGGAGAACAAGCTGCAGTCCCTGTCCACGCTGAATGAGTGCTCGCTGCAGCACCAGGACCAACAGTCCTGGAGCCAAGGAGCTCTATTTGCAGAGCTGGCAGCGAGCCCACGTGAGCTCAGTAAATAAAGTATCCAGATAATAAAAATACCCAAAAGCACTGTTTAATTTTTTTTTTTTTTTTCTGAGGGATCTGATACAGAGAGAAGTGGAGGGCAAGCCCATCCCTCCAGAAGAGTGGAACACACAGAACCTGGAAGGTCTGCTGGCTCACAGCTGGTACAGCTAAATACCTGACACTCCTTTTTGGGGCAAACAGCTGAGACTTGGGATAACAAGGCTCCAACAGCAGCTTCTGTCCTGTAAAACCTCCAGTCCCCTGCAATCCTAGCTACAAACTCTTGATGGATAAAAGGGTCAGTGTTTTGTGTATCAGCGACCCAGGAAAGCATCAAAGGAGGTGGTCAGGGGTGCAGAAGGCACAGGCTGCCTTCCCCTGCTGTCACACTGAAGATCCAGGAGACACTGGGGTACAGCAGGGTGCTGCAGAGGGAAAAGGAGATCCAACCTGTGAGCAGTGGGCATGGTTTGGGTTTTCTTCCCTCCTCACCAGAGGCTCAGGTGGGAGCTCAGCACGCCCTGGAAAAGGCAGGCAGGGATGTGTGAGGTGGCATTCTCAGCCTGGTGACCCAGCACACCCTGGAAGGGGCAGCAGGAGACCAGCTGTGCACACCTGGCAAGGAGAGACGTGGGAGGCGCCAGCGGATCTTGCCTTTTATTCCCTCCTCTGCCATTTTTTTCCGGGTGGGGCTGGCCTGAGATTCTGTTTGTGCCAGGGCAGCAGGGACTACCCACAGCTCATCCCACATGCATGCATGCTGTCCTTCCCCAAAACGATCCCCTCGTCTGACTAGAGGACCTCTCTGGATCTCCAAACAGCTCAGCAGACCCTCTTCCTTCCACCATCCCTTTTCCTTGAATGTTCCTTTTTCTCTGTAGCCTAGCAACTCAGCACAGACTCAGAATATTAACAGCTCCTGTCCCCACACACGATCTTCTCAAGAGGCCTGAAAAATGTGATAGCAGAGAGGCTGAGAGGGGTAGGAGCAAACATGAGAGATATGGGGAGCGTGCAGGGAGCCTCTCCCAGCATTCAGAAACAGCAGAGCCATTCAGCTGTCGGATCTGCCACCTTCACTTAACATGTACATAACATATAGAGCTATTTATAGCCCCATTTATTTACATATTCAAATAGCAGCACGACACGCAAGCGCTCGTATTTGGATTTAGGTTCTATATTGAGGCACTGGCACTCTTGCACAAATACGTTCTCTGTTGCTGGGTGCTTTAAATGTATATATGACAGGAAGTCAGAAGGTCAGAATCTCAAGGTCTGATTTGGTTTTCAATCAAATCAGATGAAGCTTTCACTTGGGGGGAAAGCTACTTTAGCATTCTGCAGTAATCCTCTCCAATGCTGCAACACTGCTACTGAAACAGGTGGCAGTTTGGAACATTGCTCTCAAATAGAGCCAGCTTTTTAATATATGTATATATATAAAATATATATATATATAAGCTGGGGGAGTTTTGCCCATGTAAAAACATGAATAAAAATTTAAGCAAGGGTGGGGCGAGGAGGGGTGGGGAGTGTGGAGATTATCCCAGGCAGTTTTCTGCAGTAGGAATTCTAACTACTACAGGAATGCTGGGGTGCAAGCTGAAGTGGTTCATACCAGCACCATACAACACTGACATGTTCAGAGCTAAAGATAACTCGGCTGAGAGAGGAACAGATGGAGCACTGCAATGCATAGCCCTGTTCAGCTGAAAGCACGCTGCAAACCATGCAGCCACAGCCTCTCCTCCTCCCCAGCACGACTCCTCTGGTGGCGTGGGGTGCGCTCACCTCCCCAGTGCACACTGAACTTGGCCTTGGCTGGGAGTGCACCCAAATGGCCCCGTTTGGGAAACTGCCTGGTGAGCCAAATGTGGGAACTCTGGGCTGAGCACTGGGGCAGGGCTGACTCAGCCCTCCCCAGGCTTGAACTCATCCTGGAGGACTGGCAGAGTGCTCCCCAGGGAGAGCAGCACCGTGTCAGGGACACTCCTGACAACCACGTTTTATCCGTGCTGCAAACCCCAAGGTCTGGGCTGGGAATCGGCCAGTTCACCCCACAGCTTTCCCACAATCCAGATTTTCCCATCGTGCAGACAAAGAGCATTCTGCCAACTCTCCCATTCAGATCCCAGGTGAGTGCTGGAAGGTCCCCAGGCAGAAACAAGCAGAGTAGAATAGAAAGCTTCAGGGGCAAGAGAGAGAATCGTTCCCTTGTCCAGCAGTTCAGTCTTTCCTCAACTGAGAGCCTGCTCCAGCAAGGTTCTCACAGTTCACCTCCTACTTAGGGCCAAATCATGCCATTTGGCCAACAGAAATATTCATTCAAGGTCATCACTAATGTTGAAAAAGCCATAGCCCATCAGCCCAAGCAGAGGGGAGCCCCTTTTGGGGAAGCAATGGAGCTGTCCCCAGACACGAGGAGAGCCCCAGGCTCTGGTGGCAGGACTGCAGCTCCCCGAGACCTCTGTCTCCAAAGGAATTCCTGGGGCTTTGTGCAGATCCAGCTCCCAGCTGGCCACAGCATTTGGAGAGACTGCACGGTGATCTTTGGCTTGTTACTTAGCAACTGGACTCTAAGTAGTAGTGAATTTACTGGGCTGTCACTGCAGTGGAAGCAGTACCAGGAGCAAGGGCACGGGGAGGGTTTTGTCAGGGGAATGGGGTAACTTGTGAAGTATTATGGAAGGCAGGCGAGATTTTTCCCTTCTACGAGTTGCCATAAATGCAGTAAATATTGACATATGAGTCACACTGACCTATTTTCCAGCTTTTAAGCCGGGACAATCTCTTTGCAACTGATTTCAGAAGCAGTGAATGGGGAGCACTTCAGGCCCCTTCACAAGTTCACTTTATTCTTGGCTGTTTTATGCAACCCCTTTGGAAGAACCGTCCCCATGTGTCAGGCAGACAGGGGACCACTCCGTGTTCAAACTTGAGCACCCAATCCCCCCACCACCACCCTGCAGGGCACCCCTGAGGCCAGACACTTTCCTTATCCTCACACACTGCCTCAGTCCAGGGGATGTTTCAGCACAAGCAGTGGGAATTCTGTTAAAGAAAGGCATTGTGTGATGTGAGCAGGAGTCCACATCTGATCCTTGACATTTTAGGCAGTGTCAGTGCTGGTAAAAGTCATCCCAAGCCTCAGCACTCACAGGATATCGCTGCTGCAAGGATTAAAAAAAAAATCCTAACCACAAATCTAATGATGGCACGTGAGGTGGGTCCCTGACATCAGCTTTGCAAAGGTGATTCTGGAGCTCAGTGGATTTCTACTCTTGCCCTCTCTCCAGACAAACCTCAGAGCAGGCAGCTGTGTCTCCTGCATGCAAACACGAGCGTCTCAAAGCTGCCAAGTCCAGAGTTGTTTGGAGGTTACTCTCCACTCTGCCACAGCCATTTTTTATTCCTCCAAACACCAATCTAGCAGCAGAAAAAACCATCAATATGCTGTTGCTTTGCCTCAGCCAGCCAGGTGGTCGTGTTTCTAGTTTCTGCTGCTGGAGAAGCAAAGTGAGCAGGTCCCCGGGTGACTGTGTAGCTGATGGCAGTGTGCACATGGACCTTTGCCTCCCCTGGTGAGTCTCCCCTTCAGGAAAATGCTGTTTCACGTGTACAGATGTTTGATTCCCAGCTGTCCAGTGCACTGCAGCCCCACACAGCAGGAGCTGAAGGCACAAGAGCTGTGTGAGTCCAGCAGTGCTGAGGCACCACAGCAGAGGAAGGCACAGGCTCCAGCCAGCCCTGAAGAAACTTTTCATGCCAGCTTTCATGTCCAATACCCTGGTTCATATCACAGCACATAGAAGCCCCTTTTTTTAAAAAAAGCTCATAACTTCCACCTGCCCATGCCTGTAGGGACAGCTCAGCCCGAGTCAGAGCTCTGCCATCCTTACCATGAGCAGATCAAGGCTCATGGAATCATCAAGGCTGGAAAACACCTCCAAGGTCATCAAGGCAGCTCCTGACAGAACCAGAGGACACAGTCTCAGGCTGCATGAAGGGAAGTTTAGGTTGGATATTAGAAAGAATTTTTTCATGGAAGGAGCGATAAAGTACTGGAATGGTCTACCTGGGGAGGTGGTGGAGTCACCATCCCTGGATGTGTTTAAACAAAGACTGAATGTGGCACTGGGGCCAGGGTTTAGCTGAGGTGTTGGGGCTGGGTTGGACTTGATGACCTTGAAGGTCTCTTCCAACCTCCACATTCTGTGTTTTGAAGGCCAAACTTGACCAAGCACCCCCATGGCCACTAAAGCATACCACAAACTGCCAGGTCTGCTCACTTTTTGAGCACTGCCAGGGAGGGTGACTTTACCACTTCCCTGAAGAGCCTGTTCAAATTCTTAACCGCTCATTCAGTGAAGAAATTTTTCCTGATCTCCACCATGAATCTCCCCTGAATCTTCCTCCACCACAAGGCCCCACAGCCCCCTCTGCTACCTACAACTCTTCCATCCAGCAGGACTATATCCCCTGCAGCAGCATGGCAGGCCACCATCTGCAGCTCAGCACCGACGCTGCCTCCTAGTTCTCCCATATTTTGGCAGTCCTAAATATTCTGCAGCCTTGAATACCAAGATGTAATTTATACACACACACAGAGTTTAGATAGCACAGTGTCACTGTGCTGGGGACACCCAAGGCTACAGAGAAACATTTGCAGCGCTGGAGTGTCATGTCACACTTGTATCTCACAGCATACAACTCCAGCAAGCTCTGACTGTAAGATTTAAATGCTTTAACCTTTGCTTTTAAAAAAACATTTGGATACCCAAGGACATAGAAACTGAGAAGTATCTGTATGTGGTTTCTCCATTGAGAAGAGACAGCAACAAAACAGAACGTTTTCAATTAAGAATAAGGAAAACATTGATACATTTGAAGAGAGTAGGTGGTACTAAAAGGCACAGCACAATAGTAGAACTTTCTTCTTTAAAATCTTGGTTTTCTTAAAGCTCAAGACATCTACACCAATGGAAAATCCTTTTCAAGGGCACATTGCAGCAAAGGCAGGTTTGTCCAGCATTGCAGGTGTCCATATATTCCAGTGAAAGCAGAACTGCAAAGCCTGCTCAGGACAGATTCCACCACAAAGTCTACTTCAAGCATGGCCATAAGAAAATTTGATGTAGTGAGAAGAGTGATGCCTCACTGATGATGGCGTAAGAGGTTGTAGGATGAATTGTGCTGGTCAAGAACACTCTTACACAAAACCTGGTCCACTTCATTTTGGGTTAAAAGCTAATTGAAAACCCTTGCAGCTCATGGTTGCCTTGAGACATGCTTTACATCTCTCTTGAACAGGGAAATCTGCCAAAGCAGACAGCTTGTTTTTCAAGCAAGCTCGAGAAGTTGGGAAATAACAGCCACGATTCTTCCTGCCATAACCTCCAGGAGATCCTGTGCCAGCACCAGAGCAGCCACTCAACAAGGCACAGTCTGGAAGCAGGGGCACAGGGCTGGGAAGCACTGAGGCATTGGGAAGAGGGTGCCCAGAGAAGCTGTGGCTGCCCCTGGATGTGGGCCTGATATTTCTGGGGCTGAGAGATTTCAGCCTGCTGGCAGCTGCTGACTTTTTCCCAAGGAAAAAAATTTCTGAAGAAAGCTTCTTCTCAAAACAATCTTGGCAAACAGCTCTCTCCAAACAGTCTTTCTCCAGGTGGTGTTTTGCTGTTTCTCTGGTTTAACCAGTGGCATTAGAAAGGTGATGTTCCTATTCCCCAACCATGTTAAGTCTGTGTTGGAACACCTTATAAAAGGTAGTAAGAATTAGACAATAAAAGCCTTTTTTCTATGCTCTTTGCCTTCTGAAATAATTGGAGTCTCTCATCTTTCTTTCACATCCTGCAATGACACCTGGATCCCTGGAAGTGTCCAAGGCCAGGTTGGACAGGGCTTGGAACAACCTGGGGCAGTGGAAGGTGTCCTGGTTTGGATGAGATGAGCTTTAAATCCCTTCCAACCCTGACCATTCTGTGATTCTCTGCAGCAAAACAAGGTCAGCTTTGCCAAGCCCCCTGCCCCACCCCTAACCCGTCCCCACCGCAGGCTGTCCCCCAGCAGAAGGAATTGGCATCTTGCCTTTCACACCCCTGTTCCTGCAAACGTTTTTTTATCTGGAAGCCTTGTTTCCTACACTAGCCCTCTGCAACAATCCTCTTGTAACTTTTCAACTTGTCACCAGGTTTATAAAACTTTAAAGCCGGTGCTATAACAAACTGAAATGATGTTATTGCAGATGTAGGAGAGCATCTTGGGATGAATAAATTATAGGAGCCACAAAGAAATCATGACTATAATGGCTGGATGCTCCGAGCTGTCTACGGTGTGCAGACACAGGAGGGAGCAGGTTTAGGACTGCACAGATCATAGGGCAGGAAAATTGAAGCGTTATGAAGGGTAACCTCCTCTTATTTCAAATGCATACAAAACTGCTGGTAGTTTTCCTTATTGAAATAGTTCATTAGTACTTCAAGGGAGTCTGAAGTGTCTGGTGCTAGAAAAATACGTCCCCGGAGATTGCCTAGAGAGGGAAGAAGCTACATTGGAAGGATTATTCCTTGTCTAGTCCCGCCATGCAGAGATATACAGCACACCCTGAACAAGCCAGTCCTCAGCTGGATGAAAGGACATCCAGCAGTGGGGGAAGACTTGCAGCTCTTTCTGAAGCCATTGGTACTGGCACCATCAGAACTGCAGCACCAGGGCAGGCTGGCTGAGCCACACCCTTAAGGTGGGTGACTGAGCAGCATCCAGAGCACAAAGCACAGGGACAGACACCCACAGGCTGCTCCAGTTGAGAGTGGCATGAGCTCCACACTGCCAGAGCTCTTCATTCCCCAGCTCAGAAACGCTGCTGGAATCCTCAGTAACCTGGCACCACACCAAGAGACCTGAACGTGTCACTGTCCCACTGCCACTGCACACCAACAAAGGTCTATAAACACCTGCAGGTTGTTCCCTTGGTGCATTAAGTCTTCAGCTTTTATAGATTTCAAATCCCGAACTGCATTAGTGTAAAGCTCTGGACTCCACACAGTGTCAGTGAGCTCCCTTCAGTTTGGTCACACAAAACAATCCTGAGAACCAAGGGCACCATCACAGCCTCAGCCCCCAAAAGTATAAACAAAAGTGAATTAGGGGGAAGCAAACTGGGGGAATGTGACTTCATTACCTGAAGCTGTGATTGGACAATTCACCTCTGATATGCAAATAGACCAAACTTATATCTGCCCAAAAAACTCATGACCATCATCCACCTTGGGTGTAGCCTCTGCCAGGCTTTTGAGTACCCAAGGTGAACCTGTTAAAGGCCTTTAATAAACACCCACTTTATTCTTTTAGCTCTCTCTAGTCTCTGTTGTAGGTGGCCATTCCAGGCATCACCCTGCTCCCTGCAGCTCAGTCACAGGTCACCCCAAAGGAGATGGGCTGGGTGAGTTATCCAGGAGATACCATCCTCCTGTCCTTCATGGGTCACCTGAGCTGCTCAACAGCAGCATGGAGACATTCCTGCCCTCAGCCTGCCTTTGAATCCCCAACTTGCAAATTTGTACAGGAGATGAAAAGACTCCAGAGAGGCCTTTCATCTTCATGGCTCAGCACTTCCCAGAGGGTCTGCCACTCAAATGAGCCCTCCTCAATACCTATTTGGCCTGGACCCTGGCATCATTCCCCAGACATTTCAATTGATGTCACTGATCTTGGCTCAGCAAATAATCCTTCTAATCACTGACAAGAACAGAGGCTGCAGCTCAGCATTGCTCAGCCCTGCTGAGGGGGGTACACAGCAAGAAAACATCACTCTACAAAGTCAGCCTGAAAATATGGTTGACCACACACAGGCAGCAGCTGCCATGACCCAGGAGGTGACTCTGTAAAATGAGGGCTGCAGTTTTGGTCTCTGATCCCTGGGAGATGGTCAGCACTGTACCTATGATCCCCCTGCATGGCACAGGGGCTGGGAATGGCCCTCAGGCAGCTGGAGGTGGATCAGCTTTGGGTGCCAGAGCACACACGGCATCAACAGGCAGCTGCAAAGCATTCAGTGTGTCAGGGTGTCTGGGAACATCCAGCAGAAGGATATGACTGTGCTGCCTTTTCAGAGAGCCCTGTGTCCTCCAGGACAGGAACGTCACCACGTCTTCATGTTGGGAACACTGTTCCCATGGGAGTGAGGGCAAGGAGTGCTCATGGATGGAGCTGCATGGCTCCACAGCACCACAGCCAGCTGGACTCCCATGGAAAACAACTTCTGCAGTGCCTGGTCACTGAGAGCACTTGTTCCCCACCACCAGGCAGCCAGCAGGCGCCAGGAGTCCCAGGGAAAGGGCTGGGAGAGCCGGGGGCTCTCCTCAGCCTGCCCAGTCCCAGCACCATTGTTCCCAAAACGATGTCTGAGGATTAATTAATTATCCTACAAGGGGCAGTAAGTAATAACACTCCTTGTGGAACAATAGAAGCTATTTGGTCGCCATGACAACCCGGCTTCACTTGTGTGCCTTTAATTTATTCATTGCACAGTTCCTTTCCCAAGCACACATGATGCCAAAAAAAAAGCCTTGTTTTTCTTGCCAGTATCCATGTCCAGAGCAGGGGTAAAACACAGCCCTTTCCCCGGGGCATCTGTCACACAGAAGAATGATGCACATAAAATCCCTTCAGCCTGGAAACTTGCATCACATGAGAACTCTTCTGCTCCCTAAATGTTTGTTCTTTAGGATGATTCTGATTTTTAACCCCTTTTTTGAAGCCACCCCAGTGCTCAGAGATCTTGATCCTGATAAAAATTCCCACCTACAGCCACCTCTTCTCCCATCCCCAAACCTTTCCATACCCTTTCCCCCTGCCCCAATCTATGTAGGAGAGATGGGCAGGAGATTATTCTTGTCAAACATAGAGCCAAGGGGGATAATCCAAAGCCCAGAAGTGACATTCCTTCTCATCCACAGGAGTGTGTGGCATGGACAGTGGCGCCCAGCCTGACCACAGCCATGCCCCCACCATCAAAGCACTCAGTGTCCATCCCTGTGCTGCTCAGATTCTGCAGGATCCAGAGCAGCACGGGGGTGAAGGCCTAAGCCAGGAGATCTGTGCATCACAGAGGGATTATTGTTGCTGTTTCTGCCCCAGTTCTGTGCCAGAGGGAAGCAGAGGCTCACTGGAGAGGGGAGAGCACCACATTTACATGGCAAAGGTTGGAAAGTGCTGCTGGGCCAGTGGCTACTGCATTGCTGGCCACTGCTGCTGGACAAAGCCCTTGATCAGCCCCTTTGGGCCATGGACACCTCTCCAGCAGGAGATCCATCCTGCACCAGCCTCTGCAGGGCTCAGCTGCCTTCACAGAAGGGTTTGGATTGCAAAGGACCTCAAAGATCACCTTGTTCCAGCCCCCTGCCGTGGCAGGGACACCTTCCACTGTGCCAGGCTGCTCAGAGCTCCACCCAACCTGGCTTTGGACACCTCCAGGGATCCAGGGGCAGCCACAGCTGCTCTGGGCACCCTGTGCCAGGGCCTCGCTGCCCTCCCAGGGAAGAATTTTTTCTTAAGATCCAATCTAAAGCTACTCTCTTAGTCTGAATCCATTCCCCCTTGTCCTGTCACTCCAGGCACTTACAGAAAGTTTCTCTCCACCTTTCTTGTGGGCTCCCTTCAAGCACTGGAAGGCCAATCCTAAGCTGGCTTTTTTCCCAGGTTGAACAATCCCAGCTCTCCCAGCAGAGCTGCTCCATCCTTCTGATCCTCCTGGAGCCCCCTCTGGACTCACTCCAGCAGGTCCCTGTCCCTCCTGTGCTGGGGACAGACCTGCTCAGGCTCACAGGGGCTGCAGGGAAGCTGAGAACCAACCCCCTCACCCCTTCCCAGTCATGTCTGTGCCAGCCTTGGTCTTAGGCCACAATCCCAGCCCCCAAATTGCCCATCCTGCCTCTAGCAGGAGGGTGATATTTGGTCCAGCACCCCAGAACATCCAGGTCCAGACAGAGCCTGGGGAGGAGATGACTCAAAGCTGAGTTTTGGCCAGGCAGGTGAGATAGATGGACCCAGATTAAGCCATCTGGACCTGCTAAACTGAGCCTAAACTCAAACACAGCCACCCAGTCCCTCTGTACCCAAACTTAGTGTCACTGTCACTGGACTGTCACAGGTCGTGCAGAGAACTCAGGCGATGGTGGGATGGCAGCAGACAGGCAGCAAAAAGAACTTTCACACGGGGACATCGAGGTTCATGACTGGCTCTCCCCACTGGGTCATTCCAACACGTGTTCAGGCTTTTCAGGCAGTTTGGAAACAAAACCAAGTGGTCAGGCTGTGTCACCTCCCCTCCTCAGGGCAGCAGAGGAGCTGGTGGGGCAGGAGAGGCCAGAGACAGAGAAATGCAGTGAGAGGCCAAGATTTTAATTGACTGGAACTGCAAGAGCCCTGAAGTGGCCCAGGATTCTCCTGCATGGGTCAGGGGGAGAAGGACAGGAACTGTCAGGAGGCTCCCAGCAGCCTGCAGGAAAGGAAAGCCTCTGCACAGGAGGGGGAAAGGCAAGTTTAGGCAATTACAGCACAGTCCGTGTCCTCTGAGGGCTTCTGAGGGACAGTCCTGGCTGTGAACCTAAACCATGACCAAAGGAATCAACTAATTTCAAAGATTTCAACCCAGACCATTGCTACCTGAGCAGATGATTTTTGGTTTTGTTCACAGCGGTATGAAAAGCTCCAGTCCATCAATGGCACCCAAAATTTCCATTAGATGCCTCTCTTTCCAGCACAGACCTCCAAGGAAATGTTGAATTACCACCAGCAAATGAAAACTCACTGGTTTTAACTTGGCAGGAACAGCCTGACCATAAAGCCACCTTTGTATCAACCAAAAAACACAATTCACATCTACTTTTTTAAGGCATAAGCTTTTTCTGCCTTGAGGAGGTGTCTGCAACCAGCACAGAAGGGATAAGGGTCTTCTCTGGATGAGATGCCACAAACTCCAGAGGTGCCACAAGCAGAGACACTTCCAGATGCCTCCAAGGAGCCATTGCCTTGGAAGGAAATCTTGGAAAGGAACCCAGAAAATGGGACAACAGTTTATCATGAGTTTGTTTTGGTTTGTTTTTGGTTTTTTGGGGGAGGGTGCTGGGTTGGTGGTGTTGGTTTTGGGGGTTTTTTTTTGTTTGTTTATTTGGTTGGTTGGATTTTTTGTTGGGTTTTTTTGCAGAGTTTTCTTTGCCTTGTTTTGTGGGGTTTTTTGGGTTTTTTTGGGTTTTTTTGGTGTTTTTTGTTTTTTGGGGGGGTTTGTTTTGTTTTGGTTTTGGGTTTTTTTTTGGGGGGGGGGTTGTTTGGGGGGTTTTTGTTGGGTTTTAAAATTTTTTTCCCCCCTTTCTTTCTTTTTTTTTCTTTTTCTCTTTCTTTCCAAACTTACCATGTTGACTTCAGAGATCTGGTCAATGCTGGAGATGTGGATGCTCATTCCCACTGTGACAGGGTTACCTGAAACACAAAGAGGCTGAGTTAGGACCATATTGGAGTCCTTCTCTCTTATCTGCTATATTAGAATTGCCTAGAAATGCATGGATTTGATTTTAAGCAGCCCCACATTCCCTGAATATCATGGCATTGAATGTGCTCAAATGATTAGATTTCTCTCACTCCCAGACTTAGACTCACCCCAAGGAGCAGAGCAGCCTAAGCTTGATTTTTTTTTCTTTTTAATTCCTGGAAGTTCATTACTGCCTAGTAACACAATTATCTCTGGTTATTCCAAATAATCCCTTCAGAGACCATCAGGAGGCTCTGAGTGGGCTCATACAAGATGGTCCTGATTGACCATACAAAGAACACAGCACCCAAACCCATGGAAGCCACGGGCAGGGAATGTGCTCCAGCTCACTCCTCCATCACTCTGTCGGCTCTGAGCACTCAGTCTGAAAATCCCAAGTGAATTCCAATACCCAAGGCACCAGACAAGCAGAGGAAACAGAGCTGTGAAGTGAAAAAGCAGCATTTGTACGGTGGCTTTTCAGAGCAGAGCTCGGATTAGAGAACACGACACTCCTCACAGTGGGGTTTAAACCACATAAAACAATTTACAGTGAGACACACACCCACCACCAAACCCAGCAAAAACCCCTCCTGTAGCTGGAGTTTTTGCATGTTGCCTCTCCCCTGCTCAGGCCCAAAACCCCAAAGGCAGAGCACAAACCCCATCCCACCCTGAGAAAAGCCTGACACGTCCCAGGTGGAGAGTGATCCCGTGCAATGCATCACTAGAAAGGGAAAGGCAAGCAGTTGTGCCACTCGAGGTATTAACTCTTCCGTGCACTCATTAGTAGATCTAAGTGCTGAAATATTTACAGATAATCATGAAATGGCTTAGAAAGTAATTAGGAGATTGGGGGAGAGGGGAGAACCACACAACTGGAAATGAAGTGATTTTTTAATTATGTGTTACCAGAAGTAGGGAAGCGGTGTCATTAGGGGTGCCTTGTGATTGGGTGTGCTGTTCACCGAGACCCTCTGCTGCAAATTAAGCAGCATTATCCTTTAATGGAATATGAACAACACTGAAAACATCAGAATCAACCACTGTAATTAGGCCCTGCTATGCAAATCTCCTTAAAGAGGCAGAGCAGGCTCCAGCACCCCGGGCTGGCTGACAGGGTGCCCGAGGCAGGGCTGCTCAGGAGACCTCGTGGAGCCTCTGAAGATCCCCTCACAGACACATCTGAGTGCTTGTACCTTCCTCCTTCACAAGGGAGCCAGGTGGGGAAATAACCAACAGTCGCACCAGGGAGAGATGATTCTCCTGCAGCCTCTTTGTGCCAGAGGCTGACACTGGCACAGCAAAGCTTTTAAGGAAGTCTCACTTTGATAGTTTGTCTTCTTCTTTTTTTTTTTTTTTTCCCTGAAATCAGGGCCTTGTGATAGAAGTCATAGCAGGAGGAGGAAGTCAGCACTGCCCTGAGGATCTTGCTGGCTAATTAGTTACAGGAGGAGAGTCAGGGCCACGCACAGGGCTGCAGCAGAGCCTGGGAGAAGGCAGATTCCCATCCCAGAGCCTTCCTGCCACGCAGTGCTGTCCCCTCCAAGAGTGCCCCACTGCCTGCTTGGCTTCCAGCCTGTCCCCACCAGTGTCACTGTGCATCCCCTCCTTCCCCAGCACCAGCCACGGTTCCTTCCCCCCCTGAAAGCAGCAGGCTGGGTGCTTAGAGCAGGGGAGCTCTGGCAGTGGGGTTACACAAATCTTTGTCAAAGCCAGAGCCCATCCAATCCATTCTATGCATCCAGACATTTGTGCTGTGCTCATCACCATGGTATCCCAGAGCCCGGGGTCAGGCAGTGACTCAGTGTCAGAGCTCCAGACCTCCTCACTCCCGGCTCCAGGAGCAGCTCTGGGGTGAAGGGATCAGCTCCCTGCAGAGTCAGCAGGGCTCCTCTTGGCACTGCCAGCTCCTCCACATCCCATCGAGCAGAGAATTTTAGGGAGGTTCCACTGGCCATCTGAGATCTTCTGGGGTGTGCAACCCACAAACTTCTGTGTGTGACTGTCCCACAAACAGAGAAATGCAAGTCCTGTCTTCGCTGCACCTACTTTATCTTGATGCCAGGGAAGCCATTTCACTTTCTCCAGCCTTGTGTTGAAGGCTGGCTCCCAGCCTGCTCAGGACAGGGATTCAGGAGTGTGGACAAAGCCAGCACAGAAATATGTCCTGACTCTCAGTGCAGCCCAATGGAAAACCAGGCCAGCTGGTGCCCAACATTCACACTTTAAGTAGTACAGAAAAATAAACAAAGGACATCAATTCTGCCAATGTTAATAGCTTCAGGCAAGAGGGATACAAAAGTAGGGTATTTCAAATATGGGATAACGTCATCTGTAGATTCGTCCAGAAGAGACAGAACTCTGCATTTGTGGATCCAAGGCAGGGCAAAAGAAGTAAACCTGATCTTAAAGGCCCATCCTTTTACCTGTGCCTTGCCAGGGGGTACAAAGAACTAGACTTTCTACCCTTAAAGCAAAAGCTCCTGCCTGGAAAGGATTTGTAGGCAAGATCACGAGTGAGGGAGTGTGAGAAATTCTGCCACTTTTACCAGTGAATGGCACCCTCACACATCCCTGTTTCTCACCACCACTGGAGGGTTCACCAACATTTTGTTCTGAAAGTAGTTTGATGCCTGATAATAAGGCACTCAGGAAGTTGGAAGGGAAGCAGACAAACAAGTTATAATAAAATCTGTCCTTTTTCTGAAAGTGATACTTGTCAAATATAAACACAGTCAAGGTAGAGAACAAGTTGTGCTAATCCACGATATTTTCCCAGCAACCAGTTATTACATCCCTATTTTATTTTATAATGCATAAACCCCCAGCATCTGGAGTCACGTTGCTAACAGAAATAACTCAGCACGGGTGTAGAGGAAAGGTTGTGTTTCCAGGCCTGTGTGTCCCTGCCCTGCAGCCAGAGCTGATGGCAGCCTGGACTGGGACATCTCTCCCAGAACTCAGCCTGGTCCTGAGCCTGCAGAGCTCACTGAAGGCAAAAAGCACAAAATTCAGTGAAGCAGGGGGGTGATTCCTCAAGCAGCTGCCCTGAGCTGAGGTCCAAGCTGTCCTCTCTTCACTCCTACCCAAGGAAGTTTACACTAGAGCCAGCTTGGGTTCCTCTGCCTTCAGACCTCCAACTGCAACACAGGCTCAGCCAAAAAGACTCCAAACCTGTGGGCAGGTGAGCAGAGCTCGATTTATGGCCCACTGAAGCCACATCATTTTTATGAACTCAAGCCAGCGCTTCAAGGTTCCTGGTTCCTGCATTCCTGACCACGTGGACTTGGCAGAGCCAAGGTTTGCAGTTGCTGAGGGACAGGGATCAGCCTGAAAATTACCCTTTAGTCTGAACTACAGGAACAAAGGCATTAACAGGGTGTCAGAAATGTCACAGCTCCCCTGAGCAATGCCTTCCCCCATTTCCCTGCACTGAAGTGGAATATACTGAAGTGAAAGCTATCTATTTTCCTAGATATCCAAACCAAATCTTCTCTGCAGCTTAAATGTAGTTTGGTCTCATCATTCCCACCCCCCCCTCCACGACAGTGAAAGAATAAATCAATCATCCTTCCTTAACAACAGCTTTTATGTTCTGAGAAACCATGACATCCCTCTCCCTCCCCCACCCATGCTGCCTTCCTTGTCGAGATTAAATGCACCTGATTTCTTCAACCTCTCCTCAGAGGTCATGTTTTCTAAAGCTCTGACAATTAGCGCTGCTCTCCTCTGGCCTTTTGCCAATTTGTCTACATCTCTATTTTAAAGCCTGGTATCCACAAACCAGCCACTTGAAGCAACGTCACACTCGTACAGACAAAAGAAAAACCAGCCTCCACTCCAGAGAATCCTCCTAAAACCACAGGAACATCTGCAAACCTGCTGCACCCATCCTGGGAGCTGCTCGCTGTGTGTGGGAGGTTGGAGATGGCGAAGGGGCAGCTGAGCTCCTGCCATTGGAGTGCATCATGTGCAGCAGGAGGGGGCACAGCCCTGTCTCTTCTGGACAAGAGGAGAAATTATTCAGGACAGCTTTGTGCATGAGCCTCAGCATTCCCTGCCTGCACCCTGCCTGTGGCATCACCAGTCTCTGAGATCCCTGCAGCAGCACGAAAGCTGCTTTTAGGTCTTCTGCTGAGTAAACAAAGCCAACCAGAGAAAAATTAGAGGCTTCAGTTGCTAAACCTATATCTAGAACAGGTCTGTGCCTCACCCTGCAATGGTAAATACCCACAGGCAGGAGATTCCATCCATGCAAAACCGTGCTCCTCACACCAAACCCTCCAGAAGCTGAAGGGCAGCCCCAAAGCAGCCAGTCCCAGACAAGGTTGCCCTGCACTTTCTGGTGGCAAGTTTCTGTTTCTGCACAGGCAGGAAGAGGGTTTCAGGTTTGCTGATGAAGGGCCCTGGCACCGCAGTGCCTCTCTTGCATTTCCAGTGATCCCCTCGCCCACCAGGACCAGCACCTGGGGCAATCTCAGTCTCCCCACGGGCACCAGCAGCACACAGGCTGCCATTCCACTGCCAGGACTTCTGCCTTCAGTCTTCACTCCGCACTCCTGAGCGAGGCAGGAGCCTTCAGCCTCTACTCGTTCTCTCTGCAGAAAATGGCTTGCCCAGGCTGCTGCCTCTGCTTTGTTCCCAGCACTGAACCTCGGGGCAGCCTGGCTTTGTGTTTGCAGCTCAGACCAGGGCCCACGTCACGGTACGTGCAGCCATGGGTTGGTTACACAAGGTCTGACAGCCGTGGCTCAGGTGAGAGCCCAGAGCTCCCAGGTAACTGGAGGTGCAGAGGGCAGCACACCCAGCACCGGGCTTGTCGCTGGCTGAGGAGCTGCTGCCAGGATGAAAACATTCATCCTCTTCATAAATCTCCCTCTGGCCCTCCCAAAACAGATGATAGCCTTGAATCATCTTTGGCTGATGGACTAATTAGTCCTGCGCCGTAGTTTGGTGAAGCCACCCAAAAGATAACTGAGAGGCCAGGCTGCTGTCAGGACACTCAGATTTACTACACTCCAGTGCAGGCAGCGTGGAAACGCTCCTGGGTTTTCAGCACACAGGGAGATTGCAAGAGGAGTTCACAAATTGCTGTCTGCACAATAGTTGTGCTTACAGATCTCAGGACTGAGGCTCTGCTACAGCACTGAGAGAATGTCTAAAAGACGCCAGCCCAGCAGGCGACACAAGCCAAATCACAAAGAGGTTTCCCAACACTGATTTTCCTCTTCCTTTCCTTTTATTTTAGCTTATGTACAGCATCAAGCACGAACTCAGTTTAGTGTTAATGTTGCTTGAGGAACAAGAAAAGTTGACCGTGTATCATGAAAGCAGAAATGTTCTGGGAACCACTTTCATCCAGCATCTCTGATTTGCAGTGACATCTAGAAGCACTGAGTTCAGCAGGGTCCCCTAAGAACCTACTCAAACTTTTCCAATAAAAATCTAGGTTTAAACATCCATTTAACACTTTCCAATCCTTTTCCCACTTGGGTTTTTTTTTTTTTCCCACTCTTATTTCCATGATCTCTCTCCCATCCACAGCCAGTGCTGTGCATTCCTTTTACCAGGTTTAGCACCACAACCAGAAACATCAAACACATTCAGAGGCTGATATTGAAGCTCTCCCTCTACTCCCAGCAGGTCACTCCATGGAATCCTTGGATTTAAAAGGGCAAAGCCCTCCATGGCTTTACACTTTCAGGCATTGTTGTACAACACCAGAAGGAGAGATGGTCTCAAGGCAAGTCAGCAAATCTGGCATTGGCTTTTTGCCTGGGGAGGAATAGGTTTTATGAGGGATTTGTCACTGCTGACTGCTCTCCATGGGATTTTGGATCTAAAAGACAGGGCCCTGGTCTCCAGGGTGTGTGGGGATGTCAGTGCCTGCTCTTCCCCACGGATTCATGGCTCTGCAGGGGCAGGAAGGATATCCACCACCACTAGTTCCCATGGAGATTGCAGCTGCTCTCCAAGGAGGTCTGGCAGAAAACAGTTTCTTGGGTATGACAGGTCTCCTGCATTTTCCCATACTCCTTTAGGGAGTGCTTTGCCCTTTTTACAGCACTGAGCCCATGCACAGAATGAGATTTTGCCTAACCCTCTATGGTTTCCATCCATCTACACCACACTCTGTGGAAGCAGGATAATGAGCATTTTCCAGCCTGAGTAATTCTCCTCTCCTGACATCCTGGCATTGTCACCTCATCCAGTCAGACAACTGAACTTGAAATACTTATTTAATAAAGGGGAATGCTTGGAACTTCCCAAGGAAAACGGCAAGTTGCAGGAAGCTCTCACCAGGATGGTGAAATCAAGAACAGCACAAAGGCAAAATGGAACATCTAAGAAAAGGTACAACCACAGCACAGCTCTTGGGCAGGCCCTCAGAATATCCAAACCTGAACATGGAGCAAGCAATGAGGCTCCTGTTCAGTGAGGAACCAGAGCCACAGCCCTTGCAGAGCAGGCAGAGCTGACCCCTGTTCCTGCCAGCCCTGCTCTTTGCAAACACAGGTTAACCTGCGTAACAGCAGCCCCAGCCCCAGCCTGTTGTCACATGAAGTCTCCCTGTGGATCTGAACAGTCACAGAACATTTTCTCAAGCAAACTGTGCCTGCTCCTGAGGCGGTGCTGAGGGATCCTTCTGGAGGAACTGTGCTCTCCCAGGGCAGATGTGGCACTCGTGCTGTGACTGTTCCAGGGGAAGCAGAGAGCTAAGGAGCACAGTCTGTGAGGCACAGCGGATCACCTAATCTATCTCATGGGTATTTTTAATGGATTAGTAGGTATTAGAGTGGGATATTGCAAATATCCCATGGAAATTTGGAAGTGAGAGAGAACAATCAGCTGGCTGCAAAAACAGTGTAAAGGTTGTCCCAGAGGGATTGGAGGATTACAGAGGAAGCTAAATCAAGGTTGATTTTAAAAGATGTTGGTAGACAGCTACCCAAGCTGAATAAAAACAAGGTCTCAAATGTACAGGCTCAAAAATGGAACAAGAGAGTAGACGCCAAGCCTGACAGCATCTGGACTGCCAGTGGACCCAGTCCAGCAGAGCACCTCTAGACACACACACAGAGGGCTCTCAGCATCAAAAAAAGAGTTACTGACTGCTCAGAACATCATCTGTTCTCGGAAGAAGCCTAGGTCAATACTCAGGAGATAGATTTTTAAAGCTGTTGCATCCTCAGTGATGAAGACAGTCTTCCAACAGCTTCTGCTTATGAATCTCTTGCCCAGGTGATGCACATTTGGAAGGGTCACAACAATGAGGAAAATAAGTTCTCAGGTTTGTCAAGCTCTAATTTAGATACACACAACTGCATCACCTCCCCAGAACTGACCACCATCGACCTGGCATTGGCCAGTGGGTCCAAGCAATCAACTTTTTAAGAGCAACTTTACCAAGAGGGCTGAGTGCCAGCTCCCATCCATCCCTGGAGTGCCCAGGTGAGACAACAGCCAGCCTGCTGTGCAGGGATGTCGCTGCCACTGCCACTGGATTCTTTGTTGGAGCAGGGGCACTGCAGAAGGTGGATCCACACCTGACCCTGGAGGATGGGTCCCCTGCCCTGGCCATGTCCCCCAGGCGCCCACAGGGACCAGCCCTGAGGCTTTGCAGTCTGCGGGGCACACACTTGGTGCTCCCCTGTGGAATAGCACGTTTCCCTGTGTTGACACTGAAGAAATCCCAGAAGAACAGAGACACTGAGCACCCCGGGTCCCTCCAGCTCTCCTCCACCAGGAGTAGTAGCAGGAGGACAGTGGGGCTTGCCAAGCAAGTGCCTGTGGTAGACTGACAGCAAAGCAACACAAGCCAGGCTTCTTCTCCCCAGCAGCAGCGTGAAGCTTTGTGCCCACGCTGATCAGCCACCCCCACGCTGCTCCACCTGAGAAGACTTCCCTCCTACCCCTGTCAGGATCCTGGCAGGCAACTGCATCTCTCCAGAGCAGCCCTGGGGCACAGCTCTGCCTGCCTGGGATGCTCTGGTGGACTCAGGAATAGTCCTGGACTTTTGCTTTTACTCAGGCCCTCAGAGCTTGTGTTTGCTTCATCTCCCAAAGCCAGCCAGAACACTGCCAGAGCCTCTGCTCCTCCAGCTGGGGCAGGCTCAGAAGCCTTTGGCACCCTCCTGCTCCTCCTTTCCCAGCCCAGCACCTGCTTTTGAAGGGGGCAGCTCTTTAGAAAGCATTGCACACAGACACAAAGTATTTTGAACCTCTGAATGCAAAAGTAAGCAGGGTATTTAACCACGTTACAGAACACACTCACCACAGGAGCTGCTCCAGCTCCTCAGGTCAGTCTCTGAGCAGACCAACCCCCAGGGCACATCACAGCCTCAAAAACACCCTTAACAATGCCAAATGCTCAATTTCTGTACCAGTTCTGGTGCTACAAGGTCCACAGAGGCACACAGCTTTTAAAGCAGGTTTAGGGCTGAATCCCAAGCACTGGGATCCCTCCCCCAGCATCACAACACTCTGCAGAGCCAGGATGTAGGAGTGCAGCAAAATACCTGGAAAACCACAGCACCACCCTCCTCTTCACAGCCAAACCACCCTCAATGGCAGGGGTGGTGCTGCTATGTGTGGGACACTCATCCCATCCCATCCCATCCCATCCCATCCCATCCCATCCCATCCCATCCCATCCCATCCCACAGCATCCAGCTGATGTCTAAAGTTTTATCTTTCATGTGTTTCAGGTTCTGTGGTGCCCAGGGCTGCAGCTCTGAGCTCACAGTCAGTGTCACTCAGCTCTGCACACAGCAGGGACACAAAACAAATCCTTGTCCTGCTGCACACCAAGGACAACTTTCAGCCCAAAAGCACAAACAAGGGTGGGCTGGAGGGAGGAACAAGAAGGATGGGACCTCACAGCCTGGGGCTGGAATGGGACAATTAAACTCCAATGTGCAAATGGACCAAAACTTCTAAAAATGTGAGACCTTGTGATTGTCCATTTTGTGACCATTTTGGGTCCACCTTGGGTGCAGCCCTGGCCAGGCTCTGTCCTGCCCAAAGTGGATCCTAAAGGCCTTTTAATTAATATCTCCTTCATTCTCCGGCTCTGTCCAGTCTCTGTTCCAGCTCAGCCTTCCCAAGGCATCACAGCCACTCCCTCTCTCCACACGCCCTCAGGTCAGGTTGTCAGAACACCCCATTTAGCAGTTTTCATTCCGGGAGGTCATTTAGCAGTTTTCCCTGCCTGGCAGCTGAGCAAGTTTCTCCCCAGTTGCCCATTGGAGTGTCTCACTTCTCACCTGCCCACTCAGGGCACAAAGGTGCTGCCCCAGATTTGCAGTGCTGGGGCTGCCCTGACACTGAGCAATGAATGTTTTCTCCATGGAGGAACCTCTCTCTTGTGTCTTTCTTTTGTGCACTGGAAATGTCCTTCCTTAAAGCAACTGCAGACCTGGCCTGCAGGAAATGACCTGTCTGGGAAAGCACTTTCACACCTTGTTACCAAACCCTGAGCCATCTAATCCCCTTAGCTGAAAATGAGCTGAGCCAAATTAATTTAAATGGGTTAACAGGAGCTCCTCTGTTCACGTCAGATCTGTTTCTCTGTCTTAGAAGTGTTTGTAACAACAACAAAATACCTGGAGTTGTCATTTTTATCAAAGTGACAACAACAAGGTGTTTTCTGGTTTTTACTCCCTGTTTTCGATTTTTTTTTTTTTTAAATGAGTTAGTCACACCTCCTCATCACTGTTTACAGACTCTTGTCTCTAAAGGATGTAACTGCTGGATTGGATCCAGTTGGATATCCCCAGCATGTGGGGAAAAAACCAATGGAAGAAGATGGCCAGGTTGGGACTTGGTGCTAAACCTGCACCATGCCCAAGGTTTGTGCTCAGGGGCAGTCAGGACAATTTACAGGGCAAGTATTGAACCAATGGAGTGAATCAGACCTAAAAATATCATTGCATTCACATTAAATCCATATATCAGTACGAAATCACGAGAAACAAATAAAAACAAGCCTCCCCCTTTCCAAATGCCATCCATGGGATGATAAGTTTTTATCCCTCTGTTTCTGAGGCTCTTGGGTGTTCTTTGTTCAGGTGATCCTGCCCTTTCTCCACAGCCTGAAGACACGGAAGATATTAGGAAATTCAGTGGTTACCAAGAATTGTAAGAGTTTAGTAGGAAAAAGGATTCTGAGATGTTCACTTCTGAAATATTGCCCCCAGTGCTGGTGTTTCCATTATTTCAGTAAGGCTGGATTTGCAATAATGTCTGGGACAAAAGTTGCCTTTTAGCCCAGAACCTCTTTATTAAGACATAAAACTAAGTCTCATTTGCTCACCAAAATAATTGCTTTCACTCAGGATGCATGGATGAGTGAATCTTGCAGAGCTTTTACATATATATTCATCTCCAGCAATTCATCAACACAATAAGCACACATTATTAACTTGAGTACTCATCAATTTCTTTTTTCTGGAGCTTCAAATACTAGCAAGGAGCCAGTGTGCAATAGGGAAGAAAAACATGTAGGGGAACTTGTGATAAATGTTCTATTTTTGCTGTGAAAGGAGGATAAGAAGAAGAATTCAGCTCATAGCCTACCCTCTCCCTCACTTCCAAAAATTTCCTGCCAAGCTGAGATCCTTCTCCAGAGGCCAGGAGAGTGGGTTTTCCTGCAGACCTTCTCCAGGTGACACCTGTGACCTGGGTGGCCTCCTCTTGTGGCCTGACAGCTTCTGGTCTTACACCCAGAGCTTTACCACTCCCGTGGGCACCCTCTTTTTTATACATCACCCACTGAACTGCCCAGTGCAGCCCTTGGACGTGGCTTTTCCCCTGGCACAAGGTTTCCCCAGCCTGGAGATGTCACCTGCTGTGAGCTCACCAGCCCCAGGCTCCTCAAAGGGAGCAGGAATCATCTCACAGGGTGTAAGAGAAGAGCAAGAGGTGCTCCAGGTGGCTGAGGGGATGTCCTCCAGCCCAGGAGGGAGGAGGTGTGATGGAGCAGAGAGCAGCTGAGAGCAGGAGGGGCAGGGGACAGGAAGGAGGAAGGCCAAGATATTGCTGCAAAGAGGGCTTTGGATAGCCCAGATGAGGATAACAAGAGCTGGGAAGCCTCATCCATGACACAAAGCAGATGAGGAGCAGGACACGGGCTCATTCCAACCCCAGTCCCCTCAAGTGCTCATTTTCCACAGGGAAGTTTGAATTAAAAAGGGGGCAGGGAAAGCTGCTGGATCCACAGGCATGAACCCCCAGGATTTACTGTGCAATCCCAGGGGCTTCAGGGTCATTCTGTGTTCCCCAGGCATTTCCAGAGCCTTGCACAGCCCCAGGAGCCCTGCACTCCAGGAGGGCTGGCAGTGAGGAGCACAGAGTGCCCTCACCTTGCTTTTGGCTACCAAGACCCGGGAATGATGCTGGAAAACCATCGAGAGCCATCTGCTTGGAACTCTTGTGACTAACCTGGGACTACCTTGCCCTCCAGGTAGCTGAGGGGATGTGTTTGGAAAGATCTGCTGGCCAGGGGACAGGGAAGGAGATGCTTAGGCCTGTTCTCACAAATAAAGAGAATTACAGAGCTTCCTACTGCCGTTCTTGGTGCTGCTGTGGGTTTTTCACCATCACCCCCATAAATCTCCCCCCTTTGGGTGTCCCTGAGGTGTAACATGGCCCCAGGGGTGGCCCATCCTCCCCCAGGTGAGGGGGAAGATTTGTTGGTCAAATTTGTTGTGTCCCTTCCTGCCAACAGCTCCTGGGGGATTCATTGCAGAAACCCAAGGGTGAAAGCTGAAAGCAGTGCAGAGTTCCCTGCCTGGTTTCCCTACTCTGTGTGTATGATCACACACAGTAAACGTATTTTCTGCCATGTGTAGTGAGTTTTAAAACACTTTGCCAATGATCAAATCTACGGAATTTCAGGTTTTCTTGGAAAGGGCACTGAGGAAAGTCCTTCAGAAGGGGAACTATTTGTGAACAAGATTAATGCCCATTAAGAGCCTTTCCTATGGCTATACCATGACATTTCTCTGCAGCACGAAGTGGCCCACCTGCCTGTTCCCTGTGGGGATTCCACAGGACACCACAGCTGGAGGAGAGGTCCCAAAGTGGTGACCAAGCAATGGCCCAGAGCTCAGGAGATGCTTAGGTCTGTCCTCACAAATAAAGAGAATAGCAGAGCTTCTTACTGCCGTTCTTGGTGCTGCTGTGGGTTTTTCACCATCACCCCCATAAATCTTCCCCCTTTGGGTGTCCCTGAGGTGTAACATGGCCCCAGGGGTGGCCCATCCTCCCCCAGGCGGTGGGGAAGATTTGCTGGTCAATATTTGCACAGCACAGGAGCCTTGCTGGTGTCTGAGCCCCTCAGAGCACCCGAGAACAAATGGTATTTGTGTGTACTCAACATCACATCCAGCTCAGCCCTGATTTGAGAATCCTTTTTGGCGAGTGATGATGTCCAGGGCAGAGAGAGCACAGCTTGATTTCCAGAGCCCAGGCTGAGCTGGCAGAGCTGGCAGGTAGAAATATCTTGTTTTGACTGGTAAACTGAGCAAGTTTGACATGGAAACCACTGAGGGAGAATAAATATGGAACAACAAGATGTAATTTTACAGAGTCTGTCTTCTCTAGAACTACACTGGGAGCCATCCCAGAGCTGAACTAAGAGGTCCTGAGGTCTATGGAGGGGAATTCTGGGCACAGAGGGTTGGGCTGAGCCTCACCCCTGTCACAAGCACAATTATTTAACAGCACTATTCCTGCAGGACTGCAAAGAACAGGAGAAACAGGAAGGGGAGGGGGGAAAGATCAGAGGGAAAAAAAAAAGAGTTTTCAGCTGTGACACAGAAGCAGGGATAAATTCCACATCAGAAAAACAGCTATAGAACAGTGTATCAGTGCTTCCCAAGCCAGGCTGGAATTCCTGCTCTGCTCAAAGCAAACAGAGGTGCTCCCACATCCCAGGGGGAAGGGAGAGGAGCTCTGCTTCCTTCCATCTCATGGGAACAGGATCAACCCCTGGATCTCCAGAAAACCTGTTTAACTGACCTGTTAAAGCTGTGCTGTTGGGCTCCACCATCCAACTTTGCCCTTTCTCACCCAGGAGATGTGAATTCCTCTGAAAGACCTTGTGCCTTCATTAAGCACATCTTTTGTCTAGTCCATGTTTCTGGTCATGCTTTAACAAGTGCATGATAGTTCACATGAAATATCAAGATATAAAAGCCTCCAGCAAGGGCTCTCTGCAAGAATGGATTTTACAGACCAAACACTGCCAGTACCACCAAAAAACCCTCTCACATCCAGCCAGCCTGGCACTGTAGCAGCCTCCAACTCCTTTTCTTTGAACCAGACATAGGTGAGAAAAGTGACAGGCGCACACAGAGTCTCCTTCACACAGCACTAAAACGACAGCACGTTCCTTGGCTTTTCTATTTCGTGTTACATGGATTTAAAAATACTTCTCTGCCTAACTGGGATACTGGGAGTCTTAGGAGATGAACAATGCAGGTATGTAAAGCTGCTCTGATGAACAGCTCCAGGGCAGTGGGAATATATTTTGAGTAATCAAAAGGACTTCTACTAATGGATTTTACACTCCTTTCACATTTTGCTTTCAGTGGCAACCCCTTGAAGGCAACTTTACTGGCAGGAATAATCTCAGAAATGGTGAGTGTTACGCAGATATTTGTCAGGGAGGAACATGGGGCCAGGTGATGTGGCCAACATCCTCCAGACTGACTATAAACAACAATCTGCTTTTAGTCAGTTAATTAATTAAGAAGTATTGGAATTATTCTGCTCACCAGTAACTCGAATGCATTGCTTCCTGATGTAAAAAAAGTCTGTGACTAAGAGTGGAGGCAAAATTCCTGGAATAAAAGCTCAGTTAAAACGATGATGTCATCTTGGTTTTAAGACAGATCTCCGAGGGGTCGTTGCCAGCCCAGAGCCCTGCCACGGACTGGAGGAGCAGCTGTGTCAGGGCCTGAGCAGAGCTGCAGGGAGAGACTGCACCAGGCAAGGGGGGAAAAGGAAGGAGAGGGGAAACCAGATGTATTTATCCCACACAGGCTTGGGCATAAACATGAAAATCAACACCTCCTCCAGTTCCAGTGGAATTACACTGGAATGGATGACAGCAAAACTTCATGTTCCCCACTGGACACCAAATCCTGAACAGCAGGCACAAAGCTTGCCCAGAAACCCAAGGCCAGTTTTGGGCTGACACTCAGGGAAACCCATCTCCATTGCTGTCTTCTCCCAGAACTGCCCCCACTGCCCTGTGCCAGGGATTCCTGTCTCAGAGGGAGGATAATAAGTGTGGCCACACATGAATGCACAAGGGTGTTCAACGTGCAGCAAGAGGCTCACAAGCTCTGTCACACTGGAGGAAGGGCCTGGTCTAATATCCTAAAACATTATTGCCCTCAAGAACAAAATTGTGAGGAGAACAAAATGGATGAAGGTTAGGTGGAAGGATGCCCACTGCTGAATGGATGTCATGGAGCCAGTTCTTAATTAAAGTGTCCCCAGCATCCTTCTCATTCCTTTGCCTTGATTGATAGAGGATGGAGGTGCAGGAGGGCAGCACTGGGGTCCCTGCAGTGAGTGAGGGGGAAGCTCACAGGGAAGGGAAGATGTTTTTGTGGCTGAGCCCTGTTCTTCAGGACTGGATGTGTCACAGGGCTCCTGTGTGCTCTGTCCTGCCTGCAGATCAGGGATTTGGGTGAACTCTGTGTGTGCCTGGGCCTGAGTGCTCCCAGCCGTGGCTGAAATCAATAGGAGCTGTGCTCCAAACATGCTCCAGTGCTGCTGAGCATCCTGGAAAATCCCACCTTCACTGGGCACCCCTCAGCAGGGGACACCTTGGGCTTCTCAGGAGAGAGGTGTGAACACTCTCCTGCTGTCCTGGTGTGCTTGGCAGCAGTCATAAAAACAGCTGATGCTGTGTGGAGAGCGGGTCTGGGAACAAAATAGTCAGGAAAACACAAGTCCAAGGTGGACTTTGGGGGCTCAGTCCCAAGCTTTGCATCAGACAATCACCTCAACCCACCCTAATTATGTGGCCACCTCGGCTGTCCCCACTGCCATGCCCCCAGCCTGTCCCCCTCTGGAGTGAAGGGAATGAAAAATATCAGCTCCGTGTGTAAGTGGCATCTCGGTGTGCTCTGTGGGGCTGCTCAGGAGGAAGCAACTCTTGGACCTTGCCCCCTGATGCACCCTCTCAAGGGGACCAAATATAGATCCCCAGAGAAGCCCCAAATCTGGCTTTTTGTGAAGCCTCGTGTGTCTGATTTTACAGCCTCCGAGTCCTTTTGGCAGCATGTATTTCGTATAAAAAGAGCAAAGTGAAAAAAATAGAAATTCCATCATGTGGCAATGTGTTAACATCCACATATGTCCCAAGAAGGACGGGATCCTTTCATTTCCTGCCACTTCAGTTAATGAAGTAAGACACAACAGCAGGAGGTTGTCATCTTCAGTCTGGATTAGCCCTAGAGAGGATGTGACCCATGGTCTGGAGCCAGAAGTCACATAAACTGGGGAGGAGGTGAGGGCTGCACAGCTGCAGCCAGTTTTACTGACCAAGAACGGCCTTTTCTTAATGTTCTTTATTCAGGAAGGACAGTGGCACTACTGACAGCCCCAGCAGGTAGCCACCTTTCCTTTGGCCTTGAGTCACACTGGGGTTTACAGATTCCCTGACAGCCTCTGCCTCTCCTTCCTCAATTAACTCCCTTCCCCAGCCTGATCCATAATTACCCCTCTGCTTTCATCCCCAGAGCTGCTCTTCTGCCCAGCCACGGCATGGGGACAGAAGAGTGACATTTCCAGGCTCTGTGAAGTGTCCAACTCTGGGCAAGTCCTGCTGGCAGGGAAGGAGCTGTCCCTGGTGGGACCAGAGCCTTCCTGCTAAATCTCAATTCCCTGCCCCAAAAGAGCTGGCTCAAGGCATCTCAGAAGAAAAAGGAAAATTGAATCTGGCTGTTCTGAGATTTAAACTTTTTTTTAGAGGAGGGGAAAACTGAGAACTAAAGCCTAGAAAGGCAGATGAGCAGCTCCTGAGGCTCACCAGACAGGCAGCACAGGACACTGTGCTCTTCCAGCCCCACACCCTGGTCCTCCTGCAGCTGCACCACTCCTCTGAGGGGCTGCCCCGGCGCCAGAGGCAGTGGGGACACAGCCCTTGTGCCAGCTGGGTGCCTGGTGGCCCCGGGGACCCTCCTGCTGCACATTCACAGGGGCCAGCCCTGCAGTAGGTGCCGCCAGTTTCATCCCCCAACACTTTAGGGCAGGAATAAAAACCCAGCACAGACACATTTTGGCTTGTTCTCAGAAACTCCTGAATCATTTTTCCTAAAATTTCCCCCCTCCCCTTCAAATATCCGAAGTAATGGAGCTGTCTGGAAAAAACCACCACCTGACACACAGTGGAAAACAGGTTTTCAGGAAGGCTTTAACAGTGCCAACAGCCTTGACCATGGAACAAACCAAATTCCCATTCCTTTCAGCACAGGACCACTAAGAGCAGCTGTTTCCCAGCAGTGGGCCAGGGAAATAACACAAGCCCCCATCCCCTGCTGCATCCAGGCCAGCCAGTGCAGCCACTCAGCCCCGCCAGTTTTGGAGCTCTGAACCACTGACGATGCTTCACTGCAACACTTTATGCATCAGCAATCATTTATTTTTACAATCCTGGCTTTCAAGTGATGCTGTTACACAGGGAAAGGCTGGGCACTTCACCCCCAGCTCCACTGAATTTGGAATAAACAGGACATGGGAGCGGGGCTGGGTGCTCAGGAGGGAGGAGGTGTGATGGAGCAGAGAGCAGCTGAGAGCAGGAGGGGCAGGGGACAGGAGGGAGGAAGGCCAAGATATTGCTGCAAAGAGGGCTTTGGATAGCTCAGATGAGGATAACAAGAGCTGGGAAGCCTCATCCATGACACAAAGCAGATGAAGAGCAGGACACGGGCTCATTCCAACCCCAGTCCCCTCAAGTGCTCATTTTCCACAGGGAAGTTTGAATTAAAAAGGGGGCAGGGAAAGCTGCTGGATCCACAGGCATGACCCCCCAGGATTTACTGTGCAATCCCAGGAGCTTCAGGGTCATTCTGTGTTCCCCAGGCATTTCCAGAGCCTTGCACAGCCCCAGGAGCCCTGCACTCCAGGAGGGCTGGCAGTGAGGAGCACAGAGTGCCCTCACCTTGCTTTTGGCTACCAAGACCTGGGAATGATGCTGGAAAACCATCGAGAGCCATCTGCTTGGAACTCTTGTAAAGTTTTGGGCTGGGAACGTTGCACCAACAGAGAGCAGCTGAGTCACTGAGCTCAAGTGGGATCTTCCTGCCATTCCTTCATTGCCTCCTCTACCCTGGGGCAAATGTGATCTTAGTTTGCTTTCTTTTCGCTTTTATTTTTTTTTCTTTTTTTTTCTCCTATGGAGCTAATGCTTCTGAAAGTGAGTGCCTAAGAGCACTTACCAGAGCCAGGGTGCTGCTCTGAAAGCTCCCTGCCCGTGGCTCTGCAACGATTCCCAGACATTATCTGCAGCATCCCCTGCTCACCCAGCCCTAAACCTGGGAACATCCTGCTTGCCTCGTGGTGTAATTAGTGTGCTCCATAAATCACCCCCCAGACTGTCCATCCCTCAAGGCCAGCTGGATGCCACCCACCTGTGATTTGATGTCCCTGTGCTGTCCCAAAGCCCAAAACCCTCTCTCTGCCTTGTTGTTGGTCTTGCAGTACCAACACAAAGATTTCCCTCTTTGCTGCATCCTGCTCCTCCCTGCACACCCTCCAGTTCCCTACCAGACCCTTTAGACCTGTTTGTCATTACCCCTCCTGTCCCCTCAGCCCCAGCCCCTGTCCTGTAGCAGCCCTGTGGTCCCTGCACTGTCCCACACCTCTCCAGCACGGTGTGACACTCCAGGGCTTGGGGACAGTCCCTCAGGCTGCTCCCACCTAACCGGCGGGGCTTTCCACTGGAGTTGCTCCCTGATTTTTCCATCATCTCCACACGGCTCCAGCTCTCCCTTTTGGTGTCCCCTCACTCCTCCAAGCCCCCCAGGTGAGCACATGGTGCTCACTGCCATGTACCACCCCTGAGAGCAGACCTGCTCATCGGCCTAATGGGTTTCCAAGGGGCTGGGGGAGAGGGAGGAGAGCCAGTGGCTGATGCTTCTCAGCCACTCAGCTCGGCCCAGAGCTAACGAGGCATCTCAAAATTAAAAAGTGAACTGCAATCCCCAGCAGGCCTGTCCTCCTTTTGGCATTAGGCGGAGTTTTCTTTCTCTTTTTCAAAAAAAAAAAAATAAAAAAAATAAATAAAAGAAAGAGGACTGGGGAGGTGCGAGTCGTATTTGGAGCTGTGGAAGCACAACACCCTGGGCAGGGTGGGGATGCTGGGATGAGCCTTGGGGGTTTTTAGAAGGACTGTGAGGGACAAGAACTGCCTCACCATGGTACAGGGATGAGAACAGGTTCTTCCACTTGCCTTCGCACCCAAAAGATCCCAGTTCCTACTGCTCTATGGGCAGAAGTGAATGGAAGAGGCACCCCAGGGTGTGGAGGTGGGACACTGTCCACAAGGCTGAGAGGGTGGGGACAGTGCAGGGTGCCACTGATGCAGATGGCAAGAAGGAAACAACTCTGCTGCAGGAGGAAAACACGGGGAAACAGGCAGGAAAGAGCAGGGAAGGGAGGCAGGGAAGCCAGACTGGTTCATCACGTTTGTGGGTTGCATTTCTCACGTGGAAATCTGTTTGGGAAGGGCCTTGCTGTGTCCACACCTCCAGCACTGGCTGCTGGGACCTTCATCCTTGAGCCACAGAGAGCTGAAGGCTCGGGCTTTAGAGGCACAGCTCATCCTGGTTCATGGGCAGCTGAGTGGCAGCTGCTTTGCTCCAGCCCTCTCCACTGGGGCAGGTCCCGCCAGACCCCCTGGTCACCCTTGGCCAGCCCTGAGACAGCTCTGTGACATTCCTTTAGGGGCTCCCAGCAGGACCTGCCACCCCTCCGAGGTGCCACCTTGGCCATTCCCAGCACATCCCAACTGGATGGCAGAGAGGGCTCACACCCTTGGTGCCCGGCTAGAAGGCAGAGGAGGGGTGGCAGGACAGTCCAGGTGGAGCACAGGGCAGCTCTGGAGAACAGCCCTGTCCTCAGGATACTGAAACTGGAGCTCAGTCCAGTCCCAAACGTCCCTGGGAGACAGAAGGGCTGCACACACACAGCTCCCAGGGCTTTGTCCAAACTGTGCCTTTTCCATAGAATCACAAAACACCCAGAGCTGGAAAGGACCCACAGGGATCATCCAGTCCAACTCCTGACCCTGTCCAGGACACCCCAACAAGCCCAGCCTATGCCTGAGAGCATTGTACAAATGTTCCTGCAGCTCTGGCAGCGCTGGGGAGCCTATTCCAGGTTCCAATCACCCTCTGGGGAAAGAACCTTTTCCTAATATCCAGCCTGAGCCTCCCCTGACACAACTTGATGCTGTTCCTGTGGGTCCTGTGCCTGTGCCAGCTGCACACAACTCACTGGGGAGAACTTCACCCTCTCCACAGCGGGACTGGGAGCCACACAGGGTTAGACACCTCCTGGCATGATCCCACTGGATTTCACCTGGAAATGGGTTTGATCCAAAACCCCAGAGAAGTGGACAACTCTGGGTACAGCAGTGGTACAAGGAAACTTCCACTCCTTTCCCCTGACCTTAAAACACCAACAATCTCCAGCTTCCAGACCCTTGTGTCAGCCCAGCTGGAAATGCTGCAGGAATTTTGCCTGGACAAGGTTGTCCTTGTGGGAAGGAGCCAGGGGTGCTGAGAGTTTGGGCATCCCTGCACCATGAGCACCAAGGTGCTCCCCACCAGGACCTTGCTCTCCTGAGCAAAGGGAAGGACAAGAAACGGTGAAGGGCAACAAAAGGGAAAGGGGTTATGGTCATAATTCTATTTCTTTGCTTGAGTGAAGAGAAATGCAGCTTGCACTGTGGAAATTCAGAGTAAAATCAAATCAAATGCCAGGGCTGCCCAGCCCCATCCATCCTGCAGCTCAGGAGGACACAGTGTCTGCCTGCCCAGCCCCAGCAGTACACAGAGCTGGCAGGGTCAGCAGAGCCTGCACTGAAGGAAGGGCTGAGCCCTGTCCTGGCTGCCCTGGGGACCAGGAATCAGGAAACAAAACCTGCTGGACCCCCAGCCCACGGCTCCCTCTGCTCCATGACTCTGCAGAGCCAGCTCACCTCCTGCTCTCCTGTATCACAGTCACTGCCATGCCTTTACACCCTGCTTCTCTTCCAGTTTTATGTCATCCCCACGGCTCACCCCCTCATAAAACGTGACTGCACCAATTCCCATGGTCAGGGCTGGCCAGGTAACAGGGACATTTCATGTTTGCCGGGCAGAGCCTTTAAATCAAAGCCAGCCATATTCCACATCCAAAGGAGAGAGAGAAGATTTGGAAGCCCTGTTTGCCTGCAGAATGCTGCATCCAAAGTGTCTCCCCACTGCACTGGCTGACCTCTCAGATGGTCCTGAGCACTACAGAGGGATGGGCATCATCTCCTCCACCCCAGAGCCCTCCCCGAGGCCAGGGTCCAGCAGCTTTTGCTGCCACCTGAAAGTCTCTGCTCACCACAGGAGATGAGGGCGGTGAGGATGGTGTTTGTGGGGATGGAAGGGAGTGTCTGCTGAAGGGTATGGGGTGGTCAGTGCATGGGGCAGGGCTGGGGAGGTGCAGGGAAACCAGAGGCTTCAAGGAGAGATGGTTTTGGTCACGGGAAGCAGCGATACAATGGGGTGCCTTCAAAACCTGATTAAATCCTCCACTCCCAGCTCCTAGGAACTATGGATCAGCCCTGTTGGGAGAAAACTGCTCCCTTGAACCACTAAATATCTGTCTCTGGCCTCTCTTCCCCCTGGGAGCACAGGCACGTGCCAGGGATTCCTATGGACAGGGACACCCTGACGTGTGGCTGTCCTGCTGTGGGCTGAGCATCCCCCAGCCCCACACATCTCCTCATGAGGAGGAAATAAGAAATCACCCAGAGAAGACTTCAAACAGCCATGTTTGGCAGGCTGAGCTCAGAAGTCCTCAAATCCCCCTCCCTTTCTCACTGCTTTTCCAGTGCCTGCTCCTCTCCAAGGAATGGACCTCAACTGGACCTGGGAACACGACAGTGCCCAAAGATTTTCCATATTTGATCTCCACCAGGCCCTTGTGATTCTCCTGTTTGCTCACAGGAGCCAAGGGAGGAACTGAAGACCCTTGCACCTCCTATGGAATGGCCATAGTCAGGCCACCAGCTCCCCAGGGAATATTTTACACCTCACCGCTGCTGAGGGAGCAGCTTTGCAAACCAACCAACAGCCCCACCAGCCATCACCTCGACCCTCTGCAGGGAAAGGAGCCAAAATATCTGGCATTGGGAGCAGGAATGGAGGAGGGATGGTTGCTGTCTGTGATGGAGGAAAGGCTGGAGCAAAGGAAAAGCTGAGTGTCTCTCTGTGGTGGCAAAATATCCCCAGAAACACACACCATGGACGATGCAGAGATGGGTGATGGTGGAAGGAGAGGAGCCAGCGAGAGGTGAAGGAAAAGGAATGAGGGGTGAAAGAAATGGGAGGGAGAAGGCCGAGAGGACTGAGGGCTGGGGCTGGAGATGCCTGAGGGCAGCGCTGCCTGTGGTCTGGGCGTGCTGGGAGAGGCCGAGGGGCTGGCATGGACACGGAGCAGGCCCTGCCCTGCCGGCCTTACCTGTCCTGCTGGGGCCAGCCCTGCCCTGCTGGGACCAGCTCTGCTCTCCTGGGGCCATCCCTGTCCTGCCAGCCTTACCTGTCCTGCTGGGGCCAGCTCTGTCCTGCTGGAACCATCCCTGTCCTGATGGGACTGTCCCTGCTCTACTGGGGCCATCCCTGTCCCTCTGGCCATCCCTGTCCCTCTGGCCATCCCTGTCCTCCTGGGGCCATCCCTGCCTTGCTGGTCATCCCTGTCCTGTCCCATCCCTGTCCTGCTGGGGCCATCCCTGTCCCTCTGGCCATCCCTGCCCTGCAGACCATCCATCCCTGTCCCTCTGACCATCCCTGCCCCTCTGGCCATCCCTGTCCCTCTGGTCATCCCTGTCCCTCTGGCCATCCCTGTCCCTCTCACCATCCCTGTCCCTCTGACCATCCCTGTCCCTCTGGCCATCCCTGTCCCTCTCACCATCCCTGTCCCTCTGGCCATCCCTGCCCCTCTGGCCATCCCTGTCCCTCTCACCATCCCTGTCCTTCTCACCATCCCTGTCCCTCTGGCCATCCCTGTCCCTCTGGCCATCCCTGTCCCTCTCACCATCCCTGTCCCTCTGGCCATCCCTGTCCCTCTCACCATCCCTGTCCCCTGCCCACGGCCGGCCCTCAGCGTACCTCCAAAGTCAGGCCTGAGGCGGACGTCATAGCCCTTCAGCAGTTTGTCCACAATCTCTTTCACCACAGAAATATTTCCAGTGGAGGGGCTGAAAGACAAAAGAAGAGAGATGTCATCATCCCATGTGGCACCAGAGGTCCTGGCCAGGTACCTCAGCATCCTTCACACCCCAGAACACCTCAGCCATGGGCAGGGCCTCTCTGTTTTCTCTCTCCCGCGTGATTTCTGTCCTTGGCACGGCTCTCAGCCCCACAGGGCCCTGTAGCCATCCTGGGAGGTGCTCAGAAGTCTCAGCTGTGTTTTGGCTCCTCTTCTGCAGCTCGCCCTCACTCCAGGGCACCCCAAACTCTGTCCCTTGGTATCCCTCTGCTGTAAGCACTCCACGTCCTGCTGCTGCCCCCTCAATGTGCCCCCTGGCCACTGACCCACACACTGCGGGGGCTTCCCTGTGCCCTGCCCACAGAGGGGGACACCATCAGAAATTGTCCTTTCTGTCCCCTGGGCTGTGCATGGGGCAGCTGCAGCCTCTCTCTTGCAGGTCTCACTCCCCTTCCTCAGCCAAGCTGGGCTCCTGCTCCAGCTCTTACATCACCCAGCTCAGCCTTGGCATGTCCCAAGGTCCCCACTTACACAAGTGGCACCCTGCAGTGTCACACACCCCAGTGCCACCTCTGCCTCTCACTGCTCCCAGGGCTCCCTTCAGCTTATTGAAGCAAAGCAGAAAACAACGCTCCTTTTCCCCCCTATGGCCTCAATGTACGGCTGATGTTTGCCACGTAAAAATTCAGTTTCTGTCACTCAGCATCACTGTGACTTCTTAGCAACGCAGATCAAGAGGCAGAGACGGGGAAGGAGAGTCCATCTTTCCCTCTGTGTGCCAGAGCAGCAATCCTTCCCCTCCCAGCCCTGCACCTGCACGCAGAGGGGGCACACGTCCTCCCTAACACCAATCCAGCCTTTACAGCAAGAAGGGAGTTCCTCCTGAAATCAGCCCAAGGGTCAAACCAAAACTGAAGGTGGGAGACCAGAAAGCAGGGGATGCTAAAAATACTGGACCTGTTCAGTGCTTGCGGGGTATTATCAGGTTTTGTGCCTGAATACCCAGCCTCTGTGCCACCCTCGTCCCCTGCTTTGCATGAGAATAGAGACCCTGTCGCTGACAACTGCTGCTCTTTGCAGTCACCCACCACAACAGCATGTCTCCCTGTCAACACCGCCTCCCACATCCATCCCAGTCAACCTGGAAAGCTGCACCACGGCACTGCCTCTGCCTGCCAGCCCCGTGCCTGCCTGGACACCGGCGCTGCCGCTGGCACGGCTGTGTGTCTGCACACACATGCACACACAGACAGACGGACAGACAGACAGACAGACGTGCTCTCCTGGCTGCACAGAAGCTGTAGGGACTCCCTGCCTGTGCACACAGAGCCAGGAGAGCACTGGTGCAGCTCTAAAACACGCACAGATGTGTGTGCATGTGTGTGACCACATCCCAGCCAGGGGCTGCAGGTGACTGCAGGTGGCTGGAGGTGGCTGGAGGTGACAGTGGGTGCAGACCTTGCTCTGCTGGGGTGTGATGAGGCACTGGGCTGCGGACACAGCAGGCAGGAACACAGCAGCAGGAATCTGTGGGCTCCTGAGGCTGGGTTTCCTGGTGCCCAGACTGTCCCTAGGGGTGTGGGTGGAAGCACACAGGAGCACCCGGGAGCCTGGGCAGCTCTCAGGGCTCTGGATGTTCAGGTTCTGCACGTGCAGGAATTCCTCACCACGATAAGGATGTGTAAATGTGAGACAGCACCCAGCTCTGGTGCATGGACAACCAAGGAGCCCTTGTGCTGGCAGGGGAAGGGGTCTGAGCTCCACTTCTGAGTGTGCTCCTGAGAGTGGTACAGCTCCTCTGTGCACGGCTTTAACCACTGTGAAAAGGCCAGAGAGGTGTGTGCAGGTGGCCTTCTCACCACACCGTGTCTAGGCTTGCCAGGTCCGCTTGCATCTGTGGATTTCTCTGCAGGTGTGTGAGGCTTTGCAGCATGCAAAACACAGTCCTGTCACTGAGGATTGAGCGTGTGCTCCAGCGTTTGTTCATCTCTAGACAGCCATTCCTAGGTACACAGATTTCCATAGTCATAATATGGACACTGTGCATTTCTCAAGGGATTTAGACACCTCACTTTGGCTTCCTACAGTGCATCAACTCAGGAATCAGTGTTTATCTCATTAATATAAGCGGAGAAATTGAGGTAGAGACAGTAAACAATGTGTCGGGGGCCCTGCAGAAAGGGACAGAGTGGGAAGAGGGCCGTGGGGACTCTTTCCTCCTCACCAGCCACAAGTTGGCCTAGTGAGGGAATGAACCATCATGATTAAGGACAAGGTCTTTTGCCTCCCAGCGCTCCCTCTGATCCAAAAAGCCACATCCCTCCCACTGAGGAGGCAAGTCATGCAATTGCCCAGCTGTGGGCGAGCAGCTGCATGGCAGTGCTATTCCTGGCAAATGTGGGTCTGCATCCGCTCGGGGAGCACATCCAGCCAGCCTGTGATCTGAATTCTGGAGCGCTGTGCCCCTGATTCTGTGTCAGTGGGCATGTGCTTTGCATATCCACGTACACTTGCAGCCAAACATCTCCATCCCAGCACCCCGTGCTGCTGGCTGGGGTGTGTAGGAGTAGCTGGAGGCTTGTGCACATGGAGAGTGTTTTGTCTCTGAGCTGTGCACACACACACACACACGCACACACACACACACACGCACACACACGCAGACTCTGGGTGAAAATCAGTGCTGGACGTACAAACACACGTGTGAGGGCACATGTCTGAGCAAAGGGGGTTGCTGTGGGCTTTAAATGTCACACATTTGCTTGGACAGTGCCTGCTGAGCTGCCTCTGTGTGTGTGTGTGTGTGTCCCCACACAGCGGGACCACGCATGAATGGGGTGGGCAAGGTGGGCACGCGCCTGCGCCGGGGCGTGTTTATAACTGTGGGAACATAAACCTGGGCACCCACAGCCCTGCCAGGACCTGGGACACAGACCTGGGCACCCACAGCCCTGCCAGGACCTGGAACACAGACCTGGGCATCCACAGCCCTGCCAGGACCTGGGACACAAATCCGAGCACCCACACCCCTGCAAGGACCTGTACATATGTGTGTTTATAACTGTGGGAACACAAACCTGGGCATCCACAGCCCTGCTAGGGCCTGGAACACAAATCCAGGCACCCACAGCCCTGCAAGGACCTGTATGTGTGCGTGTCTATAACTATGGGAACACAAATGTGGGCACCCACAGCCCTGCCAGGACCTGTGTGTGTGCGTGTCTATGACTATGGGAACACAAATGTGGGCACTCACAGCCCTGCCAGGACCTGTGTGTTTCTAACTATGGGAACACAAACCTGGGCACTCACAGCCCTGCCAGGACCTGTGTGTTTCTAACTATGGGAACACAAATGTGGGCATCCACAACCCTGTAAGGACCTGTATGTTTATAACTATGGGAACACAAACCTGGGCACCCACAGCCCTGCCAGGACCTGGAACACAAATGTGGGCACCCACAGCCCTGCCAGGACCTGTGTGTTTCTAACTATGGGAATACAAACCTGGGCACCCACAGCCCTGCCAGGACCTGGAACACAAATGTGGGCACCCACAGCCCTGCCAGGACCTGTGTGTTTCTAACTATGGGAACACAAATGTGGGCATCCACAGCCCTGCCAGGACCTGCGTGCGCCGGGAAGGCGCTGCCCCCGGTGCATGGCTGAGCAGGGAGATGCCTCGGGGCCAAAGGCACCTGGCCGCAGGTGTGCGCAGCCAGGGAACAGGGAGGGCGAGCAGCAGCAGCAGCGGCGCTCCTGCCGCCTGTGAGCGCAGCGGATGGGCGAGCAAACAGGTGTGTGTGTGCTCCGCACACCTTGGCCGGGGCTCCTGCACCTGCGGAGCGCTGCCGGGGCTCCGGGAGCAGCCCGGGAAGAGCCCGAGCACGGCAGGGGATGCTGAGCCCGGCGCCTGGCAGGGCAGGTGAAGCGCCTCCGGAGGTGTGGAATGACACACACACACACACACACACACACACACACACACACGGATGGCTGCGCACACGCAGGGATGGATGCGGATGGATGGCACCCACGGAGCGGGGTGTTGCATGCCGTCAGTGTGCGCGGAGGCACGGCCGTGGGCATCGCCCCCGGAGCTCCGCAGAGCCGGGGCTGTGGCACAGCGCAGCTCGCTCGGATGCCGCTGGTGTGCGGGCTCAGGCACGGCCAAGGCAGCCTGTGCCGGGTGCGTAGCGCAGCTCCGGGGCTCCGGCGGCTCCTGCGGGCACCATGTTCCCCAGCACAGCCCTTCGTTTGGCCATTTTCCCCCCGGCTTGGCCAGGGGGACGCGCACACGCGCTCTGCGAGGTGGGCTCCGTCCGCAGAGTCTGCTCCACATCTCACGTAGGAGCATCCCTCCTCCCCCTGGAACGGCACGGGCTGGGGAATAACAATAGCAGACGGCAGGGGAAGGGATTTGGGGGGAGAAAACCCCCTCCTCTTTTCCCACATGCAGCTCGATGGAGAAAACCCCAAAGAAGACAAACAAGCCCCGTGCCAGCCCCGCTGTCCCCGCAGCCGGGGATCGCAATCCTTACCTTTGCGCACAGCAGGCGAGACAAAGAGCTGCTAAAGCAGAGACAATTCCACTCAATCTGTCTGCTTGAAATGTCCACATTTCCACAAAGGCGAAGGATGAAAAAAAATAATCTTTGGAGGGGAGGGGAAGGAAAGATGGATCTTCTGAAATCCCCCTCCAAAAAACGGGGGGGAGGGAAAAAAAAAAAACCAACCCCCCCCCCAGTTAATGATTTCCTAGAGAAAAAGAATAATGGAGAAAAACTAAAAAATGAGGGGGAAAAATACCCCCCCACTCCTTCAGTGCCAGTCAAAGAATTCGTTTCTTCTTCCTTTCAGCATCCTCTCAACAAGAGACATCCTCTGGCAATGGAGAAAATCCCAAGAGAAAGAAAAATAAAATGCCCCAAAATGGGCTCAGCAAAATGTGAAATCGAATCTCACAGGTACGCGGCAGAAGAAGAAAAAGAGGAAAAAAAAAATTTAAAAAAAAAAAAAAAAGGAAAAAGAAAAAAAAAAAAAAACCAACTCAGTGTCCCCTGAGCACTCCACTTGGATTATTTTTCCTCCTGCTCTTTTGCCATCCGGTTCTGCAGATGTTGCATGGCTCCTGCTACCCACCTTCAGAGAGGAGGAGGAGGAGAAAGAGCGTGTGTGTGTGTGTGTGTGTGTGTGTGTGTGAGAGAGAGAGAGAGAGGGAGGGAGGGAGGACGCGTGAGTTTTCGAGCAATATGATTTTATTCTGAATTTTACCTCTTTGCTCCCCCTTTCCTCTTTATTTTCCGACAGGGGAAGGGGGAAGCCACCCAGCCCCACCGTGCAGTTATTTTATTTTAGGGAAATCTCAAGCTCGTCGTTTGGGAGGTTTTGGAGCTTTTGCAAAAAAGGCTAAAAAAAAAAAGAACACAAACCCAAAAAAATTAAATAAAATATAAAAGGAAAAAGCAAACGAAGCCCGGTAAATAAATAAATAAATAAATAAAAAAGACATATATGCATGTGTAGGAAATAAATCAATCCCTGCCTGCAGAAAGCGCTGCTCTCGCAGGGAGGGCTGGATGTCTCCTTAGCGCTGTTGCCGCAGCTCCTGTGGAGTTTTGCTGCTCATTGCAAAGTCACAAGAGGAGGGGAGGAGAGAGGGACTTTGTGCTTGGGGAGGGGGACTCTCCGGACAAATTGGGATCCTGACGTCATGGCTGACAACATTAACCCCTGCTGCCTTGCACAGGGGATGGATGAGCGGTTTTGCTGAGGTGGATTTTTGGGTTTTTTTCTTCTCCAGGGAGGTGGGCGCAGGGAAGATGATGGGGAAGGTGATGGGATTTGGCAAGCGAGGGGCTGTGCTGGCTCGGCTGTGAGGGCTGATGGGTGCTGTGGTTGCCTGAAACACTGCCATAGCACTGCCTGAGCTTCCTCCTGCAGCCACAGAGATAAAAAATAAGGTGATTTACTCAGAATGTCTCCATGCCACAGAGCCCAGTGGCCTGGTGGCCTCCTCCTGGGGCGCTGGGGGAGATCTGGAAGCTCTGGTGGGGCTGGGGACTCCCTCCAGGCTGGGGAAGCCCAGCTCAGGAGGGATGCTCAGCTCTCCATGAAGGATGCTGTTATGCATACAATGGAGTTTTGTGGGGAAAAGGGAGTCTGAGCTTCCAGAAATGCTGTTGGAGATCAGCTCCTGGTGCTGGGGCTTTGCCTGCTGGAATGGAAACAGCCATTGGAATTGTCACAGTCTCCTGTGCACCAGCCTCTGATCTTTGTCTTTAAAAAGTAATATAATTAAGGAACTCTACAGCAGGCATGTAGTAATGTACTACCAGGGAGGATTTTTTTTTTCCTTAGGAAAAAGAAGAGATCCAGCAGCACTTTGAATGCAGAGCAGAAGCCATGGCTCAAGGAGGAAACATCTGAGCTCTCACCACCCTGGATGGGATCTCCTCTGCACCTGCCTGGCAGCTCAGAGCAGGTAAGTCCTGGTTTACACCTGTGTGTAGATGGATTTCCTCTGGGAGATGGGGCAGAGCAGATGTGTCACTGCAGCTGGGCAGGACCGGGTCCAAAATGCCTCTGCAGGGGCACAGGGCAATGTCCAGTGGCCGTGGGCATCCTCCCTTCCCTGCAGGGACATCTGGAAGAATCCTTGTCTCTAGGGTTCCTAATGCTCCTTTCCCTCATGTTTGGCTTGGTTCTACGTGGTTCCCTCACCAGAGGCATGCCCCAAATCCTGTGCTCCCAGTCTCCTCCTCCCAAAAAGCGTGGTGGGGAGTGACCTTTCTGCAGAGCTCCCCCCTGGCAGGCCAGCCTGGGCTGTTGCAATGCAGAGCCATCAAAGCTGAGTGGAGTGCTGTGTGCTGTGCTGGCCTGGGGTCACTGCTGGGCACTGAGGGGGCAGGGAATGTGTGGGGCTTGTGGGGAAAAGGAAGGCTCGGGTGAGATTTAACACCTACACTGAGGCTGTGCTGGAATGGGAAGGGAAAAGATCTTCCCACTTACTGCTGAGGCTGGTGGAAAAGGTTCTGTGCTTGGTTCTCCCAGACCACCCCTGTTTGTCCAGACTAATGCAAATGGAGCTCAGAGCAGTGATCTCCACTGCCTTCCCAAAGACCAAAGCAGGTAAGTGGCACTTGTCACACACCAGTGAATGTGCCTGTGGAGTCAGTGCCATGCTGCCAGTGCTCTGTCACTGCAGGACCCTCACAGGGAGTGCAGGGACCTCACCAGGACACCCGGCTGGGGATATTTCACTGCATCATAGCCCAGAGCAAACCTGTCTGCCTGGCTCCCAACGCCGGTGCAGCACCGTGAGTGCTCCTGGGCTTCCACACAGCCCAGGTCACAATCAATTCGTGCTTTGTCAACACCCCCAGGAGCTTGTGGCTCCCTGTGCCTGAGGGATCCATGGGAGATGGGCCAAAGCTGTAGGGTTTCTCCACAATTCTGTTGAAGAAGAGGAAGCAGCCCAGCAGGTCTGGTGCTGCAGGATGTGCCCAGGATGAGCTGCCTGGTGCCATCAGGTGCTGGCTGCTGTACAGGTGCAGCATTTACCTCCTCTGCTGCTGCCAGCACACAGAGCCGCTGACAGCAGTGACTTTTGGAAGCATTTATTCTGATTTCAGCTGCTGGACACCAGGGAGGAGCTCTTGGGGAGGTGAGAAGCATTTGCCTCCAGGCACCAGAGGCCCCATTAAACTCTACCTGGTGCCTTCCTGTTCTGGCCCCTTTGCTCTGCTCCCTCCCACCAGCCATGATTGAGAGTTACTGGCAGGAAAGGTAAGTGAAAAGCAAATGTCAGAGGCATACATGAAGAGGAAAAATTATGCTCACAAATGGTGACATTTGTGCTTGCAAGTTCACCCAGTGGGGAGCAGAAAGCGTGTCACATGAATTATCTGACCACTCAGCCACAACGGGAAACTTTGGAGAGCCGACTGCTCGGCAGGGAATGCATCCAGAGGAGCTGCTGGATAACCTACCTAGAGCCACGTTCTGGAATAAAGACTGCTCTGGACTTAGTCACCCAGCTCTGCTGGGTCTCATGAAGGCTGATGAAGAGTAAAACCTGACCAAGCTCACTGAGGGGTTTGTTCCTTGCCCCTCCCAGAGCCCCAAAGTGTGTCTCCCTCACCTGCTGGGGGCTGTCTGCTCTCCAGTGATGGCTTTCTCTGAAGTTCACATCCTGATCCTGCCAATGTCTGTGAGAGGCTGCTGGAGGTGCCCTGCTGTGGCTGTAATCACCCTGCAGAGGCCATGGAGCATTGTGTTTGTGGCCATTTGCTGCCCTCCTCTATTAAATCACTCATTTTCACTCTTCTCTTACTTGCTGCTCTGCTGAAAGCTCCACAACCTGACCTCCCTTCTTCTCCACTGCTGACTCCAAGCCCCAAGTGCTGCTTTTCCCAAGGGCTTGCCATCAAGGTGAAAAATTTCCCTCCTCCCCTCTCCCAGCCTGCTGGAGAGCTGGCTCTTCTGTCCAGCCAACATTTCCCAGAAGAAGATGGTTGTTCTTGTTGTTCTTCTAAAGCAGAAAAAGGACAAGAGCTGAGAAAGCAAAAGAACCTTTACAGAACCAGAATTTTAATGGAAGTCCTGCAGGAAAGTCTTACAGCTGGCATTTCTGTGCAGAAGGTAGAAAACAACCTGCAAGTAAATGAAGTGCACCTCGTGAGGTGGGGATAGAGACCAGCAGAGGCAAAGGGGAGTTTTCCCACCTGGTCTGGAACAGCCTCTGTCTCCTGCTGCAGCTACATCCAGGACTGAGCTCACCAAGCCAAAGAGCCTTTGCAATTCCAGTGGCAGGTTCCTGCAGGAAAGGTTTCTCTCCAGCTATCCTACAGGACAAAGGCTCCATCATCCCCCACGGTGCCATCTAAACACCCTCAGGTGCTGGCAAGGAAAGCCCACAAGTCACAGCCCCCTTGGATGGTGGGGCTGACAGCAACCAGCAACTGCTCGGGCAGCTGTGACTCCTGTTTTGGTGGCTCTGCATCCTCTGATTCACAAATGTCTCCTCATGTGTTAGCCCAGGAGCCTCTCTGCTTGGACACGCCATGTGCTAGATGTTGTATATTCCTGAGGAAATGCCTCAGAGTGCATTCCCAGGGTTCCCCATCTTGCTGGAGTTAAAGATCCTTCACCACTTTGTGAGGCAGTGAGACTGGTCCAGAGTGGGTGGAAATGTTGGTCATTCTTAGGAACCGTGAATGGAGGAGCTGAGGAGCAGAATTTGCCTGCAGTCCTGTGTGTCCTCTGAGCTCAAACCTCTTTAGGTAGAGCATGGGAAGTGTGGTGGGAAGGGAGAAAGGATTGTCCGTGGGTTCATGCACCACCTCCCATTCCAGCCCGTCTTTAAGCTTAGAAGGCCATAGACAACGTTTGGTTTGGGGTTTCCTTCACTTGAGAAACGGTCCAGCTGAGCTAACATCTGCTGTAATGAGGGTGCAGAAGTGTTGTGCTGGCTGTGGCTGTTGATGGCTGTGGCTGTTGATGGCTGTGGCTGTTGATGGCTGTGGTTGTTGATGGCTGTGGCTGTTGAGGTTTAGCTCTCGTGTCTACAATCAAAGAACATGGGTGCCAGGCTCCTCCTGCCATGCACAGGCAGCCTGCAGGGTGACAGTGACACTGTCCTGAGCCTGTGGCACAGGGACAACCTGCTCCAGCCCAGGTGGGTGATGGGGAAGGCAGGTGAGTCAGGGCTGTGGGGCAGCCTCAGGGCTGACACACATCCTCAGCAGAGCTGTGGTGGCAGGGCAGGTGTGGCTCCATCCCTGCACACGTGCTGAGGGATGCAGAGCCCCAACCCTGTGAATCTGTGTCTGTCTGTAGGTCCCCTGGTTGATTTTCTCTGTGCATTTCCACGGTGGTGCTCAGGAGGAGCAGTGGGGCCCCCTGGGACTGGCATTCCTGACCAAGTTGTGACTGAGAGTGTGGAGGGCACAAGGCAAGGAAAAGGCCCTTCAGCTCCTGCAGACAGAAGTGCCAAAAATGCCTCCCTGCTCATTATTGTTAGTGATGGAATCTGTTCTGACTCTGAGGCCTTGGCCCATGTGCCCCATCAGGCCTCCCCATTTCAGAGGGAAATGCTCCTTCCCACCCATGCCAGCACAGGAGGCCCCCTCCAAGTCAAAGCTCCTGCTCTGAGTCATGGAGCTACACCAAAAACATCTGGAAGCAGCAGTGGAATGGATGACAAGGACCTTAGGTAAAAAATTCTGCTCCTGAACACCACATGGAGGTGGGGATGTTTTTACCTCCATTTCCTCCCTCTGGCCCCACAGCTCTCCTGTTCTAGGGCTCAGCTCCAGCACCCAGGAGGAAGGAGGAGCTGAGAGCCCAGCTGCTGGTCCCTGCTGGCTGCAGGGACAATGTGTTCCCAGAGCAGGTGCCACCTGCCTCTGCCAAAAGCCCTGCAGCATCCCCCACCTGCGCCGAGGGGACACAGCAAAGGTGACAAGAGAGGGTCCCTGGGGACACCTGCACTGCACTCAGCCTCAGGGGCTCAACCCAGCTCTCCTACAGTTCTCCTCTGTGTTCATCCCGTGACAAAGCTCGTGATGTGTCCTCCACAGGCAATGCCCCTTCCTCCAGGTCATGGTTGGATTCAGTGGAACAGGACTGGGGCCAGCACCAGTTACAGGCCTCCAGATGGACTCTGTGCCACCCTCAGAACCCTGTGAGCTCTGCCACTCCTCCAGTCCTCACCCCACTGCCCAACCCCAGCCCCTCAGCCTCCCCACCCTCTCTAAGGGGATGTTCTGGGAGAGTGTCAAGAGCTCTGCTGGAGTCAGGGCAGACAGGAACCTCTGCTCTCCCCTCCCCTACCCAGGCAGTCATTCCATCCCTGAGGCCCATCAGCATGATTTCTCCTTGCTGAACCCATGTTGACTACTCCTGGTGACCTTCTTTTCCTCCACCTGCGTGGAGATGACATTCAGGATGAGCTGTTCCATAACCTTTCCAGGGATGGAGCTGAGGAATGACTGGCCTGTAGTTCTCTGGGTCCTCCTTCATGCCCTTTTTGAGCCCTGGAGGGACTTGACTTTTCTCCAGGCCTCAAGTCCCTCTCCTGCTCCCCATGATCTGTAACTCTGATGAGATTATGGCTCTGTGACCACACAGAGATCTCTAAATCTCTACGTTTATCCCCCATGCCGTGTGCATTGGTGCACAGGCATTTCAGAGAGCTAATGGAGCCTGAAAAGTTCCCAATAAAGGGTGCAAGAGGATTCCCTGAGCTGTCAGCCCACACTTTCCAGTGTCACACTGGGCCAGGGAGCTGCTCAGTTGCTCCCTGGAGCAGATCAGGACCCCCTTAACCATGGGGGTCTCCACTGGTGCCCCATTCCCAGCTGGGAGGTTTCTGACTTCCCAAATTTGGTGTCTCTTAGTTTTGAGCACACACCTAAGCCAACCAGCAGGCTTCTTTCTGTGATGGGGACACTCCTGAGTCCAGCTTCTAGTGTGGAAATGCAGGAGGACAGATGCAAAATGTGCTTTGGGAGAGGTGTGCTTCCTTCCTCGAGCACTCCTCCTGCCTGGGACAGGGCATCTGCAACCCATTCCCACTGAGAACACGATGTGTGCTCCTCCTTGGCTCAGCAGTTCATGTGGGATAACCCGTGTGAGCTTTCCTATGGTGCTTAACCACTGCATTGGTTGCAGGAGGCTTTGGCTGACAGCTCTAAATGGGTGGCTGAGCCCTGAGTGACTTGTATGACCTGAAAAGGGTGATAATTGTGCCAAAATTAGCCCTCAGGAGTGTTACATGGCTGTTGTGGAAGGCGATTGATTTGTGCATTCTGGGTTGGGAGACAGTGAGACGAGTGTCCTGCTCCTGAGATGGATCTGACAGTCCATCAGCCCAATGACAACAAGCAATCTTGGATTCTGCCTCAACTTCTGGAGCCATTTCAGCGTTTGGAGTTGTGAAAACGGAACTCCTGTGTAATTCCACAGCCCTGTGCAGTCCGAGGGTGGGACAGCTGTTAAACAGTCCCCTGTGGAAGGATCATACCAGGGATTCCCACCACCCCAAGCCGGGCTGTGCCCAGAGGGAGCCTCTGCCTTCCAACAAAACTCAGTGTGACTTTCCCAGGTGCCAAGTGGCAGATGGGGAGGCAAAACAAGGAGCTGCAGCAAAGCCAGCAGTGACCACTGGAGACCCCAGCCAGACAGGAGAGGTCCCTCTCTGGAAGAGCAGATGAAAAATCCCCTGTATCTGCAGTTTGTTTGGGAGCTTGGGAGTGAAATCCATGTGATGCCGTGTTGCCTGGCAACAGGCCGAGAGTGATGGAGCACAGGGGCAGCTCCTCTCCAGGCTGGGGAGCAGCAGCTCCAGCCACCGTGGCTGCCTGGGCATGTGCAGGGAGCTGGGGAAGGGGGAGAGGCACTTGGAGTGAGGACACGGTCACTAAAACGTGAGAAGAACCGAAAGGGAGATAAAAGTCTTACTGAGGGCAGGGAGAAAGAGAGAAGTCAGGGAGAGGGGAAAGGGAGAGGAGAGCCCAGAGAAGACATCTGGCCACTCAAGGAGCTGCAAAGGCTCCTGGCTGTCACCTCCCCGGGACCGCTGCTGTCTCTGCTCAGGTGTGTCCCAGCTTTGACAAAAGAACTGCAGGAAAATGCAGTTTTCCTTTGAGCACCTGTGGTGATTCTCCACCTCTGAGGGAAACCCAGAGTCCCGCTGCCCTCAGCACCTCAGACAAGGTTTGAAGCTGGTTGCACTGACTGGGGCTGAGGGAACTGCTCTGAGCAGTGATCACCCACACAGAGCAACGCTGGGGGTGGCAGCAGCTCTGAGGAAAACCCCTGGCAGGGTTCCACTCCCTGGGAAACTCTGGACGGGGCTCTCAGGCTAAGGGGTTAGGTGTGGTCAGCACAGAGCTTATGTCTGGTCCGAATTTCCTCCACCTTTGGCTGTTTGGCGAGAGAGAGAGAAAGAAAAGGAAGGAAGGAGGGAAAGAAGAAAGGAAGGGGGAGAAAGAGAGAAAGAAAGAAAGAAAAGAAAGAAAGAGAAAGAGAGAAAGAAAGAGAGAAAGAGAGAGAAAGAGAGAAGGGAAGAGAAAGAGAAAGAGAAAAGAGAAAGAGAAAGAGAAAGAGAAAGAGAAAGAGAAAGAGAAAGAGAAAGAGAAAGAGAAAGAGAGAGAGAGAAAATAACATGGGAAATGAAACGACAAGGAAAGCAAGCAGTTTCCATCCATACCAACTGCTTTTGGTTTCCAAAATCCCTCTCAAACGCACAGATCTCACCGTGCCTCTGTCCCTGTGTTTGCATCCCGTGCAGAGGGGACCTCCTGCCAGACACTCCCAAGAAATCTACTGAAGTTCTGTTTTGCTCCACACGTGGAGTTTCCCCAGCCCTCTCTGCCCACATTTCAGCCCATTTTCATCACTGAGTCAGGATGGAGGCTGAGCTCAGCCCTGACACCAACACTGCCCCTGCCAAAAATGACATCCCCATCTTTTGGGCCCCCTCTGGCTTCCCCTTTTGCTTTTTTAGCCCACCCACACCATCCCACAGCGTCCTCAGGAGGAGGAATTCATCCGTGTTTCCTCTGGGACACATAAAACAAGGTATTTTGTTCACACTCACGTGGGGAGGGAGCAGTAGGGTTGTGATGGGCTGTGATTTCTCTGTTCTCAGCTCTAGACTCTTAATAATTAAAACTTCTACCACAGTACTTTCCATTTTGGTGGTTTTTTCACCAGTCTGACTATAAACAATGCTGTAACAGGACTTTGACCTCGCAGGAAATTCCAAACCCAGCAGATAATTTATCCCAATTTGAAAAGACGAGCACAAATACTTTATCTAAGTACAGCTGCCTCTAAAATGTCAGGATAAAGTTTTGTTTTCAGCTCTACCTTTCTTGTCATTTGTAATAGGAGGCAATACTAAATTTACCCTGATAAGTACTGTAACACTCATCAGAACAAAGCCTATTACAATTTTCTATCATGGCTATGGAGGGAAAAAAAAAAAAAATCATTCTCTCTCCGCAGAACATCTCCACTTTGTACCGTGTTTTCCGAGAAAATTAATCCTCTTGCTCTCTCTTTAAAAACTAAGGCTCAGCAGAGTACCTGAGAGCAGCAGGGGAGGCAGCACTCCTGGGAGCTGGTGCTCCTGGCAGGGTGAAGCAGCTGGAGCCCAGGACAGGCACCAAACACACTGACTCTGTGTCAGCTGCTGACCACTGCTGCCCTTGCCTCAGCTTCACAAAGAAAATCACTTTTTGGTTGTTTTTTTTTTTTTTCTTGAGAGTAATACTCCAAAATCTGGACAGAGGAGGGTTACAGCGTGTTCCCTGTGAATCCTCCATCCCCGTTAGCAGGCTGCTTGTCCCTCTCACTCCACTGCCTTTTCCCAGGCAGAGCTATCTATAATTGAAGCAATAGCTGAAACATCTGATTTTCCACCTCCCAACACCTCCTGCTGCAGCGAGCACCACCCTAAAGTGAGTGCAGAAAGAGAGAGAACACTTCAGTGACATGTTACATTTGCTCTTTGCTGGTGCCAGCTGCTGCAGAAGGTGAGTTGAAGCTGGAACAGGAGATTTTGGGAAGCTGTTGCCATAAATTCAGGCCACGTCAAATCTTAATTTCTTTCACCTTTTGCTGTTTGGAGACAGAAAGAGAGGGAAACAAAGAGAGACAAAGAGCAAAAGACAGAAGACAGATAACAATGTAAAAATCTCATACACAGGGTGACCCCAGGCATGGATATAGGGGTGCAGGATTTCTCAGTTCATGCCCATTTCTTCCTCACCACGAGGTGCTTCTAATTATTTCTATTCAGGCCCGGAACTGATGTTTTCTGTGCTCACCAAATCCACTGAGGGGGAATGTTTCCATCTAAAGGAAGTCCGTAGGGGAAATTAACTTTTCCAAGGAAGCAGCAAGGAGGTGAGAGAACAAAGCCACGGGAAGGAGAAGTGTAAAGCATCCTGCAAAGCTGCTCCCTGCGAACCTCCTCCGGGAGGGACAGGCAGCTTCCTTCAGGAATGGAAAGCAGGGATGGCCACAGTGCCCAGCACTCCTGTGGGATGTGCAGGCAGGAGCTGGGACCTCTGGGCTGGGACTCAGCAAACCCCAAACTCCCAGTTCATGGAAACATCACCCTCTGGTTTGTTCACTGAGTTTCTGACCCTCATCTGCACCCCAAAAGGCTGTAGGACGTGAGCAGGGGATGGGCTAAAACACAGGCGTGGTGTGGCCACGCAGAATCACACCAGGATCTGAGTTACACATTCGGCTGGGGTTTGGAAAATTAATGCACAAAGGCCAGAGGTTTGTGCCCAAAAAGGAGACAGAGGAGTCCTTTGACTTTATTCTAATAAAGGGAGAGGCCATGGGCCATTTCCCCTGGGGGCTCTCCAGGTTTGGGAGGACAGAGTCTCCTATTTATCCCAATGTTCCTTCCACATTTCCCTCTCTCTTTCCCCACTGGCTGAGGTACTTGAGAGGCACAGACTTCCCGCAGTGCCCAATACCTAAAATTCCCCTTTCATGTATAACCTCCCCTTTTAATTTTCAATTCTTATGGAATTTATGGGTTTTCCCCATTGTTTCTTTCATCTTTCAATATCCAATTTCATTTATCAGCAAACCCACAGCTCGTTTGTAAAGGCCAATATCTTCTTTTCCATTCATCCATCAGTGGAATCCTTCCCATTGTTTCTTTTCTCTCTCAGCGCTGGTTTTGTCCAGCAGCAGACCCAGAGCTTGTTTGTACAGACAGGTCTGTCATTCCTCTCAGCTGGTCACGACTTTCCACGGCCAGCAGCTGCTCATGGTGGGCTTGCAGACATCAGTGATGCATTTTTGCTTGTTTCTTTAATGGGATAAAAGCAAATTCCCCTGCTGTCCTCCCCGGGGTCCCAAGGGAAGTGAGCTGCCAAACCTAAAAACCCCACAGCACACCTCAATTCAGGTATCATCCTGGGTGCTCTGTAAAGGAGGACACAGCACACACCACCCTCACTGAAGCTGACCTGTATTTCTGCTGTTCCCTCATTCCCCAGAGCAGAGGAGGCTTTTCCTCCACGATTGGAGAGGACAAAGCACTTTGTATTCAAAACCATGAGGGACAGGCTGCAGGGGCAAGGGCAGGGGCAAAGGCAGGGCTGGATGTCCCCAGGGAACTGCACCTGAGGTGCCTTCTGCCCAGCCAGCAGAAGGAAGAGCTCTGAGCCTGCTTCCCAGGCCACCATTCCAGCTCCTGGACGGGAAGATGTTTCCCTGACCACCAACATAATTCTTCCAGCAACATAATTCTTCCAGCCCAGTTCTGCACAGAAAACTGGACCAACGAATCCATGATGCCCAGACATCAATCACAGAAACTTGGTGCCAAGAGAACCCTGGATATCCAGCCCAGCCTCCCCTCACACCGTGAGCCATCCACACCCTCCTGATCCAAGGGGATTCCTGTTTTCCTAGGCTCAGGTGGGTGCTGGTTGAGGTGTTGCTGCTTTCTCTCCCAGCACAAGCCCTGTGCCACATCCCCATATTGTGACAGCGCTAAGAGCTCAAGACCAGGCAGCAAATCCACTGTCCCCCTGTCCTTGGGGTCAGCCAAGGGGGTCTGTGGTCTCCTGGTGGTGCCATTTACCTTTACACCCACAGCTCTCCGGGCTTTAAGGGAACTGGAAGAGCTCTTTGCTTCATTATGTCTAATTCAGGGTGGAAGTGCAGGGGTCAGGAGGAGGCTGCTTCTCGTGCCAGGATGTCCTGATTAAGTCAAGCACTGGTGATGGCATCTTACCAGCGCTGGAGAGAGGGAAATCATCTCCCAGCACCGGCAGTTCTGGGGGGAAATTACCGAAGAATGCACTCGTGAGGAGTCAGAACGGGCCAGGGACATGCACATCCCTGTGGCAGGAGCCCCGTGTCCCTCAGGACACAGGGGCTGGCAGGTTCTGTTGGCATGGCAACGCGGGATGCTGCAGCAGGGACAGGGGTTTGCAGTCGGCGACGCGGGAGAGATGTTTGATGGATTTTAAAAATGCCAACCTCGCACACTCCCGTTCTCTGCTTCCCTCCTCCCTCACTCCCTCCCTCACTCACTCACTCGCTCCACCTTGTGCTGCCAAGCCGAATAACGGCGTTGTTGTGGTGGGAGAAAAACGGCCTCATCTGTGCCCCGGCTGTCAGGGAGAGGGGCAAGGGAGGGTTGAACCACTTTTTTCCTGAAAATCTCCCATTTTCTGTCAGTATCTCTGCGTCTGGAGGCAAAGGCAGGCGGTGGAGAGGGATCTGGGGTTCCAGCAGGAGGCTCAGGCTCTGTGCAGTGATATCCCACATTTCTCATCAACACTCTGGGCTTCTTCACCCTGCCCACTGCAGGATGGAGAGGGCAACTCTGACTTACCTTTTCTATTTTTAAAATGGTTTAAGATCCAGGGCTTTTCAAGCAGTAAGTAATTCTTGTTCAGCATTAGAACTCACTCAAGAGTATTCCCTTAGGGAGCAAAGAGGAGTGAAGAGGCAGAGGGGTTAAAAAAGCAGATTTTTCGGTATAACAAAACCTTCACTGTTTCCACAGGGGATCTCTGGGATGTCAGAGATGAGATCAGGGCTCCCTGCACAAATGGCAGCTGCAGAAGTCCCTGTTCCCACTCCAGGGGTGACCTCGCAACCCCAAGGAGTTTGTCCCCCAGCAGGGCAGGCACATGTTACCCTCCTGCACAGAATTTGGGACAGTGTGACAAGCACACAGTGCCACACAGGCCTGGCTAAGGCCAGGATAAACATCCTGCTGCTTTTTGTCTGGCTGTGATGCCAAGGGGACTTTTCAATGTGGTTCTGGCTTCCCCCTGGCCAGGGCTGCAGGTTGCTGCAGGCTGGGTTTCAGGTCTCCTGCAGGGCCTCACCGAGGTTCCCCTCCAGCAGCATCCAGCTCTGCAATGGCTCTGTGAGCCTTCACACACACTCTGTGTGCTGCTCCTCCCCAAAACACCAGCCTGAGCCAGAGCTGACTCTTCCCAGAGTCACCTCTGGCATCTGGAAATGCTCAACCAGCCGCACACTCACCCCCTAGGAGGAGTTTTTCCCTTGGATGTTACCGCTGTGTAAGAGCCCTGAGCATCACCTGCCCCACCTGGGGGCTGGCATGTCCACCTGCATCTTCCCCAGCACAGAGAGGGGTGCTTCTCTGAGGATCCTCCTGCAGCTCGTGTCCAAGGAGGAAGGCAGACAGCAGAGGTGCCTCTGGAAAGAAGGTCCCAGTTGAGTCCCCTACAGTGCAGTTTCTATTGTGATACCTCCCAGGTGGGCAGAGCAGGAGCCAGTTCCTGCTCTAATCCCTCCTCGAGGTAAGGGTGAAGGTGACCTTTCCCTTGGCAGGAGGGACAAGAAATGGGCAGTGTGTTCTAAGGTCACAGGTCTATGTCAGAGCAGTGTTTTGTCACTAAACACACCTTAAATTCCTGACAGGCCTTAGGTTCTAATATTTTGCACTCAGACGTGGTTGAGCACGATCTGAGTAGGTGAGGAGACGTTTGTGTCCTTTTCCCATGAGGCTGAAAAGGCAGAAGGCGTTGGGCAGAGCCCAGTCCCACATCTCCTGGGCTGCCTCTCTCGGAGGAGCACGATGCTCTGCAAGACTGGCTGGTGTCTCCATCTGTGGGGACAGACAGGACCCTTCCTGAGGTGGCTCAGGGGGCTCCCAGTCACAGCAGCTGATGTGGTGGCTCCCATTAGGAAGTGAATTTTTGCCCCCTGAGCCCCGCAGAGAGGCACAAAGCCCCGGGTTCCCTCGGGGACAGGTTTGTGTGGGTTTGTGTCAGGGCTCAGCCCCGCTGTGCTGAGGGCAGAGAGAGGAATCCCCCATCTCTGGAGGGGAGCGGAGGGGGATGGGGCTGCTGTTTTCCTCCAGCCCTGGTGGATGTGCAGGGAAGAGGAATCCTCTCCAGCAGCTCTCGTCACAGTGCCAGCACCAATCGCGGGCGGCGCAGGGAATCCCTTCGCAGGGAGCGGCTGTGCTGAGCCCAGCCAGGGATCCTCCACACACACACACAGAGCCCCCTGGGCAGCATCCCACCTCCTCCCCCCCAAAGGAACCCTCAGGGCTTCCTCTCTCTCTCTCTCCTGTTCTTTTGTGTCCCCCCAGCACAACCACCTCTCTCTCTCTCTCTCCTGAATTTCCTCTACCTCGCTCCACGCTGCTCTGCAGCTTTCTGTGCTCAAAATAATTTCTGCTCAGGGAATTCCTCTCCCTCCCTCTCCTCTCCCCTGCAGTATTTCTCACTGGCCTTTGCCCTAAGAGATGTAGCCCAAACACCATCTCCCACTGGTGATCTGTAGCAGACTGGATGACTTTAAAACCCTCCTGCAAAAACATTTTGTTTCCAAACCAGAGCATGAGAGGGGAAGGCATTTCTCTCCAGGTGAGGTGTTTGCTGAGGGATTATTCTAAGCACTGCCTGTCTTGGCAAAGTGCTGTGTTCACCTAGGGCACTCCCAGCCCGAGAAGGGACAAAATCTGAGCCTGGGAGCAGCAACCTTGGCACTGCTGCCAGCATCCATCTCCTCTCCAGCCACAGGAAGGTGCCAGCCTCCAGCAGCCACCTGTGATCCTGGAGGGAGCCTCGGTACCCACCCCACAGACTGCAGCAAAATCATCTGCAATTAATCACCTGCAGATCACCATCAGCAGATTTAGTGACTGAGAGGTGCTGCGCTTCTGTGGGGTGTCTCGGTTTGGGCCGGGTTAATCCCGGCAGCAGAACTGTGGGGCAGAGCTCTCTGGGCTGTGATGAGGGGCTAAGTGTCTGCAGTGCCACCAGATGCTCTCAGAGATGGGTCTGAGGCACTGCAGAGCCTGGGGTTTTTTATTCTTTGCTGTAATTAAGGATTGTTTCTTGCTCCTGCCTCTTGTTTTTGCCTTCTTCCTCTGCAGTGAGTTTTGTGATTCCTCTGCAAAGCATTGAGGGCACATGAGCAATTAATGCCCCTTAGCAAACGTGTTGGGCTTTGCTTTTTTTGAGCTGGACCTGGCACTTGAGGAGCCTTGAGAGCAGCCCGGTTGCCAGGGTGCTGTGCATGCAGTAATGTGTGTGTGCATGTGCTGCAGCTGCTGCTCGGCGATTCAGTGAGGTAAGAGAGGGAGCTGTGTGTTATAACCTCCCTTTTAAAATACTACAGCAGCCTAATGCGAGCTTGTGACGGGGGAAGAGCAGCTATTTTTAGCAAAAACGCTTCAGGTGAGTCAAAACTTTCCCCTTTGTTGCCTGCATCTTCAAAGCTCTTCTTGCAGCCTGGAGAAACAAGGCTCATCAGCCTCTGTTTCTCCCCAGTTCTCCCAGCAGCGGGTCTGCAGGCTCTGGGATGCTGCTGCAGCCTGCCCTGCTCTGTGCCTCGGGGCTGGGCCACAAAATGAGGGGATCTAAAAACACCAGGGACAGAAGAAAGCTGGGAAATGCCCTGTGTGGCTTTGCCTTCCAAATGAGTTGGGATAGATTGGAAGCTGCCCTTGGGGGTTTCTCCAGACCACAACCTGGGTAAGCTGGAGCTGATCCAGGTGATGCTGGAGCTGTGGGTTGTGGCAGGGGCTGGGGAGAGTGACAGTCACCCAGGGAAGACCCCAGAACCGATATCCCCACTGGAGCAAGAGAAACGTGAAGGGTGTGTGAGGAATGGGGCACAGACTGTGAGGGCACACAAGGCCACGGGTCCCTTTGTTGGGGTCCCTCCCTGGCGTGAGCTGTTGTATTGCTGTGCCACAGTTAAAATAAAGGAGCCAGAGGTGTCTGAGACTCTGCTGTGGGAAACCTGGAGTGGAGGCTGTAAGAAAATATTACCTGGCAGTGGGAGTGTGGGGTGTAGGGAGCCAGACAGGGGACCTGTGAAGGGACCTTGGTCCCTGCAGTGACAGTTGTGGTGCAGATGTGACCTCAGGAGTGGCATCTGAAGGGTCAGATGGGAAAGGTGCCTTCACAGTGGCCTTTTGTTGTGGGATGTCCTCATTTAGCTGTGACAATGAACACAAGGGGCTAAGGGTGCCACCCAGGGCTCCCTGAGGAGGTCAACTGGGCTGGCAAAGGGCCACGATCCTAAATTCATTGGGTAGTGCTGAGGATTGTTTGGCTTTTCTCTGAAAGATCCTTCTCCCCAGGTGACTGGCAGAGCCAGGCCCCCAGGGAGAGCAGCTCTGTCTAACCCACTTTTACACCGTGCACTTAATGCAATGAATCTCCTCGCTTTTCTCCAAGATCTTCACTCACAACAAGATCCCTTGGCACCCTCTTTAAAAACAGAAGCCTTGCTGACATGCCTTTATTGGGCTGCTCTTAAAGCTGGCACAATTAAACGGCACAGATAAGAGCTGCTCTGCAGCCTGCATTCAGTTTGTAAATATTAATGCTGACTTTTTTAAGGTGAGTGGTGTGCTCCTGTGCTGCTGGCAGTCAGCTTGGCTGGTACAAGAAATGGCTCCGCTTTTGATAAGGGTTCAAAGAGCTCTTGGAGTTTGAGGCCAGAAGGGATAACTTGAATAAGGTTTTTTTTTTTTTTTGGTCTATCTAGGGTATCCTGAAGTTTCAGCTGGCTGACACTTCTCAGTTGACGAGCCCAATAACTTCAGCTGGATAAAGGCAGAGGAGGTGTTTGGCAAGGGCAGCTTGTTGGAAGGGCTGTATTTTGATTTATAGATCTCTTGTAAAGAGAAGATCCTATGCAAACATGGAATGCCGTAGCAGGCGATGCAGTCCTTAATTACCTCTGCCATTAAAAGTGTGTGGTTTGTGACTTTTCCCCTGGCTGACTTCAAACTCTGGAGGTCCCCTCTGGCAGAGAAGTGTTTCTCCATCCTCCAGGCAAGCCTTGTTTCTCACCTTCTTCCCCTCTCCCCCTCCACAGTCAGACTAAACCAGCTTTTTGCTGAATTTGGAGGGCTTTGCATTTGCAGCTTCATTTTGGATGGTGTGAGCACCTGCAGTGTCCTGCCGTGGGCACAAGGTGTGGGATTGCAGCTCCTGGGAGTGTTCATTTGGCTTTCCAGCTCTCCCTGGGAGCTGGTGAGGGTGTCCAGAGCTGCCCCTCCAGCCCAGGGGGTTACAAATGATCCCATGGAAGGCCTGGGGTGAATGCCCAGCAGTCCATGCTGTCAGGGGGATGGAGCATTAAAAATGCAGTTTATCATCACTCCAAGCCTGTGTCTGGAGCCCAACAGATCACAAATAGGAGAGGAAATCTGGCTAAAAGTCTTCCTGGAAGGCAGCTGCTAATGCTCAAAGCTGCCACAGGCCCTAACCAGTAACAATCTTGTGTTTTGTTTGCTTTGTGCTGCCCTGAGGCTGCCAGGGAGGTGCAGGAAGTTTCTTGACCCCTCATTGCACCTCCCTCATTCAATTCTGCACCTGCAGAAACCAGCGTGACTTTTGCCTGATCAGAAACCTAATTGGACAAAAAAAAAAAAAAAAAAAAAAAAAAAAAAAAAAAAAACACACCACAGCAGGGCTCGGCTGGTGAGAGGCTGGGTTGTGACATTTTATATATATATAAAGAAGGCAATTTATGCACCTCTATCATACCTGGTAATGTAAATCCACATTTAGCACAGGGGGAGTTGCTGGCTCCGTGGGGATTGAGGGCTGTTTGGCAAAGCAAGCACTCTGCCATCAAATGAAGAGATCAGCTATGCCTCCTGGAGCCAGCCAGCCTGGGTTATATTTAACCCAGCGGTTTTCACACTGGGAGAGTAAGTACATACTTTATATCTCATTTCTGTCCTGGGTGCCATGGTGCATCACAATTGTGGCAGGGGTGATCCATTCCCCATTAACACCTTCACAGGCTGCTTAGCGCATCTGAGGCTCCTGGAGGGTGGGGGAGAGAGGAGCGGGAGACAAAAGCAGCTGCAGAGGCTGAAGCCTCTGGTGCTGGCTCTCCTCCCTTCCCTGGCTGGTTTCCTGACATCCTCCCAGACCTGCAGGGAGTGCAAGCAGAGCTCAATCCACTCTGGAGCGTTAGGTGTGGATGAAGAGATGAAGCAAATGGAGGAAGAGGTGGAAGCTCCCCATCTGAGGAGTCTGGGACAGCTCTGGAGGCTGAACAAGTGCTGTTCTGCCCCTCTCAGGGCTTGGCTTGGACCAGGGCGGTCACCACTCTTGGGACACCCAGCTCAGAATGGGAGTGACCTTCACTGGCCAAGGCTGAACCAGAGCAAGATGAGCAGTGATGCCTTAGGTTTGAGCTTTCCTGTATTTCATGTTCTGTGGTGCTCAGGGGTGCAGCTCTGAGCTCACAGTCAGTGTCACTCAGCTCTGCACACAGCAGGGACACAAAACAAATCCTTGTCCTGCTGAGGACCAAGGACAACTTTCAGCCCCAAGGCACAAACAAGGGTGGGCTGGAGGGAGGGACAAGGATGGGACCTCACAGCCTGCAGCTGGAATTGGACAAATAAACCCCAATGTGCAAATGGACCAAAACTTATCAAAATGTGAGACCTCATGACCGTTTGTCCATTTTGTGACCATTTTGGGTCCACCTTGGGTGTAGCCCTGGCCAGGCTCTGTCCTGCCCAAGGTGGATCCTGGAGGCCTTTCAATAAATATCTCCTTTATTATCCAGCTCTGTCCAGTCTCTGTTCCAGCTCAGCCTTCCCAAGGCATCAGCAGGAAGGACCAAGATCTGTGACTGCTCTCCTGTCCTTCCTCTCCCCAGCCTCTGGTAAATTCTGCTCCAGATGTAGTGCCCTGAGCTTGGCAGCCTTGGGAGGGGCTCTGCTCAGGATCTGCTTTCCCAAGAACACAAAGACACGAGGGGTGTGATGTCTCAGCCTGGAAAAGGGTCTGGAGCAGGGAGAGCAGAAAACACCTGGAACTGCTGATTCCCTGCCTCAACCCAGAGGTGAGCTGTCCCCTCGGGGACAGGGCTGTAACAGCAGAGGCAAAGGGGACCTCAAATGTCACACTGCTCACTATTTCTCTGTACCCTGGGGGAAGGTGTAGCACCCAAAGTCTTCAATTAACTCTAATTAACCCTTTCTCCTCATGGGGAGCCAGGGGTGGAAGCTGATGGGGGAGCAGGAGCAGAGCTGCCCCTGGGGCACTGAGCAGTGTGACCTCCTGCCCTGCAGGGTTTTCCTGTCTGTCCCAGGGAATATATGTCATCACCAGCTCTGTTTACAGATACACATGGAGAACTAAAAATGCTTTACAGAAACAGCCTTATAGATGAGGTCATCTTTAAAGACAGGGGGAAATGGGAAGCGATGTGCTCAATGTGGCAGCAAGCCTGACAGGAGCACAGACCTTGCAGGACCTTAGGAACTCATCCTGAGCAGGTTGGGGAGAGTATGAGGGGGCTAAACCCATTTCCTCATGGCACAGGCAGTGTGGGTCCCTGCTGAGGCCTGGGAAGGGGTGGAGATGTGGAGAAGAGGTGAGGTAACAGGGTCTGGCCAGATGTGTGCTGTGAAGGACAGAGTGTCCTGCCTGGAGGAGGAGAATCGCTCTCTGAGAAATGGGACTTGGGGCATGGGGTGAGAAGAGGGGCGATGCTGGCAGCTTCATTCCAGGTTAATGAAAATATGATTAACAGTTGTAATTAACTGATGAAATGGTGACTAAGTTCTCTGCCCCCTCCTGATGATTGATGAGGTGCAGAGCCTGCCTGTGTCCATGGTTTCTGCTTATGGCAGCACCCTGCAGCAGCTCAAACTTTCTGCCTCTCACCTGGGTCTGGAGGGGTTTCTGTGGCTCCTGCTGCTGAGGTGGGAGTGTGGAGCTGAGCCTGACCCCAGCCCTGCCTGCCTGGGAGGTTTCACAGCAGGAAAGGAGCACTGAGGCAGGAATGGGGTGAGGATGTTGGTCTGTGGTGGAGCCAAGCTGGGAAATGAAAGCTCACCCAGTGCTCACGGAGGGCTGGGGCTGAGCTGAGCTGTAGGAGGGGACATTTCCTGCTGCCAGGGGCTTTCTGTGCCCCTTGCTGTGTGCCCTGGAGGTGTGACACACGCTGAGCCCTGGGCCAGAGGGATTTGGGGTGTGCTCAGAGTGGGAGCTGATGTCCCAGGTCCATACCGGGCTGGGCTGGCTGAGCTTTTGGCAGCAGTGTCCTGAGGGAAGGGCTGAGCCAGGCACAAAGTGCTGACCTGCTGAGGGAGAGCCCCTCTGCTCTCAGCAGCACATTCATGGCAAGGTGACAACCGCAAAGGGCCAACCACGAGTGCTGCTCCCTTCCTCTGCCTGGTCCGGGCAGTGATTATTGAACTGTGTAAAACAGGACTAAAAGTACCCGTGGAGCTGAGCTGGCCACCTTGAAAAGCTGGATTAAACCTGCAGAAATACGTGAGGGTAGTACTGGAGGAAGGCAGTGCATGCATGTTCTGAGTAGAGGAACAACTTACTCTTGTTTATTGCAGTGTGAGAGTAACATTTGTGCCTACAGTGAAGACAGATGGCACCACAAGTGCCCAAGGCAGGTCAGAAACTGGTGCTCTGTCCCATCTGAATAGCTGTTGCTTTCTCTGGAGCAATGGTTAAGGATGTGCTTTTTGCTGTGGAGGGGAAGAACAGGGCAGGTGAGCTATATTTTGTTTGTCTGATTACTTATGCATGATCTAAAAAAAGTGACTCTCCATTTTCTCCAAGGATACCTGATGAGCATTAAAAATACAATTGCAAGAATAATCAGGTCAGACTTCAAACAAACGCAGGGAAACAGCTCTGTTCAAGAAATAGATACCCTGTTATGTCACACTTTGTCTGGAGAGTTCTTAAAAAAATGATCTTCCTTTTGGAGACGAAACCAAAGTTTTTCAACCCAAAAGCTTTGAGTAGCCAAGGAGCTCTAGTGGGGAAGAAAAGCAAACCCACAGTTTTATGGGGCCTCTCCAGGGCTTACAGCAGGGTATGGCTGTGCCTCTGTGGCTTAAAGTAGGTGCAAACAAAGGGATGGGAGCAGAGAGGGTGTGGGGCTGGCTCTGAGGGCAGGGGACCGACCCCAATGCCCCAGCCCTGCTGCCTGTGGGGCAGGGTGGGTCTGAGGAGAGCCAGGAGCCTCTTGCAGCCAGCCCATGGTGTGTCTGAGCTGCTGCCTAGGTGTGGTTGGGAGCTGCAGGGATAAAGTTCTTTTGTGATGGAGCCCCAGGGTTAGAGGTGCTGCCAGCTGTCTGTGGGGTGTCAGCACAGGGGCAGGGAAATGGAACTTCTCCTTCCCTCCAAAACAAAGCCAGAGACTTCTCAGGTGTCCAGCTGGGCCAATTGTGTGGGCAGAGAACTTGTGCAGGTCTGCAGGAGGGGTTTAGCCCCCTGCCTTTGCTCCTTACCCTGCTGGAGAGGTTGACAGGCTGCAGCAGCAGAGCTTGTAGCTCTAAATCTGCTAAAAAGCAACAGCTTGAAGAAGGAACTATCCATAGCTCAGCTTGGGGAAAAAAAAATATCCCAGATACACGGAAATGCCATCTTACGGTCACTTTACCTGCAGAGGGACACTTTCATGCATCACTGGGATGCAAAATGCCTGAATAAGCTTCAGTTTAAATGGAAGTTCATCTGGGAAGGGAAGGCAGAGGTCTCCTGTGGGCATGGCCGCTCACCAGGAGTGCGCTGGGTGACCTGAACAGCTGTGGCACGTGTCTGCAGGTGACACTGCTATTGTTTTACAGCTTCTCACATCGCCAAGCGAGCCTTGCGAAGATACTCTGGGCTGCCACAAGTCCTGGGTGAAAGGAGGGGAGTGAGGGAAGCTGCTCTGACTGGAGAGCTTTTTCTCTGCTCTGAGCTCAGTCTCCTCCCTGAGGACCCAAGCAGCTCCCTGCCTGCTGCCCCATCGCCTCTCTGAAGGCATAAAGATGTGTAAAGAGGTGGTTTTGCACACCCAGCTCACTGCTGCTGTCCAGAAACCTGCTGTCAGTGAGCTATGAAGGGACTGTCCCAAACCCCAAAACCTTGTGCAGGGCTACAGGCCCAGAGTGTTTGGGATGTGGGCCAGCAGTGTTATAAATGACTATTATAAAGTTGGCTTTTCGCAAGATGTGTGCTATGTGATTAATAACTTTGTGGTAAGGATATAAGTTTTTATTTCTGCTGTTAGTAAAGAAAAGTAGGCATAGTAGTAGTAGTGATATAGTAATTGCTTAAACTGTCTATTGGGCCAAAATAACATCCAATGAACATATAAAGAAGACTCTGCTATTGATACACCAACTATCAATATCTCCCATCTAAAGAAAGCACAAACCAAGGCCCAATCTGAAAGTGATAATGGAGACACAACCAAAAAACACGCAGCTCTAAAAAGGCGAACCCAAAGAGGGACCATACAAAACAATCTCTAAAATATAGAAACTAGTCTATAGAAAAATATGAATATTCAACAAACTAATACAACAAAAAGAGCATTTAAAGAAAGCCTATGAAATGGCAATTTGTGGGCTTGGATATATGCCAAGTCGCCCGACCCGCCGTGCTTTGCTTTTTTCCTTATCTCCTAATTATCTTATCTTTTTTTATTAAAACCTATTTCTTAAACCTACCAAAAAGCGAATCTCGTTTTTCACAGCAGCAAAGGGCCTGGGCGTGCTGAGGGTTGACAGGGGCTGAACACGAGCCGGCTGTGCCCAGGTCACCCACGGAGAGCAGTGCCACGCACTTTGCGTCACCAACAGTGTCACCGGGGCCGTGGCTGTCTGTCCCCTGTGCTGAGGCCACACCTGGAGTCCTGTGTCCGGCTCTGGCCCCTCAGCTCGGGGGGGACATTGAGCTGCTGAAGCACTAAAGCTGGGGAAGGGGCTGGAGCACAGGCGCCGTGAGGAGAGGCTGAGGGAGCTGGGGGGGCTCAGCCTGGAGAAAAGGAGGCTCAGGGGTGTCCTTGTCACTGCCCACAGCTCCCTGACAGGAGGGTGCAGCCAGGTGGGGTCAGGCGCTGCTCCCAGGGAACAAGGGACAGCATCGGGGGACATCAGCTGTGCCGGGGGAGGTTTAGGTTGTGTATCATGAGTAATTTCTTCTCAGAAGGGCGGATTAGATATTGGAATGAGCTGCTGGGAGGAGCTGGAGTCACCGTCCCCGGAGGTGTCTCAGCAAAGCCTGGACGTGGCTCTCGGTGCCGAGGTTTGGGGACAAGGTGGGGACACATCAGAGGCTGATCTCGGGGGTTTTTCGGCCCAAATTGGTGGATTAATTCTGTGCGATGCGCGGCGGGGCCCGGCCGCTGCCGCTCCCCCTGCGGCGGGCAGAGGGCGACAGACCCCGCGGAACGACGGGGACATGGGGACATGGGGACACGGGGACAGGGAGCCCTGGCATGGACTGTCCTGTGCTGGGGACACAGGGGACAGAAAGCCCTGAGATGGCCTGTCCTGTGCTGGGGGACACGGGGACACAGGGACAGAGAGCCCTGACACGGACTGTCCTGTGCTGGGGGGACACGGGGGACACAGGGGACAGGGAGCCCGGGCATGGCCTGTCCTATGCTGGGGACACGGGGACACGGGGACAGAGAGCCCTGGCATGGACTGTCCTGTGCTGGGGGACACAGGGGACAGAGAGCCCTGGCATGGACTGTCCTGTGCTGGGGGACACAGGGGACACAGGGGACACAGAGGACAGAGAGCCCTGGCATGGACTGTCCTGTGCTGGGGGACACAGGGGACACAGGGGACACAGGGGACAGAGAGCCCTGACATGGACTGTCCTGTGCTGGGGGACACGGAGGACACGGGGACAGAGAGCCCTGACATGGCCTGTCCTGTGCTGGGGGACACAGGGGACACAGGGACAGAGAGCCCTGACATGGACTGTCCTGTGCTGGGGGACACGGGGACACAGGGGACACGGAGGACACGGGGGACACAGGGACAGAGAGCCCTGACATGGCCTGTCCTGTGCTGGGGGACACAGGGGACACAGGCTCTTCACCCAGAGGATGGTGGGGCACTGGAACAGGACAGTGCTCACAGCAGCAGCCCAGCAGAGGTCAAGAAGTAATTGGAAAACACTCTTGGGCACATGGTGTGACCCTTGGGGTGTCCTGTGCAGGGGCAGGAGTTAGACTTTGATCTTTGTGTGTCCCTTCCAGCTCGGGATGTTCTGTGAGACACTCATTCCCCATGTGGTGGCAGTGCCAGCTGGGGCCAGCCCAGTCTGGAGCCCTCTGGGACAGCGCCTTGATGCCAGGGACAGCGCCCTGGGCTCGGGGCTGGCCTGGGCTGGCCACTGCTCGGAGATTTTTCTCTCCTGCAGCAGCTGACTCCAGGCTCGCATTGATTTCCATTTGAGTCAGGCACTGCCTAAAAGGCCCGCAGGGAGCTCGCACAGCATCTGTATTGCTGCAGCTTCCCGAGCAGCCTTGCCAAGGCTCTCAGGGTGTGAATGGCTGAGGGAATCCCTCTGCAGCTCCCTGTCAGGGATGCCTCTTTCCAGGGCTCCTGACACAGGGTGTTCTGCTGCTGAGCAGTGCCAGAGCAGAGAGGTCCTGCCCTGCACAGCCCAACACCTTCCCAGGTGTGGTTTCACTTCCCTTGGCAATGCAGGAAAAGGTGTAGCTGTTCTCTTCACAGGGCCAGAAAATGGTAGGGACCATAAAGATCCTCTCATTCCAGCCCCCTGCCATGGGCAGGGACACCTTCCACTGGACCAGGTTGCTCCAAGCCTTATGGAACATTGAACACTTGCAGGGATGGAGCAGCCACAGCTTCTCTGAGCAACATCTTCTGGTGCCTCACCACCCTCACAATACAGAATTTTATCCTGATATCCAATCTAAACCTGCTCTCTGTCAGTTTGAATCCGTTCCCCCTTGTCCTGTCACTCCATCCCTTGTCAGTTGTCTTTCCCCACATTTCTTGTTGGCTCTTTCAGGTACTGGAAGGTCACAATGAGGCCACCCTGAAGCTCCTCTTCTCCAGGCTGAACAATCCCAATTCTCCCAGCAGAGCTGCTCCATCCCTTTGCTCATCCTGGTGCCTCCTCTGGACTGGTTCCAGCAGCTCCAGGCCCTCCCTGTGCTGGGATCACAGAGCTGAGGGCAGCTCTGCAGATGAGATCTCCCCTAAAGATGTTACAGCAGCAAGGACTTGGGCAAAGCTGTCAGCTCCCAGCAGCTGAGTGCCTTGCCAGGAGTGCAATCCCAGTGTAAAACACAGCCCATGGGTTTAGGGTGCTCCTCAGAGCCCTCCTCACAGCCAGGGCTGGGACTGCTCCTTGTTCTGCCTCCATCAGTGCTCAGCTCCCTTGGCTCCGAGTTTGCCTTTGCAGCTTCTTCACTCTGCAAACTGGTTGCTATTGTCAGCCCAGGTTCAAAAAAAAGGAGCAAGTACTAAACCCTCTATTTCTTATTATTTTCCTTTTTATTTTCAAGAGGAATGTCTTAGCACAAGAGTTGAACCTGGTTCAAATGGGTGGTTTCTCATCCATTTGCACTTGACAAAGCTTTTTTTGTTCTGGTTTATTTTTTAAACCTTCTAATGCAAAGACTTACCAGGCCTTTCCACCTCCCTCAAAGTGGTGAAAACCCCTCATTGCTTTTCAGGCTGGTAAAATGGGAGTGAAGAAAGGGACTAAAGCAGTAACTACTTGCTCAAATATTCTGACTTCTTTGTCACTCAGGTGAAAATAGAAGGATAAAAAGGAGAAAAGAGCTGAAAGAGATTGTTCTGTTTGCTCTGAAAAATTCATCTCTTTTTATTGCTGGTCTGTAGAGAGCTTAAAGCGGATACATAAGACCCTGAAGAAAAAAATGCATTTTTTTCCAAAAGTTTCATTTTACATTTTTAGAATAAAAATGGTTGAGTTTTTTTTAGAGGAAAGGTAAAAAAAAAAATCCAGTGGAACAGGAAACAAAAGTGTCTGGGGCAAGGTGCTCTGAAGATGGAGCATGAAGAATCAAACCAAATTACCTGAGGATTATTTGGATGGAAAGCAATCTGCCTGCAGGAGCCTCAGGTGGGAAGGATTAAATTCCCTGAGGAAGCCAAGGGCTGCAAGTGGCCCAGGGAGCCTTTGCTGTGGTCCACAAAGCTGAGAGGAATGACAGACTTGTCTGTACAAACAAGCTCTGGGTCTGCTGCTGGACAAAACCAGCGCTGAGAGGAAAAGAAACAATGGGAAGGATTCCACTGATGGATGAATGGAAAAGAAGATATGTGCCTTTACAAACGAACTGTGGGTTTGCTGAGAAATGAAATTGGATATTGAAAGATGAAAGAAACAATGAGAAAAACCCATAAATTCCATAAGAATTGAAAATTAAAAGGGGAGGTTATACATGAAAGGGGAATTTTAGGTATTGGGCACTGCAGGAAGTCTGTGCCTCTCAAGTACCTCATCCAGTGGGGAAAGAGAGAGGGAAATGTGGATGGAAAATTGGGATAAATAGGAGACTCCGTCCTCCAAAACCTGGAGAGCCCCCAGGGGAAATGGCCCATGGCCTCTCCCTTTATTAGAATAAGGTCAAATAATGTCTCCTTTTTGGGCACAAACCTCTTATGTTTGTGCATTAATTTTCCTAACAAAGCCATGCCCAGAGCAGAGGCCACTCAAATGCTACCCAAGTGTGGCTGCTCCTCACTCCCCATCAACAACATCACATGGAATGCAGGATATTAAATCCACATGATGAATCCTCTCCTGGCCAGCAGCAGTTGGCCATCCCCAGCTGTTCCAGATGTGTTTGCTGTGGGCTGGAGGCCAAGGACAGCTGGCTGCTGCTCTGCCAGCCTCAAGCTGCAGCTGCCAAACCCCAGCCAGGCAAAGGCATCAGATGGCTGAAAATTCCTCCCCAGAGCCTGTGGGAGACCTCGTTGTTGTGGCCGTGCTGGGAGGGGTTAGCAGAGCTCCCTGAGTGTGCTTTTCATGGGTTTTGGGATGCCTGGGGTCTGCTTTCACAGAATTTTGGGGTGTCAGCCCTGCTTTTGTATGTGCACCTTTCCACCTTTTTATTTGCCCACTGTTCCTCTCCCCTGACCTCTACAACTCTCTGGATTTCGTTTCTTTTACAGCCAAGGGTTTCAGAGTAAGTGAAGTACTGGCTCTTAGATCAGCCTTCTCAAGGAGTCCTTGTCAGTAGCTGAGATTTTTTTGCAAACCTGGTATTCTCTACGTTGATTTTATTAGTATTTTTGGCCTAAAAGTTTTCTTCTGTTGAGTGCTTGGGCTCTTGTTTGATTTTCTTGCTTTTGTTCTTCTGTGGCGTTTTTGTTGTTTGTGCTTTTTTTGTTTGGTTTGGGGTTTTTTTTTTTTTTTCCTTCCTTAATTTTTAACCTTCTGCCCTTTGCCAAGCTCCTCTCTGCCACGCATCCTGATGTCACTGGAACGTTTTAGCAGCGAAGCCTGAAGTTCAGGAAGATGAAAACTGAATCTGCCTCTCTTACCTTACCCCACCCCTTGCTGTGCATATCCATCAATACAGCCCAATTATGTGACCCCCACTGCTCTTCCCTCCAGCACCTCTGCCCATCTGAGCACTTGCATTCAACGTGGCTTTTAGGGGTTTTTTGGTGGGTTTTGTTGTTTTTTTTTTTTCTCTTGCCTATTGTACAATCTGCTCCTCTGCTCGGTAGTACTCATCACTATTGTATTAGAGTGCTTCACACATGGTAATGAATTTAATTTCACACCATCACTACTGGAAGGCAGGTTATTTTTAGCCCCCTTTTAAATTTGTGAGGATTGACACGCAGAGCTCCAAGCAGGAGAGCACTGGATGCTTTTGGCTGTCAGGCTGGAGATCTCTGGGGTCACGATTTTGGAATACCTAAACCCAGAGGGTTCTCTGCCCCTGAGTAAGAGTAAAAGGTGTCTGGCACACCTCTAAGTCAGATCCAGGATGTCTCTTCTACCTCTGGGAACCAAGGCAAGTGGCTCCCTGTGGAAACTTGGGACAAATCCTCCTGTAAGAGGCAGCACCTGCTCCCACAGTGTGTCCTCACAAGAGCAGCATCCTCTGTGTCCCTGCAGTTTCATGGCTGGCTGCTGTTTGTCCCTCATTATCAGCTACAAATAGCAGCTCCCTGTAAACAGGAACTGCTGCTCCTGCATTGTGCTAATTCCGTCTGGGACAGATACATCTGGCTGGCTGGAAGAGCTGGAGGTGCTGTGCTGAGGTAACGGGATTCTGTAATTAAACACTCGGGTAATTTGCTGCTCTTCTCTCTGTGTGTGAGGGCACCGGGGCTGCTCTGAATCCTGGCACTCCTGATTGCAGTGCTTGACTCTCTGACCCCGTGGATATTGCTTCTGGAGAGGCTTCACAGGCTCTTGGCAGCAGACACTTGTGACCATCGCAGTGTTTATGGGCTCTGGTCCCCTCCCCACGTGCTCTGGGTGCTCTCTGTGACCCAAAGTCCTGTGTTTTCAGCCCAGCATTTGGCTTTGTCTGAGCAGTTCCTACCTTCCTCACCAATCCCCAAATTCCTGCACTCACACACGGAGCTGTCAGGCACCGAGCTCCTTCTTGTCCTTTTCAATTATTCCAGGTCTTCCCACCCCTCCAAAAACCTTCCCCAGCTTTCTTTGGCAGCTCCAAGGGGAGCCTGCTCTCCTCACGGCTGGAGAAGCTGAGCTCAGTTTAGAACTGCCCCAAGCAGCACCACAAAGGTGCTGGAGGATAAATCCTAAGGGCAGAGTGAGCTCTGCACTCAGGACCCACCACAGCCGGACACTGAGTGTGTTCCACCCAAACCCAGATTTATTCCCGCTGTGGGCTTTTTGAAGGGCTGGTTCAGGGCTGAGTGGAGTCCAGCTCCCTGCAGCAGGGTGGGAAATACCTGTTCCTTTGTCCCTGGCCTTTGTGCTCCTGTTAATGGGGATGTTGGCCAACACTGTCAGGGATAACGATGTGGACTCCATGAGATCCTTCTCCTCGTGGATCGATGCTCGGGTGTGCTCAGCAACACAGCCACAGAGCAGGGATGTCAGAGGGATGGGAGGGCAGAGCAAGTGAAAAGGAAGGTGGCAGTTCCTGCTGGAATATGTGACTAATTGCTGCGCTTTGAATCCAGGGGATTTGAGAAATGTCTGTACAGAGGCTGATTAATTAGTGGTGATGTCATTCTACCGGCAATCCCAGGGCAGGCCAGCTGAAACATCACCTTTGGATGTAGATCTAATCCTCAACAGAGTGTTCTGCATCGGAGTGCATAATGTGGAGCTGCTTTAAGACAGCCACAGAGAAGCTGAAAATGCTGCCACTGCCAGGGCAGGGAGAGGGGAGCTTACCCTTTGGTTTTGCAGTTTGTTTGAGGAGTGTGAGGCCGTGCCTGCCTGAGGCTGATGGCTTGGACTTTCTGAGCCCTGCAGAAGTCGTAGCTTCATCAGGTTACCCTGCTGCTCAGCAAAAGCTTTCCTGTGGCATGCCCCTCTCTGGCTTCTTTGGCATCTGGAGACTGCTTTGCTAAACCCCTACACCCTCAAAAACACAAGAAGGGGTAAAATTCTGTTGTGTTGGGCTGAATGCAGGGCTGCCTCGCTGAACTTTATTGCCATGCCCTGCAGGAACAGCTTGAATTTGGATGAATCTTTGCAGGTTGACAAAATGGCCCTTTGGTAAAAGCTTTCTCTGGGGAAAAAGCTTCCACCATTCCTTCCTAAGAGCGCTGAAGTAAAAAACATGGGAGGTCTTCTCTTCCTCCAATGGTCTGCCCAAGCCTTTTCTGCCTGGGGGCTGCTTTGGCTTTGTGGAAAAAGGGAGAAATAAGTAAAGGATTTCTGGGTGTTGGGGTGAAGCAGAGCCAAACCTCCTCCTTCCCCCACAGCTTGTCTTTAGTCTCTTTTCTTCTCATAGGTTCTCCTTTCTTCCCACTTGGTGTTTTTTTTTTTCTTTCCCCTCCTCTTTATATAATTTTTTTCAATTTTGTTGTTGGCAGCTCCTCTGTTTCAGATCCTCTTCATACTTAATTAATGCGCTGCTTATTCCCTCTTCCAGATCAGTAATTATTATATTTAATAAGACCAGATCTAGTCCTGATCTGTGCATTACCTCCTGCTATCCCAACCCTTTCCAGCTTGCCGGGATGTTACAGCTCACAGCAATGCAGCAGCACATCAGCCCATACAAAAAGGTCAGAGGGGCAAATAAAGAGCAAAAATATATGAGACCTAGGGAAAAACCCAGCCTGTGTTGTTAAACAGAAGGTGGAAAGAGAAGCTGCTGGAGTGGTTCTTTCCTTGCCACAGCTCCTGACACGTTGGATGGATCCAGATTTGCAAATCCTCAGAGCAAGGTCCCTTCAGCTGCTCCTGGCAGAACACGTGAGCCTGTTCCCTCTGTGGAACGGGGCTGTGGGCTCCTGGAATTTAGCAGAGCTCTCTCTTCTCTCTGCCTTCCTAATTATCATCTCTGCATCTGCTAATTGTCAGGTTTTCATCAAAATCTTGGTGGCTCGCATGCAGAGAGATTTCCACTTCTGGAAAAGGGAAAGAAAAACTCCCCTGTCCTACTGACAGGCTCTGTCTGGGGCCCTTTGAGGACCTCTGAGATGTTCCACATCACCAAACACCACCTCCATCGCCTCCTCCAGACCAGGGCAGGTTCTGGGGGCTGCACAGCTAATGCCTGATGCTTCCCACTGCTCTTTTGTGCAAGAAAAATACCAAAGTAGCCTGATTAACTGAGATTGAAGGAATTAAGCCTGTGTTTGTGGCTATAGTGATCAATGAGGTCCCTTTTAACACACTTGTTACTCTGGGCTTTCTTTGATTGGCATTTCAGGAGCTACACACCATAAATTACCTTGATGGATTCCCCTGTGCATCTGAATTTAAAAGAGATGAGGCAGAGGGTTATTTTAGTTAATATTCCAGTAGGTGACTTGCCAGGTGCTGTGCAGCTTCTGCCTCCACTCATAACCTCTGTTCCTTCACTTCTCAAGTCCTGCCCCACAGAAGTAGCACTGCAGCTGCCCTTGGACTTGCCTCTGGGCTTTCTGTAGCTCCCAAAATCCCTGACCCAAAAGTCCTTTCTGCCTGGACCATTCCTTAAACAGTTTATGCCTTGAGGAGGGAGCTGGTGCTGTGAGGCTGAGGCAGATTAATTACTGACACAAACTCTTGGCAGGACCTAGCACCTACTCCCAGGTGACCAGCTGGGGCTGCTGGCACGGAGAATTAGCTGAAGAAATGTTCCTGGGTGCATGTGGGTCCACGGGAGAAATTTTGGTGCCCGTCACTGCAGCCCATTAGCCCAGTGAAGTGAGAGGCTGCCTTCCTCGGATTAGAAAGCACTTGAGGATGTCATTTACTCAGGCAGATTTCCCAGCTGACTGAGCATTCTTATTCCACTAATTACAAATCAAGAGGGTGATGTGTGCATTGGCTCCCAGACAGGAGGAGCCCTTCTCCCCAGTGGTGGGGCTGGCTGGGCTGGGGGAAGCAGGAGGGCTCCTGACCATTATGATCCTCTCCCCTCCTATCAGCTGGAGCAAAGTAAAGCTCACTCTGGTAAATCCTGCAAAGTTTGGTGCTCTCAACATTGCTGGGCCCAAGTCCAGCCCTGCAGGTGAATTCTGTCAGCACTGGGGCTCACTCAGAGCCAGGACCCCGACTCATTCTGGCTGCTGCTGTGGAGTCGCCAGAACAGCCCAGCACCTCACCCGAAGGAAACAACTAACCTGAACCTTTGGTAGCTTTTGACCGATGTTGTTCTTATTCAAACTGCTTTCAGCTGCTGTGGGAGGGAGAAGACATAGGGCAAGTTGCTGGTTTAAATTTCCCAGCGTTGAATGCTGATGGGCTTTGGGATGTGGAGTGAAACCACACAGCTCAACCAGCTCCAGGGCTCCCTGCTGCCTGGGGCTGTTCTGGATCACACACTGTTGAGAGTATTGCTGGTTTGGGGGGAGTTACAGCATCTCCTTTCTCATTTTGAGCATCCCTGGGTTTGTGTTTTCCTGCTTGGCTGAGGCAGGCTGCATTTGCAGAGGCTCCATGTGCCATGGCAGGCACTGAGAGCAGCAGCACATCTGCCTGTCCCCGTTCCCCCCGGGCAGAGCTGCTGTGCTCTGCCCTGAGCCATCCTGTCACCAAATGCACAGCTCCCCTGGCTGGCTGTGCCCTGCTCGCACCAAACTCCCCCTCCTGAAGCAGGCAGGCCCTGGCAGAGCTCTGAGCATTTCACAGCCACAGCTCCAGCTGCATCCTCCAAAGCTCTGTGCCAGGGAGGGGTTCCAGCTGCCTGCCCTGGGACACACAGCCCCGCGCCTGCCTCGCTGCTGGCCCAGCTCAGGCTGCAAACTGGTGCTGTGTGGGAAATATTAAAGATAAGGAGGCCTTCAGAAAGCTGTGAAGGCAGGCCCCAGGACCAGAGAGCAGAAGAACTTGGGATTAGCTGCAACTGCAAAGCTTGAAGGTAGGAGACGATGCAATGATACAGCAAGCAAGAACATGAAACAACAGTTTGAGTTTTTAGGTTTGGCCAGGATAGACCTTAAGACTGCAGAAAAATATGCTTAGCAAGATAGTAGAAAGTTTTAAACTTAATAATGGAACATTGTATATTGTTAATAGAAAGCCACAAGCAAGCATCATTTGAAGCAGGTGTATGTGTGCTTTTAGTGACTGGCTAGAACAATTGTCTGTAAGCTTCAGCAATGTGCTGTTGGCTGGAAAACCTTTAAAATGCCCTGTAACAAAGAGATCTTTGGCTACTGCTGGCAGGTGTGAGCCGTTGCTATTTTTCAATTGTCTCAAACCCTGTTATGAGGCTGATGTCACAGTAAAGGTTCAAGGAACATCTTGAGTAGGCTCTGTCCCGTTCGTGCACAAACCTCCAACACAGTGCTGTGGGGTCTAAAGCCTGTCACTGGGGTGTTTCAGAGAGTGGGGGTTCCCACCAGTCTTGGGGAATACAGGGAAGGCCAGGAGCTGGCCTGGTGGCTAAACCAGTCCCCAGCCCTGGCTCCAGCTGTGCAGATGGTGCAGCATGAGGAGCTGTGCCATAACACGACAGTCCTGGGGCTCTGAACTGCTCCTGTTTTGTGCCTTTCTGCCAGGACAAGGTTAACAAACAAACCATTTCTAAGAATGATGCCTTAAGTTTTCAGCTTTTGTTTTTCAGATCCTGAACTGCATTAGTGTAAAGCTCTGGACTCCACACAGTGTCAGTGAGCTCCCTTCAGTTTGGTCACACAAAACAATCCTGAGAACCAAGGGCACCATCACAGCCTCAGCCCCCAAAAGTACAAACAAAAGTGAATTAGGGGGAAGCAAACTGGGGGAATGTGACTTCATTACCTGATGCTGTGATTGGACAATTCACCTCTGATATGCAAATAGACCAAACTTATATCTGCCCAAAAAACCATCATCCAAAAAACCATCATCCACCTTGGGTGTAGCCTCTGCCAGGCTTTTGAGTGCCCAAGGTGAACCTGTTAAAGGCCTTTAATAAACACCCACTTTATTCTTTTAGCTCTCTCTAGTCTCTCTTGTAGGTGGCCATTCCAGGTATGAAGAAGTTCCTCCTTTCATTAACCCCAGAGCTGCTGGGTCAGCCTCAGCTTCCATGAGGGTGGCTCCAGCAGCCAGGGCTCAGAGTGGCCTGGCCCTTACAGCCACCTTCATACCATGAAGAGCTCTTAGTACCTGTGTCTCTGCTGGGTTTTTTCAGCTAATTAAAGCTGATAAAACCCACTCACTGTTAGGCAATGCCTCAGTTTTCCTCTGCTCCCTGTAAACTTCACCAAACATGACAACATCTGAATCCTTCCAGGGACCGTGGCACAGGCAGTGTGGTGACATTTACAGCTCTTGTTGCAACAGCAGGTTCAACTGAGGTCTCTGGGAATCTTCTGCTCTGCTGCTGACAGGCTCAATCCACAACCACACTGACTCTCCTGCATGATGGAGAGGACCCTGAGCTGCCTGTTTTGAGAGAAATACACTCAGAGCCCACATGTGGTAGGTCCTGAGTGCACCAGAGTTCATCTTCCCTGGGGATTTATTCTCCTGATGGCCTTTGCACCCAAAGCTCAGCAGCATCTTTGTGCCAGGAGGCTGCTGATGTAAACTGAGCTCAGTTTACCAAGTTATGATGAGACCAGGGTCTCCTCTGAGTTGCCAAGGAAAGCTGAGGAGAGGATTTGGAACGAAGACCTGGTATCGCATTTTTGCATGAAACATGAACAGAGGGCATTTTCCAAACGCTTCAGCTGGTGTTGTCAACCCCAGCAATTTTTAGTGTGAACCTCCTCATATCTGGCCCTGCTTCAAGTTCTAGGTTTTGGCTCCACGCCACTCGATTCCTTCTGAATAAAAATTGAGTTCACAGCTTTGTGGGTGCAGAGAAAAACTCAGAATGACCCTGGATCAGAAAAAAACAAGCACAAAGCGGGACTCTCAAAGCCAGCCTTGGTAAGCACTCAATTTAGGTGTTAGGTATCTAAATTGTTTAGGAATATTTGGAGTTGACAAGCATGTGCAACGTTAGAAATAGAAATGCTGAGGCATCGAAAACCTTATGACTCCACAGGGGGATTTTTGAACCGATGCTGCTGTTGTAGCTGCAGAACAGAAAACAGGGAGTATGGGAACAGGTCTTTCTCTCCAGGTTTATTTTTTGCTCTTGCCAAGGGACTGCAGGACAAATACAGTCTCTTTCAGGCCCATTAGCTTTTATGAATTTGTTCCACTGCCAGCGTGTAGCTTTTGAATTTTGAGACAGCTCCCCCTGCTAAAAGAGCTCTGGTACTTCTCCATGTAGTTGGACCTGGCTTCTGGAAATTTGGATGACATGTTTTGTCATAGAAACGAGACTCCAGCTCTCTGCTGTACCAGGATCTGCCTAGGCACAGCCCTTGAGCTCTGCAGTGCCTCGCAGGAGGGGATTTTTAGCTCTGTGAGGTGTTGTCTGGGTATGCATGTTGACCATCTGTGTGAAATGAAGATTTACAGCCACCCTAATGGTTATTGCTGGGTTTCCTTGGGCACGTCTGAGCTATTGGTAACCCCTCAGATACACTGGAACCCTCACTGAGGCAACAAAGCTTGTGGTCTTGTGTAGAAACACTGCAAGCATCCTTCAGGGTTATACATCAGTAGATACATCAATCAGTTCCTCTCAGGGAATGTGGGAAAGGTGAGGAAAAAATATCTTTATTGCCTGTTTGGTTGTGTATTGTGAGTGACCTCAGGTGAGCCAGTGGATGGCTGTTCCTTAGCCCATCACCTTCCCACCCTGCAGTGCCCCAACAGCTTCTGAAAACGAACATTTTTCTCACTTACTTTGCCAGGCTGCTTCTTCGGTTGCGGGAACATCTGGTGGCAGGAGCCACCTTCGCCTTTGTCTTGCCAAGATTTAGTCCCAGCATTATCAGGTGCTTGGAATTTATGGGTGAAGTGCCAATCTGCATAACACGTGGGCTGCAAAGCAAAAGCTCTCTCCATTCTCTGGGGTTTAGAGGGGGAGTTTCAGCAGCAAGAACAGGTTTTGCTGTGTTTTTTGAGAAGGTGAAAGAAGCATGTCCTGTAGCCCCTTCCCATGGGGAAAAAGCGTGTGGAGAAAGTCTGTCCTCGGGATCAACAGACCTGCTTTGAACTGTGCTAAAGCAGCTCTTGAGCTCTTTGGGGACACCAGGGAGAGCACAGCATTTTAGGTGGCTTTTGTCCCCTCAGGGCAGGCTTTGAGGGCTTCACCGGGGGCATGGAGGGGCAGAGCTGCCTTCCCAAGGGGAAGGAGATGGTTCCTTTCTCCCGCAGCGCTGTGATGGGGATGTCCCTGAAGGCAGCAGAGCTCCAGCTCCGGGCTGCTTTCGCACGGAGGGGACTCCAAACCAGCAGCTTTTTTGGCTGCTGCCTCTTTGGATGGATGTTCGGCTTCGTTTGAGGGGTGAAATGGTGAAATGCAGCCCCGGCAGGGACAGCGGCAGCCGGGGCCAGCCGTGACCCCGCGGCCGACCGAGGATGGAGGCGGGCGGCTGATTTATGGCACAGAGGAGCCGGGGGTCTCTCCGAGTGGAGCTGGAGGCGAGTTGCCATGGCGATGGGCTAATAAAGCACCGGCAGCAGCCGGCTCTGACGCTGCTCCGGCTGCACAGAGCGGGCGGGAGGGGAGAAGGGGCAGCTGCCACGTGGGGATGGAGAGAGAGAGAGAAGGTGACACCAGGAGAGTGGCACAAGAGTTTGGCGTGTAGGGCTGTCGAGCTGTCCCTGGAGTGCTTTGAGAGTGGAAGGGGATGGGGGGAAAGAGCCCTACTCTCGCAGCTCTTTGGGAAGAGCATCATCACGGCGCTCCTTTGGCAGCGAGTGCCCGGCAGCTCTCGGGGAAAGGCAGAGTGTCTTTGTTCTGGCCGCCTGGTCGCAGGCTGGCTGCTTGCCCTGGCAGCAGGAGAGGGCTCTGCCAGCTTGCAGGGACCCCCTCGCACAGGACTGGCACAAAGGACTCCGCTGTGCCCAGCACTGGGTCCTGTTTTCTCCACAAGCCACATGCTCCGTGCCAAGGCGAGCGCCTGAACCGCAGCAGGACATTTGTCACTGCAGCGCCCGCCCTGTGCTGGTCATCTTTGCTCCTCGGAGCTGCTCTGTGCCTCCCTGTGCCCCTGTGGGAGGTGCTGCTGGTTCATGTCCATCCCAGCACGATGCCCTCCTGCCTCTCGGTGCTGGGGAAGGTCACCCGTGCCCTGGCTCAGCCCTGCCCTGCGGCACAACTGCGGCCAGCTGCCTTGGATGCTGCATGGATGCAGGGTGGGAAGAATGGGGATGGCCTGGGCTTGCCCCCAAGAGCTGTGTGTCCTGGAGGTTTGCTGCACATCCCTATGATGCCTTAGGAAGGCTGAGCTGGAATAGAGACTGGACAGAGCTGGAGAATAAAGGAGATATTAATTAAAAGGCCTTTAGGATCCACCTTGGGCAGGACAGAGCCTGGCCAGGGCTACACCCAAGGTGGACCCAAAATGGTCACAAAATGGACAAATGGTCATGAAGTCTCATATTTTTAGAAGTTTTGGTCCATTTGGATATTGGGGTTTAATTGTCCGATTCCAGCTCCAGGCTGTGAGGTCCCATCCTTGTTCCTCCCTCCAGCCCACCCTTGTTTGTGCTTTGGGGCTGAAAGTTGTTGTTGGTCCTCAGCAGGACAAGGATTTGTTTTGTGTCCCTGCTGTGTGCAGAGCTGAGTGACACTGACTGTGAGCTCAGAGCTGCACCCCTGGGCACCACAGAACCTGGAATACAGGAAAGATCAAACTTAAGGCATCACCTAAGCTCTTGCTCCAACCTGCACCTACAGAATGGACCCTCCTGCTTTGCTGTTGAAGGGCTCAAATCTGCAATTCCATTCTGTTCAAGGGCATTGCAGCATGGACCTAAAAGCAAGCAGACTTTTATTCTGGCTTGTTGAGCAGGTTGATGGGAGGGAAAGGCTTTGCTAATTATTAACAAGGTATTCCCAGGCTGCTGTACTTCCATTTTGAGAGATTACTCTTCAATAATATGGTGACAGCCACATTTTAACCTTGATCACCATAAGAAAGGTTTTGCTTCAAAGCCATGAGCTCCTGGACTGTGCCAGAGTTCAGGGAGGTGTTCCAGCAGGTAAAGGCAGAGGCAGGGAGGTTAGATAGTTTAAAAAAGAAATTAAAAGCCTTATGATGGAGAGATGCATTAAAAGATAATTGCTTACAGGTTTCACAAGATGTTTTTATGTCTCTTAAATTGATGAATGTATCCACAGAGGCTGATGCTCTTAATGGAGGGTTACTTTTACTTCTAAATAGAGCAGAGATCAAGGCAATTACAACGAGATATTGATAACACTACCCATACCCTCCAGAGAAAAGGTTGTCTAAAATTGGACGTCTTAAGCTACCTAATGCCTGCTTCCCTGGCCAAAACCTCTTCCTTCTACCCTGACAGCATCCCCTGTTGTCTATCCAAACCCCTCTTGTGCTAGTGCTGGAGAGCCCTGATGTCTTAAATTCCATCCTCATGCACTGTGCAGATGGTGGGAGCACTCACTCCCCTCATGGGTCAGTTGGTTTTCGGCATTGACTGGGATAAAGGAAGATTCCCACAGCCTCCACTGATGTCTCTGCAGGGCTAACAGGTGGGGTGAGCAAATCAGGAGGGGCATGAAGATTTTTTTGGGATCTCTGGCACAGCCCCTCTGCTCCAGGAGGGCTTTGACTGGTGGATATTTTGATGAATGGTTCGGCAGCTGGAAGCAGACCTTGCTGTGGTGCACGGGTGCTCTGCCAAGGATTTGCATGAGCTGATTATGGCACGGATCAGCACATCTGGAGGGGCAGAAAGGGTTACAAAGTGCACAACGATGGACCTCCTAATTTAGAAGCATGCCTTTCTAGGAGCTGCACCTCTTGCTCTGCTCTTAGCAGCTCACTGTTCGTGTGGTGCTTTCTGTTCTGACTTCAAACAGTCTCTTCCCCACCTCTGTGAGACCCTGGGGTGTGCTGTGAGGGATCACAAGGAGAGTGATTCAACTTGATTTTTAGATTCTTGGAAAAGCTCTTCCAGTAAAGGGCATTACACCCAAGACTTGTTCAGGCAGCGGCAGAGACCTCTGTGCAGGGGAGGCAGCGTTTGGTGAAGGCATCTCGGGGCAGAGTGAGAGATGCTGCTCCTGGGGAAAGTGTGTGTGACTGTTGCTCCTGGAAGAACAGGCCTCAAGAGAAGCATGGTTTTCACTGCCTCTGACTGTTGTTAGCAGCACTCCAAAATGTGTAAATCTTGGAATGTTCTTCAACACGAGCCATTTAAAATCCTGAGTCACTTTCTGTCTCCGGATGTGCCTGTCTCGCTGATTCTGTTTCATGCCTCCCCTCATATCCAAGGCAGCTCATGCCAGCAGCTGAATCAGTTTGGAGAAGAGGAAGAACAAGTATCAGGATGATTCCTGCTTTCAGCCTCAAGGCCATCAATGTCCTTGAGTGGCAGGTCCCCTGTCTGGGTGTGGTCATCTCAGAGTATTCTCCAGTGGAGCATCACCTCCCAGTGGGGAGATGCTGGGCCAGGTCCTTGGAGCTTTTAGCCAAGGGAAAGGCTGTGCCTTGGGACTCCCTCTGGGCTCTTCCCTGTTCCCTTGCCAACACTCTTTTGTTCACAAGCATATAAATGAGGACCAGAAGACGTGGATGTAAGCAGGAATTCCGTGTGAAGAACTATGGCCAAATTTTGTTGCTCACAGGGCTCTCCCTTAGTTGACCATGCCCTAAGTAAGACACTGGATTAGCTGCTGATGTCCTGAAATCTCTTCCAATATGAGTTTTCCTATGATCCTATGATTTGTCCTAGTTTTGGAGACCAGCAAAAAGCTCCTCCGCCGGCGTGCTCACACAGCTGTCTTCTTGAGTGATGCTTTATATTATGGCAGGAGGAATTCAATGCAGAAACAGACTTTTTTTAAAATGGCAACAGCCCTACACCATGTACTGCGTGCTGTCATTCATGTGTGAACAGTCTAAGGACAATTAAAATGTTGGCTGTCCACACAAAGTCTCTAAAGTTAGGTCTCTGCTGCTTAGGCAAAATATTTTCTAGAGGACAGGAAATAACAACTTGAAGGTCTTGCCGCTACTGCAAAATTGTCCTGTGAGTATTTAATCTCCATTGTCTGGGGTTGGATGTGATGTTGAAGGCTGGAGAAACTTATCTTGATTAGGGTTTGTGGTGGTTCAGAGCTCCTGTAAGTGAGCCAAGTGTTGCAGTAACACTAAAGATGCTTCCTTCTCTGGTCTAAAACATGGCAGGTTTGATTGTGGAGCCAGTGACCAGGTTTTGTTCGAGATGTTGGTCTTCAGATCTTGTGAGCTCCTCAGGATGTGCCCGTGGTCCCTGCCCAGCAGAGGAAAGCAGAACTCTACTGACATTTACCCTACTCCTTACAGGTACATCTGGATACACGGATTAGTGAAGACCATCCTCATATCACAGGGAGATGAAATTTGGGTTTGCAAGAGAGAGATGAGGTTCTCTTCCTACTGTCCAGGAATGTCATGATAAATACTCCTCCCTCACCAAAGTCAGGATGGTCTGCAGGGATGAGGTAGAACCGTGATTGCCCCCAACTTTCTCCTGGAAGCAAGAACTGGGTCATTTTCTAATACCTCAATGCAGAGAAGTGACAGTTAAATTGGATTTAATCACCCATGCCTTGAGGGCCCTTGTCCTGAAGTATGTTTCCGTGTTATTTTAAGTATTCAGAACCGAGAGTGTTTTATGGAGGGGCTCTGGGGTGGTGAGCAATGCCTGCAGTGGTGTTCCTTGGCTCACCCCACACGCTCAGTGATGGAGGGCTGGCTCTGTACCTTGGAGTCAACTGCGGCTGAGCCTTGCGGTGCGTGTTGAACAGGGAGAGCTCTGCAGGGACAATATATTTTGAATGTGCCTTACTGTCAGCTTTCGCCTTCCCAGCTCCGCTGCCGTGTGGCTCTGCACAACCGCCCCGAGCCCAGGCGGCTCTGGCCAGCCCTTCCTCGGGGATCCCTGCATCTCCACACCGCTTCTGCCCTCGCCTTCGCTGCCTGCTCCTCGCTGCATTTTAACCTCCTCTCCCCTTCCCCGCGTTTGTTCCCCTCTGCCCATCGTTTTCCTGCGATATAAACCTCGGCGATCCCCAAGTTGCGGGCCAAACTTCCCTGCCCCGGCGGGAGAGCCGGGATTCGGGCGGGCCTGGCAGCTCGGGGTGCTGCCCACCTCCTCGCACCAGCATCAGCGCCTCCAGGAGCTCCCCCCTTCAACAGGTAGGGAGCAGCCAGCCCTGCTCTGCTCATCCTCCTGCGCCGAAAGGATGGCGGTGCTCTGAGGCCGGGGCTGGGCGGAGGACCCCGGAGCATCCATCGCTCGGGGAGGTGGCCCCGAACCGGGGCAGCGACAGCGACAGCGACCCATCGCCGCCGCCTACGCCGCGGGGCGGGCGGCTCGGCACAAAGCGGGTGGGTAAACCCTCCTCCGGGGCGCGGGGAGGAGGAGGAGGAGGAGGAGGAGGAGGAAGGCGGGGGGATGCTGCTCCCCTCCCTTCCTCGCTGTCTGCCTGGCTGGCCGCGGCCGGAGCAGCGCGCAGGCGGCACTGGCAGCCCCGGCCGGGCGGCACGGCGGGCTGGGGGCGCGGAGCCCTGCGCAGCGCTGCGGAGCCCAGCGGGCTCCGGCCGCCCCCCGAGCCCCCCGCCGGGGCAGCCGGAGCTCCGGTGAGTGCGGGCGGGCGGGTCCCCGCTCCCCCGGGGCTCCCTCGGCCGGGGAGGAGGCGGGAGGCAGCGCGGAGCCGAGCCGGGGACGGGATGGGATGGGGCTGCCGGAGGCTGCACCGGCCCCTGCGTATTGTCTGGGGGTCCGCGGACGATGGGAGGAGCGAGGAGGGAAGCGGGGGCTCGGCCGGGCGGGTTGGGAGCATCCTCGTTCCCGCAGCGAGTCCCGCGCGTGTCGGTCCGGAGCGGAGCCGAGCCCCGGGGCTCCTCGCCGGGCATCCTGCCCCGCACCCGGCGGGGGAACCGGGAGAGCGGCCGCGGGCAGAAATGCCCGGAGGAGGACAGTGCTGGGCCCCCCTGGCTGCAGCTGGACTGGAATGAAAGGCTGAGAGGGGAGAAGGGTGTAGTAAAGCAAAGTCAAATTTCCCCCTGAATCCTGCAGCCAGGCCTAATGAGCACAGATGGTGTGTTGGGCTGGGGAGGGAAAGGAGTTTTGGGGGCTGCAGTTTCTGAGGCTGCATTGAGGAGAGAGGGGAAAAGAGTTCTGGGTCTTTTCTCCTTCTCCCAGAGTTACTAGGACTGAGATATGGATCATTAAAAAAGGAATAGGCTAATGCAATTAAGTGGCAGACGGTCCCCACTGCAACACTTATCCATTGTTCCTCGCTCTGCCTTCTGCCAGAATGGTTCTCGCCTGGACAAGAGAAGTACAATTGAACAAATAGTTCATTTCCCTGGCCAATTGCATCTGTAGTGTCTCCCTCGAATCTGCTGCTGACTGGCTGCAAATGCAGCGGCGTCCCCAGACAGAAACAGAGAGCCAGGACCCTCTGGTGAGATTCCCGCTGCCGTGGGCTGGCGAGAGCAGCTCCCAGTGGCCGCTCACCCGACTTGTTCCGATGGCAACAGCAGAGCGGGTTTGCTCCCTCTCCCCTCCATCCCCTTATCGCCCTTCTGGGGAGCGCAAAGAAAAACAGCAGGTGCTGAGGCAGGACCAGCCCACAACTAGGAGATGCTGCTTGTGGTCCAGGCAAGTCTTCTCCTTTCTGTAGCCTGTCTCTTAACTTTTTCCTTGCCCTGGAGGATGCGGGGTTCTGAGGGGGTTTGAGGTGATGCCGTTTCGGTGGAGTTTGCCCAGCCTGCCCCTCAGCCCGTGCCCGGGTGCCCTGCAGTGCCCCGAGGCAGGAATGCTGGAACCTGACCCTGCTGCTCCTTTCCGAGAGCTCGGAGCAGCCGGAGGGATTGCTGCTGCTGCACCTGGGCCCTCGGCACACCCTCGCCTGGAGGCTGCTGTGTCCTTTTCCCCCTGGAATCTCCTCCTGCCTCTCAGCGTGCAGCCGAGCCCGGCTCGTGGGGAGGCACAGATACATTGTCTGCACTGCTGCGAGACACCCCCGGCGCTGGGGGACTGCTGCTTTTCCTCGCTTTGGAGCGTCTTGTCACAAGTCTGCATCATGGAGCTCTTCTCCTTCTGTTCTTTCTCCTTTCCTCCCCTTTTGTCTGTAGACTGCCACCTGTCCCACTTCACTCTCAGCCTCTCCTTTGCCTTTTCCTGCTTAATGTGTTCTTTCACCTCGGTTTCTTTTTGTCTAAGTAGACCATGTCCTCTTCAGCCTGCTTCTCTGAGCACTGGAGACAGAGCCCAGCCCCTCATCTCAGTCAGAGTATTCCTGCCAACTGTTTACAAAAAGTAGCACAATACCCAGGCTGAACACTGACATAATTACATACCCAGCCAGAGAGTGTAGTAAATAATCCAGCTTTTCAGGCTTTTGCCCAGTGGTGAGTCTTTTGCCATCTCCTCTGCCCATGGGCTAAATGTATTATACTTGGCTTGCATTTACTCCTGTTCTGGAAGCACGGAGTGAGCGCAGCCGTGTGTGGCATCACAGTGGATGTACAGCGATGCCTTGCACCACTCCCCGTGCCTGTGTGCATCGTGCGTCTCACTCTGCTGCCGGGGCCAGGCTCTGACGGTCCTGCAGGGGCTGCTGAGGTGTGGGGATTGTTCCATCAGCGAGGGGAAGATGGCTCTGGGGTGAAGGTCAGAGGCACCAGCGAAAAGCCCCGCGGGGCTCGGTGCTCAGTGTTTGCACTGCTGGCCGCTTTTCCTGAGGTTGGTGTGTCCGTGGAATGGCAGGCACACAGAACTGGGGATATTGTCAGCACGGTTGTATTTCCAGTTGTGATTGTGAGCCCGAGTCTGTCTGCAGTTGCTTTGATTGTGAGTCAGTCTGTCTGCAGTTGCAGTAGCTGTGAATCAGTGTCTGCCTGTAATTATGTGGGTGAATCAGTGTTGGCTTGTTACACTATGAGTGCAAACGGTTTCCCATAGCAGTTGTGGGTGTGAATCACTCTACAGTCCCTCTGGATGTGTTTTTGAGTAGAGAGATGCAATACTTGGATTAATTTTGTTTTGATGAGGAAAAACTGTCAAGCGGTTTCTCATTTTGGAAAATTAAACCTGGGCTGGGAGTTGGACACAGACCTTATTTCTTCGTTACCAGCAGAACAACTTGCAGAAGAAATCCACTTTAAGGCTTTCTCCCAAGATTTACATGTTGATCTAAACCTTTAATTTCTTTGCCTGGTGCCTCTTGCTTTCCGAGTGTCTTCTTCTGCTGGCTCCCTTGCAGAGCTGCAGACAACGCATTTGATAACCATCACATGTGCCTCGTACCTTCTGTGTGTGGCAGATTCTCGGGAAGGTTGTTTATGGCTTGTACAGTGTGTTTGCAGGGACGAGCCTCTTGGGTAGGTGAGCACAAGCATCTCAGGAGTGGAGGACTCTGTGGTTCCTCTGCCACACACCCCTTGCAGCAAGCCAGGGCTGTTTCTCTAAGCAGGTGGCAAACAGCAAGTTGGATTCAGCTGGATGGAGGTGCTGCTGCCTGTTTTCTCGGCCTCTGATTTCTCTAAAACTCTGTAGCAGCTTCTGGCCTTCAGCAGCATCTGTACAGCACCAGGCAGCGCTGAGCTAGAGGCAAAGCTGGAGAAATCCGGGCGACCTGAGGTGATGGAAGCAGAGCACTGGGCTGGAGCCGGGCTCCCCAAGGCAGCCTGGCTGGGGCTGCCTGGTGCAGGTGGAGCTGGGAGCTGGGCTGAGTGTCTGCCTGCGCGCACCCAGCGAGCTCATCGCAGAACAAAGGGATGCAAACAACCTGGGAAGCGAAGGGATGCGAGACCGGGGGTCTTGCGAAACACCACAGCGCCTTACTCAGCCCTTGCCGGGCTTCCAGATGAACTGTGGCTGCTCCTTGCTGCCCCTGCCCTCAAATGAAAAGATGTTTTTGTTCCGAGGGAGCCTCGTTTTTAGCTGGAGTGATTGAGGACTGAAGAAAACCCTCCCCAGCGGGGACACAGGGCAGCGTGTGCCTCGCCTGTGTTTATTGCTGCTGCACTGAGCGCTTGCTGGCTGCTGTCTCTGCGGAGAGAGCTTGGCTCAAAGAAGCATTAAAGAGGCACAGCAGTGGTCACCAGGAGCCTGGTGTGCTCACAGAGGGTCAGGGACAGCTGGACAGAGCCCAGCCCGTGCAGGCTGAATGATTCTGCAATCCTTGAGGGGTGTTGAAGGACCTCTCCCGCTGCCTGGGACCTGCTTTGCAGAGGCTCCAGTGCAATGAGGAAGGGCTTTAACGAGCTTCTTGTGCTGTGCAAGTGCTCCTGAATTTGGGGACAAACATGCAGGTGTTGGGAGGTCACCTACAGCACTGTGCTTGGCTGTGCAGGTGGGCAGATGGTGCTTGCCACCACCAGGGTCTGCATCACCCTCTTCTTCCTGCACAGAAGTGCTCTGAGCTGGGCTTTTGGGCTGAGGCTGCCTCTTCTTCCCAGTCTCATCTCCAGCTGGCTCCCAGCATCAGCTCCTGCTGCACAGCCCTCCCTGAGACACCTGAGTGGACAAGAGATGTTCAGGCCCTGGGGGCTGAGTGGGAGCTCTCAGTGCTGATGCCACTGGTGTCCATGCACGGCACGTGGGGATGCTGATCCAGTGACACCACAGCTGGACAGCATCTCTGGCTGCAGTGCTGGGGCAAATTTGTCTTTGGGCTGGTTTCTGAATGCTGTCTGCACGGTGAGCCTATTGCTGAGTGAACAGGTGGCTCCTCTGGCTGTGCACCTTCCCAGGAGGCAGGAATTCGGGTGAGATACTCATGGAACTCTCACAAATGTGCCCAGGTGGGTTTGTGGGCCTCTTCTGCCTTCATTTCTTTTCTGGTGCTCCCAGTATCCCCCTCCCTGGCCATTCTCTCAGGTTTCTTTGCAATCTTCACCTTTCAGCCTCCACCTCCAGAGTTCTGTGTCTCTCTGCTAAACACTCTTTCCTAGGAAGGCACTTCAGAATATTTAATGGTTTCTAGAATAAGGATTTCTGGGAAGATGAGGCTCAGTGTGCCAAGTCAGGAGATACCCAATGTTGGCACAGCTACTAGGGAACCTTGCCGATTTGGAAGTTTCCAGCACTTTTTTTTTGGTTCCCAAACCCACTTCAGTGGGAGCAGAGGCTGGAGCATGTCACTGTCATGGATGGATGGATGGAAGGAAGGCTGGCTTTTCAATTCCTTGTTCTCAGTACATCCAACAGAAGAGCTGTATTTCCCTGGAGCGTCTTTGTGCTGTGGTGCTCTGGAGATTGGACAGATTGTCTTGGAGAGGAGTGGGAATGTTTGTGAAGCCCTTAGGTGTGTGGTTATAAACGCACCTGCCAGATTCCATGTGTTGCGGACTTCAAGTATCTCCGGATTCCAGCTGCAGAGTGTCAGCAGGGCTCCTTAGAAAATCTGCATTGGATTCAGCTGTGGAGGTTCCCAGCAACTGCACAATTAGTGCTGAGTGCATTTGCTAACTGTGCCATTAAGGAGTGAGCAATGGACAGATGGAGGAAGGAAGAAGTGCAGGGCTGCTCTGAGCACACACCATCCCTCCAGACTCCATCTTGCACAGACACACAGGAGAACCAGAAGCTCTGGGGAGATGTTCTTTAACTTACATGGAAGAGGGGGCCAGTCTAAAGAGTGGTACCACTCTTCTCTGAGCTGGGCAATTTTGGCATTCTGCACTTTTTTCTTCATGCGCGCTGTGCAGTTTTCCCTTCAGCAAGTCCTAATAAGAGATTTGGGGTTTTTTGGGTTTTTTTTTCCTTCTTTGAGGCTGTTAACAGCCAATTAACATTCCTAAACCCTCGCTTGGTTACATGCAGTTAAACGCGCGTTGCCTGCATCCTCCCTCCCCTTTCCCAGGATCAGGGATCCCTGCAGGTATTCAGATCAAGGCGTCGGCTGATTCAGAGCTTTCCTGAGTGGGAAGTGACAGCTGAATAGCCTCGCACGAGGAGAGCCCCAGCACGGGCTGGAGGAGCTCCAGTGCTGCTTTTCCTGAAGCGCTCTCGTGGGTGTTCCATCCCATTCCCTGTGCACCGAGGGACCCCTTTGCCTGTTCTGCCATCAGCGTCCTCTCCAGGAGCTACTCCCGTGTGATAAAATCTGGGGAGCTCAGTTACTGGGCTGTTGAAACCTTGAGAGTGATTTTATAAATTGATTTTTGTAGGGAGGCTGTGAGGCCAGCAGCTGTTGGGCTCCTAAAGCCCTTGCACCAGTTGGGTTCTTGTGTGTGCCTGTGGCTGGGCTTGGAAGAGCCCCAGGAAAGGGGGAAAACGGTGCTGGGAGCTGCTGTGCCACGGGAACCACACCAGGACCTGGCTGTGCGGAGTTTTGGGTGATCCCCTAAACTCTCTAAACGGTGAAATCTCCTCCTCTGCTAAAGCCTCTCTGGATTTTCTAACACTTTTCCTGCTTGGCAGCAGCGTGGTGGGCAGGACTGGCTCTGTTTCTCAATCCATCTCCAAGGGTGAAGGGTTTTCCAGAGGAAAACACCCTGCAGACTCTTCTAGCCAGCTTCCCAAGGAAAATACAATGCAGGAACCAAAGGAAAGTGGTAGGAAAGAGCGCCAAGCTGTTTTCCATGCTGTGCTGTCCTTCCTGAGCAAACTCCCATTTTGGGGACATTCTCAGTGTGAACAAACCGGCAAAATGTCTTCTTTTGTAAGTAGTGAAAACAGATCTTGCTCCCAGTGCAGGGCATGTAGAGATGGTTCTAATGCTTAAAATGAAAGTTAAGCACAAATTTGACTTCATTCAAGCACCCCTGATGTCCTTGGCTAGGATCTTCCTTATCGGAACTATCCCAAAGAGAAAATTAATCTTCATCTCTGTATAATATTGAAGGAAAACTCAATGAACAAGGTTTGGTGAAAATGCAGTGAAGAGCTTCTTGGCACAGACAGGACACACCCAGAGGAAAGGTGCTCTGGATTTTGTCACTGTTCCTGACCCTTTGAATTACCTTGTTCCTCCATTTTCTGGTACTCTTTTTATTTTAGTTTCACTTTTCCACTGTTGGTGCATCATCTGCCCCACCCATGGTTTCACCTAATCTGATAAAGATGGTCCCAAATGTTCTCCAGCAGCCACAACAGTTCCTGCAGAGCCAGGAGGCACCTGCTGCAAATCCAAAGTGTCCTCATTTGTGTGGGGATCCCTGGTCAAAGTCTGCTGGCTGTGCAAATTCTGCCCAAACAAAGCATTTTTTTGAAATCAGCAGTTGAATGGGAAAATGTTGATTTCAGTGAAATTTTTCAGCGGTGTTTTGGGGAGGGGAGAGGATAAACAGCACTGGTTCTTTTCTCCCTTTTTTTTTTTTTTCTTTTGCTTTTGGCTAGTGTTTGAAATTGCCTCAGGGAAAAAAAAATCAATTAAATACTATTGTATAATATGCAAGTTGAAATGAAAGGGAAAAGTTGAAAGGAAATCTGTTGAGAAGCTGCTTATTGAAGAAGTTCTGAATTTGCCTTGTAAGAAAAAAAAAAATCAACATTTTATCTGTCCTTGTCGTGATTTGGAACGAGTCTCCCCGAAACGTTGGAATTTCCCACAGAACAGATGTTCAGCCAGTTGATCTGTGCCTCATCAGCAAATACTTGAATTTCCAAGACCCTGTGTCCCTTCTCAGCTGGAAGGTGGTGAGAGCCAGAGGAGACACCCCAAATCAGAGCTTTTCTCACCTGCACCTCCTTTGGTGTGAGGATGAGCTTCCCTAAGGGGCGTTCAGGTACCATCCTGATTAATAAACCCTGAGCACACTGTGCCTAAATTAATCCCTGCATTAATTCCTGCAAGGATTTTAAGTGACTGATGGGGAGGAAGGTAAAGGTAACTAGGGCCGAGTGCTGGGTTGGTTTTTGTATTTTTATTTTTTTTCCCCATCCTGTGCCTGCTGTTAGTGAGTATGTTGCCAGAGCAAAAGCTGAGGTGGGTGGTTAAGGACTGGTGATGTCTGGCTCTTACCTTCTGCCTGCCTGGCAGCTCCTGAGCTCCTCGAGCTGAAAAACAAGGATCAGGCACAACCCCCAGGGAGCCTCTAGGGCCACACTGCTGTGGGGAGAGCAGCTAAATGCAGAAATGGGATAAAACACACAGATAAAAACCTGGCCTTGTGCCTCTTCTCTTGCAGGGGCAGGCAGGTACACACTGAGGACATCAGTGATCTCCACGGATTTCCATCCTGCTTGCCTGAGCTCTCTGCACGGGATTTCTGCTCAGAGTTCTCCTCTCCAACATCCCTGTGCAGAAATCCCTGCTCCTTGGCAGCTCTCAGACAGTTCCCCTGCCCTCTTCATCCCAGGGCAGCCTCAGCTGGCTGAGAATTGCCATCCAGCTGCTGGGGTTTGGCTTTGCAGCCAGCACCTCGCTGGAGGGAGCTGCCTGGGGCTCTGCAGCGTGGAGTGGAGAAATGCAGAGGTCACGTCTGGCTGGCACCAGCAGCTTGCCCTGGTTTGTGGCTGCTGTGATTGACTGGAGCCTTCACTGCTGGCTCAGAGTGGGGCTGGCTGTGCCACAGTGCTGAAATCCCCCCGTGTGGGGACAGGGAGCGTCGTGAGGGGGAGATGTCACGACAAGCTGGGTTTATCCAGGCTGTTGCTTGGCACTGCTGCTCCAAGGTGCATCAACGTAATGAGATCCATAAAAGGAGAAGGCAGTTAAATGTGCAATAACATCACAATAAAAGTAAAACTGAGCATTAATGAAAACTCTGAGCGCACTAAGTGCAGGATCGTCGAGCGCTCCCACCACCTCGGGCCTCGGTGGTCAAACTTAATAATAATTTCTGGCAGTGTCATTACCGGAATTAAATGAGGGTTTAACTGCCTAGAAAAAGATGTTGGGGGGAAAAAAAATGAGCCTTGAGACTTCCCAAGTGGTTCTGCTGTGTGGATGTCACCGAGGCAGCAGAGGTGCCAGGTGAGCTGGGGGCAGGTTGTGACTGACACTGCAGGGTGAGGCGGAGGAAGGGAGGGCTGGAAGGAAATCCAGGGTGGTTATTTTGGAAAAAGAGCTTTGCACTTGCTGCTGAAGCACCTGGGGAGCTGCAGGATCTGCTGTGAGGCTGGGGTGAGGGTTTTAATGTGTGTCCCCCTGATGCAGCTTCCCCAGGGCCAGCAGTGCTCCAGGGCTGCCTTTGGCTCCTGAGGGTTTCCTCACACTTCAAATACAGGACCCCAGAAGTACTGACCGTTGCCCACCACGAAAAGATGGAACTGTTTGCTTTTCTCTAGTAACTCAATTCTGTTTTCTCTCCTCTCATTGCCCTCTGTCCCTCCCTGGCAGGTTTTGGAGGCTCGTTTTGCAGTGGCTGCACGCTGACACCATGGCACCGAGGCTCCCGGGAATAGGACCCTTCTCCCTGCTCAGCCTTGGAGTCCTGCTCCTGGTTCTGGCTCTCCCTGCTGATGCTGGGTAAGGTGGTGAGTGCTGAGCTGTTGGCCAAGGCTGCAGTCCTCTGAACTTAAATACCCCAAGGTGGTCATCGTGTGTACAAAGCAGCCCAGGGCAAAGCACTGAAGTGTCTCTGCTGTGTTTGGCCCTCCCCTTGTCCCCATGCCTTTCACCCAGGGACTGTTCAGTCCCTAACGTGGCTGACACTGGCATTATTGGAGGTGCTCTCACTGACATCAATTGTCAGCGTTTTCTGCAACAAAACCTATTTTCAGATTTGGCCTCTGCACAATTCATTCTGGGCAAGGACTCTGCTTGCCTGAGTTTTAACCTGGAAGAGAGATTCCCCCCCCCCCCCACACACACCCCGTTTGATATTATAATACAATTTTAAAAGAACAGAAAAATCAATCTGCTTCATCTGTTTGGCTGTTAATGACCCACGGGCAGCACACCCGACCTGCTGCAGCACCAGGGTTCTCTGCCAGCCCTGGCTGGACTTGCTGCTCTCCTGTGCAGGCTGTGCAGGCTCTGGCTGCCCTGGCAAGGAGAGTGCTGCTGCCAGCCTCACCTTCCCAGCCTCTGGAGGCTGTCTGGAGGAGATGAAAGCTGTTAGTCCGTGACTGCATCCCATCAGAGCCTGAGCTGGGGGAGCCCTTCGAGGAAGGCAGAGGGAGATGCCGCCAGCTGTGGGGAGGGAGGAGCTCTGCACAGAGGGAGAGAAGTGCAAATAATACATGACTTCCATAAAACATTTAGAAAAGCCTTTAGAGTGGCAGGTATGGACACTGAAATGCTGTCTGCTGAGTGAGAAGTCCAGAAGGGATCAAGGATCTCCATGCATGAGGAGATGTTGGTGCTGCCCGTTCTGCTCTGCCTGCTGGGGTTTGACTTGGCAGCTTTGCCCTCTAAGTGCTGCCCCTGCCCTCCTGCACAGGCACTCTCAGCCCTGGGCACAGCCTCTCACCCCTCCCCACAGTGGCTGTCCCTGTGCTGCAGCTCTGCCTTCCTCCCTGCTGCCTTTTCCCCCCATCACGGATTCACTCACCCCCTGCCACGCAGGGATTTGCAGAATATTGGTCCCCAGGAGGATCTGCATCCTAAACTGTGTGCAAGGGGACCCCTGTGCTGCCGTGGCACAGCTCACCAGAGAGCCTGTGCACAGGTGGCAAGGTAATGACTTTTCCTCAAGCCTATCCTAATTAAATTTGCTGCAAACCTCCGTCCTTCCTGCCTAAAGGATTTTAATTATTTTAAAGCCTTGATCCTGCACATCTCTTTGCAGTGCCTTTATGCCTTGCTAAAGGGCAGCTTTAGCTTTATGCTGAGGTGAGGTGAGGCAGCCCAGAGCTTTCCTGGGAAAGGAATTATTAGCCCAAATTCAGGTGCCAGGCAGAGATGCTGCTGCCTCTCCCCTGCCTGCACCTTCCTTCGTCCTGCCTACGCTGCTCTTCCTTCCCCCAGCCCCTCCCCAGTGAATCCCACACTGCTCACGTTGAAGTCGAGCCCTCAAATGTCAGGCTAAGTGAAACAGCTTTGAAATTTGTAAACTCGTTTTTCCCATCACCGCTGAGCCTCCGCCAGGAGTTCCTTCACAAAAATCCGTCCTCTCACTCTTTTTATATTATGGGTAATTTTTAAAGATAGCTTATAAAACATTAATGAATGAGCTTTTCATGAGCATGCTAGCTATTCATAAGTCATAGATGTTATATACTCATCAGCAGACACTGGGACAGATTGCTTTTAACCATGACATCTATTGAAAGCTGGTACAATTGAAACCCCACTAATTACTGCAGGCATTTGTTAAATTTCTCAAAACTCTTCTTACCTGCAGGGAGTTCAAGTCCAGATGAAAAGCCAAAAGCAGCCTTTGGATTCAGGTGGAAATCTTGGAGGCTGTGATGCAGTTTGGGATGTCAGGGGTGTTTTGGTGTTTGGATCTGGCAGGTTGCATTAGAGCTGGGTCAGGTGTTATCCCAACCATGCCTGACCCTATGGAAACTGGAATTTCAGCTCTGTGTTACCCTCCTTGTGATCCTGGAGGCTCAACTTCCTGGCTTTGACCACTCCTCCAGGTGCTGCTTTGCTAAAATACAGAGGCCAAGGGGTTCTGTGAGAGGTGGGATGTGCCCCTGGAGAAGTGCACCTCAGGCACTTGAAATGTAATTTCCCAGAGTGTTTGGTCAATGAAGCCAATGAAAATTAATGTCAGAATTGCCCAAAATGGAATATTTCATTTAACTGCAGCATTCTAAATAGTATTGATTCAGCCTGACTCTGAAAGTGCCCATACCCTGGTCTCAATTTTTCCTGTTTTGCTAGGAAATACTCCTTGCTCTTCTTCTGTCTTACAGAATCTGGGGTTTCTGTTGGGTGAACACTTTGATAGAGAGCTCCAAGCCAGCTCTGGTCCTTGTCACCTTACTGACCCTTCACAGTGTATTTACAGGGGCACTGGCAGTGTCAGGGGTAACCAGTCTGACCACATGGGATGCAGCAGGATTAAGCTTTAAACTCCTTGAATAATCTTGAATAATATTCCTTTTTCTGTATTTTTGGGGGGTTTTTTTTGGTTTTTTTTCCCCTCCCCAGTTACTTCATGCTGCATGCTGAAACCAGTGGCTGCCACACATCAAAGGGCATTAGGCTGGGGTGGGAAGGAAAGGGGCAGAAGTGTTAGAAAGTGACAATTTAGGGGATTTTCTTTCCTCTGATGGTCATAGGTGCTGTCCTTGGTAACTGTAACCATGAACTGCATGTTCATCACCTCTGGTTTGTGGCATTTGTGGTCATCCTCTGGCCAGAGCTCCCCAGTTATTCACATCTCCATTTAGTGCCAATTTGCCAGTCAAGGCTTCCCTGCTCCCCAGGGGCTCCTGTGGCTGCTGCTGAGCATCCCTCTGCCTCAGCAAGCAGCCAAAATTTAGTCCCCTGCCTGCCCCTGGGCTTCCTCACTCAGCCTTCTCACTGCCTGTTTGTGCCTCTTAGCCTTTTTTTTTTTTTTCTTTTTTTTTCCTCATTTGTCTCTCTCTTATTTCCTCTTCCATCTTCCTTGAAAACTCTTCATCTCTATAGATTTTTCTTTTTGCTTTCTGTTACTTAATCTTCTGCCTTTCCATTTGTTTTGCTCCTAACAGCTATTTCTGCTGGGGAAAGCTGTGCTTGAAGCCACAGCACTGCTGCTCTGTGTCATCTGAAATCTCTTTTTTAGAGGCAGGTGGTTCCAGAAGGACTCACAATCTCCTTTTCTCTTGATTGAAAGGGAGACACAAAATGCAAATGTATTACTTGAGCCCCTTCTGTTTGCAAAACCGCGTCGAAGATTTTGTTCAGTGAGATGTGCTTTTTTTAGAGGAATTTACTCCTTGTTTTATTCCACCTGGGGCAGAATGTGTTCTCAGGAAATCATCTGGTTTGGGGGCTTCCAGGCTTCTTGTGTTGAGCAGAGATGCGAATGTGGAAACTCATTTGTTTTTATAAACAGGGAAAGTTCAGCAAACTGCAGAGATGGTTCACTAAGTGTTATAATGATGAGCCTTTAAGCCTGTTTACTGAATTCTACTTTTCTGCCTTCCCTGGGGCAGAAATCTTTGAAATGGCTCAATCTGGCAATTAACTGGTGTCACTTCTTCCACGCTGCCTGTGAGGAGATAGTGGCACTTGAATAACTGAGCTTCTCACAGCCTCTGCTCAGAAAATGCCCATTTTTAGGGGCAGGCAAGGGATGCTGAGGCAGGTCCTGTAAAAACAGGGCTCCTAAACCTCTCCCCATGGTGCTGCTGGCTCTGGGCAAGGAAAGGTGGGGAGGGGACAGCAGCTAGGGGACAGTGGGGAGGTCTGTGAGGACAGAGGGGAGCTGATCAGAAATTCCCTGTGCTCAGACCTGCAAACACACGACTTTATCAAAAGCTGAAGCCTGCAAACACACGAATTTATCAAAATCTGAGTCCTGCAAACACACGAATTTATTAAAGGCTGATCTCCCATCCTGCACTCCAGGCTGGAGCAGGAGCCAACCTCCCTTCCCTGCCTGCAACTGTTCAGAGCACGCACGGTGCAGATTTCCCTTCTAACTTTTTTCCCTGTTTTTTCCCCCATCTGCTCGTGCCAGGCTCTCTCAGAAGCACGTCTCAGACGTCGTGGATGACAGCAAGGACAACATCACCATCTTCACACGGATCCTGGACAGGCTCCTGGACGGATACGACAACCGCCTGCGGCCGGGGCTCGGAGGTCAGTGGGGTGCTTCCCACAGTTGGGTGTCTTTGAAAGAGTCTCTTTTACCTCTGGTGCTGTCAGGAGGGGAGGCTGCTCAGTGCCAGCCTCAGTTTGTGGCTGTTTTGAGTCTGTTTTGCTGTTGGGTGGGCTGAGAGGGGCAAGTCCCAGGTGCTGTGGTGGCTGTGACAGTGCAAGTACAGGCTGTAGATAGAGCAGCTGTGGGTGAACTTATTCCTGGTATTTTAGAGGCATCACCCTTTCAGAAATGTTGATATATTCAGAAAGGAAGACATTGAGGGGCTGGAGCATGTCTGGAGCCCAAAGCTGGAGGAGCTCAGCCTGGAGAAAAGGGGGCACATTCTCACTTTCTACAGCTCCTTGTAAGAAGGTTGTAGCCAGGTGTGGGTCAGTTGTTCTCCAAGGGAGCAAATGACAGGACAAGAGGAAATGACCTCAAGCTGCACCAGGGGAGGTTTAGATTAGCTGTAAGGAAAAACTTTTCACAAAAAGGGTTGTAAAGCCCTGGAAAAAGCTCTCTGGGAAATGGTACAGCCACCATCCCTGAATGTGTTGGCATGGCACTTGGGGACGTGGGTTAGTGCTGAACATGGTGGCGGTGCTGGCTGCACCTGGAGTGCAGAGATACAGCTGGACTTGGTGGCCTTCTCCAACCTGAACGATACTCTGGCTCCACACCATCAGTTTACAGAACCTCCAGCTCATGCTGGTGTTGCTTTTTAGTCAGCCTGCTTTGCTACAGAGCCTCTATCTCCACATCTTCTCAGTCATTTCCTATGCAGCTGTCACCTGGCAAGCTCTCTCCCCGTGCTGCTCTGGGCACTGGGCACTCACCCAGGTCCTGCTGCCTCCTGAGCTGCATCCCACACTGCTGCCACCGCTGCTGCAGCTTTTCTCTGCAAGCTCCTACACTTGTCTGAGGTGCTGCAGAAAGAAAAACCTTCCCACCTAATGCCTACAGCTGCAGTCAGCATCATCTAAGGGGGCAGAAGAAGTGGGGAGGTGTGTGGGGAGGAGAGATGTGAGATTAAGGAGATGTGGGCCTGGGGGTGGTTCCTGGGGTGTTGTTGCTGTGGCAGAGGTGGCCCCTGTCAGGTGCTGTGTGTGTCCCTGGGGCTGCTGAGGGGCTGTCCCTGCCCTGCTCTGAGCCCTGAAACTACAGATCTTATATTCCACACCATCACAATCAGAAACCAAACTATTTCCTAATTACAATACTTTATAAGCGTTTCTTGGCCTATTAGTTTCTGTTACCCAATGATCTAAAATCACCCCTCCTGGGTCCTTCTACAGTGCACCTTCCATAGTTTTATTACTCTAAAGTGTCCAGTCTTATTTGCAAGGCCATCCTTTGAAACTTGTTTCCAGTTCCATTTCTCTCTCAACAATGTCCGTGTTATCCCATGGCATTTCTAAGTCAGCATTTCTTATCTCAGGGTTTGCATACAGATGCAGACCATGTGAGCTTTTGGTCAGGCTTTGAGAATTCTCCACAAATCCATTTCCCACACTGCTGGACCGTAATTTCCACCCAGAGCTGGAGCCACCACCACGTGTTGTCCCATTTTCTGAAGGTCCTGCCGCCAAGAGCTGCTCTCCTGAGCTCTCACATGCTGTTGGGATCTCCTGGAATGGCCCTTTCCTTCCCCAGAGCAGCTTTGCCTCCTCCCAGCCCCGTGTCCCCCTCTGTGCCCCAGCCCTGTGCCCTGCCCTGCCCCTTGAGGCCATGCCATGGGGAGGAAGAGCTTTTCCGGGGGCCATCCTCACCTCTGCCATGCTGCAGCACCCAGGCAGGGAAGGGTTACAGAGTCTGCATGAGCAATCAGTCAGTTTTATTGCTTTTGTTGCCTTTTTTTTTTTTTTTTCCCCCAGAATTAACTGTGGTCCCACTAATAGCTTTGCTCCCTCGAGTCTCCCCGATGGCTGTATTGATTTAACTGAAACGAGCTCTGCATGGGGCTGAGGGGGCATTTCTGCTCACCGTGGGCTCAGCTGCAGACAAGCCCATGCTCAGGATTAACAAGAGGAGTCCCAGGAGCCCCTTGCTGGGGAAGTTCAAACCTTTCTTGGAACATCTTTGCTCTGTTGCTTTAGATCCTTTAATAGCGTGTTTAACATAAAAAATTGCCTTTGCCTGAGCCAGCCCTTGCATGTTTAAAGGCTGCTTTCACCTCTGTGTTCCGCTGCTGAGGCAGACCAGGATGGGAGGAGTTGCTGTGGGTTTTGGGGGCTCTTGGCTTGCAGTGAGTTGTCCTCTGTGTATGCAGCAGCCTGGTGAGCAAGGCTCTCCCCACTTTTAGTTGTTTTTCCCAAGGTTGAAGCCTTGGAGGTCTCTCAGGAGGAGAATTAGAGAGAAAGAACTATCCCACCACTGCTGGTGGCCAGAGAAGCAGAACTGGTCCTGCTGCAGACCCCAGAGTTTGGGGTTGATGGAAGGTCCTAGGGTGGCAGTCAGCAAGGGATGGGCTCCTGCTGTCCAGGGCTGTGTGAGGGCTGGGAAAGCCATTGCCTTGCTCCAGATGAGCAGCTGTGCTGCACTGGCACTGGGTCATGGACAAGGAACATTGGTTTTCCTGTAAGACAGCTCTGGGCAGTCCCTGTACCCTCCCCATTTCCCTTGGGAATATCTTCCATTGCTTTTCTGAAGGTATCAGGCCACAGCATCCACACCCTGCACTCCATGGAGAGGGCAGATGTGGTGATCTTGTGTCCACACCCAGGCTGGTGGAAGGATGGAGTTCCCGAAGCTGTGTGTAAGCTCCTGCAGGCTCTTTGCCTGACTGGTTTTCCCATTCCGGATGAGATGCCCCTGCAGACATCTGGGGCACAGAGGGGTGGGCAGGGTGTGGGGCTGCAGCACCTCTCAGGGCTCTGCAGTGCTGGGTGTGCTCAGCCCCGTCGCCTCCTTCAGCTTCCTGCGTGCCAGGAACCGAGCAGTGTTTGTTTAGACTTTGGGAGAAGACACTGTGTAAGCAACAGAGTGTTAATGTGGTGACTTCTCCCCTCAAGATAGCCTCTTTGTATTTATTTTCTTATCCCCTCTGCTTTCACCATCTGCTGCCACCCACTCTAATAGCTGCCATGCCAGAGCTCCTCTTCCCACCAGGATGCTGCAGACACGAGCTGAGGCGTGCTGAGGCTGCTCAGGAGTGCTGCAGAGCCAGCTCCAGGTGAGGGGCTGGCTGCTGCTCCTGCCCCAAACCCCAGACATCCAGCCCAGGCAGGAGTCTGTGCTGTCCTGAGGCAAGAGGGAGGTTTGTGAGCTCAGGCCAGGCTGGCTTAGAAGAATAAAGGCAGGGAAAGGTGGCTGTCAGACCCCTTCTTCTGCAGCAACACCCTGTAGCGCTGGGGACACAACCTGGCAGGAGGTTTCTGCCTGTCTCTGCCAGCTCAGCCAGGGCTGGACTCCTCCTAAGAACAGAGCTGAGGGTTTTCTTTGCCCTCATCACCACCGAAAGACAGTGGTGGATAAACAGAGCATCTTCTAGGGCTCAGAGTGGGGAAGGAGAGGAAGGAGCTGTCAGCAGAAAAACCTGTGTTTCCCCTGGGAGAGCACGGGGCAGATTGGTTATTAAGTCAGAAGAGGAGCAGCGATGGACCCCGAGGGAATGCAGACATCTGTTGTCATGGCCAACCTTGTAGGATCAGAAAATGTCCCAACAGAGCTTCTGTGGACAGCACAAGCCTCTGCTGCTGCTCTGGGGCTGTGAAGCCACACAGATCCTCTGCCCAGCCTGCAGAGGCTGCAGGGGGAAGTGTTTGCCTGTAGCTCTCAGGTTCTCCTTGCTGGGGCTCCCTGCAGAGCCTCCTGCATGCACCTGGAGCTCCCAAGAGCAGAACAGAGGAGATGTGGCCAGGAGAAGGAGGTGGAACTGCCTGACCAAGGGTAGAGATGTCCTGTGCCCAAAAAGAAGAGATGCTCAAGGAGTGGGATGCAGATGAAAGGACCACAAGCGATTCTTTGTGAATGACCAATGTAAAAAACTACCCTGAGTGTCCCTGCAGTCCTTCCAGGACCAGTGTGATGTCCAGCACAGTGACCAGGAGGGAGAACACAGTGGTTGGGGGTTTGAGGGTCAGTGGTGCTCCCTGGACAGCTTTACCTCCTCTCTCTTATTTCCTAATTGGTGACATTTGGGCCCATTTTACTGCAACTGAACCAGAGCCATCCTGGGAGCACCTGGGAAGGGGAAGGAGGGGACATTTCCAGGCTTTTCCTTCCTCACAGCCTCAAGAATGCTTTAAATACACTCTGGCAATGTAGAGCTATTAGGGAGCAGCTTACTGCTCGAGGAGGAGGCACGTGGAGCCTTTCCACAATTGTTTGCAAAGCAAGGCAGGGTTTATTCCAGCTCAGCCAGAGACCAGCAGTTCCACAGGGCCAGCAGTGTGCCTGAGTACATTTGGGGTAAAGGTGAGGAACCCAGAGGGCATCTGGAGCAGTGCTGGACAAAGTCTCTGTATTGATTGGTTGGGAAGCATTCCAGAAAACTGCTGGGCTTTTCCCAGGGCATGCTAGGAGGGAAAGATTTTGCCCCAAGGAAGAGGAGAAGAGAGTAGGCTGCTCAGTTTTCTAAAAGAGAACTTGTAAACATCCCAGACAAGCCAGTTTCTCCAATAGCAATTAAAAAGCAATTTGTACCATGTTAAGCAGCCAGGCTGGGATCGATCAGTGTTGTCCCTCCTGGATGCAGCATGGCTGGCAGCATGGAACTCCTGGTATTGCCTTGAAGCTTCTGCAGCATCTCCTGAGCCCCTGAACAGCTCAGCCCTGCTGAGGGGGGGGTGGCTGCTGAGCATCCTGCCAGGCCAGCCCTGCACCAGGGGCTTCTGCACAGCTGAAGTTTGGGAGCCTCCTGAAGTGTCCACGGGGTGCAGCTGGACCAGCAAACACAGGAATCTGGATTAAAGCAACACAACCCCATAGTTAGAGCAAGGCCCTTTACCCCTTGGGTTCCATTCCTTGGGGACAGAGTGTGACACCCATTCCTTGTCCCTGGGGTGCTCCCATCCAGGAAAAGGGAGGCACAGTTTTTACCCTCCTAACTAGGTATATCCAGAGGGTGAAAGCAAACCCAGGCTCCTCTTCCTCCTCTCCCTGTGTTGTTTTTTGGTGTCAGCACCTCCCAGCCCACGCTGGGCTCCAGCAGGACTTGGTGCCCTCAGGGTCTCAGATCAGAGGTGCCCACCTGCGCCTGTGGTGCATTTATCTGTCCCTCCTGTGTCAGCTCTGCCTTGCCAATGGCTTTGCTCTACAGCCTCCTGTTAATATTTCTCCTGCTGTTGTATTTCCGTGGTTATTTTGTCAGCAAAGCGCACCTCAGTTGGAGTTTCTCTGGTTTCCTCTTTCTGCGGCGCAATGTTTCCTCCTGCTCTTCTGCTGATTGTGTAGTTTGGCAGGATGGCTCCTGAGGAACATCTGTATCCCTGCCTGGCCGCCTGTATTTCACTAATTCAGGTGCTGATGGCCAAAAGGGTTTGGATTTGGGTTCAGAGTGGCTTCCTTTAGGTTGAGATATTCCCAGGAGAATTTGGTGTGCAATGCCTGAGTGCATCTGTGCTTTTGGCCTGACCTCCTGCAGGTGAGGGACTTGTCTGTTACTGTGGGAGCATTAAGGCAGAGGGGCTGAAATAGCCAGAATAATTAAATTACAGAACTGCCTTCACTTGAGAGCACAATGCTGTCCAAAATGAAACAGCAGGACCTTCTCTGCCTGGCAGGATCCAAGAATAAATGTGTTTGCAGCAAAATTAACCTACAACAGTGGTAAAAATGGTTAATTTTTCCAGATTGAAGTTTACGGAACTTTTATTGCCTGAGATCTGGATGGAATGTTGAAAAGGTCCTTTTCACTTGTGGATAGGTTTTTCACCTGTGTGGGGTGAAGCTGCCTCATAAACATTATCTAGACCTACTGTTTGTGTGACAGAAACATGAGATGACAAACAGAGCTGTCCTCTGTGATTTATTACAATTTCTAGGGTTTTCAGGTCTGTGTTTAGTCTGTTTTTCTCTCTTAATGTTCCACTTCTCCCAACTTCACATCTCTTCTCTCTGATCTGACTTCCTGCTCTCTATTGATTACACCAGGGAGGAATTTGATCCTTTCTTAAGGAAAAAAAAAAAAAAAAAAAAAGTCAAAATCCATGTCTTATCTCAGATTTTTGTCTTTGTCTGAGCTTCCTTGATGAGTTTTAATCTGAAGCCGAGGCACTGCCTGGAACAGCATTTCCTTCTGTTTACCTTTCTGGGCAACGGGGACCCTGCTCTGTCTCGTCAAACTTCTGAAGTCAAAGAGCTGTGAACAAATTAAAGAAAGGTTGTCTCCCTGTTGGGGGCAGCTCTCCAAAGGCGGCTTTGGAGATTTATGGATTTGCAGAGCCCTGGTGCTCTCCTCCCTGGCGCAGAATTCCCGGCGGTGCTGCTGTTGAAAGCCCTGGTGCACAGCTCTGTGAGAAAAGCCTTGCACACATCAGGAGGCAGGCGAGGAGCACGGCCCTGACAGCTGTGCCTAAGGGGGCAAGGCTTCTCCTAAATAACTTATGAGTGTGCTGAGGGCAACAAGGCTGTATCAAAGCTTCAGGGATGTCACAAGCACTTCGGGAGCCCGTTGTGAAAGGTGGAGGATTGCTTTTGGTGTGAAACACCTGCCTTTGGGGCACCACTGGGTCTTTGGGGCATCTGGCAGTGGCACTGCAGAGCTGGGAGTGGGTCACCACACTGGGTGACAGTTTAACACCTGGCCAGAGGGTAATGAACCAGGTGTAGATGTATCAATCTCTGAGGGTCCAGCCCTTGCAGATTGGATTAAAATAATTTTAGCAAAAAGGCTGTTCGGAGGTGTTTTGTAAAGCAAAAGGTTTTATAAATGAAAAATAACAAACGTTACAGAAAACAAAAGAAAAGCTGCTCACAGATGTACAAGAAAACCTCTGACACCCTGCTCGAAACACTCCAAAAAGCCTTTTACTTACTTTGTGCTCCTTCCTAAATACTGAATGTTTTAGGAGGGACAATTTGGCTTGCTGTCAACAGGGAGAGGTTCAGGATATGAAGAACGGTGACAAGGTCAAACAGGCTCTTCTCTCTTGGCATTGAGCCAATTACAATGAGAAAACCACAGAAATTTCTAGTTAAACTTCCTAAAACGTCTAAAGGTAAACCGAAACTCTTTCCTTATGCAGGATGCCCACTCAGGGGTTGGGGGATGCTTTACTACAGCCGTGTCTGTGCCCATTCACCCTCTGAAAGAGCAGTCAATGTGGCCAAAGTCCATCACCAGCTGTCCTTGCTGTGCACACTTCTGGGCTCTCCAGAGCAGCCCAACCAAGCCCCCAGGCTGTGGGGTTGTGATTTGTGAGAAGGACAAGGCGTTTCTCCTGCTCCTGTGGATGCCTTTTTTTAGTTGGTGCCTTCCCTGGCTGTGTGTTCCCAGGGAGGAGCTGCTGTCCCTGCCGTGCACACACGTGTGGAGGCCACAAGATTTTCCCCAAGGAGGCAAGAAATTTTTTTCTAGGAAAAGAAAGCCATCTGGAGGGGATTTTTTTTTTTTTTTACCCCAGTAAATATGTACTGGAGTAACATCTCAGAGCTCCAGGGCTGGCTCAGATACCTGCAGTGAAGCAGTGTGAAGGCTGGGCAGCTGATCCCTGCCCGAGGGGGAGCTGTGGATGTGTCAGAGACGGGATGATGGTGTTTGTTTGTAATGACTCTGGAAGGCGAGAGCTGATGTTTCAGCATGTTGAACATGTGTTAGATGGGTTTAAGAACATTAGTAGATGATGTTATAGATGGCTATAAACTGCTGGTGAGGATGTCTTTATTGATCTGTTGGACTATGGCAGCTTCTCCTTTATTAGAATTTCCATTCGTTCCTTTCCCATGTAAAGGATTTATAATATGGCTTTGATATGGATTGAGAAACAAGATTTTTTTTTATTGGATGTTACAGAGTTTAAAAACAACTTTAATTGGTTTGTTCTGGGAAGCTGGTGGTGAAACAACTGGTCAAATCCTGAGGAAACAGCAGCTATTTTATTTGTTGAGCTAGAGGATAAAACATTTGCAGCAGTTCATGTAGTAATATAGAGGTATTGTTTATGTCTGATGAGGCAAAGTCATTGATCGTGTTGGTGGCGAATTTCAGCCCTGATCCATCTGGAAGAAGCAATCAAATCACATCTATCTAAGCCCCCTGTGGAGGGGGATTAATGCTGCTGATTCAGACCTGTTAGCTTCTTAATGCCGTTCCATTCATTTAAAGGTTATTGTTTGATTAAATAAAAATACCGGAGTGTGTGTGAGGGTGAAAGATGCATGGGGCTTTGGGGATTGCTGCAAGACTGTGAGGCTAAACTGTGCAGGGTCCCTTCAGCAAAGACTATTAAAAGTCAGAGGGAAATACCCTGTTGTGGTGAGTGCCAAAACTCTCACCTGGTGGGGCAGGAATTTCCTGTAATATTTCTTTGTCTACTAACTTGTAACTCAACTTAAAAAATGTGCCTCTGAAGGATATGCAGCTAATGTTCATTAAAAAAACCCACATAACTGTGCTTGTGGAGTACTGACAATTATAGGCACAGAGTATAGCCTGGAGAGGGATTTTAATCTGCAGTTTGCATTGTGAGGAAAGGGCACCCCGTTCTCTTTACCTTCTGGAAGGATATAATTCCAACCAAAGTCTTGAGAACAACAGGCATAGAAGAAGCATATGATTTTTTTTTTTTCCCCCACCTCTCTCCCAACCTACTGGAAAATCCTATTGATGACAGAGTTCAGGCTGAGTCAGTGGATGGAAAGACTCATGAGTGGAGAGAAAGAAATTGTGTCTGAAAAGCCAAGATGCTGTTTCGACATCACAAAAGCCATTTCAGACAGCTCTGGTTTGGAAGGATCAGTTGTGATAGCAGAAACTTTGCTGAGGAAAGGGTCTGAGGACCATAACAAACCCCCCAAAGCACAGCCAAGGTTGTGGACAGTGCCAGAGGCTCAGCACAGGGCTTGCTGCATCCTTTGGAGCTCTTATTAAGGAATTTTTGTGTCCATACAGGCCAGATCAGGGTTTTTTTTCTGTCCTGCATTCATACTTACTTATCTGAGTTCTTATCTCATCATGTGGGTGGTACTTTAGCCAGCTGTGGCCACTGTCCTGCAAAAAAAAAAAAATAAAGGTGCAAACCCTGTTGGGCTTTTTTTCCCCCTCAGGTTGTGTTTTCTGTGAAGGGTCTGTGTGGGAATTGAACTGCAGGCTTCTGTGCATGAAAGAGGAGAGCTCTTCCCTTTGGAGAGATGCACCTGGTCTCTCCTGAGAATCTAAAAACACCTTTTCCTAGAAAAGGCCCTTGTCTGCTTTCATCAGGAAGGGTTAAAGAACAAAAGCATGAAATCTCCTTTCTTCTTCCCTGATCAATCCAGCCATCATTTATGAGAGAAGCTTTCTGATAGCTCCTCTTTGTCATGTAATGTCAATACCATTAAGTCCACTTTGGCAAGGGAAGCGATGTATAATTAATTTGCAAATCAGTAAAGTGGATGTGATTTTTATACAAAGGAGAAGGTCTTTAACTGCAGAAGGCTTTGTGTGGGCATGGCCATGCCGGAATGGGACCTCCCTGGAGCTTCCCTGTCCCAGCAATTCCCCTGTGTGTCCCTCTAGGGGGACACACCTTCAGCAGGGCTCATATTTGCTGCCCTCCAGCAAAGGAACACAGTCAACGAATAAATGGGAACCAGGAGGGGCAGGGCTGGGGTTAGGAGTGTGCAAGTGCCTCTGAACATCTGCTCTGTGAGTTGGTTGAGCCAGAAAAAATATCTTTAAGACTTTGCTGGTTTTGTTGTTTTGGGTTTTTTTAAGGCTTTGGCTCTATTGGAATTATTATTATTTTGATGCAGGATGCATTAAAAAGGGAAAAAGAAAGAAATCCAAGCCCTATCCGGACTGATTTGTTCCCAGAAAGATGTTCAATTTTGTATGTATAATTGAAAGGGGCTAAATATAGCTGTATTAATATTTATGGGCCTTATGTTGGAGTCAATACAAGAGTTGCTGTTCAAGGCAATTAAGCTTTACCTTTTCACATGTAGGATTTCGGTGTTTGGAGATGACATTAGCGGTGTGACCTGCATCCAAGAGAGAAAACACTAAAAGCATGCCACCATCTGTGGAGCATGATACCCTGTATTTAGTGCTGTTTGCTGACAGGCAGTTTGTCTCCAGCGAGCCTGATCTCTCCCTTAATAGCAGGGAAATCAGGGAAATAGCAGGGAAATCAGGGAAATCAGTGCTCTGGGGGAGGCTCGCAGGAGAACTGACCCTGCTGTGTTTTGGGAGGAACTGAGCAATGAAAGACTCTGGTGACATCACAGAGTGAGGATTGTCCACCTCTGCTGCTCCTGTAGCTGCTGGGGATGGAGGGAAAACCATGATGGTGGTACCTCATCATGGATCCTGTTTGTCTTCACACCACCCACACCCTGGAGCTGGAGCACGGGAAATGTGACCCTCGGGGGCTCTCCGTGCCCTGTCCCTGTCTGCAGGGCCAGTCACAACCTTCATGTCACCAAAGCACAGAGAAAGCAAATCCTGGCCGGGGCTCTCAGCTGCTGTAGGGAGAGTGTGCACGGGGAATTAGGTCGGGGCTGTGAGGATGAAAACAAGTCAGTTTGCGTTAATAATAAAGGCAAAGCGATGGTGTGCTGGATTTCTAAAGCACTGCCTTTCAAGAGAAGAGTATCACCGGGATAACATGACAGCAATCCTGGCAGTGGCTGAATTGCCCTGCACTGCTGCTTTTTGGGAGCTGCAGCTCCTCACTGCTCCAGTTAACAAAGAGCTGTTAGACGCTGTGAAAACCTCTCACTGATGGGGACTGCCTGAGCCCTGCCTGTCTCCTGAATTTGATCGATGTGTCAGGCTTTGCCTTGCTTCCATCTGGCTCTGACAACCGCCTTTGGGAAGGAGGGCTGCAGCAGGGGAGCCTTGCTTGGGGTTAACCTGCCCTCCCGGGGGCTGCAGGGGGACATTGTCTCAGTGGTGCTGATCGTGGTGCTCATCCCTTCTCCAAGGACTCTCACATCCTGAGTGGGCGTGTTTCTGTTCTTCCCCTGGTGCGTGGTGTGTTTTGGTAGCTGGAAGCCTTTTAACCTCCTTCAGTAACCATCAGGGGGGTGCATTTTCCAAGGATTTTCATTAGCTTTGGCTGCTGGAGCACAATGGCTGCTTAAACAGGCAGGGAAAAGTGGAAATCAAAGGGCGCACCTGCTGAGGTAAAAATGGGGGCCATGCTCTCAGTGGTGGAAAATGAGTTTTCAACTCCAAGTGGCCCTTTGGAATTCCACCTCAGCTCTGGGGATTTGCTCCGGGTGATGCTGACCCCAGCACTGGTATTTCCAATTACTGGTGACATAATTCTTGCCCAAAGGTGCTGCCTCCAGAGCAGAGGAGTTTTCCTTGGTGTGCCTCTGAGTGAGCCAGTCCCACCTCATCTCTGTTCCTGAACAAGGACAAACCAAGACATATATTAAGGAACAAGGAAATTGCACCAGTTAAATTTAAAAAACTCATTTAGCTAAAGCAGTGTAAGCGCCCATGAATATTTATCTGATGTTATGGAAGCGTGCGGACTCCCACCTACTTTATTAAATTGATTTTCAATAAAAATGCAAGTGGAAGACGTTTGATTAATGGCTGGTGGGATGGGACAATTAATGTGAAGGCTGGAGTCAGCAAGAAGTGTCCCCTGAGCCTCTGTGTCCCTGCTCGAGGCCGGGCTAAGAAAATGTTTCTAAAACTCCTCCAAGGGACCACAGCGATATTTATCCGTGCGGTTTCTAAAATGAGGTGAGCAGGAGCTGCTCTTTGGCTGGTGAGTTGTTTGGCTGAGGTCCTGACCTTGAAGCTGGCGTGTGCTGTTTGCTCCCAGGGCTCTGATTTTCCCTGTTTTTCCCACCCCTCGGAGCCGGCTGCACCTGAGAATTAAACCCAGCAGCGAGCTCCGGCGCTCGCCTCGGGTTTGAGCGAGGCTCCCTGGGCCTTTGCATTTAAACATGCCTGGGATTAGCTCCATCAGCCTCCAGATCTGCTCAGCTCCTACCAATTTCCTCGCTCGGATTTGTCTCCTGGAGGAAGGCAATTTGGAGCTGGAACGTTACAGCTCTATTAAGGATCTCCAGCGCGGGTTCCCGCCGGGATCCTCGCGGTGCTGCCGCCTCTTTCCGAGGAGCTGCCAGGGGATGCTGGTCGTGGGACGAGTGAGGGTCCCTGGGATGGGATCCTGCTCAGGGAGGGGACCTGAGCAGCCCTGCAGGGACTGGGGGCTCCCCTCTCCCAGAGCTGGGGGCTCCTGGCAGCCTGGAATAGAAACTCTCCGCTGGAGTCTTGTGAAAAATCTGCTGTGGGAGGGATGTGACATCTCCCGTTCTCTGCAGGGCTCTGCAGAGCCAGGGCTGCAGGGGTTTGGGGGGTGATGGTCGGGGCAGGCAGCGTGCCCTGGGGGGACAGGGAGGGCTGGGGTTAGGGGGAGAGGTGGCTCCATCTCAGCATCCCTCAGCCCCACACCTGGGGGGCACAGAGAGGCACCACCAACTGCTGCCCAAGTGGCACCAGACAAACAACACCTGAGACACCTAAGACACATCACAATCCTTCCCCTAGCCAGGATGGCAGCCCCATGCCCAGGGTGCTGCACTGGGGAGCAGGATGAGCACTTGGGTGCCCTCAGCCCTTCCCAAGGGGCACAGGACACCCAAGGAGCTCCAGCCAGATGGCACAGGGAGAGCATCCAGGGACAGGGAGCTGCAGCTGCTCCTGCTGCTGCACCTCCAGCATGGAGAGGCTCATGCAGCCTCTGTTTTGCAGTACTTTGGGGTTTTCTCTGCGTGCAAATGTGCAGCAGGGAATGGGCACAGACACTTTGGGCACTCCCCTGCTCTGCTTGCTTTGCTGGTGAGCTGGGCATGGACAGGAGTGACGGGAACAGAAAGGAATTAAAGAAAATAAAGGGGGGGGGAGCAGATGCTGGGCATGAACAGGGGTGATGGGAACAGAAAGGAATTAAAAAAATAAAAGGGAACAGGTGCTGGCAAATAACTGCGTGGCAGAAAAAGAGAGGGAGAGTTGTGGTTGAAAACAGAAGCTGAGGAAAGGCAGATTGGCAGGCAGCATATTTCTGGAGACAGCTTTCTCCTCTGTAGGCTGAGTCACCTAAGAAACGTGTCAATAAAACACACTCTCGGGCACTGTCTCTAATAAATATATATTTAAGAGAGACATTTCTTCAAAACTTCTGAGAGGAGATGTCGAATACTGAAGGGATGGCATGAAAAATGACATCTCCAGTGGAAGCAGAGAGTTGCTATGGGAACTGGAACGCTTTGAACATACATCACTAAAACAAGAAAACATTTTCCCCAGCAAAGGAAATTAAAAATTACATACATCTGGAGGCATCTGCCCTCTGCCTGTCTCTGATGGGAGTATCAGAGTAGCATGCAGCATATCATAATTCATGTAGTGGGCAGGACTGACAATTCCATATCAGTTGCTGAATTTTTGTGAGTAACTGTGATTAAAAAAAAAAAAAAAAAGCCTTCCTGTCCTTGGGACAGGCAATGCTGGTGTCTGAACAGCGCTGGGGAGGGGGAGATTTAGAGCCAAAATGGGATTTCCTCTGAAATTGTTTTGCTCACCTGGGGATAAAACAACAGCCTGAATGCACAACTAAGCCCATCTTGCCATGTGAGCATCAATCCACTGCTGCCAGAGTTTGCTGGCCCCATTTGGCAGCCAGGGACTTTTCCTGGGAAGCAGGGGAAGGCAGGTGAGAGGAGATGTCCTGGAGCAGCACAGTGACTGTTTGGGGGTTTATCTTGTGCTTCGGAGACTCTGTTTTCCCATGCAAGTCAGGGGCAGCAAAGCCAGAAGGTATTTGCACCTGGCAGTCAGTGTAATTATTTCTTTCCTTTGTTTTCCAGTGCATTTCCTTTTTCTTTCCTTCTCAATGCCTCTCTCAGTGTGTGGCAGAGGTGGCACAGGGTGAGCCCAGGGGAAATGCTAAATTGACCAGTGCAGGGCAGCATGAATTAAATAAGTTTATTTGCACACTGTATTGGCATTGCTGAAATAAATAAGCACTGGCCATGCAGGCTAGTGACCCGTGCATGACAGGAGAGAGACAGCTCAGTGCAGAGCTGGGCTCTGCCACACACACACTTCGGGGTGCAGGAAGAAAGGAAAACGTTTGTCTGCAGTGCCCTGGGAGGGGAGGTGAAGGCTGCCAGCAGCATCACCAGAGGCACACTGTCTGAGGAGCTGATTGAGTTCTCTGCTGAAGGAAATGCCAGCCAGGAGCTAATGGATAAGGGAACCAGAGTGCAAATTACAGCTTTGCTCCCTGCTATGGTGCTCTTGTATCTTGTCTCAGAACCTGGCGTTGGCCTCAGGGGACAGGCTTGAAAATTAAATGGGCCCTTCCTCTGAGCTGTGCAGCAACCCCCAGGAGTCACTTTCTCCTGTTTTTTTTTTATTTCCATTTTTTGCCCACTAGAGCCCATCACGTGTCCTGGCAACCCTCAGCCTGCAGAGCAACCTGGAATGAGGCACAGCAGAGGCACAGGCAGGCAGCAGCAGGGCTGAAAGGCAGATGGGGAAACTGAGGCACAGCAGAGCTGCCTGCTCAGAGCCAGGATGAGCAATGGTGGGGCTGGAGCTCAGAGCTCAGCCTGCAAACCTCATGCACTTCACTGAGACTTTTTTTTTTTTCCCCCTCTGCAATGACATGAATTTAATGCAGTGTGTGTCTTGTTTGGTTTGAGTGACACCGTTTGGTTTGGGGCCCCTCATGGCGAGAGGGAGATTGAGAGGCTGGACCCAGGGAAGGGTCTGGAGCACCAGGAGTGGCTGAGGGGGCTCAGCCTGGAGAAAAGGAGGCTCAGGAGGGAGCTTACTGCTCTCTCTGACAGGAGGGAGCAGCCAGGAGGGGATTGGTCTCATCTCCCTGATAACCAGTGACAGGATGAGAAGAAATGGCCTCAATGTTGAGTCAGTAAGGTCCAGGTTGGGTATTAGGGAAAAGTTCTTTAGTTAAAGGTTTGGCAAAGCCTGGAACAGGCTGCCCAGTGAAGTGGTGGAATCCCTGTTCCTGGAAGTGTTCAAGAACACGTGGATGTGGCACTTGAGGACATGATTAGGTGATGGACATGGCCGTGGTGCTGGGTTGATGGTTGGACTTGATCTTAGAGCTCTTTTCCAACCTTAATGATTCTCTGATTTTTCTTGCATTCCCCTGTTTGCTTCCTGGCTTTCCAATCTTTGCAGCTGTTTTCTCTGTTGTCTGTCAATGATTATCAGGTTGGCAACAGCAGTTTTGTATTGCACCTTCGAGCTTATCTTTTTTTTCCTGGGGATCTGCCTGATGAATTGCAGAGCTCAGTAATTGCTTTACAAACGCCAAGGATGTTACTGGCACTGATCTGAAGGTTTTGCAACTCCTCTCAAAGCAACTGTGGCCTGTTGGGAAGTGGTGATTTCTGTTAAAGAAAGACTTGCTGAGAATGAGTTAACGAAAGGGAATGGAATTTTTTTAAAATTTAAAATCAGTTTTTAGGGAATGGAATAAGCAAAAACCTGCCAGGGCCAGTCTGGAGGAAGAAGCTTCAGAGGCACACAGGATTCACGTAGGTTATGGATAAGCCTGGTCTATTAAGTGGTTTTCCCAGCTGGCTTGTTGATGTGTGGAGGAATACAGCCATGTTCTGTTTTGGTGCCTCATCTCTCCTGTGTCTGCAGCCTCAGCACAGCACTGAGGTGCTGAACCACAGACTGAGGTGCTGCAGTCTTTCTCTGAGAGTTCTATTCACCAAGATCCTTTGACATGGGCAGCAAGAGCATTATCACTGATCCCTGAAGGGGAGAATTAACTGAACAAGGTCATCAAGGCAGGCCCACACCAGAGCACGGGTGGTTTGCAGGTAACATGGACTTGGTTTGCCCAAGGGCTGGGGTAGCAGACTGGCATTTTTGCCCTCACATTGCTGCTCCTCCAGCAGAATTCTCCTGGCTTTGGTTTCCTTAGGGCACAGCTGGATGTTCCAGCTGGCACCACGGCGTTGTCTGACTGCTCTCCCCCTGTCCACAGGGACCAGCAGGGATTCCCTTTCCCAAGTGCCTCTGGCTTAGCCATCAAGGCCAGGCTTTAATCCTGAGCGTGTTAAATTATGCATGCTAATTTATATTCACACATTTTCCCATTGTATTTATAATATATAACAAACATGTTTATGGAGCATCTCCCTTCCATTAGCACAGGGTCTGGGAGCACTGCAGAACCTCTAAAAGCATGCTCATACATACATATTCCTCCTCTGTCTTCCTGGCATCTGAGGGTGTCCTGAGCCCTTAAAATAGTAACGACAGTCGCTTTGTTCATTCTGTCTTAGTTCTGTCTGTGGCAAAAATAGCACAGCTAATTTGTAGGCTCTGTTTGTAGTCTGTATGTGTGAGAATGAGGGGTGTGTATAAAGCCTCCATGGCAGCACACCCTCCAGCAGTCGCTGCTTCTGACTCTTTCTTCTTCTGTCCCCGCTGGACTCGATGTTTGTCAGTAACTTGCACCACATCTTGACTCTAACCCTTGGATGTGTATCTTGATGTGGTGACAAGAATACCTGGATATTCTTGTGGTGGATAAATGGGGGGCAAGCTAAATTAAATCACATTCTGGGCAGCACATGGTGGTAAAGTTTTTAACCAGGGCTTCTAATGGTGTAAGGCTTATCACACCCACCTTGCTGCCTTTTGTCTTCCATAAGCTTTAGAGCTTGCTGGCTGATCTGAGCAAAGCCTGACAGAAAAGGTAGATAACTCCGAAATTTGGAGTTCCTCCAAGATTTGTGGAATTATGAGGCTGAGTGGAAAAAGACCCAAAGCTGAGAGAGGTAACTAGGTGGGATCAACTGGTGTTAGGCATCAGAAAAACAGGGAGGAAAAGCTGGTCTGTGGGAAGCAGGGTTTGCTGGCTCCTCCTCTGGTACAGCAGCATCTCTCCTAGGCTGCTTTGCTGGATAGAGCTGTAACCTGCACCCTACGCTCTTGACTAGTGTGAGAAAACGCCTTTCACCGGCATGGGAGGGTGTGAAATCCCTGTAGCACCTTCTGTAGCAACACCTGGACTGACCCAGTGTGGCAGGTGTGCCTGGAGTCCGCTTTGAGAGACGAAGGGCCAGTGCAGCGAGGTCAGAGCAGAAAACCAGGCTGCCTGTGCTGTTACCCCACAGAAGTGCTGGGGAGGGAGTGCAGTTACTCACCCGAACAGGACCAGCAGGTGCCTCTCAGCACTGTGCTGAGGAACAAAGTGTGTCTGAGTGCTCTGCTTTAAGCCATGGTTGGGCCCTGATCCCAGCTCTGTTGGTTTTGGAGGTGTGTAGGTGTAGAGAGAGCTCAGTCATGGGTCAGAGCCACGAGCACACATACATAACATTTGCAGACTCCTGAGGGATTTCTCTTCCAAAAACCAAGATCTTCCCTACACAACTCAAGGAGTTTGTGCCCAGGGGTTAGGCATCCATCTATGCCTGAGAGTGTGCCATAAATCCCACACAAGCCACACTCAAATGGTAACTGGGTCACTTCATGGTCCTGCAGCTCCTTCCTGCAGAGGACATTGGCTGCAGCCATGTGAGAACTCTGCATCTGCAGCCCGTGGTGTGAGACAGGGAATAAATCTGTCCCCTGCCTCAGCTCCCCGTGGCCCTGCTAAGAGAGGGAGCCAGGGCAGGCTGTCTTTCTGAGGCTTTGACAGGCATCATCTCCCTTCATCTGTGCTGAAGAACTGAGCACATGTAATGGCAGACCACGCCGATCTCTCTCATCACGTGTGAGCGGCTTCGTTGTTGGCTGTCTCTTGAGACAGCCCCTGGAATTCTTTTGAACTCCTTGTTCTCCATGAAATATCCAGGTTGAGGGGAGAAAGGAAAGCAGCACAGCTGGAAGTGACACCACATGCGTAGCTGTGTTTACAGATCGGATGATTTCTCTCTAGTCTGGCTGGAGGACACGCAATTGTAGACACTGATGTGCCATCACACCAGAGAGAAGGTAGTAATTAATCACCATGGCTCACAGAGCAGCAACTTGGGAACTGGCTGTACAGCAAATGCTGGCAGTGCCAGGGGATTGGAGCAGCAGCAGTGGGTGGAAAAAAGCCTCAGCACCCCAGGACTGGGGAAGCAGCCTTGATGCTTTCCTGGCGAGCAGGAGATAGCCTTGTTCCCCATCTAAATGTGATGTCCTTTTGATCATAACCCTGCAGAAGTCACTGGAAGCATAGCTGAGGGTGTGAGAGCTGTTACACAGACCCAGTTACTCTGGAATCAAGCAAATTGCTGGGCAAAACCGTGTGAGACAAATCGTTCATGACATGGCAGAGCTAGATAAGGATCCAACCCAAAGGTCTTGTTGGCAATCCCCTGCAGGCTCTTACTCACCCCTGCTTTTGCTGAGATAAGACATTTGTTTCAGACATTTATATTGTTTCTTTCCTTACTCTGTGGTTTATTCTGCAGAGTACAGATTTCCCAGTGCTCTGTCCTTGGCTGACCCCACTTTGCAGTCGATGAGCATCCTGTCATCTTTAACCACACTGTCCCAGGTCACCAGCCTTCATCCGTGGACCCTGCCCATCCTCAGCTGTGCTCTTTAGAGAGAGGCAGGTGCCATCAGAGGTGGTGAGGTCTGGGGGGACAGAACCACCTGTGGGGTTACCTGTGGGGTCAGCAGGGTCTCGGCTGTGTCCTGATGTTTCTGCCCAAGTGAGGTTTCCTGGAGATGTGTAGGTGTTTCTGGTAGTTCAGGGACTTAGAGCTGATGTTGCTGTTACCTCTGTCTGGCCTCTGAAGGGCTGGGCCACCTGCCAGCCTCCTGGTGACACTGCTGGCCCTGCTGGCTGCCATTTGGCACTGACAGGACCAAGACATCCTGTGTATGTTCTCGCTGCCTCCTCTCAGGAGAAGAACATGTACACACTGCTGTCCACTTTTGGGAAAGGTGCCCGGGCTGAGCTGCCAGACTCAGGGGTGAATGTCTGTGATAGGAGACTTGGCTTTCACTTCTGAGCAAGTAATTTCATAGTCAGGGTTGCTGGGGTGCTGCAACAGCCAAGCAATGTCTGAAAAGAGGTATTTTTACTTTAGGACTGGGAATTTGAAGAGGTTGCTCATGACCTCTGTCTGTGTTGTCTGAGATTCCCAAATCACACCCAGCTGAGAAGGGCTTGTGCTGAGACCTCCTGCATCTCTGCTCTCCAGCTCTGCTCTCCGGTTCCCAGAGACTGGAGGGAATGCCAGGAAATTCTCATTGCTTTTTGCCACCTCTGTTCCCCAGCCTTTCCCTCCTGACCCCAGCAGAGCCTCTGCTCCCAGGATATCTGGTGTGGAAGCACTCCAGGTGCAGCAGGGAACTTTGTGGTCATGACATTAGCAATAGCTCGTGAGGCTTTGTGGCCTTTTGTGTGGCAGGAACTCTGTCAATGTCCTTGGAGTCAGCTTTATCCCCTGGCTGGGCTGGACAAGCCCAGGAGGCATCACCAGCACTGCAGTGATGTTCACTGAAATGTTTCCTTCTCTGCTGCTATTTCTGAGCTCCCTCAGAAAAAAAAAAAAAAAAAAAATTGCAAGAAAAGCAACTCTGATATGTGTGGGGGAGTCTTACTGCCCCCACAGCAGGAGAGCAGCAGTGGAGGCCACATCAGAGCTTTCTGGTGTGTGCTTGGTGGTGTAGAGGTCTCCATTTCTGCAGCTTTTGGTTTTGGAGAGAGGTCACCCTCTCCTCATGAGCACCTACCTCTGGGTTTGTGCCGCCTGTCCTCTCCCATTCCCAAGTGCCAGGTGACAAGAGAAGGTGCCACGTGCCACACCACCCAGAGATGTCCCTCCCTTCTTCGGTGCTCTCGCCCTGCAAGGAGACACCACTCAGCTCCCACTTTCCAAAACAAGAGCTGAAAATGTTTTCTCCCACCTGAAACACTGCAGGTAGGGACTGGGAAAGGCAGCCCTGGTGTGGTGGGGCTGAAGGTGTCAGAGGGAGAGGACGGACCCGAGGGTGGAGTTTCTGGCTGGGACTGTAGGGTGACACCTCTGAAGGTGAGAGCTGCCAGGGGCTGCGGTTCTGCTCAGCTTCAGTGGGCTCATGGAGCTTGTAGCAAAGGTCATGAAAACCTCTTTTCTTCCAGAGGCTAAAAGTGGAAGGAAAATTAAACCTCCCCAGTGTGAGGCTGAGAAGGAGAAGAATGAAACACACAAAGAGCTTCTGTGTGCAGCTGCAAAAATTACCTTCTGCTGCTTTTTAATTACTACGGCAAGGAGTTGGGGGAAGGAATGAGGTGGAAGTTGGTAGTACCAGCTGACTTCTTGTGTTTCCCTTCCCAGAGATGCTGAGTTAGCTGGAAAACACCACCTTGGTGGCTTTGGATGTCACCCTGGTGGCTTTGGGTGTCACCCTGGTGTCACTTTGGGCTGTGTGATGTGGAAGAGAGCAATGCTGCATCCGCTTTCTTCATGGTGCCACTGCTCTCAGCACAGGCTGCTGGGGATGCTTCCCGAAGGGTTTTGTGTGTTTGAGGGGACACAATAAGGGCACCTCGGAAATTCTAGAGCTGAGGATAAATGGGATTGTCTAGGAGGGAGTTAAGGGGTACTCTCAGCGTGTTACTGCCCTTCTTAGGTTATGACCACAGCTGGAGATGGAATATTGGAGTCCAGGGCAGAAACATCTCCCTCCAGGAGCCGACTTGGAGTGGATTGAGGGTTTGTACCCCCGGGTGCAGAAAATCCTGAACCCTTCTATTCTCAGCCACACCACCCCGCACAGGAGCACCAGCACAGATGGGTTTGTCACCTCCGGGCTCCTTTAGGTCCCCGCACAGCCCCGGAGCCGCCCGGAGGAACTCCCCATCCCCGGGCTCATCCCTCTCCTCCGCGCCGGGGCTGTGCATCCTCCCTGACGTCAGCGCAGCATCCAGGAATCCCCTGCACGGAGCCGCAGCGGCTTCGCCCCTTTTCTCGCAGCACGCATCACTCGGGAGCCCCCAGCGCCCGGCTGTGAGCACACCACACTGGCTGAGGCACAGCAGAGCGACTGCAGGCACATCATACCGTCTGCAGGCACACCATCCCGGCTATGAGCACAGCCTGGATCCAGGCACACCATCCCAGTTCCAGGCACATCATCCCGGCTGCAGGCACAGCATACCGACTGCAGGCACACACCATGCTGGCTGCAGGCACAGCAAAACGACTGCAGGCACACCATCCCAGCTCCACCACACCATCCCTGCTCCAGCCACACCGTCCCTGCTCCACCACACCATCCCAGCTCCAGGCACACCATCCCAGCTCCAGGCACACCATCCCAGCTCCACCACACCATCCCTGCTCCAGCCACACCGTCCCTGCTCCACCACACCATCCCTGCTCCAGGCACACCATCCCTGCTCCAGGCACACCATCCCAGCTCCAGGCACACCATCCCTGCTCCACCACACCATCCCTGCTCCAGCCACACCGTCCCTGCTCCAGGCACACCGTCCCTGCTCCAGGCACACCATCCCAGCTCCAGGCACACCATCCCTGCTCCAGACACATCGGCCCTGCTGCCTGCCAGCCCAGTCCCCGGGACCCCCCACACACCAACCCACTCCCACTGCGGCCCCAAACCTCAGACCCAACACACGCCCACCCAGGCCGGGGTATCCCGGTGTGATTCTTGAATAACCAGCCCTCCATGAGTGCAGGGGGAGGTTTAACACCAACCTGCTCAGCCCCCCGTGCCCCCACCCAACACTGCACTGCAGGATGGTGTAATTGGTGTTCCAGCTCCGGCGCTGCTCCCGGTGCTTCCAAGCAGCGAGTAAAAATAGCACTCCATCATCTTGTAAATAATAATAATAATAGCTGTCTCCTCCCGGGCCCGGGGACTCATGAGCACTTAAAGGGGGGATTGCAGGAGAAAAGGGGGGTGTGTGCCTTGGGCCAGGGAGATGAGCAGGGCTGGGATGGGGAAATGGAGAGGCTGAAGCACCTGAGCACCAGCGGTGACTGGTCACACCTTGTGCACACCCAGGGAAGTGAGGGACCCTGCTGGTGTGGGGCTGGACCTGTCCTCCCCACAGGGCTGGGGAATTGTGTACACAACTCTAGTCATATCTGGGGCAGCAGGTTCCTGGAGGAGAAGGGTAGCTCCAAAAGAGCAGGCAGGTGTAGGAAGTGCCATGATAACCCTGTGGGAAGAGTTTTGTTTGCCATTTGCATTGCAGATCTGTCCACCTCTGCGGTGGTTCTACGGGTGAGAGCAGCATGGCCTGGCGGGCACAGAGAGCAGCTCTGTACCCCAGGGGACAGGGGCAGCCCTGCTGACCTGCAGCACCTTCCTCTGCTCTCACACCTGCTCCAGATGTTCCTAGAATCGGGGTTGTGCTGCAGTTTGGGAATAAGCTGATCCTGTAAAAGGGCAAAGGCCTCAGACGAGGGAATCACCCTCAAACAAATGACTTGGGAACATGGCATGTCACCCTGATACCTAAATTCAGTTCAAATACTGAACCTGAAAATGCCTTGCTCTGCCAGTTTCGTGTTGGCTCTGGGGTTTTGTTGAGATTTTTTTTATTTGTTTGTGGGTTTTTCTTGTTTGTTTGTTTGATTTGAGATTTTTTGGAGTTTTTTGTTATTTGTTTGTTTCTTGGGGGGGGGGTGTATTTTTTTAGTTTTTTGGGGTTTTTGTGGTTTTGGGGTTGGGATTTTTTTGGGTTTGTTTTTTTTTTTTTGCTTTCCTGTGCAGCAGCTCAGTAGGATGGCTGGAAGGGCTTGAGCAGCCCACCAAGGGCTCAGTTGGGCACTGTTGTGCCAATCGTTAGAGCAGCCAGACCTGAGCTCTGCTCCTTGCTTTGCTCCAGCTTCCTACCTGAACCCAATCCTTGCATTTTTGTTTCACTGGTTATAAACAGGACTGGCAGTATCCACCTGCCACCCCAGCAGCCTTGAAAGCACAACTCGTGCCTGTGAAGAAATTGAATTACAGGGAAGGATGCTGCTAGGAAATGAAAAATGTCATTTTGTGTTCTGCAGCAGTTTTAGGGAAAGTGCCTAGCCCCTATATAGTCCTTAATTGTTAAATCTTTGGGCAGAACTGGGCAAGACAGCCAAGCAACAGTGTGAGCACAGCTATGGCTTGAGCAGAAAAAAGGGATTTCCCTGCCATGTCTCTAAGCAGAGGCAGGAGATGCTTTTCTCTCAGCTTTCTCTTGCTGAAAAAGCAGATGCAGTTTCATCTCATTCAGGCTCTGGGTGGATCAGTGGGAGGGTAAGCAGAGGGCAGGCTGCTGGGGCTGCTCCTGATTTCTCTGCAGGTGGAGGTCTCACAGACACAGAGCTGGGAGAAATGCAGATGCTCTTGGGCTGTGGGATCACAAAGAAAGCGAATCTCTGAGGCTGGAGCTTGCTCTGTTCTGCTGGTGTTTTACTTATCTCTGGATTTCCCAGCTCTGCTGAAATCCCTGCCTGCGTAGCAATGATTTAATTTCAGAAATCCCTCCGGATCCCAGCCAAATCCTGCCCTTAGGAGCACATATTAACAGGGAGGGTTCAGTCTGCCTTTTGCCATGAGAGGTGCAGGAAGCTCGTTTTTCTTGGTGCTGAGGGACATCACGGAGCCAGTGGTGAAGCCTCAACTTGTCCCTTCACTGGGAGCTGCGTGGCCTTGCCAGGGGGTAAATCTGCAGCCTGGAAATGGGGGATTCTCTTCAGACATGGGTTGTAATTAGTTATTAAAATTAATAAGTTATTAATAGATTATTGAAGTTTCCTAATGCCATTCTCTTTGATTGGATTTACCAGTAGATTGAAGGGTCAGGAAGGGGTCTCTGGAGCTCTGTGACAGCCAGGTTACACCATGACGAGGACATAAAGGCTCATTTAAGGTTTGCAGGATCATATCAAAAGGTGTCCAAAACTAATTCTGCCTTCCTGTGTTCTCCTGACTTCCTGAATCCCTTCCCCTGTGCTCGGATCCAGCAGAGCACACCGGAAAGCACAGACCCTTCCATGACCCCTGTCCCTCTGGTGCAGGGAACAGCTCATCCTGCGCCTCCCAGGCACTGTCATCCCTGGCCATGGGTGGCCACAGCTCCTGACCTGCTGTCCATGGCTGCAGCATGAATGCCAGGGAGGGGAGGAGAGCGGAGGAGAGGGGAGGGAGAGTTCTGTGTTTTCTCCAAGACATAATGAGCTTTCTCTCTCTGCATGGGGTAGGGGAAGGAGCCTCGCATCACTAAATGTTCTCTGCTGTGTGCCTCATCTGGGGACTTGTTTGGAGGGAGACTGAGAACACCCAGAGTGTTTCAGCCTTGCAGAAGGGGCTCCTTTTCTTTAGACTTCTGGGTGTTTCACCAACCAAAGTGTACTGCAGACATATTTCCTCTTTAACCTTCCTTTTATCACATCAAGGCAAGATCAAGGGTTACTTCTATAGCACAGTGATATCAGCCACGGGCTGCATCAAAATCTTCTGAGCCATAATAACTAAAGACATGTATACGTATATTTTAGCCATTAAGGAGAAAACCCTGCCAGAATGCATTATCTTATTTTGGGATGTAAAACTTTGAAGCACAAACCTAAGCTTCATAGTACTGCGAAATAACTCTCAGGGGACGGAAGGATTTCCACAACTAAATTAAACAATGGGCCATCCAGGCTACTTGCAAGGCTGCTGCCATGGCCGAAATTGGGTAGTGTGCATAAAACATGAGCTCTGCTTTGCAGCTTTAAATTGGTTCTTTCATTAGGAGAGCAGCTCTGAGCCAGCTAGTGCCACACAACAGCATGATCTATCCCTAAAGTGGGGAGGATTTATGGGAACGGAGTGCTGAACTCAAGGCAGCTCATCCATCATGTCTTGAGCACAACCCAGTGGGCAGAGCACAGGACTGTAAATCTGGGAAATCGCTGTGCCCTGATTCCCCTGCAAAGTGGGGTGGCAGCAGAGGTGTCAATTAGGAAAACTGACCAAAATTTAAATTAGGAAAATTGACACAAAAATCCAAGGAAGTCAGCAAGGAGAGCTCTGTGTGCACGTGCTGGTGGCTGTGTTCAGCGCTCCATGAAGGAATGTGGTTAAAACTGCCCCTGGTTTTAGCACCTGGGCAGGCAGTGGGGCTCTGTGGCTTTGCAGGGGCAGTGAGGCTGCTGCTCAGCATCGGTGAGGGAATCTCAGCCTGGCATGCAGGGCCAGCACGTGATGTGGGCGAGCAGCAGCTCTGCAAGAGCGAGGCACTTAGGAGAACAGCAAGCACCACGGCAGTAAAAGGCAATCAGAATATTGATTCTTTTTACATACAGATAAGCCTGGAGCTGTAACAAACCCAGGTTTCCCTAAAACTGCTGGAACATTGCTAGGCTGTTTATCTGGCTGGGAGACACAAAGGGATTTCAGATTAAAAAGGAGTTTCAAAGCATCGGGGCTTACCTCTGTATTGAAAACATGTGGATCTGTAGCAGGGTATGGATCATGCAGCCACACAGATTCTGTAAATACACATTGTCTGGCCGTGTGGGACAGATTTGTCCTCAGTAGAAGCGTGGGAAGCAGCAGAGCTGCACTGGAGATGAATGTGCCCAATTACGAGTGATAAAATCAGCTGTTGTTTGGGGCACAGAGCATGGTGCTGAGGGTTCAGCAGAGCAGGAATAAACACCATATAACAAACCTCAAACCCTCGCCTGCACAAGGAAAATTCAGCTCTCTAATTGCTTTTTTTCCCCTTTTTCTTTTTTTTTTTTTTTTTTCTTTTTGTCCCAGACAGTGTAACCGAAGTCAAGACAGACATTTACGTGACGAGTTTCGGCCCTGTCTCGGACACAGACATGGTAGGTCATCTCCCAGGGACGGATGGCTTCTCCTCAGCTGCTGTGGGTGTGTCCCACCCTCATCCCCGGACAACATGGGCAAAAATGGGATTTTCCTAAGAGCTGGTGGTGTTTCAGTTCCAGGGGTAGACAGGAGCTGTTTGCCAGCTGTGCTCGGGCTTTTGGAAACCAGCTGAAACTGGAGGAATGAAGGTGCTCCTTGGGAAGAGGGGAGGATGCCAGAATCTGCTCTGGTTTGGTGGCAGTGTCAGAGAGAATGATTCACCATCAAACCATCCTCAGTGCCTGAACCGGAAGGGAGAGAAAGAGAAAACAGAAAAAGCATGGACTGATTGCACTATTTTGACATGTTCAGGGAAAATTATTAATGAAAAGGCCTGAGGTCTGAATTTAGGCTTGTATTCCCACAACGGTTTGTCTTCTAATTAAAAGAGGACTGTGGAGCATAATTAATAGTGAGGTTTCTCAACAGCGTTTCTTGTAGCTCGGATTCCACACGCACCCGGAGAAGGAAGGGCTGGCTGTGGGTGGTTGCTCAGGAGTTCCAGGGTGCCATGTGAGGACAGCTGTGCACTCAGGACTGAGCCCCTCCTGCGTGTGCAGCCCCTGAGGTGACCTGGTGTGGCGTAGCCCAGGCCAGGGGTGGGCAGTCCATGCCATGGAGGGAGCCCATTTTGGGGAGGGAGCAAGTTGTCACAGCCTAAGCCAAGCTGGAGCAGTGTCCTGTGGCTTTCACAGCCCCTTCAGAGCTGCAAGGGTTGAATTTGCTGGGCTGGCAAGGCCTGAACATCTCTTAAGCTGTCCCACAGCAATCCTGTGCTGGCAAGCAGAGGAGCTGGGGGACAATAAAATCTCTGTGTTTCATGGAGTTGCTCGCTCCATCACTCAAACCCGTGTAGCTTTGGGAAGACCACTCCCTCCAGGGTAAGAAGTTAAGTTGATGTCAGTGTAATCAAGATTATGAACCTCATCTGAGTTCTCCCTCTCTCTCCCTCTCCTGCTTTCCTACCACAGCAGAGACCCATAATATATTCAGCAATCGTAGCCCTTGGGGAGTATCTGATAATTACTTCCAAGGTGGAGCATATTTGATTAAGGGAGTGTGTATAATGAACTGTGAAGAAAAAAAATATGAGGTATTGAAAAGAGGAAGGTATTCTCTGCAATGTGATTTGACAAAATGAATTTGAAATTAGGAAGACAGTTAAGGAATAATAAATTATTTCCCCTCCGCGTGCTTTCGTTCCGTGTATTTTACAAACGCATAGCGAATGTGTTTTAGCTCTGCTGCTGAAAGCAAGGGAGAGAAACCCCATCTCCTCGGGAAGCGTGAGGAGAACCCGCTCTGGGGCTTCCTTTCATCTGGGGAGTGGGAAATCCCTCCTTCCCGCTGGCGTCTGCCTGGTGCTGCACTCCCAGCCCTCCCAGAGCCGCTCCTCGGTGCCCTGCCCCGCGGCTCCGGAGCATCCCGGCGCTCACAGAGCCTGGAGCTGCCGTGGTGGAGGAGAGAGAGGCAGGTAAAGCTGCTGTGAGGACAGGGGAGAGCAGCTGCTCACCAAGCACGGAGGAGGAGGACATGGAGACCTTTTCATTGTGGTGCTCCAAGGGACTCCTAATCTCTGGGTTTGGAGAGCAGAGCCTGATCGGAGCTGACGCGCTCCCTGATCTTCAGGACTGAGCTCTTGCAACTTCTCCTCAGTCCCAGGGAAATTACGGGAAGGAAAACAAAAATTAAGGTGGATTTTTTTTGTTTCGTGTCCTCTCTCTCTGAGGACAGAGTCAGTCTCGATGTTTTCAGTCACTTCTGTAGGCAGAGAAAAGCGTAACACAGAATTAAGTGTGCTCCTTAGAAGGGGTGAGTTGGGAATAATGCTTTTATGGAAAGCAGCATAAAAAAGAGGGAAAGAGTCTGAACATGATTTCTCTTTTCTTCAGGAATGATTCCTAAGCATTAAAGAAGATAAGCAGGGCCTTGGAAGTCATTAAAATTGTTTTGCTTCTTTGTTTGGCACTTTTTAAATAGTAACAGGGAATGAGAGAGCTCTTCTCCTGACAAGCACTTTTCCCAAACCTCCTGGGACTGAACAGTCTCATTTCTTTGGGTTTATCCCAAGAAAGAATGAATTAGAGATCATTTCCATGAAGGAGTAAAATACCTTGTACAGAGCAGGAGGACATCAGAATGTAGAATTTCTCTTTCCTTCCCCAGCCAAGATCCAGAGGGTTCATATTTGAGCAAGGGTGTTTGCATGGGCAGGGAGCAGGGATGGATTTATTTACTGAGATGCCTCCACTCAGCTGCCATCTGCTGCAAAACCTGTAGGAATTTCTCTGTCCTGTAGGAAAGTGATGCACAGCAGTTTTTAAGCGCCGCTGAGAAGTGCTGCAGGAAAGAAATCACTCACAATGATAAGTTTAGTTGGTCCTGCAGCCTCCAGGAATGCATAAATAAAGACTACGAGTCTGCAGCCACAGGGGGAAGGCAGAATAGTTGGGACAGACAGGTTCTCCAAAGACCCCTCTGTCTCTAAAAGTGGTTCTGCATTCACTGAGAGAGGAGCTGGCCTTGGCTGCAGGGTTCCAAAGAGGTGACTTCGAACTACCCCAGCTGGAATTTGGCCTAGGAAGTGGGTCTCTGTGATGGCAGAAAGAAGGAAAAAAAAAAAAAAAAAAAAAAAAAAAAAAAAAAAAAAGAAGAAGAAGAAGAAGAAAAGGGAAATAAAACAAGAAGAAGAAGACAGAAGAAAAGTCACACAATCTTGTAACGCGCGTCTGTGAAATCTTCGATTCAATGATTTTCTAAAGGTGGCCTGGGGAACAAAATAACATTAAGACAATGTCACGCAAGTTTATTTCTTTTTTTTTTTTTTTTTTTTTTTTTTCTTTGTTTTTATGAGTAGGGATACAATTACCAGCATCCTGGCCAGATTCCATCTCCAGGATCTTTATTTTTGCCTTCTAAAATACCCGTGCAGCTGCACATAATGGCCTTCCTCTCCTGAAACATCTGGCTAGAGGTGATGGTGCAGCAGGGCTGGCCCAGCTCTGGCCACTGTAGGCTGTGCTGCAGCTTCTCTGCAGTGCTCAGAAACACTGACACACACATTTTGCCACCACAGGTAAGTCTTTATCCAAAATGTGCTGAACCCCATCTCTCCTGCACTGCTGTTAATCCCTGCTTCTTGTTGCACCACACTCCGTGTCACCCAAGGTGTGCCAGTTTCCTCTATGACTGAAGATGCCCCTTCTTGAGCTGAGTAAAACACAACTTATTTTTCTCTCCTCTCTCCCCGAAGGAATACACCATCGATGTCTTTTTCCGGCAGTCCTGGAGAGATGAAAGGCTGAAGTTTGATGGTCCCATGAAGATCCTTCCCCTGAACAACCTGCTGGCCAGTAAGATCTGGACTCCTGACACTTTCTTCCACAACGGGAAGAAATCTGTTGCCCACAACATGACAACCCCCAACAAGCTGCTGCGCCTGGTGGACAATGGCACCCTCCTGTACACCATGAGGTGAGGCTGGCTCTCCTTCCAGGGAACCCCCGGCACCTCAGGGTGCACCACAGCAGGGTTCATGCAGCTTCAACTCTTGTTAGTGGACTTGGGTCCCATCCTGCTGCTTTCCATGCTCTCCTTGTATGGAACTGATCCTCAGCACTGATCCTCAGCTCGGCACAATTTTACAGGTAGATTTTCCCTCATCATTCACAGTGATTTTTTGCTTTTATGTGCTGAGGTAGAAGTGTTGGGACCTATAGTTTGTGAGGGTGATGTGCCACCTGGTTTTAATTTTCTTCTTGACCTGTGCTGGGGTATGAATCAGGTATGCAATGTTGGTATGAGAACATTAGGCTGGGAGGATTTGTTATTCTCCAGCAGCTTGAGAACAGATCTAAATTTGTTCAGCATGTTAGAGCAGAACCATTTCAGGCATCTAATGAAACCAAGCTTGCCTGTGACAACAATGGGGTTGTTTTTTTCCCACTTTGTGGAATTAAAAAAAAAAATCCAAATCTATGTGATCGATGCACTTCATTAGGGAAAAAACCCAACAAACAGCTAATTAAAAACTGTGATTTGGAGAAGCCAGGGTTGCAGGAGCCATAGGTTGTAAATGAAACAAACAAGCTGCTGATAAATGCACAAGAAAAGTATTGAGTTGGTTTTGGCAAGGTGTAAATCTTTGTTCCAAAAAATTATTTTCTCCGTCTCTATCTCCAGTCCACTCCTAACTAATGACAGGCTTCATTGTGGATTCTGTGTGCTGAGATGCTGCACTTTCACCTCTGTTTTTGAGGACCAGGCAGGATTTCATCTCTTCATAGTTAAACTGGCTGTGAATCTACATGGTGTCAGCAAGTTTTACAGCCTACATTGATAAACAATGCCTTGCTTTTGTGCAGCAGTTCTCAAATATGAGCTAATCCTGCCAGTGCCCTGGGGGTTTAGGTCTCCACACATCAGTGATCTCACATTAAGGCAGATGGGGTAAATGAAGGGAAAAGCCCAACTTGACTTAAGGGCTCTGTTCTGCTCCCAGCTCTCTGACCTGCAAGTAGACAACTCACACTTTGTATCATTGTCTGACTGTAAAGTATTACAGGAGCTGCTGGCATAAGACAGGAAAAAAAAAAAAAAAAAGACTCAATTTCAGAGCTTTTAAATCATTTCACTACTTCTTTATTCAGCAAACAGCCATTAGCTTCAGCAAGTTTTGTGTGACTAAGAAAGTATTGGATTTATTTTTCCATTCAGGGCTGGGCAGGTGCCAGGATGGCAGCAGCATCATGAGACTCTTGGGAATGAGCTTCTGGAAGAAAAGAGAGTCTTGGGATTTTTTAAAATAAACTCAAACCATCCTTCAGTTTAGCTGTCTGCTGAAGAATTGGGGAGGTGAAGGACTTCCTCTTACATGTGCTCCTGTCCCCCTTAAATACATCCCTGAGGCTTTGTCAGAGGTGAAGAGGCCACTCAGAGGCTGAGGGTGGACATGAGACCTTTGGTCACGTTTTGAATTGCACAGAACCAGGAGCTCTTGTGCACAGAGATCTTTTCTTTACCCAGCCCAGGTGGGGCTCCAGACATCACATTCTGGAGCTGCCCATGTGGTTAGAGCTGACCAGATGACCGCAGCGTGCTGGCACAAAGCAGGACTCCTCTGGGATTAAACACATCCAGGGTGGGATGGCTGTCCTGGAGCATCTGATGATTCCCCTTCTTCCTCTTGGTGCTGCTCAGGACCATCAAGGTCTCTTTTGAGTGGGGTGTCAGAAAGGAAGATGCAAGGGCACAGACTGCAGGGCCAGGAGCAAGCCTCAGGCTCAGGCACCAAATCCTCCCTGCCTTTGTCACTCCAAGGCACTCCCACCTCAATTCCCCTGTCAAATGATGACAGTGGTGCTGCCCTGCCTTGATAACTGCTCTGAAACCTCCTCCCAGGGAGGGAGTCTCTTGTTTTGTGTCCAAGGGATGGATTTGCTGTCCTCCCCCATGCCCAGAGATGTTCATGTGTGTCTTCCTTAAAGGAAGGAGCAGGATCTTGAAGCCAAACTCACACAGCTGACATCCAGCAATGTACAAATACCAAAGAGGTGCCCTGGGGAGAGAGTTTGGCCTTCCAGCAATTTCCAGTGGCCTGGCAGCACTGCCCAGTCTGGATTGGTACCTGCCCATGCAGTTTGACCCCTGAGATATCCTGCTCCTTTCCCTTGTACCAGCCAACATCCTTGAGGTATCAGCTCTGCTGATGTGCAATTAGAGGCACGTCTCTTGCTATTTATCCTGCTGAGAAAGCCAACTTCTCTTAGTCAAGGCTTACAGTTATAGATGAACCTGCTCTGGTGGAACAGCAAGTCTGACACATGCATCCAGCAAAATTACACCTGTGTGACAATATTTATAGCTCCTGGAGAGAGCCTCTTTATCACTGACCTCAGCTCCCAGGAGCTGCACAGCAGCTGTAGCTGAGCATCCAGAGATTTCCTTCAGTCGTGGCACGTTCTCCTCGTGGATCAGTGCAATGTCACAGTGCACACCCCTGAGCACTGACAGGCCTTGGCACCTGGGCCACAAAACAACCTTTGGGACCCCTGCACTGAGCTGCATTTCTCTATACCCCAAGGTTTACTGATCTTTCTGCATCTTCCCTGCCTCAGAGGACACGGGAAGTGAATTTTTGTTATGTAGCCCTGCCTCTGCAGTCTCTTTTTGTGGAGCTCCTACACGATCCGAGCAGTTCACAAAAGCCCAGCTATGGTCTCTAAACTCTGGTGTGAGACCTGAGTGCAACAACCTGGGAATTGTGCATGGATTTACACAGGGAAGAGACAGAAGCTCAGTTGCTGCAGCCATCGCTGGATGTACTCTGGCTTGGATGGTGTGGGGCACACAGATGATGTTCTGGTTCTTCCCAGCCTTGAAGCATATAAAAATAGTGAAAGTTTAATGCTGTGCTGATGGCATTCAGCTTTGTGAATCAAGGCTTTAAAAAGCTCTTCTGCTCTTAACAGGGCCTGTCAGAACGCCGTGTTGAGGCTTTGTGGTTATTGTCAGAGTGGTTCCCAGACAATATGTGCTCGAGTTATGCACTTGGAAGATGTTTTCTTTACCTGTCAGGCTGACACATTCACTGCATGCCCTGAGACTGCCTCAAGAGCCTGTGCTGCTGAAGACAACGTGCAGTCCCTGCAAGGAGGGTCTGCAAACCCTCAGGTGAGGCAGAGGCAGAGCAGGAGCAAAGCTGAACCAATGACACACGCAGACCTACAGGGACTGTGGGATCCCAGGGAGCTGCTCTACCTGGTGTTCCATCCTCAGGGCTTTGGGCTTCCCACGCTGCCTTTTGAAATCACAGAGCTCTGCAGTGTCTCTCCCTCAGCAAAGGCTTTGGGGTTTTGCTGGCTGGGGTTTTTTAGCCCCTCGGGCAAGTTGTGATGGCTCCAGGCTGTGCAGCAGCCTCCCCCACGATGGAGGTGCAGCCTCTGTGCAGGGACAGCCCAGCAGCAGCTCTCCTGGGCTGTATGGGCTGGCAGCCGTGTCCCACGCCAGGGCTGGTCCCAGAAAACATCACAGATGGATCCAAGCAGAGCTTGGCTGGCTGATAAAAACACAAGCAGGCAACAAGATGAGATTTGCTCCAACTTTTCCCTGCCAGAGCAGATCCAAAGACAAAGATGATTTGTTTCCCAGGCTTGGCTTTGTGCAGGAAGACTTTTTTAAGGAAACTGTCCCAGGAGGGAGAAATCTTCAGAGAACACCTTATCTCGCTGCATTTCTGCCATCATGGGCTGAAATCTCCAGGGGCTGGGGGAGGATGGAGAGGGAAATCAGTGCTTCCAGATCCAGCATGAGGATCCTGGAAGCAATTTGGCTTTCAAGCTCAAACCCTGGCAATTAAACCTAACCTAGATTCTCCCACAGCCTAAACCGTAAACACCGCTCGGCCTGACTGTGGTTATTAATGAACCTCCTGGAGAAGAAATCAGGACAAAACTCCAGCAGTATCCCTGGCATAAACAAAGCCAGCCCTGCCGTGCTGGGTGCTGTCATGTTTTTTGTACCACTCGCACACCGAGGGATTATTACATTTGCGTCCCAGAAATTGGGCTGAGATCCTGGCTCATCCTGCAGCTGCACGCAGGTAACGACAGGGGCTCTAATGACACATCAAAGGCTTTGCTAAGCTCCTGGTAACCATGAGAACGCAGCTGAAGAGGTTTGTTATCCCGTCAGCCCTGGCACAGGGATGTTTAGCCTGATTCACGCCTCTTGCCGTCGCGTTGGCGCGGTTCAAAGGGCTTCCCGTGAGTTTAAAAGAGGGAAAAGACACGGTTTCTGTCCTGGATGTTCCACTTTTGTGGCAGGAAAGTGAAAACACGAGGAGTTTGGGGGGTTGGCTTCAAGACAGTTCTGCATAAGTTGCTGCAGGCGCCTGGGACAGATGAGCCAAAGGCTACAACTGCTGGTTGATGTGATTTTTTGCAGCTTGGCTATTTTTCACCTGCTCTTTAGACTTTGTAAGGACATTTCAGGGCTCCTGGATGTGAATAGCCTATCAGGGCAATGAAGCAAAACACAGTGGCTCTCTGGGCATCATCTCCCTTGCACAGGATGAGGGGCACAGATGAGAATTTCTGCAGAAAAGCACTTTAATCCAAATGCTGCAGAGGCTGTGGTAATTGTCTGGGAAGGGAGAGACATTCCTTGTGCTTTGACATGTTGATGTTTCATGTGCTGCCTGTGAACCTGCTGACCTGTGGCTGGCTGAAGCTGCTGAACCAGACTCATCTCACTGGAATGATGCGACTTTTTCCCTTTTTAAATTTCATTTCAGGAGGCTTGAAAACTCCTTCAGTTGTAGGTGGAGAAGCGGCAGATTGGGTTGCCTTTTCAGGGGTTTGTTGATGGATTTGTTGTTTTATTGCTTGCTGGCTCAGCTAGTAAAACAGGCTTTAGACTTAAAATGCAACTGCTGCATCCCCAAACATCAAGGGAGTCATCCAGCACCCATAAAGAGTTTTCTCTTTCCTTTAACAACACTTGCTCTTGTTGGCCATGGCCTGGAGAGGGCAGGAGGGTTTGGCCAAGGCCAGTCTCTGCTGCTGTCCTGGTCCACTCTGAGGCTCTTCCTGATTGCTCTAAACAGCACAAACCCACCAGACCCACAATCTGCAGTCCTTGGGTCATTCAGCATTATTCAGAGTGGCTGGTGATCACAGCCAACGCTTGCAGACAATGCAGTGGATGGAAAAGTCTTCTCTGGGTTTTTTGGGGTGAGTTTAGGATGCATCAGAAGGAGGGCACTGGTCAGAGATGAGCTCCTTTGGAAAAGCCAGCTTTGGGAACTCCCAGCTCAGAGCCTTTTGAAATAATAAAGCCATGAGTGAAGCAGATGGAGAAACAGGAAGGTAAAAAGGAAAATTCTGGTGTGGGCTGCTGAGGGAGACAGGGGAAATGCCTCAACATTTCCTTGACACAAGTGACAGTGACAAAATGAGAAGCAAAAAGTCCATTGCAGTTGGAAAAGACACAAAAAGAATTGAAGACTAAGATCTGTGAGAATATGCTTGACAAGTTTGCCAGCCATGAGCTCCCCAAGTGGATTTTGAGCTGGCTGAAGAGAACATCACAAAAGAAACAGAACAGGAAGAGCAAAGCAGTCAAGTCCACACCAAGCTGCCAGGTTTTTATACCTCCTTCTTGAAATGCACATTGGAAAAGAGAAGCATCAGAGCAAATGAGCAATTTGCTCATGGTGGCCTTTGAGTGTCCAGGAGACAATAATTACAACACTCTGCTTGTAGGCTTGTCAAAATCCCTGTCACTCTTCAGTGAGTCTTGACTGAAGTCTAAAGGTCAGGTCTTCTTTTTTTCCTTCATGGAAAACAGGTGCATTCCATGCAGCGATGAAGAGGAGATCATCAAGTCAGAGAGAGTTCTTTGTCTCCAAGAAGTTGCTTTGGGCACACAGTGGTTCTTGGCTTGGCTGAGAAAGCCAGCCTGGAGCCAGAGGTGAAGCAAGCAGGACAGTCAGCATCCCCTCCTTGGTCTCTGGTGCACTGAATGTCCCCAAAGACTTGAACAACAAGGGGGTTATGCCCTGCTCTGAGTGCTGCAGGGGCTCCAGAGAGTTTCCAGCTCTGCCCCACCAAAGTTATGGCAACTCTCCTCCTCTGCTTCTTGACTTAACTCCTCTCTCTGCTCTCTCTCATGGGACCCTCTGGGAGCTGCAGAACTGTGGGTCTGAAGCCCCAGGGTTCCTCTCCTCAGCTGCCAGAGCAGAACTCGCAGATGATGGAGAGGTTCCAGTGCAGCAGCTGTGCAGGGTTTGCTGCCTTGGGCCCTGTGTGTGGGTGCCCCCTCTCACAGCACCAGCTGCCACTGTCACTGCAGCTGGGCCACCCCTGCCACCTCACAGCCATTCTGCTTTGTTTCCTCCACAGGGGTATTTACAACAATTTGTGGTGGATTTGGTTTTGTCCACTGCATTTTATAATGCCAAATTTTAAAAAAAAGTCCCCTTTTATTTTTTTAAGAAGCATTTAAGGTTTGTCCGCCTAAAAGAAATAACCTTTATTTTAATTTTATTTCCTTTTTAAAAAAATAAAAATATTCTTTGCTTTTAGCAAACAAAACCCAAAGCCTTTATTTTTTCAGGGCTTATTTTGCATTTGACTAAGCCTCAGTATTTTCAGTGAAGGAAAACTTAGCTGAACGTTTTTCTAGCTGATGGAAAACATCTCAATAGAAGCTTCTCGACCTGAGTTTTGCACAACCTACCTTCAGTCTGTGAAGCTGCCCTTTGCATCCACATGTTGCTCCTGCCGTGGTTTCTTTGGTGTTTTGCTGAGCCACCAGAAGTGAGTCCTTTTTTTGGTTTTTTTTTCCTACAAAAGGTTCCTTCAGAGAAGATTGTTTTAGACATCTCTCAGGGAGTTGTCTCTCCTGGCTCCCTCTCCCTGGCTGCATGCTTTTGCAGTACTCCAGGAAGGAACACGAGCTCCCTTTTTTAGAGCCCTTTATAATGGAGCCTTTTATGCCTGGCCTCATATTCTGCAGCACGATGCTTTTATGGCACTGCCTCCCTCACAAAGCTGCTTCCTGACGAGGGATCCTGCGGGGATTTGGGGGATTTGGAAAGCACAGGTTGTCCTGCACGCCCCCAGGCAGCCCCAGGATGTTCCAGTTTTTCACCTACCAGGATGTTCTCCAGCATCCTCCGCAGTGCTGCCAGGGCAGGAGGGATGAGGTGTACCCCATGGACAGGGGGTGTTGTGTCCTGGTGGCCTCATGGGGCTGGAATTTTAACAACCTGCCAGCCCTCAGCTCCCTGCAGGATCTGGGAGCCTCTGAAGCCCTTCCCCTCTGTTTTCAGCGTGCTCCATGAGTGTCCCCTGGCCTGAGGTGTCCCCAGCAGCTCTGCTCACAGCACAGAGAGGAGTTTTCCCATTGCACTGAGTGGGTCAAAAGGCTGCCAGATGTGTGTCCTTCTGTCCTCTCCACAGCTCAGGGTCTTCTGCCCAGAGCCCCTGAGGCTGGTGAGCACTTTGAGGCTCTGTCACTGCTGGTGGCTGCTGTGGCAGGAGGGCCAGGTCTGTCCCTCAGCAGCCCCTGTAATACAGTCGTGGGTGAGGCCAGCCTCTAAGGAGCCCCACCAAGGTGTATCAAGCTCTAAAGGTGTCCTGCACTTCTCAGAAATGGCTTAATAATATTTGCCAGACAGCTGACCAGGTCTGCTTTGGAAAGCAGAAGGTTTTAATTAAAGAGAAAATAACAAATGATACAAAACAGTGCACAGATGCAGGAAAGCCCCTTTACACCCGGATAAGACATCCCAAAAAGCATCGAGGGGGTTTCTGCTCGTTCTTAAACACACAACTATCAAGGAGGGCTTGTTTTGGGGCAAACTGCCCAATAGAAACAGCTACAGGCTTTGAGAAACTTCTCAAAGATCCAACCGGTGCCCCTGTGCTGGCACTGGGCCAACCACAGGGACAGAAACACAGAAAGTTCTGGGGTTTTCTCCCTTAAAAATACAGAGGTGAACTTAAACTGCCCTCCCTAACGTGGACAACATCCACCTGGTTGTTTTACAATGCAGCACCCCTGTGCTTTGTCCTGCAGGCTGACCATCCACGCCGAGTGCCCCATGCACCTGGAGGACTTCCCCATGGACGTGCACGCCTGCCCCCTGAAATTTGGGAGCTGTAAGTACCCCCAGAAGCCTCTGCAAGGAGGTGGTACAGAGCTAAAGAGCAATCCTTCGTGTGGCTGGTGTCACTCAGTATTTTAGTTACAGTAATATTCATTTTTGCTGATGATAATGTGACCGAATTTTTGGTTTTTTTCTGGTGTCTCATACATGCAATTCCTACTGTCACTGAGCGAGTCTGAGCTCAGTTCAGGCTTACAAGATGGGTTAGACACCCATGCTTTAAATTTATTCAGGAATTATTTAAAAACTAAATTTGTTCAGAAAGTAGCCAGGTGGGAATCGGTCTCTTCTCCCAGGTAAGAGGGACAGGATGAGAGGAAACGACCTCAAGTTGTGCCAAGGGATGTTTAGATTGGATATTAGGAAGAACTTCTTCATTGTAAGGGTGGTCAAGCATTGGAGCAGGCAGCTCAGGGAATTGGTGGAGTGACCATCCCTCAAAGTGTTCAAAAATGTGTAATTTGGGCACTTGTGGGCATGGGCTTGGCAGTGCTGGGTTAATGGTTGGGCATGATAACCTTAGAGGTCTTTTCTAACACTAACGATTCTGTGATTATAAATCTGAGTTATGCTGTTCCTCCATCACGAGGGGAAGCTGGGAGGACAGATTTGGGACAGCAGTGGTGGCCCATCCTGCCAGTCTGTGGAGAGCCTGACACACCTGGTTCCTCTGGCTCTGTGCTTCAGTGGAGCTCACAAACCCCTTGGCCCTCTTCAGCCTGTCAGGGAGGCTGCTTTCAAGGGAAAGGCTCGGAAACTCTTGGAATCTCAGTCCCAGCAGCCAAAGGTCCTGGTTTAGGGGAGATTTGCAGGCTGCTGGTGAGTTGAAAGCTGCTCCCAGACTTGCAGCTGCCCAGCTGCTTGGGCTCCCTGTAGAAGTTCCCTTATCTCTCCCATATGCAAGTTAAATTTCATTTGGTTTTGCTCCTGAAGTGAGTGGAAGCCAAATCCCAAGACTCTGGTTCAGCATGATGGGAAAATGGACATCCCAGTCTGGCTCTGCCTGGAGCCTTTCCCAGGCCCAGCAAACTGAGCACCACTTTTAGTCTGTATTTGTGTTAGATGAGAGAGTTTCCCACCTCCAGCTAAAGAATGAGCCCACACCCAGAGAAACCCCAACCTTCCCAAACTGACACTTCCTTCCTGCAGCCATTTGGGAGCTAACTGAGGACAAAGTTGAAAAGTTTGATTGGCAGGGGAGGAAATCATATTTATCATGTGCATCTGCACTTCTGCCTCATGACAAACTGTGCCCATGAAAGAGGATTATTCAGAAATACTAAAATAAAGCTATTTCTTAGGCAGCACCTAATTAAATGTAGAACTCATTGCCACAAGACATCACTAAGGCCAGTAAAATAGGAAGCCTCAGAGAAGGATGAATTATTAATGTTAATTGACCTTGTGAGGAGGGATATCAAATCTCATACCTCAGGCCTAAACTCTGGGATTATGACAAGACTTGCAGGAAGGCAGATTACTGCACATCTAATTGCTTATAATGTTTCTTGGTGAGGCAAAGAGATTAATGTGTGTATTTCTGCTGGAACACCCTTTGGGGTTATTTTTTTTTACTGATTTGATCTCTGAATGATAAGAGTTTTGAGACAAGGAGCTCAGAAAGCTGCCCCTGGTTAACATTAATGTGACTTTTTCTAAAGCACACACAGCATCTGAGCTCACCTCTCCTGTGTTGGAGTGGGATTAAACCAATGTTTTCACTAAAAAGCCACTGACAGCTGGAAGCTGCTCATTTTCAAGAAGCCTAAAGTGGGTCAGATTTGCAATTAGAAGGACAATGCCAGTGCCAGGCCCATGCTGCTCAGAGGATGCTGAGTTTGCTTCACAGACCATTTTCTGCTGACCTCCACAAGTGGCTCAGTTCTGTCCCTGGGCCACCACGGCAGCCCCTGAGGGGGCAAGGCAGAGGATTTGTAAGAGAATTAAGGGCATCAGGCATTCCAGAGAGCTTCAGCTGCCCTCCTGCATCATCCCTCGGGCCAAGTGCAGGGAAGGGATGCCTTTGCCTATCCCCCTGCTCCCTGGAACATGGAACAGCACTGCAGAGAGCTGTCCCTAAGCCATCACAGGACGTTTGTACAGCAGCTATCTGACACCAGGGGAGCAGGAGATGTTGCTGAATTTACCAGCTCCTCTAAATGTCCACGAGCTGTCCCTGTTTGGATTGGGTTTTGCATTGCAAACGAGGCATTGAGCAGAACCGAGGCAGCTGCCTGGCATTCAACATGCTCCAAGCATCCATGCCATGCCTGTGTGACATCAGATACCCTCTGTCCCAGGCTACCAGATAGACAGGGAGCTGAATTGTCAGGAATGATGGCAATGGAACTGTGGCAAGTTCCTTTGTAGGCTGTGTGGCAGTGGCTGGGCTGTGACTGTGGGGCAGGAGGTGTTGCCCATCAGGGGGAAGAGCAGTGGCAGAGCTGTACAAAGCTCTGAAGGGGGATGGAGGGCTCCAGAAGCGTGTGGAGGGCTGGAAGAAGGGGTTGGAAGTGCAGAGAGTTGCCCGTGGGGTGAGAGGTGCCAGCCTGCATCAGAAGTGCTTAGGCAGCACTCTGGCCTGCTGAGAAACATTGGCTGATCATCAAAAGCACTCCCGAAGCTTTGCACAGCCCCTGCTTAACACTGAACGGGTTTGCCAAAACCCACAGTGCAGAGATAACAGTGGTTGTTTTAGCAAGGTCACAGAAATGTGGTTTTCTCGGGTCACAATCTTCCACAAAGCAGGAACTGAGATGTTTATCTAATGGACCTGAGACATGGCTTAACCTGACCCCAGCCAACAAATTCCTTCAGGTCTTCACCAGGAGAAGGTGGTGGGTAAAAATGAACTGAAGGCTTGGTTTAGGGAATATGGTTCTTGCTTAAAAAGCTGGTGTAAAGTTGGCATGGACAGGAATTTTGGGCATTATGGGGAGAAACAGCTTCTAGTCTGGAGAGACTCAATTTTTGGATAACCACAGGACTGGAAAAACCCAGAGCACTCTTGAGAGGGGGACTGGCTGTGGGGACAGAGCAGGGTCTCAGTCACAAACACAGGAAAAAAAGCATTTAGGTGTGAGAGAACACCACCTCCAAATCTGAGACACCTGGAGAGGTTTGCTTTTGAGTGAGGGTAAAAGACTTTTTAACTTTTTACCCAAGAATTTAGCCCCATTTGCATTCAGCTTTAGCTGCCAGCTGCTGCCAGCAGGACTTTCCCTGTCCCTGGCATGGCAGGGCTGTGGCTGTCCTGCTGCCCCAGCATCCTGCTGGCCTGGATGCCTTCCTGTGTTGTCCCTGCTTGGAGCCAGCCCTTGCAGAGTCAGCACGTCACAGGGACAGCCTGTCTCTCAATGACAGAGCTCTGCCCCTCTCCAGCTCCCTTCCAAAAACCCCAGCTCACTCCTGCTCATTTGATTTAACAGTTGTTGATCTGCCTTGGTCCCTGGCCAGGCTTGGCTGTGCTCAGCCGTGTGGCTCTGAGAGATGCACAGCAAAGATTAATTTGGCTACAGGCTAATTTTGGTATATTTTAGGTCAGGCAGGAGCACAGACCCTCCTTCTTCTCCCTCCTCTGCAGATGCCTACACAAAGACAGAGGTGATCTACACCTGGACCCTGGGCAAGGACAAATCCGTGGAAGTGGCCAAGGGTGGATCTCGCCTGAACCAGTATGACCTGCTGGGCCATGTGGTTGGGACAGAGATGGTTCGATCCAGCACAGGTATTTGTGGGACCAGGGCGTGGGCTGAGCTCCTCCTGGGATCACATGGACTCATGGGCTTGGAATGGCACCATTTGGAATAATGACAGAGGCAGTCCAGGACCACAGCACTGCCTAAGCCAGGAGAGTACAGCTGGTGACATCTTCAGCAGTCACCAAGAGGCAGTAAAGAGTTTTGTTTTTCAGTGCTTTCCACTGAAAGAGCCTCACTGCCCACAGTCTGTAGGAGAACTGATCTCAAGCATCTCAAAATGATTTGCTGTGTGGAAAATGTGGCCCGTGTTGTCCAGCTGGTTTGTGGTGCTGTGGGTTCATTTGTCTTGGATTCCTTTCCAGCCCCTCAGGAGAGCACTGCAGGCAGGGGAGGCGAAGGCAACATAATGTTCAGTGTGATTTTCACTGCATCTGCTTGCACAAATATTATCATAACTAATAGAAGATTATCCCAAACAAATGTTTCCTCTGATTAATGACCAATATTAATCATCTTTCTCTCCCATCTGCTGCTCCTCCCTTCCCCTCTGAATCCAGGTACTGATAGCTTCTGTTATCTCATGTGTGTCTTTCATATTTCTTTTATTTTCCCTTTTATTTTTTCCCTCTGTATGCACCAGTAGCTCTCTCATTTGAGGATATTTCCTCTCTGGTGCACTTGATTTTAATAGTGTCTGTCTGTAACAACTCATTTCACCTCCCTTGGGGAAATGTGGGGAGCCCAGGGAACTAAATGTCATAATATCTGGCCCATCTCTCTACTTAAGCTGTAGTAAAATGTACAGATGAATAACCTGGAGTGGTAAGAAAGCTGCTAAAGGCTCCTGTGTGTAATGATTTAGCAGAGCCACGCTCACGACGTAAAGGCACAGTAATCCAACAAAATACCCAAAGCTTTGGGGGGAGGAATAGGATGTTGAGGGAAAATAGGGACAGCTGCCTCTTCAGTTCACAGGTGAGACTTTTAACTACAGAACTGCCCTTGATTTTTGAGATGGTTACAGTGAGGGAAGGTGGGATATTTTCAGGATTGTCAGAGAAAATAAAACCCTGTGTCCTGAAATCCTATTAAAGCACAGTTAGGGCGTATCCAGGCTTAAGGGATCTTCTCCACAGTGTGGCTCCCTGGGATGGGAGCAGGGACAGGAGAGACCCCCAGGGGCCCCTTGTGCCTCGGGCAAAAACAGGGCAAGATTTTACTGCCCATTTGTTGCCACTGGTTTGCTTTTTTCCTACACTCACTTTGTAGTGAATTAAAGACTCAGAGAAGCGTTTTGAAAAGACAGATGTGATGTGAAAGCCCCCTGGGCTGTGCTGGGGCACACACCTGGCATGGCACAGCTGGGAGTGCCTGCTGCACCCCTGCACCCCAAAATCCCATTAAAAACTGAGAAGTTTGTTCAGGACAGACCTCTGGAGTGGCCTGGGAAGCTCCGTGGCTCAGCAGCCCTCCCTGGCTGTCTCTGCAGGGGAATACGTCGTCATGACCACACACTTCCACCTCAAGAGGAAGATCGGGTACTTTGTGATCCAGACCTACCTGCCCTGCATCATGACTGTCATCCTGTCCCAGGTCTCCTTCTGGCTCAACAGGGAGTCTGTCCCTGCTCGCACGGTTTTTGGTGAGTCTGGGGGCACAGGGCATCCTCTCAGGATGGGGAGGAAGGGGAATTGGGAGGGAAATACACTGAGCAGCAGAGCTGGTCTTTGCCAGCCCCATTTCTAAGCTGCTGGCCATTCCCCAGGATAGCTCTCAATGTCTTCCCAGTGTGCCTGCTCCACTTTGCAAAAATACTCCTGGCCATGTCTCTGCTACGAGCCCTAAATATTAACAGTAATCAAGGTATTGATCATCTAATTACGTGCATTTGGCTGTGTCTGCTTATCTGTGTTGGCTTTAGAGCTGAGCAGAGCATAGGTACACAGGGAGGCATTGAAAGCCCTACCTTTGAAATTGCTAATGTGCCCCTGGTCACAGCTCCACATAACAAGTTCCTGGGCTGAGGCAGCATAACTGCACGGTGAATATAGTGTTATTATTTCCTTCAGCTGCTTTCGGATCCTCTCACCGAAGCAAAGTGCCAGGCTGGCACTGCACATATATTAATAGCTTTTACAAGCATTTAATAACAGAATTGCTTTGTGCTTTCCTGTCAAGACCTTTAGTTCAGGAGCTACACAGGCATGCTCCCAGAGCAGGTGTGGTGCTGCAGGATTGTATATCCTGGAAGTAACACTGCCCAGCAGATTCTGCTTAACAGAGAGGATATTGGACAAAAGTCTCCGAGCAGAGAGGAGATATGTGGTATCAAATGTGATTCCCTTCTGTGTTATCCTAAGAATTGCAGTGAAATAAGTTTCCTCAAGCAGCAGCTCAGATTGAGCAGGCAAGAGCTGACTGAAAAATTAAAACCTACCTGTGTGACAAATGTTTCTGCTTCCAAATTGCCTTGCTTTCCTATTAAGAAAATAATGAGAACTCCAATTGTTTATTTCTCTTTTTTTTTTTTTTTTTCCTGCCCCTCAGAAAGTATTGTCAACAATATTGAATTGAAACTCTTAAATTACCAGGAGTATGGCTTAAGGAAACTGAAAATCAGTCAGTATTTTTATAATGTTTTTAATGCATTTTTAATTGAAAAGCACATTATTGGGGAAAATGGATGGTAATGGTTGCTTGCTTTAATGAAAAAAGCTTTAAAAGACATTTTGCAACAGATCATTTGTTCAAGATAAATCATTGTGACATTTTTTCTGGCAGCTTGGGCCGCTGACAGCAGGACCCAGGACCCCAGGTGTCCATCCATGCAGGTCACAAGACCCTATTTCTAAAACCCTGAGAGAGCTGTGTTGGATGAGTGGCCAGTTTCTGACCCTCCCTGAGGTTCACCACCACCCAGCTGTTTTTTTCACTGTTATTTTATTATTTTTGTTTTGTTGCAAAAGCAACAAGAGGCTTCTCCATGACATATTCCACATGAGCTCCAGCTCACATAGCACCTTACACTGCCAACAGATGAGGAGTGCAGGTACCTCCCTGAGAGCTGGGACTCTTCTGGAGAGCAGAGGTCTAGTCACCGGAGTTTGGGGAAGGTTAATCTCATCCTAACGAAGATGTTTGCCATTGATTGTACTCAAAACTGAACCAGAATAATTCCCTGAGCAACCTGAAGTTGGCCCTGGTTTGAGCAGGGGTTGGACAAACCAGAGCAGCCCAGAGCAGCTGGGGCTGCCTCATCCCTGGAAGTGTTCAAGGCCAGGCTGGAGGGAATTTTGAACAACCTGGGATAGTGAAAATTTGCCCTGCTTGTGGCAGGGGGCGGAACCAGATGGTCTCCAAGGTCCTTTCCAGCCCAGGCCACCCTGTGATTTTATGATTCTATGAACCTGACCTCCCACCAGCCTGGGCTGTTGTTTATTCCATGAATTGCACTGAGGACTAGTTCTGGGTAAGACTCCCTTAATTACAGCAGGAAGGTGGCTCAGGAGGTGGCTCTGACTTTTACATGAAGGGAGAGTGTGTCTTGGTTTAGGAAGACAGGACCTGTCTTCCTAAAGCTGGAGCTTCCATTGGAAGGGAGAATGTAAACCCCATTCCTCCAAATTATTATAATTTTGAAATTAAGAGGCTTTCAGGCAAAGATATGGGAATAGGAATAACAGTTCTTTACTAGAAATATGAAAAGTAAAAATGTTGTAGTACAAAAAAAGCAAAAAACTAAAAAAGAAAACACTGACAAAGTCAGAACACAACCTGACCCCTGTTGGTCAGGGTGTTGGTGTCAGCCCAGCCCAGCCCTCCTGCAGTGCCAGCTGTGGTTCTGCTGGAGCAGAGATGATCCTGGAGAAGCTCCAGTGGTGCTGAGCTGGGTCTGGTCTCCTCTGGGAATCCAGTGCACACAGGCTGTGCTGGGTTCTGAATCCCAGGGCTGATCCAGGGGGCAATGCTGGGCTCCTCCCCCTGGGTGGAGCCTCTCCCAGTGGGCTGCTGGGATTGTCTGAGCCCTGCAGTGAGCCTGGCTGGCCCATGAACAGCAGATACCCCTGGGGGAGGATGGGTTATGGAAGAGATAAAGAATATCATTATGATTCAGGACAGCTCATGTAATGACATCTAGAACTCTGATTTCTTCATAGGGCTTAGAGCAAAGTCTACTGAAAGACAGATTCTTTTTACACAGTGTTTGGGTACAACAAATAGGGTTATTCCTTTAGGGCACCACCTTTTTGGTAACATGTCTACCAGTAAACAAGTTGAAAAACACCAGGTGTCAGGAGGAGATCTACAAGGTTGTTTTGAGTTCCTCTTTATGATTTCCCAGGCCAGACTGGGAGAGTTCTGTCCTTGGCTTTCCACAGGCTTCAGGGCACTGCCTGGAGCCTGAGAATCCATGTTCTGACCACTCTCAGTCCCCACATAAAGAACCTGGTTCTAACAGCTGGGCCACTAACAGAACACCCATCCCCTCTCCCTTGGAGTTCTGAGGAATGGGTCACAGAAGACAAAAAACACCTCCCCAAGCGGTTTCAGCAGACAGCAATAGAACACAAGCTTTTGGTCACATCTTGCGTTGCAGCCCAAGATAGAGTGGCAGCTGTTTTTGGGAGAAACGTGTGCGAGTGCTCTCACCCCATCCCCGTGTCCTGCTGTGCCCCCACAGGTGTCACCACGGTGCTCACCATGACCACACTAAGCATCAGCGCCAGAAACTCGTTACCCAAAGTGGCATACGCGACGGCCATGGACTGGTTCATAGCCGTCTGTTATGCCTTTGTGTTTTCTGCGCTGATCGAGTTCGCCACCGTCAACTACTTCACCAAGCGCAGCTGGGCCTGGGATGGCAAGAAGGTGCTGGAGGCCCAGGAGATGAAGGTCAGCCAAGGCTGGGGACAGGGGGTGGGGAAGAAACGCTGCACGAGGGAGCTGTGCCAGGCACAGCAGTGGGTAACGTGCAGCCCCGCAGCATTCCGGAGGCTGGATGCTACTCACTGCCTTCCCAGCCCAGGTCCTGACTGCAGCGGTTCTTGAGGGCTGGGGAGGAATGGCCTGGGGAGGAATGGCCTGGTCTGTGTGCTTAGCTGGAGGGAAACACCCAGGCATGGCTGCTGGCTCTTCTCTGTGTCCTCTGTAGGGCCGTTTGCCAGAGGGGTATGGGGGCATCCATGCTTTGGGTTTGCTCTGCTGCTGGTCTTGTGTCTCCTTCCTTTTATCTCCAACCCAAACCCAAACCCCAACCCAACCCTCCCAAACCAATGAACCAACCCAACCCAGCCCTCCAACCCCATTCCTTGTCATTAGCATGCCAAAAACCCCAAACATGCCCCAGGACACCCACTGAGCCGTGTCCCCTGGCCAGCTCTGTCCCTGGTGCCATCGCCCACAGCTGCCAGCAGCTGCTGCTCTGTGAGCCTGGGCACTGAGGGTGGGTGGGGAGCCAGCAATCCCAAATGCCAACTGGCAGCAGATTAATGCCTGGCATCACCCACGTTTTCCCTCCCCACTCGGGATCAGCCTCTCTGGCAGTTCCATCCTGACAGGCTCTGCTACCCCTGCTCATGCCCCCCCTCCCTCTGAACTGATTTAATCTTGGCTGCGCAGAGAAATCGCTTACTGTAGCATGCTGCTCCTTGTTTATATTTATTGAATCAATTTGAAAATCAGCTTTGTCCTTGTTCTTGGTTCTGGAGCCTTTATATTTCTCTCCTTTGCATTTTAATGTGTTGTTGGAAGTTGTTGTGGGGCTGTATGTTAAACACCTGACAGAATTGCAGCAACTTTTGGGAAGACAGCAGCCAGTCATCCTCTGCTGTGGAGGTCAAAGAAGGTGAACGGAGCCATCACTGGGTGTTGGATGCCTCTCTCTTGTTTTTCTTGGACTCTGTCTATCTGTTTGCTTTTGCAGCCCTGGTCTGAGCAGCAGACTCATGGCACAAAGCGTCCAGAGGGGGTGAGGTGATGGCCTACCCCTTCCACCATGGACAGTGATGCTAGCCTGGCCTCTAGAGATGAGAGAAGCCTTTTCTGAGTCATTGGCATGACTGAAGAGTCAGGACAGGTCCTCAAAGCCATGGTGGCCCTTCCAGGAATGGGCAAATTAGCACAAAGTCAGGATTCACACAGCCTTGGGCAATTATGTGAACTGGGCGGAAAAAGCAGGAAAGGCTCAAAAGCTGCAGTTTATCTTAGAAGCAGCGTGTTCCTCAATTTATTCACTGACCCAGCAGTGCAAGACTAACAGTGCTGAAACAATAGGGTAAGAGCACACAGAATGTTCCTGCACATGATAATCAAACAAGAAAACAAAGCAGGGCCGGGAATGTTTCAGAGGGGGAGTTCTCTGTGACTTCGCTGCAATTGGAGAATCAGGAAGAGTTCCAAATTTGGGGATGCTTTTTCGAGCTATCTCTGATCTTTACTGAAGAAGCAAACTCATTCCCAGTCTCTGCAGCTCAGAGAGCTCCCTGAAGAGTGATGGGCTTTCAGGGAGCTTAGGAATATGATGTATCAACATATTTGCTTTTCATCTTTATTCCAATGAGTATTTCCGAGCAGTGAATTTGCTACGCAATGGAGGTGCCTCATTGGCTCAGTTTCTGCCTTTAATTAGCTCCTCTTGAAACAATTGACAAGCCAGGTGGTTGAAACCACAAAAGGAAGAAGAGGCAGAAGAATAACTTCGGAATTTTAAAGTGTTTGTATCAAGAATAAAACTGCCAGGGACAAGGCTGAGCCCTGGTCTCTGGAGATCCTTCTCCCCAGCCAAAAGTAATGTTCTTTATTGGCGTGATGGCAAGGATCCTCACTCCAGGTTTGATTACACGAACATGAAAATAAATTGCTGTAGACAACAGTAACGCTTCCCATCCCACTTGGCCAAAATCACCACCATGGAGAAGCTGCTGGTTGCTGACAGGCATCCCAGTGTGTTTATTCTTTTTTTTTCTCCTCCTCAGCCAAACCATTGGTTTAGATGGGAACACTTGGGGGTTTTTTAGGTAGCATGTAAAATGCTGGGCTGATCTTGGTGAATTGCTGGTCTCTGCATCATAAAATCATGATGATGTTCTGGTTTTAGCCACAGTTGGTTCTGGCTGGGAGCTGCTCTGCACATTCTCTGCAGTCCTCCAGTGAAAAGGCAGATATCACCAGAGAGGTCACTAAAAACTCCCTTTAGCCTGCACTCTCATAAGGTTTGATTAATGTTTCTTGGACCCAAACATTTTCCAGGCCTTTCCAGCCTGCCATCAGTAATTGCTAAATGCAGATGAAAAGTTTATTTTCTTTTTGTATGGTAAAGTGGCTGCAACCAGCCTAAAGGTTCAGATCAAACTGGAGAGAGGTATTTGGGTTCAACGAGGAAAATTTGTTAGGAAAGAGAGGGTGATTTTTAAAAATAAAACATCATCAGGAGATGGCAGAGAGGTGTGAGATGAGTGAGAGGCCAAAGAGATTGAAAGGTGGGTTCAGTAGCCAGCAGAGCTCCCAACCTCCAGCATCCTCAAAATACCTTATTAAAAGGATCCACTGCAGGACAGAAGGACTGTGTCTGGACAGAGAGATCCATCCATCATCCCAGCCACAAGAATGGCCACCTCTGGAGCCACCAAAAGTTGAGTGGCTGTGACAGTGAGGACACCCAAAGAGAAAACAAGCAACGGTGACTTTGCTGCTGGGAATCTGCAAGGATGACATTGACCAGTGAGTTTACCACAAAAAGTGTTGTCTGTTCCTCAGGATGGAAGATGCTTTGGATTTGTGGAAGACACAAACCCACTTTCTGCCTGCAATGCTTTGTCTGTGCATAAAACCTGATCTAGCTCTGTATCTGTGCCTGAGTGGCATTGCCCTAAAATTCTGGGTGCCAAGAAGCAACAAAACCAGTACAGGTATCTGCAGTTAGACACATAAAACCAGAACATGCTTTGGATGGAGCAATAATCCTGGATCTTGGGGGTTTTTTTTTGAGACAATACCTTTTCAGTGCATGGTGAGGTTAGGTCTGGGCTTTTAATGTACTTTTTACTCAGAAAAACACACATGAGGTGCCTTTTCTACTGGCTGGGTAAAGCCTGGCTTTTTGTGCAACCCACTCCAGCAATTCTCAAGGCTGCCCTTTGATCCAGCTCCCTTGGGAATCATTTTTCTTTTTCTTTTGTTTCTTTCCATTTGTGGCATCATTGTTACAATCCTAGAAGAATTAGAACCAACCTTGACAGGCCACCATTTTCAACCAGGCTGAAGTCTTCAGGGCTCAGGATGGTTCAGACCCTTCTCTTTTTTGTTGGCCTCACTATGTTTTTGCTGGGACTTTCCCTTGCTGGTCATGCTCTGCAGCCCATGCGTCCTTTGTTCCTTACACTTGCTATCTCCATGATTTCCATGAGGATCTCAGAGGTCTTTTCCAAGCTAATGGATTCTGTGATAACACTGCACAAGTGATTTATGTCCTCAGCACCTTCAGTACAGTCCATGAATCATTCTCCAGCAGCATTTCACCCTCTTTCTCTCATCACTGTGTGCTGTGTTGGGCAGATCATTTAATCCATCCAACCTCTTTGTCTGGTGATCCAGAGGGCATGAGATCATTGGGATCAGCCCCCTGTAATCTGAATTATCAAGGCTCTGGCACATTGCAGGAGGGGCTGTGGCTTGCTGTGGGGAAGGAGTGATCATTTTGCTGCTACAGCAGCAGCAATTACTGGGCTTTGAGTTATGGGATGGAGCTATCAGAGACTGGAGCTGCTTGGGGGTCGTTAAAGTGACTTTCCTCCAGAATGACAAGTGGCAAAGAGTCAGATCTCTCGAGTTCTGCAGACACTGGAGACTTTCAGAGTTGCCAGTCTGAGATTCCTCCTGCCAAGGAGCAGGTACAAAGAACTAAATCTCAAGCAAATCACAGACAGAAGCAGTAGTTCCCATAATTTAGATGTTCAGTTGTTAGCTCCTCAGCAGAGAGGCTTGAAGACAAGAATATTTAGCAAAAATAGTATTATTTTGCAGTGTGTGTGTTGTTGAACTACTTGTCAGACTGCACTATCTAGGGAACAGATTCATCTCTACACCAGATTTTACAGCTTTTCCCTCAGGAGAGCAGCACAGGGACATCTTTGTGCAGCAATTCAGCCTCCCTGTGCCTCAGTGGGGCCGTAAGTGCAGGAATTGCTTTGCAGAATAGATGTTTTAAATAGGACAAGTTTTCCAAGCAAATGTGAGGGTTCCTCCTGTTTATCCACACTTTCCTTCTATTTCAGGAGGATGTGGAATTCCTCACAGATGAAGGGGCAGGGTGAGGGCTGGGGGCTACTTAGCAGCTGACAGCAAGAAGCACATTTTGCTTTGTTTGAAACCTTGCCTGAAACACTTATTTGTAAAGCAGAGCCCAGCAAACAGGCTGAACCAGCTCCTCTGACATCTCAGGGGCAGAAAACATCGAGAGAACACACGTGCCTCGGTGCAGGCAGTGTGGGTGTTCTGCGTGCTCCCAGCTCTGACCAGGGTGAGAACTCCATGGGCAGCTGGGAAAAGGCTCTGCCTGAAGGTTCCCAGGCCTCTGCTCTACCTGAACAGCCCAACCTGAGGTCCAGGGAAGCCCAAATTAATACTTGGGGGTCTCTGGATCACATTACTGGGAGCAGCACCTCACTGTCACCACCCACAGCATCCAGATTTGTCTGGCTTTGCTCCATTTCAGCTGTTTTCAGATGGATCCACTTCCCAAACTCTGGGGCAGGGAAGCTGTCCAGGTTGGAAATGTCATGTCACTTGTATTCATCTTATTCCTCTAATGAATGACATGGCTGATTAATGCTAAGATAATCACAGTGCACTGCCAATTACGTTCTGTGAACAACAATCTGGTTTTCATTTTTTTACTGATTATTAATTATTCCATTGCCTCCTGTAGCTGTGTTAATAAGTAATCATACTTAAGCATATTTAAGTGTTTTAATAAGTGAAACATCTTTAGCCCTTTACTTGCTTTTTGTCAGTTCTTTAGGAAGAAAAGTTCATCTGCTGTGCAGAGGGAACACGTTAACCTGGCTCTAATGACTGCAGATTCAGACTCAGTTAATTGTTAAAGGCCATAAAATACTATGAATATGGTCCAAACAGTGGTTTAGTCTGGTCTGGAGTCTGAAGACATCTAGACCTCCTCCTAACAAGTTAATTTCTGTAATTACTGGCATTATTACAAGGCTGCCTGGCTATGGTGTTATTGGAGAGGGGTTTAAACATTGCACAGAAGTCTGGTTTTAGTGTCCCTCTGAAAATCACGGTGGAAAATTCACTTCCTAAGGTAACCAGGAATATCCACAGTGACTGTAGACACATTTAAAATGGAAGTAAAGCACTGAAAGCCAAACCTCTGGGACTGTCTCTGCAGAGCAGAGGCTGGGCAGATCCGGCCCTTCCAGCTCCCAGTGCTGCCCAGTTCCCAGGGCAGTGTGAGGACAGGGACAGGTCCTGCAGGCTGCACTCTCTCCTCCTGAAGTGCTTCCCTCATAAAAACACACATGACCATGCCCAGCAGCCCTGGGAGATGCCTGGATGAGTCTCACCTGTGGTGTTTCAGTTGCTTTAGAACAGAAAAAAATTAATCCAAAGGCGCACCTTGTTCTGAGTTGAGAGACCAGAGTCCCACCACGAGGCACTGCTGTGTCTGGTGCTGGCTCTTGGTGGAGCAGGGAGGACCCCTGAGGTACCTGAGTGCAGGTTTCCTTCTGTGGCCTTCTCCTTGTAGGTTTGGGTTGCTTTATACAACCCAGCGCAGCTGGTCTCAGGTCCCTGGCAGCAGCAGGAAGATCCCCAGAGTGGTGGCAACTCCTGTCAGGACCCTCTAAGCGCATCTTCCTGCCCACCCATCCTCGTGGACACCTCAACTGTCTGTCTCCAGCATTCACCCTCATCCTTCAGAGCATCCTGCCATTCTCTCTGCATTTTGTCCTCACTGCAGCACACACGCTGTTCCCCAGAGCCCTGTGGGAAGGATTCCCTCACCTCCCAGGATTTTCAGCATCCCTGGGCTATGAAGGCAGGAGGAAAGGTTTCCCTCTGCCCTGCAGAGGTGTGTTGAGCATTCCAGAAATCCTGGTTGGTGCAAACGCCTTCCATCTGTTCTGTATCTTGCCTGGGTGGGTTGTGAGGTGCTCTAAAGGGTTCCAGAAGCAATTTGAACATCATTATGTTAATTTTTAAGGTGTTCCCATGAGGAACTCAGGGCACTGAACTATGGTGCAAAAATACTGCAGTGTCATCGCCCATATATCCTTAATATGGCTTTTTGCCACCAAAAAAAATAAAATCAAGCTGTAATCCTGTGTGCTGTGTCCTCCTCTCACCTGACCCAGGAAGCAGCCAGCCAAGCAGAAAATCCAGTTCTTCCCCAAGGATGACTGCACGGGGTATCATTCCTTTTTGCCATTCTTCTTTCACAAGGTACATCCCTCTCTCCTTGGCCTTCTGGTCCCCACACCTTTCTCCACCTCCTCACCTGGACCAGCAGGTAAACTCAGGGGACAGAACCTTCCCCGTGCCACTCTCTGCCACTTCACCTCTGTCTGTTTGTTTGTTTGTCTCCCTTCCACCTCCCTTTAGAAAAAGGAGCCGGTGGCGCTGGCCAAGAAAACCAACAACACCTACAACATCGTGGGCACCACCTACGCCCTGAACATGGCCAAGGAGCCCGGGCTGCCCACCATCTCCAAGAGTGCTGCTGTCACTGCCACGGCCACCAGCGTGCCCCCCAAGATGCCCCGCCTGGAGGAGAAACTCCCCGAGAGCAAGAAGACCTACAACAGCGTCAGCAAGGTAGACAAGATGTCCCGCATCGTCTTCCCAGTGCTCTTTGCCATTTTCAACTTGGTCTACTGGGCCACCTATGTGAACCGGGAGTCAGCTATCAAGGGAATGATCCCCAAACAATAGAACCGGTCACACAAACCTTCCATCAGTGAGCATCATCCCAGCAGGAGTTCTCCAGGGCTTTCTTCTTTTCTTGTTTTGTTCGAGGATTATTGTTTCTTTGATATTATTATTATTATTATTATTATTATTATTATTATTATTATTATTATTATGTCACTCTTTTATAATGTAAACAGAACTGTGATTTTAATTTCATCCCATAGATATTTTGGTTTCCTTTACTTTGGTGATGAAAGCTAAAAGAAAAAAAAAATAATTAAGGGATCATAACAAGTTGTGCCTCTAACACCTTAAGTCTGCTGTCACCCATCTGACCAATTCACCCTGTGCTGCCATCTCCCTTCTGCCACCTCCTGTGGTCCCCATGGTCTTCATGCCTCTGTCATTTCATGCTGTCCCCAGGGGCTGCTGCCCTGGGGCTCCTTCTCCTCTGTGATGGGCTGCCCTGGCATGGGGATGCTCCTGGACACCTGCAGGCTGTGTCAGTCACTCAGCCAGGCTCCTCTGCAGCGCCTGGCACTTTGTGCTGGCTCCTGCACCTGAGCTGGTCACCTGAGGGGACAAGGGAGCAGCCTGATGTGGGACAGTTTGTGACCCAGTGCCTGCTGGGGCAAAGCCACCACTGCTGTGGTCCCCAGAGCCATCGCAGGGGTGACAGCATCTTGCAGGTATTGCAGGTCTTCTTCCTCTCTGCCTTCACCAAACCCAGCTGGTTTTCTCTCTCTGGACAAGGAAGGTCCTGGCTGGCTGGATCTTGCACTCTTGGGGCAGCTCATGTCAGCAGGAAGCGTGGCTCCTACCACAGAAATCGTTTTTCTCAGTCAGAAAGTCCAGACAGAAGCTTTTCAGAGACTTAGAGGAGATGGCAGCTGTGAGGCTGCACACACTCAGCCTGGGCTGGACACCACAGAATTCCTGTTCAGATGGATGGTCTGGCACTTTCTCTTATGGCCCCATGCACTGATCCTCCTTAGCAGATCCTCTCTGTCCCAGCCCCTTCACCCTCCTCACAGCCCTCATTGCCATCCCAGTGCTCACGGGTGGGTTTAGGGAAGCTCCTTCCTCTGGGCTGAGCCACGCTGATGGGGAGGAGCACAGCCTGGGGAAGTGCAGCTCATGGCTCATCCCTGCGGCAGTGCAGGATGATCCCTGTGGGTGCCATGAGGATGAGGAGGTCTCCAAGCCTCTCCCTGCTCCTGGTGAACTGGTGCATCCTCAGCACCAGAGGAAACCGGCAGAATGGGCTCTTGGGAAGAGCAGGGTGACACTGCCGTCCTGAAGGGCCACGTGAGCCAGGTGCCATCCCACAAAGCAGCTGAGGCAAGACAAGCTGAGGCAGTCTGACACTGCACCCTCTTCCAAGGAAAGCCCTCCAGTCTTGGAGATGGGCTTTTTCTCCCTGACCAACACAGTGGACCCAAACCAGTGTTTGTCCCTTTCCCAGCAGCAGCACAAAGTGGTGACATCCAAACCCTCCATCCCTGGATATGTGGGCACACTGTCCTGCTGCAAGGAGGGACATCCTGTGAATGATGATTCCTTGGGGTAGCACAGTCTTGCTGCCACAAAGGGGGGCACCCCTCTTTCTTAGGCCTCCCTCTGCCCCCCTGGCTGCCCCCCAGAGCTGCCTCCAGCACATTTTGGGCTCCTGCAGCCAAGCCAAGGCCCAGCACCCCCAGGGTGATGCCTTCAGCACTGCTTTGAGCTGTGCCAGGCTCAGCTTCCCCCGTGCAGGAGCAGGGCTGAGCACAAGGCACAGGATCTTCCCCACCTGGGATATCCATGGGGATGTCAGGACGGAGTGAGGAGCTCAGGACACTTTGTCCTGCAGCGTGGGTGGCACTGGTGCATGTCCTACCTGTCCCTCACCGATCTCACTGGCTCAGCAGAGGTGCAGTCACTCCCCCTGCCCGCAGCTGGGATTTTTGGAGAGGAGTTTGGAGATGTTTAGCCCAGTCCCAGAGTGTTGAGTCCACAAAGAACATCCATATGGCTGGCAACATCGGGAAGGAGGAACCAGACCCCTCCCCAGGCTGCTGCTAAGGAAACCAGCTCTGTCCTCATCCTCTCTCACAGCATCTGCACCCCAAACCATGCCATTTCTACAGTGCCTTTCATCCCCAAGGGCTCCCTGGTGGGTGGGAAGACCCAGGAGCTCTCCCTCTCTGCTGCAGCATCGGGGTGGAGGAGCAGAGGGGAGCCCATCTCCATCTGGGAACCATCCCCAGCCCTTCTGCTGGGCAGGGAGGATATCCTGGCTTTTTTAGCACCTGGTTCTGCCTGTTGGGCCTCCTGCTGCTGCTGCAGCCACCCCACTATGACATCCCAGCTGTCCCATCTCTGCCTTGATGTGTCCCCAAGCCCCTCACCCCTGAGGCACCCCCACATTCCCTCTAGCAGTGAGTTCCCTTCCTGCCACTCTTCTGCTCCCTGGGCTCTCCAGAGGGAAGGGCTGCAGCTCTGTCTGGTTTGGAAACGTTTCCTTAAACGAGCGAGATGAAGAGTGTCTCATAAAACATTCATGTCACTATAATACTCAGGCCTAAGTGAATGGAATAGAGCCCCCACAACAAGCAAAACCAACACAATAAAATGGTCACAAAGAGTATGTTGTGTTTACTGATGGAATTACAGCAAGTTTAAATGCTGCACCCAGTGACTTAGCTGACTTAGCTGGTGCTGGTAGTTTCCTCTGATAGCTGGGAATTCCCCAAAATCCCTTTTACCCCAGGAGTGACATTGCTGTCTGTCAGTGCCTGCTTTATAGTGCTCTCCATAAATCCTCAGGTCTTACCATCAGCTTCTCAGCAGCCCAAGCACCCTGTGGCTGCCTTTGCTGTCTGCCCAGGCCAGCTGGGCTCAGTGCTGTGGGGTGATGCTCAGGAGAGGGGCTGGGACCCCTGAAGTGCTGGGCACAGCATTGGGGCAGCTCCTGACCCTCCTCCCTCCCTTCCTGCAGTGATCTGGTCACTCTGGCTGAGCAGGGCGAATTCCTGCCTGTCCCTCCCCTCTTGCCCCTCCCCAGGACCCTGCCCACTGCTCTGCCTTGCCCCTGACACCCATCTGCTGGCTCTCCCAAAAACGTTGCCTGATAAAGGCTGCCTTCCTGTGCCTCTGTGAGCACGCCTCGAAAGCCAAGTCTATTCCAAACCAAAGCCTGGCAGGGGCTCTGAGTCTTTTTGCCAGCTGGAAGCAGCAATACGGGCATCCTTTGGTTAAAGACAACAAACCAAACAGGATTTCTAGTTTGGCTTCCAAGCAGGAAAGCATTTCGGGAAGATAGTTATAAATAAGTGGTTTAACATCTCCTGCCAGCAGACATCACAGAGAAGATAATGTTCTTTTTTTATAAAACTGTCAGTGACTCAAATTAGGACTTTTCCTTCCCAGTTAACACGAGGCTGTTGATGGGGGCTTCTTCGAAATGCTTGCCAGGCCAGAGCTAATCTAGCACCAATTACTGGAGTTTTAGGCTCGCTGTGATAGCATATAAAGGTTCCATTTTTATAGCTGATCTATATAGAAATGCATCTATATATGACCACTGATAATCTAATCCACTGTTGTGCAGAGAGTGGGCACTGTGAACCTCAAGACTGCAGCATTTCTTTTCTTCTGGCAAGGCCCAAACTTCCCTGACTTGATGAGAATCTCCCAGGCAGGATTTGGAAGTCTTTGAGGGGGATCAGAATGATCTGTTGGTCTGCAGTCTTGTCTTGCAGCTCGCACCACCTGGGAAACACACGGTGCAGTCCCAGCCTGCAGCTGCATTCCTGCTGGGAATGTCATTTTGGCACTGGTAGCTCGCCCCTTCCCTCTTCTGAAACTGCACATGGGCAGCAGAGAGCTCAGCCTGGGGAGGCAGGGACAGCTCCTGGGGTCCCTCAGCAGGCAGGGACAGCAGCACGTGGTCACTGAGAGCTCCACTTGAGTGTCAGCACAGAGAACAGCCCTGTGGGGTGACAGGAGAGGGCTGGGGCAGAGGTGCCTCTTCTTCAGGTTGGGGAGGGATCAACCACGGCAAAGGACACATTGATGGAAATATAAACGCTCTATTAATATTAAAGTAGGAAGAAAAAACATCCAAGCAACTCACCAATTCTCTCCATATCAAGCTAAACTACTTCTGAAGGTAGTTTTGGCAAGAGGCCACGGCACAGTTGAGATTGATGGCTTCCAGGTATAAATATTTACTGCTTGACCTTGTTATTCTTCCATCAGCCAAGGGTTTTTTACATATATTTATAGAGATACATGTGTGTGTGTGTATATTTATGCTCACAAACTCTTTACATCTCAACATCAAACCCCTTTGTCTTTGAAAGATAGAATGGCCACTTAATTATTTCACTCCTCTCTCATTCTCTTTGCTGAAGCTTCTAGAGTGAGGTGAACCCTCTCCACTGGGCTTTGGGAGGCACAGGGAATAAAAGGAGCAAGGGAGAAGAGCTGCTCTCCACTCTGGGGGCTCAGTGCAGCCTCGTTGTGTGGAGCAAGTCACTGCTGGCACTGCTGCCCAATGTCCTTGAGGAAAAATCAATCCCCAGTGTCACAGCTGCTCCAACAGAGCCCTTGTCCTGCCCTGGACACAGGGATGTTCCTGAGACAGCTTTTGACAGCTGAGTGCTACCAGCAATTGGTGTTCCCCCCATTGCACAGACAGGGAATGTGCAGTGTGGGGTCTCCACCCTCACTCTGCTTCAGGAGGGGACAAAACCTGCTGGGATCCACCCCAGGGGAACACCTCAGCCTCTCCTGCCTGGCTCAGGGGAGTGCTGGCACTTGGCCCCTGCTGGTGCAGGTGGGATGGAGGGATCCCTGACAGTGTGGCAATGTGGGATTCCTGTGGGAGGTGTCAGCAGGAGCTGTGCTGCTGCCCCAGCCTCAGCACACACAGATGTTGTGTTGTGTGAGCAGTGGGGCCGTGGTGAGCAGCCCCTGGCAGAGGCACCCAGCACCAGCCCTGCCTCTCCCCTGACTCTGGAGAAGCTTTCAGGCAGTGAACCTGCAGTTGCTGTTGTAGCTCCTCTGTTCCCTCCTCTTCTGCTGGAGAGAGTCAGCAGCGAGGGCCTGGTGGTGTCCCAGCCAGGAGAATGAACCATGTCACCAGTTCTTGTCCTGGGGCTGTGCCTGCCTCCCAGCACAGGAATCTTGGGTTTGGGTTGGTCCCAGCACTGGCCCTGTCATCCTTCACCACGACTGGGGTGATGCTTTTGCTCGTGAAGCTCTAGGACAAAACATTTTCTGACTATTTGGTCATGTCGTTCCCTATTGGCGATTGATGGAGAGACGGGAAGACTGATTTATGATCAGAATTTGATTTTACTCAGGTTTTTTTAAGTCTTATATATTATTTCAGTGAGGTTAATAATTATTACTACAATAATTAGGCTAAAAGATCATACAAGCAAACTCATGCATTTTACAACATCTTTATCGTAGGGGGTCGATTGAATCTTTTTCTTTAAGCAGGTTTTAATCCCATCTTCTCATAAGCTCAAAGTTCTTTTTGTCCTTGCCACAGCATCCTAGTCACCAGACTAGTTATACTAATTAAATCTGTCTTACTCTCAGAGTTGTATATTCCCACACTTCCCTGCCTTGTCCCTCAGTCCTGTTCCTCCCTGTCCCATTCCCCACCGGTGCAGATCTCTCCTGTACAAAACTCCACCAGTCCCATCTGCCGAGAGAGGGAAGCCTGGTTTCACGTTTGCTGCTCGAGGCAGGTTTTAGGTTTGTTCCCACAGTCTTTGAAGGCTCTTGGCTCTTCTCCTCAGTGCTGCTTGAAGGCTCTGTCAGTCTGGGAAGACTGTGAGCTGCTCCCTGTCTCCCCTGGAAAGTCTGTCGGTGCCTCCTGCCTTTCTGCAAGGCACCCAGCAAATGTAACAGCAGCCACACGTCAAATGATTGGAGTTTTTGCAGCCACAGAAAGTAGGGGCAGAGCTGGGAAACCTGAGTCACTGCCACATTGCCTTTGCCAGGCTGCATTTAGAGGGAAGGGCTCCTTCCTGCTGTCACTAAGGAGTTTTTCAGGCCCCCAGTCCAGCCAGGTGACCTCGAGCATCCCTTCACCAAGGGGATTGTCACTGTCAACTGACTCGGGGACAGCTGCAGGCAAATGTCCTGCCTGAAGGTGAGGGCACCAGCTGCTCCTTTAGGTACAGAGAGTGGCAGCAGCCCCATGCCAGGGCAGCCCACCCTGAAAAAAGAGCAGCCCCAGCAAATCAGAGAACAGCTCCATTGTCACTGCCCCAGGTCCTGTCTGTGCCCCAGTACATCCTCGGCTTTGTTTTCCATCTTGTGACACTCTCTTTACACCACTCTGAGAAAGGATCTAGCTGGCAGCAGTTTAATGCATGACAATCTTGTTATTACAGCTGTAAATAAGTAACAACTAGGAAAAAAATGCATTTTTAAATTTTTTTTTTTGTTGACTTTATTTTCACTATTGACTAGCTGGTAGACACTTTCTTAAGGGATTTCTCATGGAAACTGTGACCTTTATTCTCTGTATTTCTCTCTCTCTCTCTTTCTTTCTGAGATTTTTTTTTCTGTGTTTCAAATGCTTTTTGGTGCAATGTTCAATGCCTGTTTGTATTTTCGAATTGTATTTTTCAACCTTTGCTGGAAAAAAGAAAAAAAAAAAGGCCCATCCTAATTGGCAGGATTTTTAGTCCTGCCATTTTTTCAGCTTTTAGCTTTTTCAGTAAGTTAAAGCAACAGAAAAATGCCTAAAAAATTACAGTGAAGTTCTGAGGAGAGATTAGAAAACGTCAGAAACAAGAAGTACAGGAGTAAGATCAGCAAACTGAGTGGAGGAGGAGGAGGACTCTTGTGACACCTACTAACCTCCTGATGTAGCACACAAGGTGGGACTAGACCTCTTCACTGAATGAAATCACTCTGCTTTTTCCACTCTACCCACTCTCTCGAACTCCAATCCAAACAAATAAAAATTCATATTTTAAAAAAAGAAATCTGTGTTTTTGTCACAGGTTATTTTCCCTAAGTTGTGTTTCTCAGAGCCAAATGCTCTGGGCTTTGGGCCACCTGCCCATTTGGGGAGTTTGTGCCACTGAGAAGCAAACAAACCACCCATTAAAAAAATATATATATTCTGGGGGAAAGTAAAAGAGCTTGAGAATATTTTCTGGTGGCCATTGTGTCACGTTTAGAACACTTTCCCTTCCAGTGACAGGGGAGGGCACAAGGTTCACTCAGTCAGGCTGGCTGGAGAGTTTGGGGACCAGCTCAACGACGGGGTGGTGACGATGTGAGTGGTGGGAGAGGAGCCTGAGGTGTGCTTTGCCCTCACAGTGGGTGACCCACGCTCAGACACTGCTGTTCCAGGCAGCTTTGGGCCATTTCTCTGTGTGCAACATGAATCAAACCTCCTGCTCCTCCAGGGACGAGAGGGAGAGACTTGGCCAGGACCCAACTGCCATGGGGCAGGATCAGATGGGATATTGGGAAGGAGTTCTTCCCTGGGAGGGTGGGCAGGCCCTGGCAGAGGTTTCCCAGAGAAGTTGTGGCTGTCCCTGGATCCCTGGAAATATCCAAGGCCAGGCTGGACAGGGCTTGGAGCACCCTGGGACAGTGGAAGATGTCCCTGCCATGGCAGGGGGTGGCACTGGATGGGCTCTAAGCTCCTTTCCAAGCCAAACTGACCATAGTTCACACATTTCCTGCAGGGAGTTTTGGCTGTGGCTCCCCTGTGGATATTAGATTTTCACATGCTGTATCTAACAGCACATGGCTGGCCATGCCCTGTCCCCCAGGCAGTGTGACAGTGCTCAGTGTGGGGTCTGCTGAAAGGGAACTTCAGGGTCTGGGGTTTCATTGGGCACTCCACTGCATCTCCAGCCATGAGAGGTTATATTGAGCTATTATATTTAGCTATTATATCAGATGTTATATTTAGCAATGGAAAGAAGGATTTTTCTCCCCGTTTAGAAAGATCTGAACTTAAGTAAATCTCTCTGAATGCAAAAGCAGAGGGCAAATCACCTGCAGGAAATGCTGAGGTTCATCCTATTGCATCAAGCCTGAAACTTTCAGTGTTTCCCTGAACCTTTTCCTGCATCTTTAGCCAAAATGTTGATGATTTACCCAAATCCAACATATTCAGGGAGGGCTTCCCTCTCCCCCCAGCTACCACTGGGAAGCAGCAGGAGAAGAAAAGAACTCCAGTGACAGCCTCAGTTGCTTTCCACGCCTGGAGAGGGAACGAAACGCCCTCCTCCTTCCCCGGGTTCCCTGAGCACCATCTGTATGCAGCACCAGGGACTTGCTGGAGGGACAATATCTCCAAACATATTGCAACCTTGGACTAAAGAAAAAAAAAAAAAAAAGAAGTTAGGCATTTGAATTTGCTGCATTCAGCTGAATCCTCCTTCTTCCTCCGAGATTTGGATGACAGAGGAGGCTTGGGAGAGCTGGGGCTCGCAGCTGCTGTGGCAGATGGAGACTTATCATGGGTCTGAGCAGTGCAGGCTGCATGCTTATGTCTTCCTGAGGAAGGAGCAGGGCTTGTGGCCTCGGCAAGAGCAGCCCACCACCGTTTGAAACCATAAAAACTCCAACCAGAAATTTTCACCCCTTTCCCCGCCACTCCACCAGCCTCCCCCCTGCCCAAGCCCTTCCCTAATCAAGATTGTAGAGGGTTGGTCTCAGGCTGAAAAGATCTTCCTGACTCAGAAGACAAAAATAAACAACGATGTGAAATGCTTCCTTGCATTATCACTTCTCTATTTGAACCTAGAACAAGGACCCTGAAGAGGAACAGAGTGTAATTGCAGTGTCCACAGAAAAGAAATAGTAATGAAAACAGACAGAGCCGGGAGAATTGGCAGAGAAGAGGCAGAGCTGAACAAGTATTTATTACCCCAGCACTTAGTGCTCAGCCTGACAGGTGTCTCAGGAATGCAATAGCTGGGGATTATTATTAGGTGCTCATCAGACAGAAGTGCTCAGGGTGAGGGCAGGGCAGAACTGCTGATGTGTGGCTCCTGAGGTGGCAGGACTTGGGGAGCAGAGAATTCCTCCCCTATTCCAGGCTCTAATGTGGCCAGTGGGGATGGCTCAGCCCCACAGCCCCAGGAAGGAGAGGATCTCCTCTGAGACACAGTGGTTTTCTCCTGCCTTCAAAGCATTTCTGTTTCAGAAACCTCTTCTGCAAACCAGCTCCTCCTGAGGTGGGGCGAGTTCCCCAAATCCAGCCCTCACACATCCGTGATGCCTTAGGATTTCAGCTTTTATATTTCTCATCTATTTCTAATCCTGCAGGTCTTGAGTGTAGAACTCTAAACTCCACAGCCAGTGTGAGCTGCTGCTTCCCCGTTTTGGGCAGACACAACAATTCCTCTCCAGACCTGGGGATCAAGGATCCCTCACTGCCTCAGGGCTGAGAGAGGGAAACAAAAACGAGTTGGGGGGAGCAAACTTGGGGTAAATGACTTCATTACCTGAAGCTCTAATTGGAAGATTAGCCCCAAATATGCAAATGGACCAAACTTATAAAAGTGTAAAAACCCGTGACCATTGTTCATTTTTGGGTTTATCCCCTGGGGGGCTTCATCTGCCCTAAATGTACCTAAAGGCCCTTCAATAAATAGAACTGCTTTTTATTCCCTTAATTTTGCCTGGCCTCTGTTTTTAGGTAGCCCCATGGAGGCATCATTCAGGGTGGTATGATCAAAAATCCCAGCACCAAGGCAGGGTTCCTCCTGCAGAAGGAGCTCTCTTCTCTTCCCCCTCTAAGACAGGTGGGTCCAACCCTGCACAACATCTGCAGGGCTCTTCCCAGAGCTATTGATGCTGAATGATTTTTACCTTTTTTTTTTCTTCTGCATATTCTCTCTACTCTTTACACATATATTTGTAGCTCTATAGGCTATTATTCATAGCTAGTTTTCTCTGCCTTTATGCTAACCTGAAGGGCAAAAAGACAAAACACATTCCAAGGTTGAAAAACAGCTCTTCAAGACATATTTTTATTAATGAGGTTTAGTTTGCATCTGAGGGGGGAGGATTTAGAGAGGTGGAAATTACCTCACCTCCTATATCTCTAATTGGTGAATTTTGTCAAATATGCTAATTTGCTAAACTTACAAAACTGTGTTCCCCCCGTGGTGAGGAGTGGGCATTTTGCGGATATTTTCCATATCTGCCCCTGGAGGCGTCCAACAAAGACCAGAATTTACATTCCCTCCTATACCAGTATTATCTCGAAAGCGTGTTGTTTTATTTTGAGGTTCTCTAAGGCATGGCTGTGGCTGTGCTGGCTGCCCTGTAAGCAAACACTTCTTCATCCTGCAGTTCCTCCTGATGAACACATCCATCAGCAGCTTGTCAGCAGGAAAACACAACTGGAGACTCTGGTCGCCCCTCAGCACAGAGAACCCCCTGGTTGTGTATTTCCAGGATCCATTCTCTGCACAGGGGACCCTCACAGGGACAGCACTGGAGGTGGTGGCAGTGCCTGTGACTCTCTGTGCCTGCACCACGTCCCCTGTTCACAGCCATGGGTGAGGTCTGCTCAGTACCTTTACTGATGACACGGATGAGGGTGTTGAGTTTTCGTCAGTAAATTTTAGATGACACTGAGCTGGGAGCGTGTCCATCCATTGGAAGGGAGGAGGGCTCTGCAGAGAGACATGGGATGGTTGGATGGATGGGTGGAATCCAACAGGAAGAAGTCCAAGTGCAGAGCCCTGCACTTCAGCCATAAAAACCTCCTGCAATGTTACAGGCTGTGGGCAGAGCGGCTGGACAGTGCCCAGGCAGAAAGGGACGTGGGGGAGTGGTGACAGCAGCTGGACATGAGCCAGCAGTGTGCCCAGGTGGCCAAGAGGGGCTATGGCTCCTGGCCTGGATCAGGAATGGTGTGACCAGCAGGAGCACGGAGGTCATTCTGCCCCTGGACTCAGCACTGGTGAGGCCACACCTCGAGTGCTGTGTCCAGCTCTGGGATCTCAGTTTAGGACACTGAGTGCTGTGTCCAGCTCTGGGATCTCAGTTTAGGATGGACATTGAGATGCTTGAGCACATCCAGAGGAGGCCATGAGGCTGGTGAGGGGCTGGAACACAAACCCTGTGAGGAATCTGAGGGAGCTGGGGGTGTTTATCCTGGAGAAAAGGAGACTCAGGGTGACCCCATCACTCTCTACAGCTCCCTGAAGGTGGCTGTGCTCAGGTGGGGTTGGGCTCTTTCTCCAGGCAGTATGGACAGAAGGAGAGGACACAGCCTTAAACTGTGCCAAGGGAAGTTTAGGTTGGATATTAGGAAAAAGTTCTTTACAGAAAGAATAATAAAGTACTCCCCTGCCTGGGGAGGTGCTGGAGTCACCATCCCTGGATGTGTTTAAACAAAGACTGGATGTGGCACTGGGGCCAGGGTTTAGTTGAGGTGTTGGGGCTGGGCTGGACTCGATGACCTTGAAGGTCTCTTCCAACTCGGTGAGTCCGTGAATTCTGTGATTCTGTGAGCAGCAGCCAGAGCAGCAAGGGGGCACAGATGTGCACAGATGTGCTCAGCCCCCTCTGTGCATCCTCCGTGTCCCTCGCAGGGATGGAGATGTCCCTTGTCCTCCCCTGAGCCCCATGTGCACTGGGCTGTGCAGGGGACCAGGTGATGAGGGTGCTGGGGCTGGGTGTCAACCACAGCAAAAGCTCTTCATCCCACAGCCACAGGGAATGTCCCTATGTCCCCTCTTCAGGGGAAGCAGGAGCTGCTCCAGCCCTGCTCTGAGCACAGGGAAAAGGAGCTGGAAGTTCCTTAGTTCTCCTCCTCGGGCAGCTCTGCAGCATTCCCAGCAAAGCTGGTGCTTACTCCGTGTGCTGCTGTGGTTCCTGCTGCAGGGGAAGAGCCCAGGTGGGATTCAGACCCCCCCTACACCTGTCCCCTGGGCTGCAGAAGGTGGCCTGCAGTGGGGATTTGGCTGACAGGACACTCAGGTGGCACAGGGGACTCAGCCAGCCTGGGAACAGCAGGCACCCTGAGCCAACTGGGCTGTGCCACCCCCATCACCACCACATCTGGCAGGGAGAGGAAACTCTGAAAAACATCCCCTGGGGGATTTTCTTCCAAAGAGGAGAGGTGCAGGACTTGGCTGAGCATTAGGTATTTTATGGAAGCACTTGGGGTTGCCCCATAAATAGCAGTGGCAGCAGTGGTTTGAGAGAAGCAGGACTGCAGCAGGGATAGTTCAAGGACACAAGGGAGGACAGACTGGTAGGAAAGAGCAGCATTTTATTTATTACACAGCACAGCTGGAATAAAGAAGCCAAGCTTTCCACTCTATCTGATAAATCATGTTCTTGGGATGTGGGGCTGTAAACCTCAGGCTTGGAGCTGACAACTGGTCCAGGGAAAGTCTGTCCATGTGGCAACCAGAAGGCAAAGGCTTCCAGCTCCCAGCGAAGTGGCAACTTGCTTGAGAGGAGAAAGGTGCTTCTTGGGATTTTGTGAAGAACAGGAGATGAAATAGTATTGCTGAGCCTATCCAGAAAAAAACAAAACAAAACAAAAAGAAAAAAAATCCCAAAACACAACAAAGCAGGCAGTGATCTGGATTTTAAAGAAGATACAGAAATCAGGATAATATAGAAATCTCCTCTGAAGTCAACACACAGTTTCTCAGCATATGCAGGCTGTACACTCGCCCAAGAAGCCTGGGAGCAATAAGTCTATGGTCTGACCCCAGCTCAGCCAGAAATTAGCCCAGACCTGCGCTGGAAATGACCATAACTCACCAGCCCATCTCCCAGCATCCATAGGAAGCTGCTTAGGCTCCTCTTATGATTTCTCTTTAGTATAGTGAATTTTTCAATATCTATGGCTGACTGTAATCCCCAGTTTGCCTGTAAAACCAGCCTTTGCCTTCTTACTGCCTTATTACACCCAGCATAAATCAGGAGGGGTGGTGAGACAGGATTGATAAGGAGGATTTATTATGCTTGAATAACCATCTATAACCACTCATTGCTGAGTGACTCCCCCTCCCTTCCCTGGAGAGCAGCTGCTGCCAGAGCACAGTGGTGTTCAAGTGTGAACAGTCAATCAGCTGGGGCTGGGGAACCTCATTCACATCCTCGTTGTGGAGAGAGGGTTGGGTTTGATGCCTTCAGCTTTAACTTTCCTGTTTGCAGGTTCTGTGGTGCCCAGGGGTGCAGCTCTGAGCTCACAGTCAGTGTCACTCAGCTCTGCACACAGCAGGGACACAAAACAAATCCTTGTCCTGCTGCACACCAAGGACAACTTTCAGCCCCAAAGCACAAACAAGGGTGGGCTGGAGGGAGGGACAAGAAGGATGGGACCTCACAGCCTGCAGCTGGAATTGGACAATTAAACCCCAATATGCAAAAGGACCAAAACTTCTAAAAATATGAGACTTCATGACCGTTTGTCCATTTTGTGACCATTTTGGGTCCACCTTGGGTGCAGCCCTGGCCAGGCTCTGTCCTGCCCAAGGTGGACCCTTAAAGGCATTTTAATAAATACCTACTTTATTCTCTGGCTCTGTCCAGTCTCTGTTCCAGGTCAGCCTTCCAAGGCAGCAGGTTCCCCTGACCATGGTTATTACAGGATGGATTAGAAGGGTTGGGTTGGAAAGGACCTTAAGGATCATCTCATTCCAACCCCCCCACCCCCAACGGGCAGGAACACCTTCCACTGGAGCAGGTTGCTCAGAGCTCCATCCAACCCAGCCTTGGACACTTCCAGGGATGGCAGTGATACCAAAGGAAGCATCTCTAAACAATTTTCCCTGTCCCAGAGATGTAGAGGTTGATTTAGAGGTGAAAAAGCCCTGAGGTGGGGGTCTGTCATCACAGGTAAGGAGCAGAGATGTGCAGAGCTCAGGTAAGGATGCTCCAGAGCACATCATGTGCTGTGCATGGGGAGCTCAGTGTGGCCAGAAATTGCATTTCACCCACAGCAGGCACTCCTCTCCCTTTTTGGCTTGCTGTGCAGGCAGAGCAGTGCAAACCAACTTCCTGGGAGCCTGCTGGGGGTCAGCATCCCACTGGGAACACCAGTGCCTGTCTGCTGGATGGGAAATTCGGGGTGGGAATCAAGCCCAGTTGTCACAGGGCAGGTGTCCTCCAAGGGACACAGACAGGAGGTCAACACATTTGGTGTTTTTTTACAGAATTATTGCCGGGGAGTCGGGTGACATTTTCCTTCTGCTGCTAAGTTTAGAGAGTAATTGTTGTGCTGCTTGTTTGGGTATTTTTTTTATTTATTTTGCAGTCCTGCTGTCTGGGGGCCTCATTTGGATAATTTTTTTTCGGGTCCTGGCTAATAATGACGTCATGTCAAACCAATTCATCCTGCTGGACCGAGAGTGGGCTTTGTAGTCATGGTAACTTTTGATTTGGAGGCTGGCAGGAAGGAGACAGGTAAGTGCCTGAAATTGCCATATTTCAGCATGGTTTCAAATGCCTCCGACGTCTGAGGCCCATTTGCCATAAATGAAATTTCAAGCCTCGTTGAAGGACTTTGTAAACAAAATTCATTTATTGCCCAAAGAGAATGGAGGGGGATTCAGTTGCACAAAAATACTTTCGGGAAAAAAAAAAATTAAGGTTTTATGAAGCACTCGACAAAATAATGGGAGTTAAACACAAGCAGAATGTGCTAATGCTGTTTTGTTCCCCAAAACCCAGCCCTGGAGAGAAGTGATCCTTTCCCTGTGAGGACACAAAGTCCAGTGGCTCTCAGGGCTGCTCCAGTAAGGCAACTTTTGTGCTGGGGGAGGTTAATGAAGAGGGACAGAAGCAGCTCTGATGGGAGCAATTTCTAATTAGTTTCAAATGCATCCCCCAGAAGTGTGCTGTGTTCTACCCAGTCTGAATCAATGAGCCTCTCTGCTCCCAAAATTTGGGTCAATGTGTACTATATTAGTCAAAACACTCTGGAAGCCGAGATATTCATTCAGAGCTGGGTATCAACATGGTTGTTTGGAGCTGTGATTCTGAGTGCTTGTGGCTTCTCTGGAAATCAAACAGGGATGATGATTCCCTCTGGATATAAGTTAGTCTGAACTGGGGCTGTAGGGGCATATTTCCAGCTAGGAAGCCCTGGGCTTCTGAAGAAAGGTTTCCAGTTTGGAGAGGCTGTGTAAAATCAGCAAAAGCTGTACAGAGCTGATTTCCTTTCCTGAGTGAAAGGATCCCAAAGGCATCCCGGGAAAGGCAGCGCTCAGCATTTGGCATCTGGATCCAGCCAATGCTCTGGGGTTGGAGCCTTTCATTCTGCAGCCCCCGAAATGTTCTCCAAGGGGACATCCAAGGTCTGTGAGTGCAGTTTGGCCAGTCACGGTGTGAAAGGAGAACCTGGTGAATTGTTGTAGCCTTTATCCAAACCCTCTCCAGCATCATTTATATATTCCCCTGCAGTGCTGTGTCTCTCCCTCTGCTTGGAACAGGGTGGCCATTGGGGGAACTTCCCTCCAAAGCTAAAACAATCCCCTGGCATTTCAACTATGGCATAGAAAATGTCATTTTCTTCAAGGCAGGTGGTAAGAGAACCTCTTTAAGCTCGGCTGTAACTGGTAGTTTGGGGAAGGAGGGAAGGAGATAATGAGAGAAAAATTAAATGTTCAAAGTCAGTTTGGGCAGGGCTTGGAGCAACCTGGTGTGGTGGCAGGTGGTCCTGATGGAACTAGATGGTCTCTAAAGTCCTCTCCAACCCAAATCAGTCTGTGAGTCTGTGATTTTTATGAAGCCCAGGCGTGTCTGCAGAACTCCTCAGCCCAGATGCAGCCTGTTGAGCCCCACAGCTGCTGCAGGGAGCAGAGGCACCAGCTGGAGGATGTTCAGGATGTGGCTCAAGCAGAGAATTGCTGCTGGTGCAGGGATGGGCAGAGCTGGAACTGTTCTGGGCTGGTTCAGGATTCTCCTCCAGCCCTGTGGATGTTCAAAGCCCTTGCTGGGAATTACAAAGGAGATTTCCCCCAGCAGGATGGAGTGTGGTGGTGAGGAGGGAGTTCTGAGCAGAGCCCCAAACTGGGCCGTGCTTCTTGGGCTCCCAAGGAGCCTGTGCCTGAAATAGAAACATTTTGGAAATAGTGGGAAAGGAGGGGGTTTGAATGGCTCCAACCCTTCTCTCCATGTGATTTTTCTCAAACCTTCAGAGCAGTTGTTGCTTCTTTCGGTGCCAGAAGCTATTCGAGGAACTTGAAGTGAATTTTTGCACCACTTTAGGTGCCTGGAAATTGCATTTACTTAAAGGAAATAAGTCATTTGCTGGGAACACATCGTCCTGCTATGCAAAGGAGAAAAGGCAGGTATTCCTAAAATGAAGCCAGTGTCAGTGTGGTGTTTGCTGGGCTCCCACTCTGCGGGCACTAAACTGAGAGAGCCCAAAGCCTTATCTAAAAAGTGTCTGCTCTGTGCTAGCACTCAAAGAGCAGATGGTCCCTGTGATCCTGAGCTCTCCTCCACTCTCCTGCACCTCACAGATCTCACCAGAGCACTCCCCCAGCTATCTGTGGTGCAGGGACTTGCCTGTAGGAGCCTCAGCCTTGTGTTTAAGGATGTTCCCCTTTTGTGAGGGAGCCTCTCACTGCTCTCTGCAATTTCCTGGGGAGGGAGGAGCTGAGCTCTTCTCCCTGCGATGGGGTATGGGGGAGAGGCTCACAGCTGTTCATGGGGAGGTTCAGGGTGGACATTAAGGGAGCGTTTCTTTCCAGAGAGAGTGGTGAAACACTGGAACAGCCTTCCTGGAGAGCTGGTGGATGTCACAATCTGTCAGTGTTTCTGAGTTCTTTGGAAAACGCCCTTAATAATTATTTTTACCTTTGGTAGGCCTTGAAGTGGTCATGGAGTTGGACTAAAGGATCATTGATGGTCCCTTTGGACTGGAAATCTGTGATTGTAAAAACTCCTGATGGGTTGTTCTATGATTTGGTCTTGAACTCACCTGTGACCACAGAAAGTTTCATGGTTTTATTGTGGTAAATTTAATTGTAATAAAACCACTTTATTTAGGTTTGGGGGCTCTGGTTTTCCCTTCCATTTGATGTCTCCATGCGTGCTTTCATTAGAAGAGCAGTGAAACCCTTGGTCTCTGCCCATCCAGTGCCTGCCTCACACTATAATAGACACGGATTTTATGCACTATTTAAAGAATCACAGGATGGTTTGGGTTGGAAGGGACCTGAAAGATCATCTCATTTTAATCCCTGTGGGCAGGGACACGTTCCACTAGACCAGGTGTTATCCCAATTTAAACCCCTCAGTCTTGGGGGCAGGGGGAGCCCAGGGCTGTGCTCAGTGGCATCCCAGCCCAAAGCCCCAGAGCAGGAGCTGAGTGTGCCCCCAGCTCTGGGCAGAGCTCACCCTGACCCTGACAGGCTGCAGCCACAACCTCCAGGACTTCCTCAGCTCCTGGGAAGAGCCGCAGGAGATCAGAGCTGGGCTTGGGCAGTTCTGTGCCGTGTGGAAACCTGCTGAAAGGGAATTTCCACAGGACAGAAGCAGGTTTCTGTAACTGGGGGGAGATGAGAGCTGCCTGGGGGCAGTGACAGTGCCTGGAGGTGCTGTCCCTCTGCTGACCCAGCTCCTCTGCTCTGCTGGGGCTGTCACTGCTCTGGTGAGGCTTTTCCCCCTCTCTTTGCCCTTGCTCTCTCAGCTGGGGCTCTCCAGCTCGAGCTGAAGGATTTCCATTGCCCTGCTCCTGATTGCTGCCTGCCAGTCATGCCCAACTCCCGTGCAGGGGGTTCTAAAGATGTAGATAAATATTTCTTGAGAGCAGAGTTCACTTTATTAGTGATCAGCACAGCTTTTCAGGGACAAAACACGGATTTAGAGCTTAATCCTTGGCTCCTGCTGTGTTGCAAGCTCTCTCTAAAACCTTTATGGACACCAAGGCCATTTTGGAGTTTCAAAGTTAAACAATCCCTCTCTCCCCTGCATGTGAACGCTGGGAGGATTAGAGAATCAAAGCCCCAGTTCTGAATTTATTCTGGTTCTCAGGTGTCTCCCTGCCTCGAACCTGCTCGTGTGGCATGACTCCAAATCTTCCTAGCTGATTTCCTGTGCTCAAAACTAGAGCTGGTCAGGGAAAATCAAAACAATCACAACCCTCCTGATGCCTGAATGTGCTGTAAACAAAAGGGACAGTGAATTTGAGCATAAATAAATGTTAATTTGGGGTTGGGGTTTTTTTTGGAAGCTTTTCTTTTATTTGCCATCTGCGATTCTGCTGATTAAAAAAATCATCCCATCATCTGATCCAAGACAGCAAAGGTCTGGCTGGGGCTTGGCTGCCTCACTCTGTGGCACAGGGGTCACTTTGGAGGCAGATGAACCCTGTTGTTAATTTGTGCCCAACAGGCTGAAAATGGCTCATCAAAAGTATCAAGCAAAGAGCTAAAAATCTGCCAGGGAGAATTCAACAAACGCGGGCAGACCCCAGTGCAGGGTTCGTGTCCCCGTTAAATGTGGGAGCTCACATCAGCAAAGCCCTTGCCTGGAATTTCACTTTTCCTGGCCTTGCCTGAAGTTCTGGAAATATCCTCCAACCACAGTAATTTAATGTTGGAGAGAGAGAGAGAAAAAACACAAAAGATGGCCAGTAAAGTAAATGTGTGAGGAAGAAAAAAAAAATAAATCAGTGGGCAAAAGGCTTTGCTCTGCCAGCAGTCATTCAGGAAGCCACAATAGCTGCTCCCTCCTCATCCTGAGCACCTCAGCCCTGTGAATTTGTGGTTATTATCTCGCCTGGACCAGACTGGTGTTGACAAACAAAAACCCCACGTAAGCTTTGATTTTCCGTGTGCGCAGGGACAGGGGGAAGCTGTCCCCTGCCCCTCGGTGCCTGCTGCTCTCACAGCCCTTGCTCTGCTTTATTCCCCTGGAACAAAGACCTGAATGGTGGCTGAGGAGAAATTAAGGGGTTGAAAAACTATCAGAACAATTGGGCACGGAGGAAGAGTGCAGAGGGAGAGCTGAGGAGTCCTTCAAGGGCTTCTGAGGTTTGGGAGGTTTGGCTGGTGACGCAGCAGGGGCTCAGGAGAGGACTGCAGAAAGCCAGGAGTGGTGGTGGCTGCTGCCATCAGCTGTCCTGTGCCTGGCTCTCCAGATAAAGGAACCTGACAGCAGAGGTTTGCTTGGCTCCACTTCTCCATCCTGAGCTGCCCTGGGAAGCAAATCCCAGCCCTGCCAAGGGAAGGGGGCAGTGAGAGACTGGAAAGCAAACAGAGAGGGCAAAGGAAACTCATGAGAGCTGACTGAAACGTGGAGGGCTCAGGAAAAAGGAAGAAGAAGTGTCCATGCACCTGGCCCTTTCCTCAGCATCTCTGTGGGAAGATGAGAAAAGAGGCACAGCAGGAACCTGGCTCCACCTGCCGTGGCCTCTTCTAAAATGGGCTGTCACCCTGCAGAGCTCCCACCTTATTTTCTTGGGCAGGAAATTTTCTGAGGAGCACAATGGCTGCTGAGAGCAGCGCAGAGTTCCTTGGTGCTAAGGGCACATGCTGGAGATGAGGATTGTTCCTTCCATTACACGGCTGGGGAGCTGAGCACTGAGAAATCCCCCGCAGGCTCCAATCAAGATACTTCAGAGCTGCAAACAGCCCCAGACCACGACATCTCTCAATGGAAAATGCTGCTTCTTGGGGTGGGATGAGAGGCTGAAAATCTCTAGGGCACCTGGATGGCAAAAAATAGCATTGGAGAACAGAAAAACCTACCGAGTCAAGTCACTGTCATTAATTTAATGTGTGTTGGATGTGCTGGGAGGCTGAGTGGTCCATAGGTTTCCCTTCTGTGCTGCTGTTCCCAGAGCACTCTGTTTATTCTTTAGCCCAGGTTTGGAGAAAAGCTTTTATTTCCCCAAAATCAGCCTTGGTGTCAATGTAAAATGAGATCATTACTTTCTTGCTGGCAGAGTGGTGTGAAACAATGGTGACTCAAAAAATAGTAATCTCTATAAAAACCAAGGCCTGCTCTCGCTTGGCAGGTGTTATTTATTTTTCCCTAGCAGAGGGAAGAAGAAACTGTGGCTGGAATCTCCAGTTGGCTTCCCAAGATACTACTGTGACATTTTAATGATCTAATTCCCCTCGAAGGTGGCATTTTCGCTTGTTCCCCTGACCTATCACTGTACACTCGTTGTGAAACAAACTGTCTGCTATCAGCGCTGACATCTCAGGCTCAGAGGAAAATAAAATACAGTAACTATCTGTGAGACCAGTGCTGTGAATGGACTCTTCCCCCTGTAAATCCTTACGAGGCCAGGGGCTCTTTGGGACCATGTCAGTGGCACTCACCTTGGCAGAGGCTGTGACTGGGGCTGTGGGATCTCCTGGCCCATTAACACTCTGTTCCACTCATTAACACTTGGCTGAAGTCGTTGTCCATGCTGGGAGACCCTTCTTTCCTCTGTCTGACTTGTTTGGAGAAGTCAGAGCAGGCAGAAATGTTGTTTGTGATGGGCTTGGCTTGGATGAGGTGCCCTTCCCCACAGCCAGGCTCTCCTTCCTGCTCTCTGGAGAAAAACTGGTTCACGCTGGTGTAAAATGCGTGCAATGAATAACACAACTACAGCAAAATAGTTTATGTAAAGCACTGATGTGGGAGAAGTTTCATAAGAGGTTTCATACCTCAAAAAGGCCTTTTGTCAAAAATAGAAGCATTTTCTGTGAGGGGAAAAAAAAAATCAAGTTTCTTGCACAGTCTTCCTGTCGTGCTAGCTGCCATGGAGACCTCCTTTCCTCCCAGAGTGCAAGATGCTGCTCCAGCCCTTCTGTGAGCAGGACAGAGAGCAGAGGCAGCCCTGTGGGGACTCACTGGGCTTGGGACACCAGCTGCAGGTCCCAGGGTCCTGTGACACAGCCCAGTGAGGTGTTCCAAGAGGAGCAGGGGCTGCTGATTGAGTCCTGTCTGGTGGGACACAGCCCAGGGACATCAAATTAATGCCCAGGGACACTGAGCTGCCAGTGTCCCCTGGGAGGGAGCAGAGAGGAAAAACTGGCTGGGAAAATGTGTGGGGAAACATCCACCTCTGCCAGGAGAGTGGGACAGACCAAAACTCTGGGTGCAGGTGCTGCTGAAGCTGCAGGAGAACGCTGACACCCAGCACCAACAGCTGGATCTCCTTCCCCTGGGCAGGGAGCAGGGACACAGCAAAACCCCAGAAAGGTGACAAACCAGTGCTCCTGCTCCAGAGGGGCAGAGCAGCTACAGGGACAGGAATCCAGGCAGGGAAACCAGGCCATGGGAGTCAATGCAAATGACTTTGATCACGGAGTTTCAAGCCCATTTGCTCTGTAGGAAGCAGGGCTGTCAGCAGGGATAGGCAGTGAGAGGGGTGGGATCTCACAGCTCGCAGCATGAGATGAAGAATGTGGCAGATGCTTTTTTTTTTTTTTTTTTTTTTTCCCTCCCTTAGCTTCAGAAAGCCCTTGGCATCACTTTAGGGGTTCAGAGGGGGCTGATTTCAAGCTCCAGCCCCATGCCCCTGCTCCTCTGCCCAGCTAAGGGCCAGCACTCTGCGCAGTGTTGGTGTTGCTCCTGCAGGGCAATGGGATGGACTCCAGATGGGATTAGGGATGGAGCACCTGGATTTGGGCAGGAAACCCCAGGAATGCCCTGGGAGGTGCCTGGTGAAGCAGCAGAGCCCCTCCAGGAGCCACAAGCAGCAGCAGGGGAAGGGAGAGTGGCACCTGCACAGGGCTCTGTGCCCGCCCTGGGGACAGCTCCAAAGAGGAAAAGCTCCAGTTATGTCACTCATCATTTCTAGGCATTTTTAAAAAGAAATCCCTCTGGGGCAGAGGCTCTGTTTTCATTCAGAGCTGCACATCATGGGATGTGTGCCTTTGCTCTAGTTTCTGAGTGCCACTGTTGTTGTAGGTTAATTATCATTAGTAATTATTCATCACCACTCACAGAAAGGCTTTTCCCTGCTGGTCAGGAGTCACACCGAGCATTAACAGCTTTTTTTTCTCCCCTGCAAACCCAGCTCCAGTTTGATTCAGGGGCTGTTCTGGTCTTGGCAGATGTCTTGGAGCCTCACAGCCCCTTGGAAGGTGGTCAGGAGGAGCCTGGGTTGTTGTCTTGCCTGGCAACTTTTTATTTTTTAACACAATTTAAGCATGGGGAGCTAAATTCTCTCCAGGAGAAGTGCTGCACAGACTCTCCTAGACTAAGTCTTGTTGACTTTTTTTCCTTCTTTTAATAAGTTTCTGATGCAGTGAAACAGCTGAAGAAAAAAAAAAAATCTGATGATGCATCCAGTGGCAACACATCACTTTTCAAAGACGTAGCTGAAAAAAAAAACCCAAGTAACTGTAGCTACTGCATTCCCCATAATCGAAAAATAAAACCAAGGTGAAGCCGAGGGAAGGAAAGTGGTGGCATCAGGATGTTTCTGCTGGGGAAGGAGAGACCCCAGTGGCCTGGTTGTCACTCAGCCATGGGCACAGCCATGAGCTGTGTCCCCTGGCAGAGGGATGTCACGAGTGCTGCCACTTCCAGTGTTGGCCTCTCCACAGCACTCTGGGGCTGGTTTATTTTTTCCCTCGCGGATCCAGCAGCCAAGATCCTAAAGCAGGTCAGGCATATGGGATCATGGCATGAGCAAACTCGTCTTGAGCTCCAGCTCAAATTTACAAGGAACTCAGTTGCCATTTCATCTTTTAGGGTTGGTTGTTTTTTTTTTTTTTTAACTCCCCCTCTTCCAACTCCAACCAAACCCCAAACACAAATTACGTCAACCAGGCGCTTTCCTGGCGCCTGCAGCTGCTCAGCAAAAATTGACTTTTCCATCAGCACTGCTGCTGGGAGCACCAACCTGGCAGCTGAGCACCAGGCCTGGTTGAAGCTTTGCTTTTCCCCCATTCCACAGAAGTTCAGCAGGTTCGGAGCATCCCAGATGTTGGGGAAGATGAAGCAGGGAAACCTTGTAAATATAATTGCTTAGCAAAGATTCTGAAAATATGAAACATATAATAGAAATAGAAATGAAAGCTGACTTTGAGTTGTAGGATACTGAGTCTTAGTTCCTATAGAACCTGAAAACAATAGCCTAGCTAGCTGAAGGAGAATCTCTTTTGATTGAACAATCCCTTTCTGCTGGCTGAGGGATCCAAAGGTCAATGTAGCAAACCAGAAAAGTCTAAAGAGTAGTTTTAGAGTTTAAAATAGAACACAGTATGGTGATATAGTAGTTCTTATAGGCTGGATGTAAATTCTATAGGATTTTGTGTCTTGGTTGGTCACTGTAAAATAGAATATTCATCACAAAAGGAGATATAATGGATTGTAACAAGGACCTTTTAGCCCTACTCTTGCTCTCTTCCCCCTGTGCTCTGACCCCTGCCCTTTGCTCTCTCTCTCCCTTCTCTCTCAGCTCTCCCCCTGCTGTTCTCTCTCCCTCTCTCTTTGGGGCTCCCCTCCAGCCCAGGCTGGTGGCTGAAGGCAGGACCCTTTTACCCACGGCCCTGCAATAAACCCACCTGTTCTAGAATATACAGGCTGGCAGAATTCCTTGTCCCAGCCATCCATGGATTCGCCTGCACCAGACTCAGCGAATTATCGTGTGACAAAGCCGCGGGTTTCTCGGGAAAATTCCGGCCCCTTTAATTGGGCCAGCTGTTAAGAGCTGAGTCGCTTTCAGATGAGCACAGCTCTTAAAACAGCTTTGATAGCTGCTCGTTGCCTTTCTTGTCTGATTATTTGGGCTTAGTATCTCCCTGCGAGCTGAATTAAAAAAAATAATTAAAAAAAAAAATCCACTTTGCCTGTTTCATCTTCCTCTTCTCTTTGCCCAATGTTATCTCCTGCCCCTCCTCCTACTTCAAGGAGACTCTGTCAGTTTGAATTTGACCCTAAATCTGAGCTTTGCAAAAATTAACGGGTAGAGCATTTCAGATTAAGAGAGTATCTCTTCCTCTCTGTTTCTCTCTCTCCTTCTCGCTCTCTCTCTTTTTTATTTTTATTTTTAGCCCCCCCAGGGTTCACAAATGCTGTTGAGAAGTCTACGTAAACATTTGCCTTGTTGCTTTTACATGGGAGATCCTGCCAAGAAAATTAACGGGGCCTATCTCCACAAAGGGAGAAAACTCATTTCCTTCTGATGGGGGTACTGAGAGACTCACTGGCTTTCGGTAATGACTTTGTTTTTAATTTAATTGCTTTTTTTCTTTCCTAATCCCACATACATTTTTGCCATTTAGCAAAGGAAGTTGAAAAAAAGCATACGAAGGTTCCTAAACAGCTAATTCAGTCTCAGAGTCTGTGAGCTGGAAATTTTATGTCCTTAGGGAGCCTTGAGGGCTTGACAAAAGCTCTTGATAAAACGAGAGAGAATCTTTCTCTGATCTGCTGGGAGTTCCCACCAAGCACACCTTGCTCCCCACGTGGCAACAGGAGACCTGGAGCCTGTAATGCCCTGCAATACACACTGCAGATAGGAAAATTGCTTTGGAGCAAAGTGAGGAATGGATTAAATTTGGTTCATATTGAATAATTTTTTTTTCTTTTTTAATATGGCTTTCCAGCGAAAGAGGAAAAATGAAAAAAATTCATCTTGTCATTTCAGTATGTTGTTCAAACCAAAACAGTGGTTCTTTTTCTGTTCCTTTATTTAAAGAAAGTCAAGTTTTATATGAACAATGGTGTGCTGAAGTGGAAAAACTTGAAACATTTAATTTAGAACATGGATCGATGAAACATTTTGGCATTCTTAAGCAGAACATTTTAGTTCAAAACAGGTAGGGGGAAAAAGTGCTTTGATTGCAGCTGGTTTTGCTTGGACTGTGGTTTCGTTTGTCTTTCTTCTCGTTTAAACTAATTGCCAAATTCTGCCTATATTTGCCAATTAATTTGATGCCCCAGGACTCGGTTGTTCACCAGACTTGCGGTTCATTTGAAATGAAAAATCTTTGCTCACAAATCATGTGCATACAAGGAGCTAATGAAGGTCCCCTGACTTCTGGCTCCTGATGTGCAGGGGTTTTTTTTTGGTTCTGCCTCCTGCCAATCCCCACGGGCAGTTCTGCTGCCGTTCCCAACTCAGGAAAACCCGCGCAGACAGCAGCACCCTCCTGGTTTTCCTCACCAGAAAAGGTGCCCAGGACCGATGGAATTCACACCATATTCTGTTTGGTGTCTCCAGCTGCCAACCGCAGCCCCATCCCTGGGTGGCAGAGGGATGGAATTTAAATCGAGACAAGTTTCTATTTAGAGCTGGGGGTTGCTCCTTCATCAGATTACGCTGGTTTTAAGTAGGTCAGGCGGGAGACCCGAGATCTCCGAGTCCCCTTCAAAGGCATCCGTCCGTCACTTATTATTCCAGGCATTTCCCTTTCTCCCTGCCTTCCCTTCACAGCCCTTTGTCGCTGCTGCTGGGCTGTGCTGGCTCTCTCTGTCCTTCCCAACACTCCTTCCTTTCATTGCCTTCCCCACTCCTCCTCCTCCTCCTCCTCCCTGCTGGCTCTGGGACAACCCTGGGGACAGCGGTGGCCTCAGCTGTGTCACCGAGCCAAGGGGCACCCAAGGCCACTGCTCTGGGGTGCAGCCAGGCAGAGGGGAGGCTCCTGGTGTGGGGTCACTCCCTCAGCTGGGTTTTTAACCTGGGCACACACGGGGTTAGGTACAAGCCAATGATGATAGCAATAAAAACACCCAAAAAACGCAAAAGAATTGCTCGAACCCCCGTGTTTAACCCTACTGTAGGAAATCAATTTCCTGCTCAGCCTGAGAGCACCTGCCTGCTCAGCCCAGCAGCCCTGGCACTAGTCACCCCTTCCAGCCACTTTCCCCTGTAATCAACCCTAATAATAAAGGTTCTGGGCACATCCAGGGCTCCTCCTGCACGCTCCTGGGCTGCCACACAAACAAACGCACACGAGGAGAACACGGGGTGCTGTCACAGGGACGCAGCAGCCCTGTCACCTTCATTACCCACAGAGGCTGAAATCCCCCTCGTTCAGCACGGGCAGGTCTGACAGGGGCGGCTGCAGCAGGGCCTGAGGCTGCTCCTCCAGCAAACACTTCAGAGCGCATCACGTTGTGTTTGCCCAGCTGACTGGGGTTATCTGAGTGCTCGTAATTACAGATTTTTTTGCGGGGTGGTGGCAAGGACCTGGCACCTGGGAGAAGAGGGGCAGTGCCCTGTGTCACCCATCCCAGCCTCCCAGGCTCTGCTGGGGCTGGGGATGGACCACCCTAATGTGTTCACCAGCCAGAACCACCGTCAAGTCCTCCCCACCAGGAGTTTTTTGAGCCATATTCTTTGCTCACTCCCAGTCTATTACGTTTTTCAACTCTCGGTGGAATTTTTTTTTTTTTTTTTTTTTTTTAACTCAAGTCCTCCTTCAAGCTGATCACAAGGGAACGCTGAGTGCTTGTTTTTTAATATTCTGACAGGTGCTATTTTGCTATTTGCTTGTGATGATTCAGGACATTTGCATGTCTTTGTCCTTAATTAAAAAGCACTTCACCCTTGCTGCAGGGGTATGGAAGACTTTGCTTGATCTAGTCATTTTGGGGGACTTTTAATCAACATATCCACTCTGTAGATGCGGGTGCCTCTCTGAGAGGGGGGTGAAGCAGTGTGGAGAGCTGCGTGGGTGTAATTATGGCTCACTCTTTTTTTGTTGGGGGGTGGAGGGGAGAGAGGAGGGTGAATTTTTACTGCGGTTGAAAGGCATTTTCTAACACCCTCGTGGAAGACAGGAGTCCCCAGTCCACCAGGCACATGGGCAATGACAAAGGCAAAATTTGCTGCAAAGGCTGGAGCTGGCAGAGCTGCCTGGGGAGTCAGCACTCTGCCTCCCTGACACAGGCTCTGGCCAGCAGCCTGCAGACAGACTGACAGACTGTCCCCCAGCCTGCAGCACCTTCTTGAGAGCCCACCCTGCCTGCACAGACAGGAGCTGGGCTCAGCTCACTCATCTCTGCAGGGCAAACCCCCGGGGCTGGGCATGTCCCTCTGCAGCGTGTGGGTTTGTGCCCTGTTTTCTGCACTGGGGTGCATTTGGAGCATGCCATGGGTGATCCTTGGTCTCCTCCAAACACAAGCGTTCCTTGCAAGGTGAAAAGGCAGCGCTTTTCACAGCAGGGCCTTTTTAAACGGCAGCACGTGTTGCCTTGGGCTGTCAGGGAGGCTCAAAGTGAGTTTGGAGGAAGGGATTCAGCAGCAGCAGCTCAGCCGGCAGTGACAAAGGCAGAGTCTGAATGCAGCTCCCATTGCAGGAACCTCCCAGGCTTTAGGGGAGGGTATTAGGGGAGGGCAGAGCCCTCCAGGGATGTCCCTGTCTGGGGATGAGAGGCTGCTGGCATGGGGGTGCTGCAGGGCAGGGGGATGCAGGGGGGTGACAGGAACGAGGTGCTGTGCTGCCCTGGCTCCTTGCCCTGATGATGGGACCCAGGCAGAGGCATCAGCCCGAGGCAGAGGCAGTTTCTTTGCAGCTGTTCCCACCCGACTGGACCACCCTCGGAGCTGGGGAGTGGGAAGGGGCTGCAGCCTCACCTGGAGGGAGTCACCCAGGGAAAAGCATCCAGCCCCTCCTGTGCTTCTGCTCTGTCTGGCCCTCACCTCCACGGGGAAAGGGGAACCAGCCTTGGGGACCTGAGCCTGCCAGGCAGAAGAGACCCCAGGGAAGGGGCCAAACCCTGTGTGCTGAGATCCCATAACTGCTCTCTGATATCCCAACCTTAACACTTCTATCTCCTCAGAAAACACCAGACTGAAAAACAGCTCCAGCAAGGCTCGGTGTTTATCTGTTCTGCTTTTCCAGGCTGGGGAGCACAGGCTCGAGGGAACCTTTGAAGATTATTTCTCTTCAGTTTTCTGAAGAGACTTCAGCCTCCTCTTGAATCTTTTTATTTTGCCTCCTTTCAACGCATCGGCCCGATTTCTCCGAGACTTAACAGCAATGAACAAGATTAAGATTGGAGCTTAGAGAGTATTAGGAGGCGATCTCTCCTTCCCTGACGTGCTGGCAATTGCCAGATCCCGGTGCCAGCATCCCTCTCTTGGAGAGGCTCTGCGTGTGCAGACGTTTCTGCTCCGATGGCTCTGGGAGCACAGGAGCTGCAGGGCAGTGTCTGCTCCTCTGCACTTCAGCTGCCTCTGATTGCTGCTGGCACAGGGGCTGGGATGGAGAGGGAAACCAGAGGGGACAGGGCAGGTGGGTGCTGGACATGGCAGCACCGACTGTTGGTGGTTTGGTCCGGGTTTGCACACTTTGGGAAGGAGAATTCCAGAGCAAGGATACCTGGGTGAGGCTCACGGTGCCCAGCAGACACACAGCACAGCCCTGTGCAGCACAGGGTTGATGTAGGTCAGTGTTTCACAGGGGATCCAGGAGCTGAGGAACACGGCAGTGCTGGCATTTCTCCACAAACTCCTGCGAGCATGGATTGAGGAACACCAGGATGGGGGAATGGCAGGTCCAGCAATGGACAGACAGCAGCTGGGTGGGGTCTGGGCTGGGCAGCAGCTCTGCCCAGGGACAACACCCTGATGGCAGGATTGTGGAGCTTCCAGTTATAGCAAACAGATCTTACCAAATACCTATCTTCTGAAAAACACAAAATATACATCTGTCTGTAGATATATCCTTAAGTGCATTTTACATCGGTACACATGTGGAAAATTAAAAGAAAATCCTTTCGTTTTGATCAGAAATCCAGAGTCTTGGGGGGCTCTCAGGGCTGCTGTGGGGCTCTGAGTGCTGCTGTGTCCCACCCGGGCCAAGAGAGCATTGAGGAGAGACAGCCCCGTTGATTCCCTGTTCTGGGAGGGGATAACAGCAGCACAGCACGTGCTCCCTTCTCCCTGCATGGATGGTGCTTTGGGGCAGGGGTGCAGCAGGATCTGCCAAGCTGCTCCAGGGGAGGAGCAGGAGCTGCCCCTGCCCTCAGCCAGGCGTGCTGGGGAAGCCAGAGGCTGGGTGGGCAAAGCTGGGTCTGCCAAGCCTGTTCTCAGCTGGTCACTGCCCTGCTGAGCTCTTGCTCTTGGGGTGACACTCAGGGCCATGGTCCCAAGCACTGCCTCCCCTAAAACCAACAAAAACCAGCCCCTCTAAAATATGTCCCTCGAGTTCAGGCATTTGAGAGAGAAAGGTGTTTCCTTCTTTTGCACAGGAGGCACTGGAGCTTCATGCAGGAGGAAATTAAAGAGGCCTGGAAAATGCCTGAGATCTCCCAAGAAGGAAAGAGGCGTGAAGGAACGGGCTTGCTGCAGGCGGCCGTCACAGAGCTTCAGAGTCAGCTCCATCACAAGCAGCACAGAACAGCTCCTGGGACCCCAGATCAGGCAGCACCTGCTGCAGCAGGGGCTGTGCTCTGCCTCAGCTCCGCGAGGAAAGCTCCTTTCCCGGTTTTCTCCGCTTGTCAACAGTCCTGCCTTATCCTCAGGCTGACAAAATGTCAAACTGCCAGCAGAGCACAGAGCCGGGGCGAGAGGAGAGCAGAGAGCACGGCTGGGATCAGCAGAAAGGGGAGGGCTGTAATTGAACATCCACACTCGGACACAGATGAGCAGTTCCCATTATTTACTGGTGTATAAACATTCCCGAGCCAATGTAAAGAGGAGGCATCGAAATCCCCACGCCCCTGGGCAGCAATGCCTATAGGTATTAACAATAAAAGGTAACCGTGCCTCCCTCTCTCCTTTCCTTAAATCCTTCGGGGTCAGCAGGTGCTGATGTGGCCTCGGCTGTGCCCTCAGGGCTGCAGCAGAGGAAGGGCCAGGCAGAGTCACTGCTGCCCACGGGGTTTTGATGGTCAGCACCACCTTCCACGTGTTGGCTCTGCTCTGAATCCCAGCCTGTCCTCTGGAGAGCCCCAAGTTTTTCCCAGCTGTTGAGCAACCCTGGCAGGAATCACTGTGCCCAACGCGGTTTGCATCCCAATGACAGTTTTTGTTGGATCCATAACCTTCCTGGCTGCTTTTCCCCTTCCCCAAACCCCTGTGGCATGGGGTGATAAGGAGTAGTGCACCTCCATCCAGAAGCAGCCATGTTTCTACAGAGAAGAGGAGCAGCTGTTCCTGTTCCTGCAGCTGCACGTCCCCAAAGTTTGTGTCAGCAGTTGCACAGTATTTAAAATAAGGATGGGAGTTATTCTGGGGTCTAAACTACCAGCTCATGGTCCTGTGCTGGACGTGTCACATCGGATGTAGGGATGGCATAGCTGCAAACTCCACTTGAAAAAAGTATTGAAACACCTGGTGCTCAGTTTACTGAGATTTTTCCCTTTTTTTTCTGACAAATGCTGCCAGTTCTCTTTCCCTTCCCAACCTTTCCCATCTACATTTTCTCTTTTTGCATCTCAATCCCTAGGAGAACTGTAACACGTTAAGCGCTGGGTTGGGGAGGGTTTCAGAAAAGCAGAGCCATAAAAGCACAGGAAATGGCACCTTTCCCATCCCCAGGGTGACAGCGAGAGCTCTTCTGACACACAGGATCCGATCACCTAGCATTTGGTGATCTCTTTCCGCTAAGAAACTAATTTTGAAGAGGGACTGCCTGCAATGGGAGGGAAGTAGAGGCTCCTTCAGGCCTGGCACAGCAGCAGAGGATGAAGTTAAAGTTCTCGCTCCCGTCAACGCTCTCATCACCCCCGGGACAGCTTGCACCAGCTCCTGCTACGGCCTGGGCTGTCCTCCCACACCCTTCACTCTCCTTGGAAAATACTCACGTCACATTTGTTCAGCCTCCAAACACTTCTTTTTTTTTTAAATCCGTCAGCAATGCAAGTTCACTCCAGCACCTAAAAACCAAACTGTGCCCTGTCTGCTTCATCTATCATTGCTGTCCATAAAGGTGGGGAGGCAGAGCCCAGCTGAAGCTGTTATTGATGTCATGTGAGCCCAGATACAGCATCTGCTGCTGTCCCTGGCGAGCCTGAAAAAGACAAAACCTGTGTTATGTTGAACAAATGCCCTGGTAGAGTAAACAACTGTTTCTACTGCACAGGACATGCCCCAAGTCAGAGAACAGGGTCAAGCCTTATGCAGGGTTCTTCATCCTCCAGGATGAAAGCGATAAAAGGGCCCACGCACAAGGGGGTTTCAAAAGGACAGCCTCTCCTCAGCTGTCCTTCCCCTCTTTCCTCCAGGTGTGTCAGGAGAGGACCAGCCCCTGCCTTCTGCCAGAGCACAGGGCCCTGGCCATGCGGAGAGGGCTCGGCCTGACCCTGCGCTGCCCCCAGGGGATGCTGTGGCTCGGTGACAGCTCAAGGACCAGTTCGCTGCCAGGAGGACGGACAGCACCAAGGACAGCGGCTCTGCCCGTGCTCTGTCCTCAGCCGTATGACGCGCGGAGTGAGGGAGGAGGGGAAGGCGAGTTCACCTCCATGCAGCCCTTCAGAGCAGTCTGCTGCATGGCCCTGGCACTGCTGCCTGGGAATGCCCTGGCAGCTCCTTGTCCTGGAGTGCCCAGCTCTGCCGGCAGTGCTCTCCAACCTCACCTGTCCCTGCAGAGCCCCGTGGGGTCTGTCTGTGCCTGGGGTCCTGCTGCCCTGCTGCAGGTGCTCCTCCACCCTCGACAGAGACATATCTGTGTGAGGGAGCTCCTGCAAATGCCAGGAGCCTGAGCTCTCTCACAGATGAGCTCCTGAACACCTTGGGATAACGCTTTTCCCCACTCTGATATAGCCCAGAAGCAGAGCAGTGTCCTGAGGTGAGCCCTCTGCACGGGCAAGAGGAGGCAGAGCTTTGCCTCCTGCCTTCCCCTGCTGCTCCAGCCTGAGCCCCAAGCCCACCCCCAGAGCAGGAGCAGGCAACACACACCCCAAAAAAGGGCTCTGAGAGAGCCCAGAGGGGTTTGGAAAGGGCTGCAGATGTGACCAGCCTCATCCCCCACCAGAGCACTGCCATCCTTCAAGGTTTGGGATCCTTGGGCCAGGGCTGGAATTGTCTCCTTGTCTCCCAGAGCTAAATCCTGCACTGAGGACTGCACAACCAAACCCTCATTTGCTGTGGCAGCTTGGTCCCCCAGGCTCTGGGCTCATGAGGACTCTGTAAATAATAGGTTTTATTAGTTTGCTGGTTAAACTGCAATACCAGAAGGGATAAAAAACATCTTGAATAAAACATTGCATCTCCTGTTTAAGTTTTGAATCTCATGACAGTAGACCTCAAAACAAATGTCTCTTCAAAGTGGAAAATAGGGCCTGCTCCCTCCAAAAACATAAGAGCAGGACATTTTGTCCTTCTCGGCTTTTAGACTGAGGGTGGTTTCCTTGGTCAGAACCATTCACTGTGAATTTGAAATGGATTTGTCCCCAGCTGAGCCTATGCTGCTGATAAATAAGGTGTTTGCTTGAAAAGTAGTGCCCTTGCTCTTCAACACCATCAACAGGCTTCATTCTTATCCTTGGTTCCAGGAAAAGACTCAGCACCAGTTACGAAATGAAATCCCTGAAAATGAAGAAGACCAGAGAGAAGAACTGCTGGGAAGCTCCTGGTGCATAAAACTGCCTGGAAGGTGTCCCCAAAACAGCATCATGATTAGGGAATCACAGATGCCCTAACATTTCCCGGCCCATCTGCACTGCTCTGAGCACAGCCCTCCCCAGATTTGTCACTTCTCAAGCAGCAGAACGGGGTAGTCAAAAGAAATCAGTCCTGTGAATTTCCCCACATACCACTTCACATCCTGCGTCTTGAGGGGGAGCTGAAAGCACATATATGAACCCCTGGATTTTTTGTGGCCTGCTCATGACCAGAATCCTTGACAGCTACATCTTCCCTGCAGCTATTCTTGCACCTTTCCCAACTTCAGCTCCATCCGGATCCCTGAAGAACTTCTGGAACAATCCAGTGGCTTGCTTTGAAGCTTAAAGAGCTCTTTCCACCTTCACTGCTGCTTTGATATTCATTATTTACTCTTCTGACATGTGCTTCCTGTAAACTCTGACATCCAGAGCCGGCTTCTTTGCATGAAGTGAAGGCAACATCATCTGTAGCTGCTTGTTCCAGGGAAATTCCATCCCAGAGCCCTGATGCCTGCAGCTGCCTCTTGTGGCTTTGGGGCCGCTCAGATCTCACGCCCGAGGGTTTAAGGTGATCATTGCAGCCATCAGCAAGGGAGAGAGCCTCGAAAAACCACGCGGGTGTGCTGCTGTTACTGCCTGAGTGTGCTCCCGTGGCATTCCCATCGCCGCCGAGACTGGTCCTGGCTCTGGGTGTGCCTGGGGAACGGGAATCTCCTTACCCTGAGCAGCACCAGGGGAGAGCACAGGGGAGATTTGCCCCTGCTCGGGTGGGTAAGGCTGCGACAGGCTCAGGAGTGCGAGCAGAGAGTCAGCTCTCGGTGAAAGGGATGGTCCTGCTCTGGTCCAGAGGAGCTGGGTTTGCCATCAGAATTCCCAGAGCTCCGGGAGGTGCAGGACCAGGTCTGGCCGGGGAGCAGCTCCTGCCCCTCAGCCTGTCACTAAACAATAAGGGACAACTACTGGGACCTCGTGTAGGTCTAACAAAGTTCCTTCTGAGCAGCTCTCACCCAAACCCCCTCAGGAAGGAATCTGTCACTGCTGTTTGCCAGTCGGGTGTCGGCAGAGTGAAGAAACGCCCGAGTGCAGCTCGGCAAAGCCCGACAAGGAAAGAGCCGCAGGCAGGGACCCGCAGCCCACCCTCCATCCCCAGCAGCCCCACAGCTCCTCCCCACACACCCTCCCGCCTGTTTTTGCGGGACAGGACCCCCAACAGGTGGGAAAAGACCCTCTCCCCACTGCATCTTCGCCGGCAGCTCAGCCCGGCGGGGCCCGACGCCTTGCGTAATTTAGCAATAATTACCCACTCTTTCTTTTTATAGACGAACACCCCAACTGCTGTGCATGGGAACGAGAGTTAAAAAAAAAAAAAAAAAAAAAAAAAAAAAAAAAAAGGCGAGTATTAAGAGAAATCAAACGCCTCGTTACGCAGAGGGGAGGCGAGAGCTCCTCGCACCAGCTGACGATGCTCGCTCCGCGGCAGCGCGGCTCCGGCAGATGCGCGGGTGCCTCTGGGCGCTCCCCCCGGCGGCGCTCAGCCCCGGGGCTGCGGGGGAGGCCGGGCCGTGCGCGGGGCGGTAGGAGCCGCCGCCAGCCCCTCCCCGCCGCCGCCGGCCGGACAAGAGATGCCCAACTTTGCGGTGCGGGGCCGAGCGGGCGGCGGCGGGGCCGGAGCGCGGCGCAGCGGGCGGCGGGGGGGTCCCGGAGCCGCCCCCGGGCCGGCCCCGCGCTGAGCCCCGCCGGGAGGGAGCACGGCCGCCGGCCCCGGGGCCGCCGCTCGCCTCGCAGAGATGTCCGGGACGGTGCTGCTGCTCTGCCTGGCCCTCGGGCCGGTCCTGCGAGCCAGGTGAGTCCCCCCCCGTGCCGGCCGGGAGTCCCCCTGCCAGCCTCAGTTTGCCCGTCGGGGCGGTGGGATGGGGTTGGAGTGGCAGCGGGTGTCCCCGGGCTGGCCACGCCGGCTCCGGGCGGATCCGTGCCCCCAGCCGTCCTTCCAGCGGGTCCCGTCGCGGCGGCAGCACCGAGTGCAGCCCGCACGTCCTCTGCACCCCGGGTCCCCTCCGCACGCCGGGACCGAGAGGACATCCCGCTCTCCATCCCGCCGTCACCCCGCTGCCGAATCCTGCCGGGGGCCCGGAGCAGGACCAGAGGGAGCCCGGCACCTCGGGGGGCTCCATCCATCAGCGGGGCGTTTCCATGTGGAGTCGCGGCTGGGTGGGAAGGAGCTCTGGGTCCCCTTCCTTGCGCTCCATCCCCTGGGCCCCCGGAGCCCCCGCGGGGTGTGCAGCCGGGCAGCTCCTGCCCTGCTCTACAGGTTGGGGCAGGTCGTGGCTCTGGGTACCAGCCCAGCCCGGTACCAACCCGGTACCAACCTCGTACCGGCCCGGTACCAGCCCGGTGCCCCCAGCGCGCTGGGCGAGGAGGCCAGCGGAGGCAGGGGCAGGTGGCAGTGCTTTTCCCAGGGCCAGCCGTTCGTAGCGCTTTTCTGTAAACAGCGATAAAAGGGCCCACGCACAAGGGGGTTTCAAGTTCCTTTTTCCTTTTTTTTTTTTTTTTTTTTTTTTTTTTTTTTTTTTTTTTTTTTTTTTTTTACAATTCCTAGCTCTGCTGATGAGTTTAATGGCTGGATGGGGAAAGAACATGTTGTCAGCAGATTGTTACCCCCAGGGCTTGGGGGAAGAGGGATTTTACTGGCTGAAGCTAATTGGCAGAATAAGCCGCCTTAAAGCCGATCAAATCCCATTACAGATGCAGTCAGGGACAGGGAGCATGAATCCTGCTACTAATGGTCTGCCCTGCCAATGCTTCCCGACCCCGGGGGTGGGCACGAAGTCCATCGTGCCGTGGTCCTGCGTGGATTTGCCTTCCCAGGGTCCAGGAGCAGGAGCACTGCTAGTGCCCTGACACCCAGCCTCTGCCTTGCCCTGATAGAAAACCTCCCGGGAGGAGATCCATGCCGGTGGATCCATCCAGGGGGCACTGGAGGGCTGAGAAGGGGCTGAATCCGTGGTGGTCCCGGTTCCTGTGCCCACCGTCCCCTCAGTGCATTGCCACGAGCCCTGCATTTGGACAGGGTGAGTTCTAATCTGCAAGATCACACGGAGAAGCAATTAAGTCATGTATTCACATACCCTTGAGCAGGAATGTTCACTCCATAGCTGCCCTGGCCTCTCCTCTGCCCAGTGTCTCAAGTCTGCCTCTCCCCTGAGCCCTGCTTCGCCAGGAGCAGTGACTGTGGAGGTTGGAGGGTGGACGTGATGGAGTGGGAGAGGAATCCAGTGAAAGGGGGGAAAAGAGGAAGTTATACCAGGGTCTTGCTCTGCATTCACTGCATTTTTCCTGGAGGCAGTTGTGGAGAGTGAATCTCCTCTTCCCTGTTCCTCATGGTAGGTGCTGGGGTGAGGAGCTCTGTTCGTGTGAGCAGAGCTGTGTGTGTGAGCTCTTCTCCTGGTGCAAGCAGCAAGAGCCTTCCCCTGGCACTGGAAAGAGCTGGATGTTTTTGTCCGGGGGATTCAGCCCTCCCCAGACGGTCCCCCCAGCACAGAGGCTCGTTCTCCAGCGTTTCCCAGGACACTGCCTCTGCTGGGACCAGGGCAGCCAACTCTGAGCCCTGAAAGCAGGATCCCTGCACAGCATCCCACCAGAGGCTGGGCTTGGCAGGAACTGTGCAGGTTGGACCACTGGGGCTTCATGGAGTGTGTTGTCAGAGGTAGGAAGATGTGAAATGGGGAGGGGACAGTTGGAGCCCCCTGTTCTTAAATCCTCTGCCTGCTTCTAACTCAGAGCTGTCTGCCTCAACACCCTTGTGCCTACAACCCTAGGAGGCATTGGGATGGGTGACTAGAAGGACACATTAGCATGTGGTAATTAGAATTGACCCCACACTGTTTATCAACCAAGGGAAACGTTGTTCTTGCATTTGGCTGCTCTCTTTTCCTTTGGAGCAGGGAAAGCTTTCAGCTGTGTTTGCAGCAGGGCTGGATACAGCCCCGGGATCTGCATCTGTGCTGGGAGGTTCCTGCCTCAGGGCCACCAGCAGCTCGTGGGTAATAGTGGGTGTGCATCCCAGGCAAGCACCACCAGCTGCCCCAGCAGGCAAGGAGCAGCAGTGTCTTCAAGGGCTCGTGGCACATGTTGCTCTTTTCCTCCTCCTCCTCCTTCTGCCAAGGGAACACCTTGTCAGACAGCTTGGGCACTGGGGGAGGCAGCCAGCCACCAGCTCTTCAGGTGACTTTCCCCAGCAGTGCTTTTGGAAGCCTCAGCCAAACAGGTGTCTGCTGGAGTAAAAGGGAATTAGGGAGCTGAGACACGGCTCTGTCCTGCTGTAATGCCACGGGCTGCCCAGGGAGAATTGTCCAACCTCATCCATACATGTGAGCACATCCACAAGGACACCTCCCTGCCGTGCCAGCCTCCTGCTCAAGGCACCAGCAGGAGCTGCCACGGCCCCAACTCCTCTGTCAAGACCAGGATTTCCTTGCAATGCCCCCAGTCCTGCCCTGCTGTCCCCCCCTGCCCGCACTGTGGCTGTGTCCCAGCCCCATGGCCCTGCTCTGAGGAGGGTGTTCTCCCATCTCAACAAGCAGAGGTGAGGAAACACGGCTCTGCCTTTCCCCCTGGCTGCACAGAGACATATGAGAACTGGCTGTCCCCTGTCACCAAGCCATCGCTTTGTGCCTGGAGATGGAGCTGCCAGGCCAGCGAGTGTTCCCAGCACGTTGGGGATCTCTGCAGGTCTGCAGTGTGACATTTCCATTAGCAGCTGGAGGGGGGATGCACATGTCACCTTAATACCTCTCCTCTGCTATAGATCTTCCCTTCTCAGTTAAAGTGGGGCCGCCAAGAAGAGAGACTGGGGAGGAGGCAGTGGCTTGCAGAGGGTGGCATGAGAGTTACACTCCTGACCAGCAAGGGCTGATGTGTGTCTGTGTGTGCACAGGCACTCAGAAAAAGCATATTTTCTCCAGAAAAAAAACTGGCTTGCTTATGCTAAGATGGCTTAGTATGGTTTAGTCGACTGGGATTAGCTGCATTAGCAAAAAGCATATTTTTGGTAGTGTCCCTGCATCTGTAATAGGGATGCGACTCCCTGGAAATGCTACCACAAGCCTTGGGGTGTTAATCAGTGACACTAAATGGGGGGAAAGCAGAAGACTGAGAGCAGGGTGAGCTCAGCCAGGGTTTGCTCAGCCCCCAAAGGGATGTTTCAGGCTCTGCGGTAGCCTGACAATTTCTCAGAGGATTTTTTGGCAGGGCAGGGGGATGTGCAGAGTTCAGCGCTGGCAGGTGACTTCAAGTAAGGCCAATGGAACACGGAGAAGATGTTTTGGTGTGGCTGTTCCCACTTTGCCAGCGGCAGCCTCCGTCACCCCAAGCTCTGGCAGCAAGGGGAAGCAGCTGGAATCGCTTTCCCTCGCCCTGAGCCGCGCTGCGGGCACATGTCCCCCACCTTGTCGCTGTCAGCAGCGGGGCCAGCCCCCGCTATCAGCTCAGTGCCACTCCGGGGTGGGCTCACGGTGGTCCCCTGTGCCCCTGGCTGGCGCAGAGCTTCTCCTCGCCCGCGTTTGGGAAGCAACACCACAACGAGAGCCCGGCCAGAGAGCGCTGCTCGGATGGCGAAGCGCATCCTCACAGCGCTGCTTAACACTCCTTAAGCACGGCTGGGGAGTCAGACAGGGAACAAAGAGCCGATGTTCCAACACCTAATGCGCGGCGGCAGGCAGCCAGCAGCCCGGCCCTGGGCGGGGGACACGTCCCGGCGCCGCCGAGATGCTGAGAGTTAAAAAGCCACTTTCATGTGCGGGTTTTGAAAGTGGAGAGCCCGATAAATCGCGGCAGCGACGTGTCTTTTAATGGTTTAATTTTTTTTTTCGCCTCTCCTCTCGAGGTGCCTCGGCCGGGCTGCGCCTCGCAGGGCGCTGGAGGGAGATGTGTGTCCGTGGTGCTTGGTGACACCTCGGAGCTGCCAGGCTGCAGCTGGGAAATGTCAACGCGGTGACAGCTCCGGCGGCGAGACCCTCCCGTGTCGCCGGGGCAGGTGACACGCTGACACGGGCAGAAGTGCGGGGGCTGTGGCGGCAGTGGGAGCATCCTCTCCCGCGTATGGCTGTGTCATTCCGGGGACAGCCTTGGGAATGAGCTGCCCAGAGCAGCGGCAGGTGGTTGGAATCTCCCGGGTGACCGTGTGGACCTAATCTAATTAGACGGTTTAGGAAAACTCCTTCAGGAAAAGGGAGGAGTGAGAAAGGTTTCGAGAGGGCAGATTTGAAAGGCCGTGAGAGAAGCTGTTGCTAAGTGGATCATGTCCAAAGGAGGATGGATACGAGCTTTCCTTGGCTGGCTTGGAACTGAGAGATTGGGAAGATAGGTCATCTTTAAACGGGAGCTCACACCACTGGCTGGGGAGGAAGGCGTGAGGAGTGCAGGGAATGGGTTGTGGCAGGTCTTGGCCTGGAGGCAGAGAAGTTTGCATAAGGCTTTAATTTCCAGGGATCTGTGCAGGGCAGATGGCTGGGCTCCTGGCACGTCCGACGTGCACGATGCCTGCATGGTGGGTTAGGACCTATTTTCTCTGAAATGCATTTATCGCAAATGTCTTGTTCCCCAAAAACGCTGTTTTGTCACTGTCTGTTTCCTCCGAGGAAGCCTGCTTCAGGTGTCAGCAGCAGGCAGAGTAGTGGAGGTATCTGAGGTGAACAGGCAGCTCTGGCAGCAGGAGCTGCTGGGTGGGATGAGCAGGAAGGCAGGGAAAGCAGGGGCTGGCTCCCACACCTCGGGGGTGAGCAGTGTGTCTCCAAAGGGAGCTAAGGAGGAGGTGGAGCACTCCATGCCAGTCTTTCCCACTGGTGACATGTGTGGTGACCCTGAAGTGAGCAAAGGTGCCGGTGAGTTGTGTCCTCTTGGCAGTGTGGCTGAGAGGAGATCCCTGAGCTCCTCATGCTCTGCCTTTTAGCTGCACTGCATCCTGCTCCTTTGGTATCTGTGAAACACAGCTGTGCCCCTGCCGCCAGGGAGTGCCAGAGAACTGCCACAGCCACGTCCCTGCCCCTTGTGTCTCCTCTCCAGGTGTGAGAGCACAGAGGAATACGATTACGATTACCTCAGCATCAACAAAACCTGGGTCCTCACCCCCAAGGCACAGGAGACTGATGCCACACAGATCCTCAACTCGCTGCTCAAGAACTATGACAACAAGCTGAGGCCTGACATTGGCAGTAAGTGTCCCCTGAAGCTCCCTGTGGCCACGGGGGGTGACCTGGCCTGGCTGTGTCCTGTGGTTTCCATGCACTGGTGCCTGCTGTGGCTGGGATTTTAATCAGTGTTATCACAGAGCCACGCTCATCCCAGATGTTCCCCTTGTCTTCATCCCTCTGCAAATGCTCCTGGCCCCAGCTGATGGTGCCTGTTTTCTTGTCTTTGCAGTCAAGCCCACGTTCATTGATGTGGATATCTACGTGAACAGCATCGGGCCCGTGTCTGTCATCCAGATGGTGAGTGCTGGCCTGGCTGCAGGGCCACCGTGTCCCCTCCCCGTGGCAGGGCTGCCCCAGGCTGTGTCATGCTGGCTGGATTGGTGTCAGGGTGGTGTTGGCATGAGAGGAGGTTTCCTTTCCCTTAGTGAGAGGTGCTCTGCTGGGAGCTGGAGAGACCTGAGCACCATCCCTGGTCAGGAGCAAGGTCCCCAAGTGCCCTGGGTGAGCTGAGCAACCCTTCCCTGCCTGAGGGCTCAGGAGTGGGATGCTGCTGCTGCTCTTTGGGCTCTGCTTTGGCAGACACTTCTGCCTGCTGGCTTTGCCCTCTCCTCCCTGGGAAGAGCGTGAGCACCAGGATACTGAGGGCAGGGTGGAACAGGGGCAGTGTGTTCCAGAAGGACTGAGAGAGGTACCTAGAGATGGTTCCCATGGCAGTGTGAAACTTGGGTCAAACTTGAGTGCCCAGGCCTGGCCTGTGGTGCTGAGCAAGGGGAAAGCAGGGGGACCTCTGGTCCAATGTTTCTTCTTCATAGTGTAGCACCTTAGAGAGCTCTCACCAGGACTGTGACAATTTCTCCTCATGGCTCAGGACCCAGCAGTATCCAGCTGTACTGTGAGCTGTGAAAACACCTAACACAGACACTCTTTGATCCAGAGAGCAACTGTTGTTGACTATTTAATTTTCACAGGAAACTGCCATTATTATTATTATTATTATCATTATCATTATTTTCCCTGCAAGTCATTTTTTTTTCCCTTTTCTAGCAAGGAACAAACCTGACTGCTGTCAGGTTTTGAAAGGCTTCTCCAGTCCACTGGGCAAGTGAGGTAGAGGGGACAAAGGCAAGGTACAGCCAGGACAATTTGGCTTTTCTTGTTCCCCTCGATGCAAAACAAAGCAGGAGCAAAACCAGCCCCATTAAACTGAAAAAAAAAAAAAAAAAAAAAAAAAAAGTTCCCAGGATGGGCAAGTTAATTAGTTTCCAAAGTACAAAATCTCCAAGGAACAAACTCCTCTGGGGATGGAGGGATGGAACAGTAGCTGTAGTACCAGTTCCACTCTGAGGAGCATGCTGAAGCAGCCCTTCTGGCCGGCCACCGCCGAGGAGGTGCCCCCAAGCAGCTCCTGCTCACGAGCCACCAGATGGGCACGATGAGGGCACCATCAGGAGGCCCAGCAGGGACGGCCTGGAGGCTCAGAATTTCCTTGTATTGTTCCAGCAGGGCTAGTCTGGAGGAGAGGAGGCACAGAGAGCTGTGTGGGTGTCACCCCAGGCTGCCAGCACGTGCCACCAGCCCCTCCAGCCCGTGGGGACACGTGGCCGTGAAGCCAAAGTGACACTAGAGCAGCAGTGCAGGGGCTGGGTGTGCTCACCCTTCCAGGCACTGCTGTGCCTGCAGCCAGAGCACTGTGATGGTTGTGGCTTCTCTTTCTCTGCCAAGGTCAGGATTAATACATGGGAGACGCAGTTTTTGGGTTCAGATTTGGATGTTTCTTTTTTCTTATCTATTTACAGACTCATGAGCCGTGAGCTCTTAACTAGCAAGTCAGAGAAATGAGGTAAAATGGAGCCCTTCTAACTTTTTCCAAGGTGATTTAAGCAGTAGTCACCCAATAGAGAGGTGACACCTTTATTATTTATATTTCTGACCCAATGATGACCACCCAAGGCCTGCAATGCAGACCTTTTCCACCCAGTTACAGAAAACCACCCAAACCCATGAAGAAGAAGGAAGAAGGTGGTGAAGAAGAAGGACTTAGACAATGCCCAAACTCCTCAATCTCGCCCCATACATTACTTTATGCCAAAATCTCAAATCTTAGTTTTTTACCCTGTGAGATCACCCAGTTCTATTCAAACTGCACACCCACAACCCCCGTGCTATCACTCAATTTCAGAAGCCTGTTCCACAACCTCAGGTCAAATGCAGCGCTTGCTTGAGGGTCAGAGTCTTTTAGAACAAAAAGCCTGAAATTTTCAGCTTCCAGGGTTCCAACAGAGCACCAGGGGCACATTACTGCTCTGCCTGCTTTGCACTGCACAAGGATGTGCCAAGAAACCCACACAAAACCTGGAGCACATCCTCATCCTCCTCTTTCCCTCTCAGCCGTTTCCATCACCCTTTCCCAGCCCTGCTGGAAGCTCTGCTCCCCTCACTGCCACGGCAGCACTGCAGAACCATGCAGGTGGGAGCAGCATAGCAGAGAGTGGTTTCTAAAATCCAGTCTGCATCCAGAGTTCATCTTTCCTCCTAAACAGGGATGCTGCTGCTAGGCTGGTTTCCTAAGAAACACAGCTTATGCCATGGTGATGGGGATGTGAGAACGTACCTACGTCCAGCCCAGGCGTTCAGGATTTGGGATCTGCTGGGCTAACTCCAGCCATAAACAGCTGCAGGTACAGGAGCTTCAGGCACGTTCAGTGTCTCTGGTATTTTTGGGAAAACAAAATGCCAGGCAGTGACAAGAGCCACCCCCAGCAAGGGGAAAAGCTGTTGTGTGAACTCAGCCCTTACTAGAGACCAGGAAATCATGTGGGAGGGCTCAATCCATGGGTTTAGCTCTTTCTAGGAGTCAGCAGAAGCTTTTTCTCTGTGAAATGGGGCTCCACGAGTTGGAATGGCCAGCATCTGCAGGGTTCTGCTGGGGAAACTGCTGCCATGGGGCTAGTCCACCCATCTGCAGCCTTCCCACCTGAGGAAAGGATTGCTGTTTGTGGGAATGGCACAGCCCGGAGCTGCTCAGTGGGGACAATTTTGAGGGGGTTTGTTGTATCACTCACAACTGGCTGTGCTGTCCCTCTGAAGTGCCTTGGGGCTGCCAGTCCAGGGGCCCTGCAGGGTCCCAGCAGTCACCTGTGATCTTGAGACACTTCTTTATGACACCCCAAGCAGACTCTCTAGGGATATCTCTCCTTCCTTGTTCCCTTAGATAAATTCTTAAGGTTGAACCTGTGATGCCCTTGAACTTTGAAACCTTTTCCCATGAGAATGAGGTGATATTAAAGCTACTGAGGGCAGCTAGACCCAGGTCAGAACCTCAAATTTCTGTTATCTGTACCCTGTGTACTTCCCCCTGCACAGAGGCTGCATCCTGCTACGTGGTCTCGTGAAGCAGGAGGGAAGGGCAGTGACAAAGCTGCCACAGTGTCACCTCTGGACTTGGCTGCTTCACCCAGTCGTTTTGTGTTTGTTTGCTTTTCCATGCTGATGCAGTGCATTAAGTCATTCTGTGGGTCGTGCCAGCCCCTGGCAGGCTGGCACCAAACAGATGATAGATGGTCTTTGCTGGGGACATGTCATTCCCACCCTGCCCCTGTTGATGGAGCTTCTCCCACCCTGAGAAGCTCTGCCCTCTCCCAGCTGCCTGGCCCATCCCACGTGCCTCATCTTGCTTCTTTCCCATACACAACCTGAGGAAATGCACATTTCCAAGGGAAGGGAGCTAGAATTTGTCTCAGAGCTAGATCTCTCTGGAGCCCACGGTGACATTTCACTCTGCCACAGACAGAGAGGCTTGTGTAGGCTGGAAGGTCCACTGGAGGGGAAATGTCCCATTGATCTCTTTTAGGTGCATTGCCATGACAGCGCCTTACATAAATATTTCCCTCTCACATAGAGGGAAGAAGACAAACACCCAAGTTCTGCTTCTAGGAGACACAGCAGCATTACTGTGGCTGTTACTTTGGGCCACTGTGGCCTATAAATCTGCAGCTGGAGGCTACAGGATGGCCTGACATGCTGCCGGAGTAGAAGGCTCCAACTTCAGCGATGTGGTTGAACTTCTGGTCTCCTGTGGTCCTCTGCTCACCCTCAAAGGGTTAATGAGTCGCTGCTGTCTCCATCCTGCTGGTGCTCTGTCAGGGATTGGAAGCTGGCCCTGCACAGCCACTGCCCAGCCTCCAAATGATAAATCACGTCAGGACACAAAACTGATTCCGGTCCTTAAAAATGAATAGGTGATTTGAAAATGGCCCGTGCTGGGCGTGAATTCTGCGTCTCCCTCATCAATCACTTGTCATAAATAACATTAACATTCAGGAGTCAGCAGAAGGTGGGCAGGTTTGGAGCGGGAAGAAATGTAAAGTGATTTCCTGATACCTTTTGTACAGCAGAATGGCAGGCTTGTTTCCCGTTGAGGTGGCTGAGCAGATTTCATTCTCCTTTCCCTGGGGAAAGGACCCTCTGTGCTGTCCAAGCAAAATGTGGCAGTGACCAGAAACAGAGCTGGAAGATGGTTCAGTGATAAGAAGGGGGGAAAGTGGGGCCATCAGGAGCATCGGTGGAGTGAAGACTCCAATCGTTGTGTGGACTGGGATTTCCTCCCCAGCCCTGTGGACCTTTGGGGCACTTGGCACTTCTCAGGGAGGTGGGAAGCTGTGTTTACCCCATCAGGGGAAGGATGCACTGAGCCCCTCCAGAGCTCTGGCTGTTGCTGAGCACTGGCCAGCAGCCCCTGGAGCCCAGTGAGTTATCACCCACAGCCTGCAGCTCTCCAAGCCGTGTGCTGGACTTGGATGCCCAATTAAATCCTCACTTACACAGCATTGAGGTGTCCCTGGATTAGCAGAAGCTCAGCCTGGTGCAAAGAGCCACCTTCATTCTCCAGGAATGTTTGTGGGGAGAGGTGCCTGCAGCAGCGTGGGGCGAGGGAGGAGACTCTGGGTTCAGATTTTTCGCTGACTAGTTGTTTGCTGGAGGGATTTGCTCCTGGTCTTGTTTTGTAATGGCTTTATTGCTATAGATTATAGCTTTAACCGGTGTCAAGGGCACCTAGAGCTCTGGATCACCTTCCTTTAGGGATGCTTAACTCTCAGGAAATGATGCTGTAGAAGTAAAGCGGGTGCCAGCTATTGGGGCTGAGTGTCTTTCAGCCCTGAGGATGTCCCTGACGTGCCTGTGAGGGACAGGATGACTGAGAAGGGGAGAAGTGCTTCTGTTCCGAGCTTGGGGATGGAGCAAGTCTTGCCCAGAGCTTCTCAGATTCCCCCCAGAGGCCAGAGCTGAATGCCCTTTTCTTTCTTACCAAAAAATCAGGCTCGAGGAGCCAAAGGCTGAGAGCATGCTGCAGACACTGGGGCAGCCTCCTGGCCAAGGTGAATGGAGACATTCCAGTCATGCAGGGACCTGCCTTGGTTACCTGCTTCAGGTGTCCGGGGTCAGAGGCACTGCAGTAAGGGCTAGTTTGGATGCTGAGACTTCTCTGTTTGCTGTGTGTGAGGAGATGCCCTTGTGTGCCAAATTTTGTTGCAAAACAGAATGACAGCCCTTCTGCTGGTGGTGTACACCACCTCAATCTCGTTATTTAATGATAATAAAGATGGGAAGAGTAAAATTGGCCTCCATCATTCACCAGGGGCCAGATTCTGCTGTCTCAGAAGCACCCGTGATTTCCAGCGGGGTTTCTGAGCTCCTATCTCAATTGTTACAGCAAATTGTTTTCTTATCTCTGCCTGTGAGTGGGGGGCTGGAACCCGAAGAGGGTGATATGTCCAAATACAAGTGTTGGCTATTCTCTCCCTTGCCTCTCCAGGAAGGAGCTGCTGCACACCATTAAACTCATAATGCTCTGCTTGGCTACATTAGTTACCATGCAACACACTCACGAAATTGAGGGTGAAGAACATATTTTCCCACATCTGGAGTACTGCAGAAAGCGTTTAATAGATTTGCACGTAGGGTGCATTTGTGGAAACACAGTGGAAAAAAAAAAGGGGGGGAGGGAGGGAAGAGGGAAATGTTTATTCGTTATCAGCTGATGAATAATTAATTCACAAACATTGTCTTGTTAAATATAAATTAAATCCTCATTTGACACACTTTATAATTTAGAAGTATAAGCCCAGCATGAATGAAGAGAACTCCCCACTGACTCCTTTCATGTAAATCCCGAGGAGGCAGGGAAGGAGGCTTGGCTTTAAAGTTAAAGCTGACAAGCGAAGGTGCTTAGGGAGGGGGGCTGATGCCACAGAGAGAGCTTGGGGATCTCGGGCACTTCATCTTTGCCCGTGGGGAGATGGCTGAGCGGGGCAGGGAGGCAGTGGGTGTCTGCAGAGCCCGTTTTCCAAGGATTGCTGCTCTACACTCTTTGGCTGAGCTGCTGGATCTCGGCTCTGGGAGTGAAAAACCCGCCGATGGTGCCTTATCAGAGAGTGCAGCAAGGCAGCAGCTGCTTGAGGAGGGCTGAGCTCCCCCAGCAGCAGGAACAGAGACTCCCAAGAGGGGAGCAGGGCTCTGCAGGAGCTCAGCCACCCTTCTGGATACCCCTGGGCCAGCTGGAGGCTGCGGACACATATCCCACATCCCAAAAATTGCTGTGTTGGAAGGCAGCTCCTGTGACAGCCCTGGGTGACTGTCCCGCTGCAAGGCTTGGGTTAATTCCTTCCTTTCTCCCCCTAAAAGATGGAGAAACCAAGCCCAGTAATAATTGTCTGGCTCCGAGGAACACTTAAGTCTTGATTATACTTAGCTTTGGCTGCTTTGGAATAAGTAGGAAGGAAATGAATTGAAAATGGCACACTGTTTAAAATGCTCGGCTGTGTTCCTCTGGAGCACAAGATAAGCCTATAGGTAAAGGAAATTTGCCACCTCCCCCCTCCTTTCCTGATAATAATAGGTTCCAGCAGTTGCACAGCACTTCTCAACTGAAAGGACTTAAAAATCCTTCACAAATCATCTGTCTGGGAGGCAATAGCCCAGATGCACCCACTTTAGGGTGGATGGCAATGCCGAAAGCACGCTGCAGCGCTGTGCCAAGGATTGCAGCCTCTCTCTCCTTGGCCTGTCCCGTGTGCAGTGAGCTGCTCTGAGGTTCTGCACGACACACCCATGGGCTAGGCTGGGGTTTTGGTCCTCGATAATGAATTTAAAGTGTTGGGAACTCACTAGCAGCCCCAGTGCTTTTTCTGGGCTGTTATTTTTCCATGCCTGAGTGACGGCTCGGAGCCGCTGCCGCATTTATTACATCTTCACAAAATGCTCCTGTGCTTGGAGAGTGCTCACACCTCCTGATCCCTTGATGTTCAGGGGGGCTCAGGGTCCCTCCTGCTGGTGTTGACACAGCAGTGAGGTCAGCTACAGGAAAGGCAGCGTGAAAAGTTTGTCTTTCCTTATGAAACCACCCCTTCAGGCCATTGAGGACTGCCACCAACCACGTGTGACTTGTGGGACAAAACATGGGCTGTCACAAAAGCTCTAAAGAAATGAAATAAGTTGCTCCCATCCTAAACATATCCCAAGAGCTCCCGGAATTGTCAAAGTTTGCTTCCAAAACGGAAAAGAGCTGATTTATTCACTATGAATTATTCAGCCAGCTCCTTTTATTATCCAGAACATACACTAATCCCCTCCAGATATTTTCTGTGTGACATCCATGTTGGTATTTTATTTACAGGCTGTGCAGAAAACTCAAGGAGTCTGTTATCAGGGAAGACGAGTGAAAAGCTGGAGGTTTGCATCTGAAATTTGGAGCTAAATAAAACATGAAAATCTGGACAGCGGCCTCCTGGGGGCAGGGGAAAGTGCTTTTCCTGGGAGAGGTTTCTGGAGAGCAGAGCCCTAAAGTTAATTAACATCTGTGGTCGCAGCCTGGTGCTAAATGGGGAATGTGGCTGTAGTTAAAGGTTTCTTACAGTGCAGCATCAGTCCTGGCACACAGGTGCCCGCAGCTCGGGCAGCCTCTGGCCCTCGGGCAACACGGGATAAATCAACATCCATAATGAAGTAATCGGCTCTTGTAAATTCCTTCACGGATCCCATTTCCGTCCTTCTGCTGGCACGAATGACTCAATCTCTTCATTCATTTTGTGCCAGCCTTCGGAGGAAACTCGCTGTTTCTTCAGCTGGGCTGAATGCAGGAGGGGTTTTGTTCGCCCTGAACCTTTTTTTGCAGGCAGCCTGGGAAGGATGCTGCCAGTGGGTGCTTCCCAAGGAGCTGGCTGTACCTGACCTGAGAGCATTCATTCCTCACCCTGAGGCTCAGGAAACCTTTCCTACAGTCTGGGGTCACAGCAGCTGCACCCGGTCCCCCTTTTCCAGAGGTTTCTGCCAGCTCCTTGCTTGTTAAAGGGCCGCAGTGACACTTTCCCAGTGACCAGGGGATGCTCCTTACTGAGATGTGACCCAGGCTGGAGGGATGTCTGTGCCCTGGCCGTGCTGGCTGCTGGCTCTCAGTCTGGCAGGGCATCCAAAGAGGTTTTGCTGTGCTCCAGAGGCTGCAGTGCTGCTCGGTGGGGATGCAAAGCACGGCTGGTCCCACCAGCATCACCTGAAGGAGCTGCCCTGCAGATGGATCCCCAGGCTGTGCTCAGGGACAGGGCAGGAGGGCTGTGTGTGATCCAGGCACTGATCTGTGCTCTGACCCTCGTTACATCGATTCTTTCAAGTCAAAGGGAGAGCGCTGCTGTGTCAAATTTGAAAGATGGATGGACTCTGAGCTGTACCAATAGCTGTCACTCGGTGGGCTGAATGATTTTTAAGGCAGAGTTGATTTATCTGAGCTGAAGGGTTTAGATATCTCTGCAGGAGAGGATGGGATGTTTCAGGTGTGTGAGAATCAAGTCAAAGAGCTGGTCAGAGGCCAGGGTTTGAGGCCAAGGTTTCTGGTCTAGGACAGACAGCAAGCAGCATCACAGGAGAGATAGGCTCGTTCTCCCGTTCTCCCCTCCCACTTGGGACAAATAGCCAGAATTTTTAAGCATATCCAAGGAGAAATGGGTTCAGGGAGAATCAAAACATTTACATTTAGTTTCATCAGATTGTTTTGATTTGCTCTTCATATGGTGATAAATTCTGTCCTGCGTAAGTAAAGCAAGAAAATGAGTATTTGGAAATAAACGTCAAAGTGAAGTGCATCAACTAGATAAGGGTAAAAGGAAATATTTTGTTAGCTTACTGAAGAAAAAGAAGTTTTCTGAATGAAATTATAAGGTTGAAGTAATTCATTTTAGGGTTTGACAATTTTAATTTATTTTGAGCAAAACTTCTTTTTTTTTTTCCAGTAGAAATCAGTTCTATTTATTTCTTGCATTCCCAGATGAAGCCATCCTACCATTTCCCTTAAAAGGCTGTTGTGAAATCTGCCTGCTATAAATGTGTCACAAAATGGAGACCATCTCTCAGAATTCAGTGGTTGTGGGTGACCACAATCAATTTGCTTCAAGGACCTCTTCATGCCTCAGTGCTAAAGGCAGAATATTCCGATTACTGCATCCCATCTCCATGCACAGGAAGGGTTTAATTGCCCATGGTACAATTTGGAGGCGAGGAGCCAGGGTGAGCCTTCCTGGGGTTTTGCATCTCCTCACATCTCCTCCCTGTCCCCACACACTGCCTGTCATAGGAGATGTGGTCTCATGGTCTGATGCCTCATTGTCCCTTCTGGGTCACCACAAACTGATGCCTTGGGAAGGCTGAGCTGGAACAGAGACTGGGCAGAGCCAGAGAATAAAGGAGATATTTATTAAAATGCCTTTAGGATCCACCTTGGACAGGACAGAGCCTGGCCAGGGCTGCACCCAAGGTGGGCCCAAAATGGTCACAAAATGGACAAGAGGTCACGAGGTCTCACATTTTTAGAAGTTTTGGTCCATTTGTATATTGGGGTTTAATTGTCCCATTCCAGCTTCAGGTTGTGAGGTCCCATCCTTCTTGTTCCTCCCTCCAGCCCACCCTTGTTTGTGCTTTGGGGCTGAAAGTTGTCCTTGGTGTGCAGCAGGACAAGGATTTGTTTTGTGTCCCTGCTGTGTGCAGAGCTGAGTGACACTGACTGTGAGCTCAGAGCTGCACCCCTGGGCACCACAGAACCTGGAATACATGAAAGATAAAACTCAAGGCATCAGTCAGTGAGTGGGCAAGTGGACATTGCAGCCACTCCACACCAGCACTGCTGACTGCCCCACCAACTCCCTTTGCCAGCTTGTCACAGCCGCAGAGGGATCATGCTGCCTGCTTGGGGCACTGTGGGTGGGGAAATAAAAGAGCATGATGGCTGGAGACCCTGGCATAAACCTCGTGTGTCCATCTCCATGGCCAGAGAACCTCGTGGTGAGGATTTGTGTGTGTGTTCCCTGACCTGCACCAGGAATGGCTCCAACCATCTGATCAGCTTTGCTCCACAGGGGAATTGCAGGTAGTGGTAAAGGCTCCCCCCAAGCAGATGCCTGTGGGAGGTGTGAACCAAAACACTTGGGAGTGTGGGTGGGGGAACACCTTGTCTCCATGTGGCTGGGGAACAGGAGAGGTCAGAGCGGGGATTCTCCAAATGTTGGAAGCTTTGTTTCTGACAGTTCCCTTCGATCAGCTTCTTTCTCCCTCCGAATCTGCCGCCTGTGATGCCTCCCACACCAGACTGTGGCCTTTAGTCTGTCATTCTCCTCCACAGACACCCCAAGCCACCTTGGCAGTGTTGTAAGGGCGAGGAGAGCAGAGCAGCAGGCTGGAGGAGTGGGAAAAACTTCAGGGAGTTAGGTTGGTTGTTTACAGCCACAGGGGTGAAGTTAAGATGATAACTGGGCGATCTTCATTTGGTTCTTGAAAAGAAAAGCTGAAGGCAGAGAGACCTGTACCACTCAAGATAAACCATTTCCTTCCGTGGAAGAAAGGAAACCCTAACCCTATGAAATGAAAGATCATTTCCTTCCATGATCTGGCATGTCCAGGGATTGCAGCCTTAGTTTCTACATGGATCTGTACCTCGGGAGAAGGCACAATGGGCCCTGGTTCCTCTCTCTGTACCTCTCACAAAAAGCCAAAGCCCAGGTGTTGGAATTTGATAAGGAGCAGTTAAAGATGTGCTGTCTCACTCCTGGGAACTTTGGATTAAGCCAAAGATCCCAGATTGTTTCCTTTCTTTCTGTGTGTGATTCTGAGATGTCCAAGATCTGCTGGAGTATTTCTTACACCGATGTGTAGAAAACGGAGCCTTTATCTTTTTCACCACTTCCTAAAGATGTTCTCAAGTCTTTGAGGGGAGCTGGGGAAGGTCAAGTGGTTGAGTCTCAAAGAAGGGATCTACAGTAGGCAGAGACTGTAGAAAGCAGTTGGGAGCTGGAAAAAAGAAATCTGGGAATATCAATCCCTCGTTCCTGAGGAGAACCATTTGCACCCACCAGGTGCCATGGGAAGTGAGCAGCCCTCAGGAGCAGAGCTCAGCAGGTCCTGCTTGCCCAGGGCTGGGGGCTTGGCTGCCAAATGACTTCCCCACTTGGCCTGAAGTGTGGATGTCTGCCTGGAGAGGAGAATCAGCTGGCCTGGTAACCCTTCTGCAACTGCACTCCAGCTGCTTTTGCCCTCCCAGGACCCAAGGGGGGTGGCAGAGAGAAATTGTTCTTTTTCTGTAACCTGATTAGCTTCTCCCAGCTGCTTTCCACAGCCTGGTGCTCCCTTGAAATCTATTAGGGCTGGGCTGTGATTGTGTGGTGGCTTGAAAAGAACGGAAAGGTAAAACAAAACCAGGCAGAGAGAAGGAATATCAAGGAACTGGCAGGGCAGGGAGAGAGAGGTGGTAAGCACAGCAAGGGGGCATGAGAGACAACATGAAACAGATTTCCTTGAAAGAGTTGGTGAGGCAGAGTACACTGCTCCCATCTCCTTCTTCATCTGGGGCCAGGAGAGAACAGGGTCAGGAGTGAGGATCTCTGCAGAGGGCACAAACTGCTCCCCTTTTGTGTAACCAGAACTTTCTCAGATGTTTTGAATGCCCTTTTTTTTTTTTTCCTTGAGAGTGAGAATTAGACAGGGATTTGTACAGGTGATTTTTCTCCTGCCAGTGCAGGTATTTCCATTCCATGGGTGACATCCCAGGCACTTGGGTGCACTGTGCTTTCTCAGACCCAGCTCTGGGCTCTGCTGGATCCTCCACCCTCTCACGGTGCTGCCAGCAAAGGTGGTTTGACAGAGCTCAGGGCTTGCTGGCAGTGAGTGGTTCTCACGGAGCAGGGCTGCAGCAGCTGCTTCCCCAGTCCTGGGCAGAGCTGGGCTGCCCATCCCAGCGTTTCATTTTAGTCACAGTGGGTGGCATGGGAACGGGAAATGCAATTAAAGAAATCCCAGCTTCTCATCTGAATCTTGCCAAGCTGCTCTGGGGGAGCGATCCCGAGCAGTTAATGGTGTGCAGTGAGAAGGTTTGTCTTCCAGCCCTTCACAAGGAAATGTCCTTTTGTCTCCTCAAGCACCTCATGAGCCAGAAAGGGCAAATGAACAAGAGCACCTGCCTGAAGAGGAAAATATTCTCCTCCAATCATTCTATGTGCTTCCATCCTCACCTCTTCTCTTTCCCCACCTGCTTTCTTCTTCCTGCACAAAGTTCCTTTAATCCCAGACATTGTAGGGAGCAGTTAAGCATTTAGCAGTGAGGTGTGACATGTAGATAAGACTTGGGACAAAGCTGGCTTTGCTCTGCCCAGGTATTTTCCAGAGACTGTGGAAAACTGGGCTGCATCTTTGTTTGCATCAGAAGGTGCTTCCATGTGACTTTGCACCCAGGGTATGTCCTGTCCTGAGAGTGGAGGAAAAAGAAAATCAATCTAAAAGGAGGCGGCTCCTTCCCTGAGATGCTTTGCATAATATTTCAGAGAAGTGTTCAGTACCTTCCCCTTTGATCAATTCTGCCCCATCTGCATAGAGCATCCCCTGTCCACATCTCTGCCTTCTCAGTGATAACCTCATCAGGGACAGTGCAGACAGACTTGTGCTTCTGCAAAGCAGAGTCTGCCTGATGTCATGTCTCGCCTCAAGGACTTTGCCGAGTCCTCTGGGTAATGGCTGTTACCAGCTGCTAAAACACACACGTGTGGGTCTTGTGCCCCGAGGGCTCACAGGGAGAGGCTCCCTGTGTTCCCATGGAAAGAGGAACAGGCACCCAGGGGCTGCACGGGAGGAGATCACATCACCGCAGGGCAGGAAGAGATGCTACAAGGGAACATCTCTGAAGAAAGGATTTGGGGTGGTTGGCTGTCAGGGCTGTAAAAGCTGGCTTTTAGATATCCCCACCTGCACATCCACGGCAGCAGGAAGGAGCAGAGGTGTGGGGGAACAGGCAGACAGGGATGTCAGAAGGCAGCACAGTTTTGAAAGCCCTGTCCAGTTCCCATCTGCCAGCTCCAGGGGTGAGCAAGCTGTGACTGGGGGAGCTGGCAATCGGGAGAGCAGCATTTATAGCATGACTTGTTTGACAGCTCCTGGCACGAGCACAGGACATGGACATGGTTTTTAATAGCACGTTTGTATTATAAAAAGAACTCTGTTTCAACTGAGATTCCCTGGACAGAGGCAAAAGACATTCAGGCAAGGACAGTGCTGCCCGTGTTGCTGCAGAAGTGAAACAGATGGGAAGTTCAGTGTGTCACCTTGAAAACACAGATCATCACAGCTCTGCTCCTGCCGTCCTTGAGAGCTCCCCTCATCATGTCCAGAAATCTCTCTGGGGTCTGACTTGGAGGGAGGAGGACCTTGGAAGTGAAATTAAAGTTATATTCGCATGCTTTTGGTCTTTGTGTTGGAGAGGCAGATCTCACCCAGAGCAGAGACATGGAGGTGGCCACGAATTAAGTGTCCCACACTTCTAATGGGAGACCTGGGAGAAGCCTGGCACTGCCCAGGCAGTCCCTGGAGTGGTCAGTGTTGGGCACAGCACTGTTGGTACCTGTCCCCTCTGTGCCTTAGAAGCACATTCCTACCCACCAGCCGTGGGGACAAGGACTGGTGCATTCAGATGTCAAGATTATTCTAAAATACAGTGATTTTATTTAGGTTATTTATTTCTTTAATCTTGAAGGCGTCTCCAGACTTTTTACTGTTGTTGATTGTGTTTGCTGGGATGTGGAGACAGATGTGTGGTGCAAGCCAGGATTGGGATGTTGGCAGGCTGGGAGGGTGTGTGGGGTGTCCTGGAGAGGACAGTGCCCACCTGGGCAGGGCTGTGGGGGTGTGGACATGCTGAGCACAGCTGTGAGTGAAGGGGAGACCCTGTTTTGCAGAAGAGGGAGACTAGAGGAGAAGCTTTCTGGCTTGCCTTCCCTTGCACAGTGTCCTCCCGAAGCCTCGAAAATAAAACACCCCATTCCTGGGTCTCCTCCAAGAAAGAACTTCTGAAAATTTCCTGAATTGCAGCATCCTTAAGAGTTTGCCTGTAATATTTCCTTTGCTTGGCTGGTGATTGACAGCATGGACACATCACATTCACGTCAGAGCACCTGAAATGCTGTCCCTGCTTCCCAGGAAAAGCAGCCTGCTTTATTGGACTGCAGTGAGGGATTTGCTTGGAGGTGAAGAGGGAAGGGAGCTCTATGAGTAAAAACAAATATCAGAAGAATGAAAGCTAGAAAGCGACTCTCTAGGATATTAATCTCTCAGCCTCACTGTTATTTAGGATTTTTCACAGAGTATTCTGAGTTGGAAGAGACTAAACTATCCCTCCAGCAGAGGAAAATTGAGGAAGGTGTTTCCAGGTCTCTGAGCCCTCTGTTCAGGGATTTTCTTGTTGCTGTTGAATACAAGTGAAGTTGCAAAAACCACGTTTAAATCCTTCATTTTATCCTAATTTAGGAGGCCACATGTTCATCTCATGGCTTTGCTCCTCTCTTTGCCATTTGGCAGAAAGCTGAGCTCTTAACAGAGGAAAAGAAGTTCATAGATGGAACAGAGGAGCCACAGGGTCCCAGCCCCTCTGGATCCCACTAATTGCACCCTTGAGAGGGGTCAGCTGAACTGAACACACAAACTAGATAAAAGCCATTTGAAAAGGACGTTTTGGCAGAGCCCAGCTGTGTTTATTTGGTGTGTAAGGTAACCTGAAAACACACAGTTTTCAAATCTTGGCATGCAAACCCTGTGAGTTAAAGCTGTCGTTCTGAAGCTCAGTAGCCCTAAATTATATTTGCTCTGAAGCCAGGGTGGAACTGGGTCCAGAGCAGAGTTCCTGAAGCCAATTCAGAGTGGAGACATGGGCTGGTTCCCCATCTGTGAGGGCAGAGCAGTAGAGACAACCCAAGGAGCAGGCGCCAGGGTAGCACACAAGGCCAGCTCCCAGCTCTCCTGTGCTGCTGAACAAGTCTCTTTTCTTTTCGGTTGAAAACATTTGGGGGTGTTCTTAGAAATTAATTTTCACACAGCAAACTCGTAGCTTTTGAAAAAAATGAAAGGATTTGAGAGCACAATAAAATCTTCTTCTTGTTACTTTTTTCTTTCAATATGAAACACCTCTGTCAGCTCCCCATATTTTTATTCCTCACAAATGTTCTTTTATCCGAACACCATTCTTTCCATTGCATGTTCTCAGGTTCTCAGTCCTCTGGAACTGTGTTTCCAGCAGCATCTGTGCTGCCCACATGAGGAAAACCAGGGCTGGTCAGGGATCTGCTGCAGTGCCAGGTGGTGGCAGGGACCAAGGGCCAGCAGGGACATGCTGAGAGGCTGGGCATGAGCACACTCAGGCAGCAGAGGCAAAGCTGCAGGGCATCCCTCAGCATGGGAGAAACTCCTCTGACAGTATTTAGGGCAGGCAACCCTCAGGGTTTGCCTTATGGGCAGTTTGGTTTATTGTTTCGTGACTGAAATTTGACGTAATATTGCGCTCGTGCCAACATGTGTGTGCTACCCCACGTGTGATCCAAATGGTGTGGCCAAACTGCTACAGCAATTCCTCCTTCCTTCGTTAGCTCCTTCTGTTAAGAACACTAAAAATGCCTGTGCTTTCACAGAGAAGTTAACAACCTCCATGTGCTGCACAGCAGATGGTACAGTAATGGTGGAGGCGTATTTTACAATAACCCTTTTCCACGTGGGGAAATCGAGGCATTGAGAAGTCTCTTTCTGATGGCTGAGTGTCAGGGCAGAGAAAAACTACAGGGGTGCAGGAGATGGAGAAACTGCGCCCTGAGCTTTAGGGGCTGAGCTCATCCTGCCAAATTCCAGCTGCTCAGCTTTGATCAGGGGACACTGCCAAGGTCAGGAAGAGTAAGGGGTATTTCCAGAAGACAACCTGGACTGCTTTAGATGGAGATCTCCTTCCAGAAGTTCTTACCCCTCTCTAAGGGCTGTAGGAAACCCATGGTCCAGCACCTCCTGTTTTAATCACCTTGGCAGATGCCTACAGCTAAGTGGGATCTCAATAATGACCAGAGAAAAGTCTGAGCACCTTCCCACAGCTGATCAGTGCAGAACCCAGCCATGCAAGGCTCCTCAGCATCAGAGTGGGGATTCCTGATGGGAACAGGTGCTCAGTTCTTCAGGAGCTGTGGTGCTTTAACCCCAGTTGGCAGCTCAGCCACACAGCTGCTCACTCGCTCACTCAGCAGCATGCAGGAGGAAGTGGGAAGGGTAAAAGTCCTCCCAAAGGCCAGAGCACTTTTGTATAAATCTTGCCTCAGATAATTCTGAAAGAAAATGCATTTGTAAATGCCAAAATTTCCCAATGGGCTCCCTACAGAGAGGCAAGGGAGCCAGCTCAGCTACTAAGTTCTGCCTCGTGAATAGCTGTGCTAATAATAGCCACTGAAATTAGATCAAACCACAGGACAGTGACAATAACAGCTCAGATTTTTCAGAAGAGCTGAATGACTTGTGCACCACACCTTTTGCAAAGGCTGGCTATGAATGGCACAAGAGGAGCTCTTTAATGCTGATCCCTCGTGAAAATCTGAGCTTGACAACAAATGCTAAGCCCCTGGGACAGCTGACCCTCCACTCTTCCAGAGTGCTGCCATTGATTGTCCCAGACTTGAATGCTGAACTTTACAGCAGGACATGACTGAGCAGCCAGCCCAGAAGTGAGATGTCACCAGTGACTCCAGTTGGGAGTTAAACGCTGATAGTGACATCTAACATGAATTTATCACTGCATTTTTGGTTTCTTTCTCCTACACCAGAGATATTACTTAGGAGGAGCTAAGTAAACTCACATGAACTCAAATGTGGTGTGCAGTGATGGGGGAGAATATGTCAAATATTGTGCTATTTTGGCCCCAATGCTCTGCCAATGCTACTTTTATTTCACATTTTTATACGCCTCCATCACCACATACCCTATATCCAAGCAGTACCCAGTGTGATCCAGCACATTCAGGTGCTGGGATGGGCTCTCCCAAGCCCCAGGAGTGACCATACCTGTGCCCTTGGCTGTGAGGGCTGCTGCTGTCCTTAGCCCTGTGCCTGCTCATGTCTGTTTTGGATGAACTGTAGAGGCAAGGCCACCCCTCTGAACATGCTGCACCTGTCCCCATTCTCCCCACTTGGACATCCATCAGGACCCTGTCCCTTTCCTCATCCCCTTGTCTAACCAGGGTGAAGCATCAAGCCTGGAGAGCGACTCGGCTGAGCTCTTCCCTCACCACCTCATTCCTATGCAAGCGACGTGCTGGGCACCCATCACTGCTCTCTGTTGGCTGCCAGGGGAGCAGGGGTGAGGAAGATGAAGTGGGGCCCTTGCTCTGCCCTGCCCTGTCCCCAGCAGGACACACTGTCCGAGGGAGGCTGCAGCTATTTTGGCAGCACGGCTGGAGGAGCGCGCTCGGAGCCAGCAGCGAGGGCAGAGCAGGGAGGATGTGCTGCAGTCATAAAAAAAAAAATTCCACCGAGATAAATCAATACAGGGAGGAGGAGAATGAGAGGGAGGGATGGCAAAGTCAGGCTTTCTTCATCTCTGCACACAAAAGAGGGGGAGGCAGCGGGGGTCATGCGGGTTCAGCGGGAGTGAAGGGGACCAAAGGTCACGTCAAGCAGCTCTCAGGAGCAGGTGACTGACTGTAGCATGAACGGGTGGAACTGGATCTGGGGTCTGGTTCAGACAGCTGCTGGGTGCCAGACTTGTTCCTGCATGGCATTAATTAGCACCTTCTCAGGAGCAAACTGACTTGCAGCAGTGAGCAGCAGAGTGGTGGGCTAATGGTGTGGGCTACTGCCAGTCCAATCCAGGCAGGAGCTGCCTCCCAGAACTGCCAGTTATCCATGAGCTAGGACACACTCTCTTACCAAAAGTGAAGGTCCTTACTATGGTGGAAAATCTCTTTTCCATCAGCGAAAGAGTCAGGATTTTTAGGTGGTTGCACCCAGAGCTGGGACCATGCAGCCCCAGATCTCTTTCCTAATCTCCGGCAAGGGATATCTGCCCAAGGACCCAGAGTGCTCCGAGTTTTCATATGAGCCCTTTGCAGTGTGTTCTGCAGCCAGGGGTAGATTGTCACTATGCACAGCACTACTATTGCTCTGTGTACAAATTAGGTGTGTGGAACAGGGCTTGGCTGTTCCAATAAATAAATAAATACGTAATAAACAAATAAATATTGTTAATAAATAACAGAAAGAGCTGTCTGCTTGCCTAGTGAGTAGCTATCCCTGCTTGTGATTGAAAGGTGTAGCTGAACTGAAGGCTCGATTCAGGCAACATCCACACTGCCCCTTCATGCCTGTGCTTAAAAGGAGTATTGAGTTGTCTGCCAAGAGAAAGCCCAAGGTCTTGTTTGTGTGGTCCTGGTTTTCCAGCCAAGGGCCAGGCTCAGCCCACCAGTAAACACAGAGTCTTTGGCTCTTCTTAAGGGTGCCATGGATGTCCTGGCCTGGACATGGTGAGCCTGGAAAGGTGTCAGTGGTCACCAGCACCTGCTCCCAGACTGAGAAAATAAATGTTCTGGCTGTGACTGCCTGCAGACCAGAGGAGCAGGCTCTGCTTGGCCTGAATCCCTCTCAGAACATCCCATCTAGCAGTGCGCATTTTAGATACTAGAGCTGCTGCCTATATCCCAAAAAGCATCTCCTATGGAAAAGCCACTTGGGGGGAATTTAGGCAAAGCAGCCAAGCTCACACATCGCACACACCATGGCTAGGCTCAGCAAGGAGAGGCAAGAAGGTCCTTTGTATGATGAGTTCCAATGAGGTTTATTCCTTTATGCCAAAGGGAAACCAGGAGCAAAGACCTTGTCATGTGCAGTGCACCAGTTTAAATAGTGGTCTGGGATCAATGGTCAGAGGGCACAGGGGTGGTACAAAGGGCAGTGCCCTATAGAGGACATGGGGCAGGCCACCAGGGATACCACAACCAATGGGGAAACAGGAAAAGGAGAAACCACAAGAATTAGGGACTTATGGGGAAAGCAAACTGGGGTGGAACACAATGTTGCAAGGCACTATGGGGGAAGCCTTTTTTTTTCAGTCTAAGTGGAAACTCTATGGTGCATCCTTCCAGGGCAGGACCCTGGAAATTCCCCTGAGGGGTTCCAGGGGCTCCACAATCCCATTCTTCCTTGTCTTTGCCAGGAATACACCATTGACATCTTCTTTGCCCAGACGTGGTACGACCGGCGCCTGCGCTTCAACAGCACCTTGAAGGCGCTGACGCTGAACACCAACATGGTGAGCCGCATCTGGATCCCTGACACCTTCTTCAGGAACTCCAAACGGGCTGATTCCCACTGGATCACCACTCCCAACCAGCTCCTCCGCATCTGGAATGATGGAAAAGTGCTCTACACGCTCAGGTACATCCAGCAGGCTCTGCTGAAGGGAGGGAACAAAGATTTTTCTGAGCCTGAGCTCTTCTCAAGGGAAACTTTTCAACGGTTTTCTTTTTCCCAAAACAACCCTGTGTAGACAATATTCCTTCCCCATAACAACAGGTGTTGTTTGCTATTTCTGTCACTGAGCCAATGGCAGAGGTGTCAGCCCTATGGACCAATAACGTGACTTTTAGCACAGCGTGTTATAAAAGGGCTGAATGAATTGTAAATAAACCTTCTGATTTTTACTGCCTCCTGACTGGAGTCAAGCATCTTTATTTCATGTCCTCTTGCAACAGTTCCCTAAGCTAAAATCCTTTAAAATGTTGTTTTGGTCAGTCCAGCTGTTTTATTCTGTTAATAAACAATCAGTCCTTTGTTCCCATAACTTCTCACTTCCATAAACGGATCTGAAAAACTGACTAAACAGAAGGGCTTTTTGAAGGTGAAACTTAGATGTTTTTTCCTTACCTTGAAAATATCCAAACATATATTTTTGGTTGGAATGTTCCTGCAAACAGACTGATCTTCAGCAAATTAGCTCTCAAGGAAGTGAGAATGCCTCTGTCACATTTAGGTGTTGGAACCAAACCAACTTCCCCAGCTCAAAATCACTTTCTCTCTCTCTGTGTGTCTCAGGCTGACAATCGAGGCTGAATGTCTGCTCCAGCTGCAGAATTTCCCAATGGACACTCACTCCTGCCCTTTGGTTTTTTCCAGTTGTGAGTATACATATTTTAAAGATAGCTTTAGAAGGTGAGCAAAGAAACCTCAGTGGAGTAATACTTTCCTGGGGAAACCATCCTCCCTTTTAGCTACATTTTTTCACCTAATTTCTGTGACACCCTTCCTGAGCCATGACTCTTCATGGCCTGAAGCATCCTCCCACTCCTGGGCTAGCAGAGGTTGTCAGGGACAGGTTCACAACATCTCTGAGTTTCTCCTTAATTTGGGTGGATGGTTGGAGATTATTTCACTGACCACCTGGTCACTCCAGACAGAACACGGTTATATTCTGGTGGATAAATGACGCCTGTCCTGCTTTACATCTTCCCTCTTCTCCCACCCTCTGAATGAGGTCTGGAAATGTTCTGCTCCAAAGAAGGGTTACTCAGACCTCCCCTCTCAGTCACTGCTCATCCAGACTCTTCAGCAGAGAGGGCTTCTGATGTTATCACCTCTCCTCTGGTAATCTTGCAGGGAGCCTTTCTGCGCCAAGAGATCCCTGTCCTCGCGCGTGGGTGGGAAATCTGATTTAATCATCTGAGCTTGGGTTCTCCTGCTTCCCCTGCCTCTGAAGCGATGCAGCTCAGAGCTCTAAGATGTTTCAGAAGGAGGCAGCATGCTGAGGAAATCTCATCCCTTCATCTCCCACCACCCCTTATTCTTTGCTAATTAATGGTGCATGCCGTACACGCTTGATAATTAGAAACACACTGTTAGTTAGCTGCCAAGCTCTTACTCCATCCTCCTCCAAGGGACTTTCTGCTAGGTCCCTGCTTTACAGCAGGCTTGTTTCTTTATCAGGAATGCCAGAGGCAGGAGAAGCTGTGCTGCAGCCTGCAGGGCCAGATTTTCTTCTTTGCGGAGAGTGAAGAACCCCTTTTTTTCCGTAGATCAGCTCCCAAGGCAAGAGGTACAGGGAGCACACAGAGCAGCCAGAACCATGCTGGCAGCTTTGTATTCCTGGTGTAATCCTGCTGGTGCCAGCTGCCCCAGGGAGATGAAACCCTTAAAGATTTCAGGCTGGTGGAGTCAGAGAATCACAGAACAGTCAGGGCTGGAAGGGGCCTTTGGAGATCACCTATAACAGTCCCACTGACAGGCAGTCGCCTAGAGCAGGTTACACAGGAAGGCAGTGAGGTGGGGGTTTGAATCCAGAGTTTTGATTTCAGAATCATGGGAGGGAGGCTCCACAACCTCCCTGGGCACACTGCTCCATTGCTCTGCCACCCTCTAAGAAGTTCTTCCTCAATCCAGCAGAGTCCTCTTGGACCAGCCCACGTCTCATCCGCAGCAGTGCAGTCCTTAGAAAGGCTCTGTTTCTGGCAGTGCCTTCTTTCTGGCGTGTTGGATTAACCCTTTTCTGACCTAGAGATAGGGCAGCTGAGAGGTGTTTTAAAAACTTTTATTCCGTTTTCAGTCTCATGTGAAGGGTGAGACAATACAGATGTTACAATTCACACCATCACAATCAGAAACCAAACTATTTCCTAATTACAAAACTTTATAAGTGTTTCTTGGCCTATTAGTTTCTATTACACAATGCTGTTAATGCCTTAAAGCCAATCATCTAAAATCACCCCTCCTGGGTCCTTCTACAATGCACCTTCCATAGTTTTATTTCTCTAAAGTATCCAGTCTTATTTGCAAGGCCATCCTTTGAAACTTGTTTCCAGTTCCATTTCTCTCTCAACAATGTCCGTGTTATCCCATGGCATCTCTAAGTCAGCATTTCTGATCTCAAGGTTTGCATACAGATGCAGACCATGTGAGCTTTTGGTCAGGCTTTGAGAACTCTCTACAAATCCATTTCCCACACTGGCAGTACCTTCCCCATCCCCAGGATCTGAAGCAGCCCACGAGGGGAGATGCAGCCCCTACTCCCATCCTGTGTGGGAAAGCTTCAGGGAATCAAAACCAAACACCAGAAACTCCTGCCTGGAGGGATCACGTTTGCAGAACAGCTCTGGCGAGATGGCAGTGCTTCTGCAGTCAGGCTGGTGCCCGGGGTGGGGGTACAGGGGACACTCTTCAGTGATGCCCATGTCTGGATCTCCCCAGATGGATATCCCCGGGAGGAGATCGTCTATCGCTGGAGACGCTACTCCATCGAGGTCTCTGACCAGCGCACCTGGAGGCTCTACCAGTTCGACTTCACAGGGCTGAGGAACACCTCCGAAGTGCTCAGGACTGGGGCAGGTGAGGCAAGGGGAGGCAGCCCTCAGGAGCACACTGTGATGGAGACCTGGTGGCAGAGGAGTGGGGAAGAAAGCTTACGGCAGCATTGTCAGAGGAAAAAACTAAGAATGGAGGGATGGACCTTGGCTGGAGAGAGCAGAAGGGATAGGGATGAAGGGTGAGGGGAAGATGGAGCAAGGAGAGGCCAGAACCACTGATGTCTGTGACCTGTGGGGTGACAATGCTGATGTGAACGAAGCTACAATGCTGATGGGAATGAAGCTATCCCTAACTGATGGGTCAGGAGGGAGAGAAGAGGAAACTTAAATCTCCTCTTGCTCCAGTGTGTGTGCACTCTGTGTAGTCTCTGGGTGATGCTTATGGTTGGAACAGGAGAAAGCAGAACATGCAGGTCCCAATCTTTCCTTCTGTAAACTCGTGTCAGGCTGATGAACACCTAAACTCTGCTTTAGGAGACAAGGAGAAGGCTGCATGTGTGAAGAAACTAAATAATGAAAGCCCTTCAGCTCCTCCTCCTCCTCATAATAGCTCACATCCCCTTTCCCTCCCACAGACAACTGAGGAAAGCCTCTGGATTCCTGAAGGTGGGGTGAGCTCATACTTTTAAGCCCTCTGAAACAGCAAGGAGCAGTGCTTCTCCCACTCTGCAGAAAGCTGCTGCTCTCTACAGTAGCAGCCAGGGTAGAAAGGCAGCACAAACTGGGATAAGAAGTGAAAGTGTCTTGAATGCACCAGCGGCCCTCTGATGTTTGTAATTCTCTTTTTTTTGGTAATTGCTTGCAAGCTCCATCCTAACCCCTGAGCTGTCAGGTGGCTTTCTTCCAACACTTACTGTGAGCCCCTGAAAAAAGGAAAGAACCACCGCTGTAAGTCGCCAAATGAGCAATTAGGATGTACAGCACCACATGCCTTTTCCAGAGGCAGGAGCAGACTCTCAGTGGAAGTGATTGAAGGACACCTCCTTTGTCACAGCTCAGGTAGTTCGTTAGCAAGCCAGGCCATGCAGCCTGTTACAGCCAAAGAGCTTCTACAGAAAAGAAACCCTTGCAGCAATCAGCTGAAGATAAATGCTGTCTGCAGTCCCTTCCCTGAAACTTTTCCAGACTGAGTGCTTTTCAGTGTCCTCAGTCAGGCCAGAACGAATGCAGCCTGGTGGCCATATGGAGAGCCAGGCAAAGGGCCAGTTGGGCAACCACAAAGTCAGCTCTTCAATTAGTCACAAAGACACCAAACAGGACAGCTACAGAGCCAGCCAGGTAGCCACAGAATCCACTGGCCACAAAACCAGTGAGTCACCAAACCTACTCAGCCAGCCACGTGAAGTTAACAATCTGGGCAGCTACAAAACCAGATGGACAGACACTTCAAACAACGAGAAAATCTCACCAGAAACTCCAAATTCTGAATATTTGCTGATTTTCCTGCTTTAGGAAGCCCCATGTTACAATTCCAATGTCTCTGTTGTTTTTTCCTAGGGGAGTACATGGTGATGACAGTTTCTTTTGACCTAAGCAGACGTATGGGTTACTTTGCCATTCAGACCTACATTCCCTGCATCCTGACTGTTGTTCTTTCCTGGGTTTCCTTCTGGATCAAGAGAGACTCTACACCAGCCAGGACATCTCTGGGTAAGAGACAGGATGATGCATGTCTGATGCTTGTCAAACTCTGCCAGGCAAGCAGACTGGCAGTGTTGGTCTACAAAATCTCCTGCAGCACCTGGCCATTTTCTGGTGTTTTTGAGAATATGCCACTCCTTCAGCTTGCTGTGTGTAACACTCCACAGCTCAACCAAATCTCCAGCTGTGCTGGCTTGGGCTGCTGGATTATCTCAGGAGTGCACCTCACTCTCCTGGCTTCTCCTGAAATCCAAGCACAGCCTTTCCCAGGCTGGCAATGGGATCTTCTCATGCACTAAAAGGGAGAGGCTGAGCTGTGGCATTGCAGTGCTGCCCTAAGGGCTCCTGTCCCATGCACAGTTTCCATATTTCCTCACAACCTTTCAAGGCTGCTGTGTAGGACTGTTGACAGGAAGGTTGTAGGGTTAATGGGCAGAGGTGTTTTGCTGCATCCACAGAGCCCCAGGCTTTGACGGGAGCTGGAAGCCCTGTGGGTACAACCTTTTTATGTCAGTCACCCCAAAGCACCCAGAGAGTGACAACAGCTCTGCCTATTGTTTAGATTTTCTCAGTAAACCGCAGTGGCTCCTTGGGGTGGGAGAAACGCTCCTGTTGATTGAATGCTGTTCTGATAGGTGCTGGGGACATCTTCCCAAGGCTTTAATACACTTTGGCTGTATCTGCATTTTGCAGCAAGCTGTGATTCCCAGTGCTGTCCTTCCTATCAGCCCCGCTGACTTTGCCTTTAATTGGAGGTAGCATTCCCAGCCCTGCCTGCAGGTCTCTGTGGGGATGGAGGGGAGAGGAGGGGCCATCAGCTATTCAGAGCTCATCCATGATGGCCATGTCTCCCCACCTCCCTCTCCAAATTAATTAGTCTGGTGCTCATGGAGAGAGGAGGAGGAAAAGGGTGTCATTTCCAATGAAGGTGAGGGTGTGCCATAGTCTGTCGCTGGGAAAGGAATGAACAGCAAGGGAAAATGTGCCCAGCTCTAGTGACTGTCTCAAAAAACAAAGGCAGGTTTCCCCAGGAGAGGGGCCCCTCTCTATGGGAAGGGACTGCAGCTCATGAAGAATAATGTATTCTCTCCACAGCCCCTGTTGTACTTAATACAAATGATCCCCAGCACATTTCGAGCCTGCCAGCCTGCATTAGGGAGATGTAAACTGGACCAGTTCCACTGGCACTTCAAAAATATGGGAAGTCACATCACATCTGCTAATGCAAGTACGGCAGGAAAACATGAAAATCTTTTGTGATGCTCACCCCCAGAGCCACTGAGGTGACCTCAGGAAAGGGTGGCAGGTGGATTTACGTGGATGCTAAAGGAGGAGAAACAAGTGGACTTCCTGCTTCTTCCCCACATCCTGAAAATCAGTGGATGAGATCACAGTACCAGCTCCTGCAGCTGACCCTCCGCTGGCTCCTGACACTTCATCTCTGGAAGCAGAAACGTGAGCATTTCTGCTTCTGCAAAAAACAATTCCAAGCCCCACTCATGTCAAAAGAAATTCCTTATCACCTCCTACGCACTTGCCCTCTGCATCAAGGAAGGGAGAGATCGTGAAGAGCTGTCTCTGAAGAATAGCCAGGAGCAGATTGGAAATTTATGGGTAGGAATCAGACCAAGGAAATAAAGGGAACCTCGTGATTGTTATCTAGGCAGCCTGATGACCAGGGAGCAGAACAGCACTGGCAGATTTTTCAGGACATTTTCCAAACAGCACAAGGGCTCTCAATCCCCAGGTGTAAGAAATCAGGAAAGGAAGGCAAGAGAACAGCATGGATGAGTCAAGAGCTTCTGGTCAGACTGAAGGGTGAAAGGAAATGCACAGGCAGTGGAAGCAGGGACAGGTATCTTGGAAGGAGCACAGGGACTCTGCCCAATTGTGTAGGGATGGGGTTAGGGGTGCAGAGGATACTAACACGGGCTTCTCCAGGTTTGTCAGCCAGAAAGGGAAAGTCAAAGCTGGAAAAAACTGGTAAAAATGGATGAGGAGGAGGCTGAGGTACTTTTTTGCCTCCATCTTCACTGGCAGCTTCTCTCCCCACATTCCAGAGTGGATGGACTGCAAGACAGGGACTAGAGCAGCAAAGTCCTTCTCACTGCAAGAGAAGATCAGCCTTGAGACCACCTGAGGAACCTGAACATCCATAAGTCCGTGGGACCTGACAAGATACATCCCAGAGCATGGCTGATGTGGTGTCCAAGCCACTCTCCACGATACCTGAAAAGCCACGGTAGTAACAAGAAAGGGGGAAATATTGCACCCATTTTTTCAAAGGGTAGAAAGGAGGACCCCAGGAGCTACAGACCTGTGCCTGGGAATATCATGGAACAGATCCTTCCAGAAGCTGTGCTGAGGCACATGGAGGACAGGAGATGAGGATCAACCTCATCTGCATGATCAACCCAGCCTCATGCAGAGTCTGAGTTTCCAGCTCATTTACCAGTCCACATTGATGGTCTGTGTGATGTTCAAAACCTGAGTTTCAAACATCACTCTTTTCCACAGGGCATTGTCAGAGCTCTATTTTCATAGAACATTGTCATTCTTTTTCATAGAGCATCGGTTCCTCAAGACCAGAGTCTGGCTGAGCAGAGCAAAAATGGGACCAGACAACCAGAGCAGAGGGAAAATTGGGCTGTTTCGAGGGGTGTAGAAGACAGAAATGCTGCTTGTCAGTACTTAAGGCAGCTGTTTTCTCTCCCAGGTATCACGACTGTGCTCACCATGACCACCCTGAGCACCATCTCCCGCAAGCACCTGCCCCGTGTGTCCTACATCACGGCCATGGACCTCTTTGTCTCCGTGTGCTTCATCTTCGTCTTCGCCGCGCTCATGGAGTACGCCACACTCAACTACCTGGTGGGGAACAAGAAACCACTGGAGCACAGCCACAGGAAAACCCGGCTGGTAGGTCCCAGGGGCCAGCAGAGGTGGATGCTGTTATGACCCCAAGCTGTTTAAAAATATCCTTCCTGAGCCTGCTTTGGAAACTGCCGGTGTGGTTTAGTGCCTGACCCATAGTGAGTTCATCCACCGCTGTGTGCTGGCTCTGAGGGGTGAGACACAACCAGAGGAAGCAGCTGAGGCTCCCTAAAAATGAGGAAACCCCTGTCAGAGCCAGACACCCTGCAGAATTGCTGGAGAGCTTATCAGAACAGTTTAGAATGGCTCACAGGACTGAGTGTAAATGCCACTTTAAGATACGTGTATCAGTTTGGTCTCTGCATTACAGAGGTATCTTAGTTCACAGGGAGGCAGGAACCAACAGGGGTTTTTTTTTGTTTTTTTGTTTTTTTGGTTTTTTTTTTTTTTTTTTTTTTTGGTGGTCTTCTATCAGAAGACCTCCTGAGTGTGGGGATAGTGAACCCGTGGTGGTCATCATTCTCTTCATCCTCATCCTCTGTCATGAGATCTGCCCAAGCTCATGGCAGGTACTTCTGGCACACGAACTGAAAGGGGCCTCTGAACTGGGGCAGAACTGAAACAGAAAAGGACATTTCTCTTCTGGGCCAGGCTCCTTTCCCAGCACATCCCCCATATCCCCCCATGCTCATATCCCAGGGTGGACAGAGCTCTTCCCTGGGGCTCATGATGGGCCAAGAGGCACACAGCCTGTCCCCAGCTTTTCTCCAGTAACTGGCAGCAAGCAGCAGACACATCTGGGCTGTGTGCTGTGTCTTCAGTGATATCTGAGCTCAGGGAAATCGGGGAAGAGGCCAGAACAGATCGAACAGGTCATGTTTCTGCACTGGCTGTTATTGGCACAGATGGGGAATCAGGGCAATCAGACCTTTGCTGAGTAGGGCTGTGCCCTGGGGTGCCAGGAAGAACACTCACAGTCATGCAGGGAGCTGCCAGTTCCCCCAGCACTCAAAAGTGGTGATTCACAACCAGGTGCAGAGATTTGGGATGATCAGTCATCCCTCTCCGTTGAACTGCACCCATGATGATCTGATCTATTGCCAGTCGGGTGGGGAACAGGGTTTGGTGGGTTTTTTTGCCTTTTCCTCTCTTTTAACCTGCCTGTGTCCCCCCCTCCCAGCCACCCTCTGGTGCACAGGTGATGCCAACCTTCACCACCATCAACATCAACCACATCATGCACTGGCCCCCGGAGATGGAGGAGGATGAGGATGACGACCCTGGCTCCCCGTGCCTGGAGGGGAAGGAATGTGAGAGGTTCTTTTGCTGCATCGAGGACTGCCAGACGGGGATGTGGCGGGAGGGGCGGGTCCGCATCCACATATCCCGCCTGGACTCCTACTCCCGCGTCTTCTTCCCCACTGCCTTCCTGCTCTTCAACATCGTCTACTGGATTGCCTATCTCTATCTCTAGCCCTCCTTCAGCTGGAATGGACTGGGCACCAGCAAGAGGGGCTTCTCGAGGGGCATAGAGAACAGCATCTCTCCTGCTGTAGTCAGCTGTCAGTCTGAACAACCCCACCTGGTGATTCCCTCCTCCTGCGCTCTCATCTCTTCTGAGAAGAACCAAACAGCTTTTTTTTAGCCTTCTAACATATCTTTTTAGAAAATCAACCCTTCCCCAGACAACCCTCTCTCCAACACCACCAGCATTTTACTCCTTGTAAGATTGCCCAAAAACATCCTATTCCCATCTCAAGCATTAGGGATTTTGTCAAAAACAAAAACCTTAATGCATTTCATTTTTCCATCCAGTCCTACTTCAAAACTTCAAGGGAAGTGATGGCAAATGGAGTTTTCTGCATAGTTATTAAGACTGCGAGGAAACAAAATACATCTGATGACTTCTGCACCACTTCCACCAGAACGGACTTTGTGGGGCGATAGAAGCTCGGAAAGGTCAGAAGGAAAGAGTGTGGAAAAGGAAAAGCAGTGCAGCTTTCCCACAGAAGCTGGGCTTGGCTAAAACGTTTTGGGCCTGCCCAGACATCTAATGCTGGTGGCACTGACGAGGACGGAGTTGCTGCAAGCCTCCCCCAGCTCCCCGCAGAGAATCTCTGAAGCATTCCTCATGGATCACTCCAGGACACCCACCCACCCAGGCACTGCTGATTCCCCTCAGACAGTGATGAAAAGCGCTCCACAAGCTGCAAGAGCCCACTTGCCTTACTGGAGCAGACTCTGCAGGGCCCACGGTGACATTTCTGCTGGGTGACCAGGACTCTGGGCAGGCTCTGCAGTTGGGTGTAGCCAAAAGAGGGAGGAATCCTTGTGGGAAAGGCCAGAAGAAGGCTCCTGAGCCTGTTGTGAGGTAGTTCTCCTCAGCCTGTGTCACACGGGCTGACTCACAGAGGGGCAGTGACACCCCTTGATGCCATCAGATCTGTGCTGGGTGGTCGGTGCCAAACTGAGGAAGGGGTATAGGAAAGGGAACACACAGCTACCAGTGCATTCCTGCTGCTCAGATGTGTTCCCTTCTTTATTTCTTTCATAACCGCATAAAACAAGAGTTTTCCCTCTAACTGGATGACCCCTCCCAATCGCCATCATCACTTGGCCTGTTTCCTCTTAAAATCAGGAAATGCAGTGAGTTGTCCTTGATGGATTTTAAGGGCAAACACAGTGAGCTGGTCCCATCTTAAAGAGATGGAGAAGTGCATAACACAGTCACAGCAGTGGAGTGACTGAGGAATAAAGGAGAGGAAACTCAGGCCCAAGGTCTATAATGTGTCAACTGGCTGCCTCCCCATTTACACCAGCTGCTGATGTGGCCCACAGCATGATTGTGAAAAGCAGTGGGCTGTTAATAGTTACTTACTGTGTAAATTAGAAACAGAAAAGATCTTTTTTTAAAACAAGCATGTTTTAGAAAAAAAAATAAATTAGAACTTAAAAGGCTTGTCGGGAGAAGAAAGCTGGCATGGCTGCAGAGGAAAAGTTAGGAAAGGCTGGCTCACAGGACAGCTAACAGGAGCAGGAGTTTTTTTACATATTCTTGGAGAGCAATTTGATCTGGTTTAAAGACGGATTTTGACGCCGTTAAATCTGATCTGAATAATGAAGTGTCATGTTTAATTCATTCACAAATGCAGCCTTACCTGGGTTCCAGATGAACAGCTAGAGCATCTTATTAAGTATACAATAGTACAACACTCAGCTAAGTATAACCTAATGGGGTCAGACCAGCAGAGCTCTGAAAGGGGAAATTGTGCCTGTCTAACCTGTTACAGTTCTTTTAAAATTCCAAGTAAGAGATAAAGGTTACTCAGAAGCATAATTTGCTTAGCTACTCCGACAGCTCTTGAAAGGGAGGAAAGAAATTGTGGCGGGCGGTTCTAACTGAGGAAATTGATTTAGCAAAAGAATTATTAAGGAGGTTCTAATTAGAGGAAATTAACTGAGGAGGGGGGGGGAAAGAATTGTTAAGGAAGCTCTAATTAGAGGAAATTAATGTTTTAGAGAGAAAGACACAGAGAGGGAGAAGTCTAAGAAAAGAATCAAAACAACTTGCAGACAAGGGAAGCTGCTGGGTGACAGTGCCGACTCCCAGCCAAGCTGGTTGATGTTCTGCTCCCAGTAGCAAAGCGTTATTAGATGTAGCAACAGAAAAACCTCCTATGACTCAGCCCTACACCGACAGGGAGCTGGATTAACCAGGGTCCTGTGATCTCTGTGGGGAGCCAAAAGGAAAGAGCATCCTGGATTCAAACTGGCTCACACGACAGACTCCGAGTGAAGCACGTCCTCACATTTGGCAAGGCAGCTGTCGGGGGGTGTGTGGGAGTGTGCCCCGACGGCAAACCAGGGCCTGTGCCAGATATCTCCTCAGCAGGATGGTGGCTGGAAAGGTGTGCAGGCAGTGGAGGCTGCACTGAGCACAGGGAGCAAAATGTGGAAGGGGGAGCAGCTGAGAAAGGGAGGGTGGAAGGGAAAAATTAACAGCTCTGTGCAATGGAGCCCAAAACCGGCTGCAATGTGCTGGAGCTTGGAAGCTCTTGGTGAACACATATGATTATCATGGGCACTGGAGAGCAGACTTCAGCCCTGAGAGCAGCAACTTGTTGAAATTAGACCTTTTACAAAATCAGCCAGGAGAGAAACAGGGTGTAAAATAAAAAAAAAAAAAAAAACGTAAGAGGATGACAGGGACTCGGACAAAGTAGACTTGAAAGATTGTACAGTTTCACCAAAAAAAGATAAAGCCAACACACACCTAGGTAATTTAACCAATGATGGAGGATTTGACAGAGGAAAATAGTCTAGCGTGGGTTGGAGCACAAGGAAGCTGATTACTAAGGCTGGGGAAGGAGGAGGGAGGGGGCTTTTTGGCTTAGGGAAATCTGTGCCCATCATCCACAGCACAATAAATAAAGGCATGTACAAATTCAATCATGTTTTTTTTTTTTTTAATTTTCTATAGTATCTCAAAAGAAAAAAAAAAGAAAGCTAAGAAAAGCCAAAAAGAAAAATCTGCTGTTCTTTCTGGAATTATTTTACAAGGCTCCCGTTTCCTTATAAAATGGTTTTGCAGCTATTGGGATGGAGCCCAGGACGCAGAGACACACAGTAACTGTGAGTTGTCTTGTTCAGTGTGGCTCTAAGAGTCGAGCCCCTCTGTGCCCTCCTAGGCTGCATTAGACACAGAAATGTGCTGCTCTGGGCACGGAGGACAGAGGCACCAGGGCTGCTGTGAAGCATTTGGGTTCTTCAAACACCTGGGTGGATGTGCTGCCTCCTGCTCCTCTCATGGAGGTCTCAACGTCCTCCCCTCTCCAGGGATTTGGTGGAGGATTTTCACGCTGTCAGCCTCACCAGCCAAGTGGGCACTGGGCTTCCCTCACCTCCTGCCTCCCCTTCCCAGGAAGCAGCAGGTCACATTCCCAGCCCTCACAATCCCCCTGCCATGGTCAGGACAAACATTTGGGACATCCCAGGCCAGCAGGACCGGGGCAGTGACCTGTCCCTCACTGCTGGGCACTGCTGAGGCCACACCTCAACTCCTGGGGTCAGTTTTGGAAGAGAGCTGGGGAAGGGTCTGGAGCACAAGCCTGATGAGGGGAAGCTGAGGGAGCTGGGGGGGCTCAGCCTGGAGAAAAGGAGGCTCAGGGGAGACCTTATTGCTCTCTGCAGCTCCCTGACAGGACGGTGTGATGAGGGGTGGGTCGGTCTCTTCTCACAGATAACAAGAAACTGGCTAAGAGAGAATATGTTCTAGTTGTGCCAGGGCAGGTTGGATATTGGGGAAAATTCCTTCCTTGGAAGGGTGGTCAGGATGTGGAACAGGCTGCCCAGGGAAGTGGTGGAGTCACCATCCCTGAAGGTGTTTAGAAGACGTGCAGATGTGCCACTTGGGGAGATGGTTTAATGGAGTTCTTGGCAGCGTTAGATTTACATTTGGACACGATGATCATAAAAGGTCTTTTCCAACCTAAATGACTCGATGATTCTATCACTCTGCTATCCTAATATCTAATGATGGGGACTGGAAATTATGATCTCAGCGTTTATGTCTTGTGGCCTTTGGAATATAAAAGGAAATCAGGAAAAATGTTGATTTTTCATTTCTCTGCCTCCAGTTCCTATTCTTCCCCTCCAAATCATGCCGCAAAAGGAACCATTTTTAGCCTGTATGCTTTTCAGGACAGGGATTCTGTTACTGTGTGTTTGTACAGGGGCTGGCACTCTGGGGCTTGGTCCTTGACTGAGATTTCTGGATGCTTCTTATTAGACATAATAAACAACATTATACACTGCCCATCCTCACCACTGCGTCTGCACCTTGTAAGAAGGGTAAAGATTGTCCCCTGTCCCTCTCCTGGTGGGGTTACTGGAGCTGGTTAATTTATTTCCCTAGTGAAAACTGTCTTGTTGGAAAGTAGGGAAAAATGTCATTGATGTTTTTGATGGGTGGTGGATATTTCTGGGTTTAAAAACCCCATATTCTGCCTTAAGAAAGGGAAAAGTTGCTTCAAGTCAGCGCTGCTCAGGAACAGTCTCAGCCAATTAAAGTCGTTATTTGTAAAGCAGGAGAAGGCCTTGCTTGTTCCCCTCAGTCTGTTGATGCTGTAAATAAAGTAAATTATATTTCCCCAAGTGTCTTGGCGGGGAGGAGGTTTGGCAGTAATATTTGGTGGGCTTTATTTCAGCCTATCTATATCTTCATTGCTTCTGGTAACTTTTGGAGCCACCATAACACAAAGGACAACCCCAGCTCTGGAGATGGCCTCACTCAAGGGCGACCCTGAGCCCACACAGCCACACTTGTGGCACTTTTAATCATTTTGTCCCCCTTTCTTGCCCCACTTTGGAGTGCTAGTGGAGATGTTATCTGTCACTGAGGCACAGGGAGGGAAGGTGCTGCTTTCCCTGTGCCCTGGGGCAGAGGCACCAGCCCACAAATGGAGCACCTCCACCTCTCCCTGGCACACTCTGTATCCCTCCAAGATTTAGCAGCTCCCAAAATATTAAAAAACATGAGGTCACGAAGGGGGAGGGAAGGGGACAAGAGAAAGTTATATTAAGTCGTTACTTTTTATATTCCTAATACACATTCATTATAATTTGTCTTCCTCTGATTGCCTCGGATTTGTAGGCCTTGGGAAGATTGAATTTAAGGAGAATGAGAGTGGCCAAAAATGTTCCAAGCTGTGTGCCTCAGGGTGAGGGGGCTGTACAGGGGCTGGCACTCTGGGGCTTGGTCCTCATCTGAGATTTCTGGATGCTTCTTATAAGCCGTAATAAACAACATTATACACTGCCCATCCACTGTGTCTGCACCTTGTAAGGAGGGTAAAGATTGTCCCCTGTCCCCCTCCAAACACTCCTGCTTGCATGGGATGGGACCTGCCTTCCCTCATGGAGAAAACGCTCCACCACCCAACAGCTCCACACAGTGACATCCTCATGGAGAAAAGGCTCCACCACCCAACAGCTCCACACAGTGACATCCTCATGGAGAAAAGGCTCCACCAAACAAAACACCACACAGTGACATCCTCATGGAGAAAAGGCTCCATCACCCAACAGCTCCACACAGTGACATCCTCATGGAGAAAAGGCTCCACCAAACAAAACACCACACAGTGACATCCTCATGGAGAAAAGGCTCTATCACCTCCATCATCCAACAGCACCACACACAACATCCTCATGGAGAAAAGCCTCCATCACCCAACAGCTCCAGACAGTGACATCCTCATGGAGAAAAGGCTCCATCACCCAACAGCTCCAGACAGTGACATCCTCATGGAGAAAAGGCTCTATCACCCAACAGCACCACACAGCCTCTGGCAGCCTGTAGATGGCAGGAGGCACCTGCTGTGAAGGGCTGGGGTAGATAGACCGCACCTTGTCTCCCACTGCTGAAATCAGAGTGGGTGAAGAAACCCAGGGGAAATGCCCTATTGCCTGCAGACCTCCAATAAAAAATAAAAATAAAAAAAAAAAAACCCAAGGGGGGAAATTATTTTTTTTTTCATTTTTAATTTTTTAAAGGGTTGTGCATGAGAAAATCGACTCAATTTTCTGTCAGAAGGACTCTCAAGTCTTTCAGGTTGTTGTTGCTCATGCTTGACACGATTTTACTCCTCTTTACTTGTTTTTTCCCCTTCTACCTACATCTTCCAGAAAAAGTAACTAATAGATTCTGGACCCTCTCTGCCACCCTTCTGGCACCACCTGAGCCTCTGTGACAGGAAGAACAATGCAGGATGAGGGAGAGCTAAGGGAGCCTCAAGAGTTGCTCTGAGCAGGTCGGCATAGCAACATCTCCAGGGAGAGCGCTCCATGGGGTAATTTCCATTCACTTTAAAGCCCACTTGGGCTTCTGGAGTGGTATAAAACGGACTCAGAACAAGCCTGTTAATTAGGATTAGCAGCTTCAGGAACATCAAGCCACAGTGCTCTGGGCTGAGCCATTTATCTGAGAGAGCTCAAGGCTCTCGGCTGCCTCCTTCACAAGGCGCAGGATTCCACGTGGCAGGGCTGACAGTGGTGAAATCAGATGGCAGAGCCATCTCTGAGGGAAGGGCCCTTCCCTGGCTGCTGGACAGCTCTGCTGCCCCTCTCCTGTGCTCACACCACACTTTGCTGGGCTCAAGAGGCACAGACCCATCCTGTCAACACAAGCTGCACGTGGTGTGAAACCCACAGGGCGTGTGCTGGGTGAGGATTTGGGAGGATGCACATGCCGTGGATGTCTGAAGAGCCCCAGGAGAAAGCAGCCACTGTGGACAGGAGGTGGCAGCCACGGGTGTCACTGTGCTCCTCCATGGACTCACTGGAAAAGCAAGGCAGGGACATTTTCACAGCTGCTGGGATATAAATTTTATTCGGCTGCCATAAGGTTCCTGCCTTTCATCATTCTGCTGTATGAAAGGCCCAAGGAAGGTGATAAGTCTGTAAAAATGAAACCCATCTTTGCAGCAGCCTGTACCACACACATGGGCAAAAACAGGCTGTAGGGAAAGGTTGAGTCATTGCCAGGCTGCCATTGGGCTGATTTGCATCTCTGGAGTGTTACTGACCCTGACAAACCTCCTCAGGAACTTTTGCTGCCACCTCCCCTTGCCAAATGTGTGGTGAAACACAGATGTCTCCCTCACATTATCCTGCTTCTCTGGGTGTTTTCATCTCCTCGGGGTAAAACATTACCTGAATCAGAGCTGAAGGCAAAGCTGCCCATCTGGGACTGGAGCACCAGTTTCCTGCTATGCTTCGTTCTTCCTGGAGAAATATCTTTAGATTTGGTCAAAAACTACCCATGGCAGCAATTGAGTCCTTCACACTGCAATCTGTTTTTTTAAGATGATGCAGTCCAGGCAGCCGTGCTCTCAGCTGTGCCCATCACAAAGGAAAAAGCCCTTTGCCATATTGACTGCTGGACCGGGTTCAGGCAGTTCTGATACAAAATTTAAGGCGGAAAGGGGCCAAAAGTCTCCTCCCATTTTAGCCACAGAAACTCCCAGTAACCTTAAAGAGTATCTCTAGCAGCAGAAACTCACCAGGCCAGAAAGACAGGGAATCCCTGCCCAAGAGTTTATAGCCAGCATCTTGAAAATGCTCAGTGTCTGCTGTGGCCCTTGGCATGAGGACATTCCATGAGGAACATCCTTCACCAACCAGCCCTTCTGTCACCCCCCCAGCACCCAACAGAGATCAGGAGCTCAGGGGAGGAAGTCAAGACAAGGTGTGAGAAGGAAAAGCTGTAGGAGGGATTTTTAGTCAGCCAGAACTGTCACACCTCAAAATAACAGGTAAAAAACCATTCTAGGTGACTGAATTTCCAAGTAAGAGCACACTTTGGCCAAACAGGTACAAACATACGATTGAAGAATAGTTGGGGTTAGGAGGAATGTTTAAATTCAATCCAGTCCAACCTCCCTGCAATGAGCAGGGAAATGTTCCTCTAGATCAGGTAGCTCAGAGCCTCAGAACCTGACCTTGGATGTTCTCAAAGTTGGGGCTTCTACCATGCAACCTATGCCAGGATTTCACCACTCTCAGCATTAAAAAAAATTGTCCTTGTGTCTAGTGTGAACTTACCATCTTTTAGTGTAAAACCATTACTCCTGGTCCCAGTTTGGCACTAAACCAAAGAGCAAAAGGAGCTGCACAGCTCCTGTCTCCCCTCTGCCCAGCATCACTGGGATATTAAAGCTCACCAGCCGAGTGGGGGAACATGCTGAGTTCATTCAGGCATTTCTCATTAGTTTCCCATGACTTCTCAATATCCTGCTACTCAATATATTCATCTGGCAGCAAATTAGAGATGAGGGAAAAGCGTCTCTCCCTAAGTCATCCAGAGAACACAAAGCGACGAAGCAAAATCATAACAGACAGGGAAACTTCTGGTGAGTCATCATCTTCCCTCCTTCCCCTCTCCCTTTGCAGTATTGCTGATTGCCTCAGGATTGCTCCATGAAGCCTGGAACCAAAATACCTATTCCTGCTCTCTTTTTTTGCTTTCATTTCACATAAGGAAAGGAAGAAAGCAGCAGTTGGATCTTTGTGTCTCTGCTTCAGACGCCTTGTACATGCTCTGCTGAGATTGATGGCCCAGTTATGCCAAATCCACGACAGAAATTAACTGTCCCTTTCCCATCGTGCCCAATAAGATCTTACCCACCAACCATCCCCCAAAAAGGAGCACCAAATCAACAACAACAATAAAAAAATCCAAACAAAATAAACCAAACAAGTGGATTCATCAAAGAGAACACCAGAGCGGCTGTGATCAGTGCCAAACAATCCAGGGGTGCTACAGATGAAAGGATGGAAAATGGTCTCATGTCTGCAGAACAAAGAAAGTGTTTTTGTCAAACCTTCAGATCCCTGTGTTCAAACTGCAAGGTAATTTCAGTGGCATTGGTTTTGCTGTATCCAACCACGTATTTCAAATTATAGCTTGATCATCAACTTTCACTGCTCAGAAAGGGAGATAAAAATTTGCTCTAGGCTGCTGTATTTTAAAGAACCGTTTCTGATTTCTTTGGCCAAATTTTCAGAACCAATACATTTGTCCTTGAGATATGTTTTATTTGATCTGCATTGATATTCACAAAGTAACCCACTTCTCCCTGGCTGAAGGGAATGAAATGTTTGCCACAGAGATTTTTAGATAAGCCATTAATAAATGTTGCTGGGTTTAGGGGTTGTAAGGTCACATTTCCATGTGGACCTAGAGGTGGCCAACATTCCCACAGTGTTTAGGACCTGAATTCAAATTCACTGTCAGTATCTATGTGTATATTAGGGGAAAACTTGGCAGGTTGAAACCATCCCCATCTTTCATTAGCTAAAGCAACAGAAATATCTAGTTTGGAACTCTTGGAATCCAAAACTGCAGAAAACTGAGTCCACACACACCATCTCTCTTGTGAAAAGAGGGGTGAAAAGCAGTGAGGTCTTGGCCAGGGAATGCCATGAGCTCAGCTCATCCCTGGTGTCTGCCACCTCCCTTCTGCTCTGTGAATCCTTACACCGAGGCTGATGCCCTTGCAGACTGGAAAATCTATATTAAGTGATGTGCAGAAATGATCCAAAGACACAGGGGTTTGTTCCCTAAGCCACCTACACACACAAAACTGCTTTTTTCACACCAAGTACCTCTTGCAGTGACAGCTTTCACCTGCATTGTCCCAGCTCCTCTCCAGGGGGTTGGTTTGTCTTGAAAACACCAAGAAAGGAGGGGAGACCTGGAGTGCTGGAGCTCTGGAGTATATGGACCATGCTGGTTTTTGCCATCTTAGGCCAGCCAGAGGTCCAGGTTCTCCAGGAGCAGTGTCCCAAAGGAGCAGAAATTCTTATGGCTGATACATGAGTTTGCAGGGAGAAGGAAGAAAAGCAGGATGTGACTTTAGAAGAGGTTTTACTCCAAAAGGCAGCTGATGAATGCAGGTAACTCGCCTCACCTCACATGTAGTTCATGACTTTGGATGGAGGGGGAAATAAAAAAAGAAAAGCAAGAAAAAAAAATCCAAAAATAATATAGATTTTCAGCCACCTAAAAATGTATCAGAACAGAAACAGCTTCTCATTGTGATCAGATTCTAGAGCAAAGCCAGAGCTCTCCTCAGAAGATCAGATCCTTTGTTGGTGGCCCAAAACAACCTCTGTGAGGATAAAGCACAAGGACCTCACTTTCAAGCAATTAAAAAGCCTCCTGACCCCAAGTCACCCACAGCAGCTTGCTGTAACATTTCCCAGAGCCAAGCCTGGCCCTACACAGTCCCAGTGCATAGAGGAAAATTGCTCCAGAAACCTCCAATACCTGGGAGCAAGTCTCCTTCACCAGAAATCCTACTGTTCTCCCACAGCGGGCCCCAGGAAATGACATTATACCCGTGCTGCATTCAGACATCCTGCAACACATGACCCCTAAGGGGTCTCAAGTGAAGAGGAAATGAATAAACTGAGGCACTTTGCTTTTCCTCCATACAATCCAGGTCAGCCAGGACACAGCCAAGCTTTTCCTGCACCCTGAAATGGGAGAGGGTCTCTGGCAGGACCCTCATCTCCTCATCTCAGCGCCTGCTTATTGGACAGGCAGATCATTACACTGCAAATTTTATTTTAGCTATAACTGGAAAAAAGTAATCAAAGCAAATGCAACAGCTCAGAAGGAATCAGAGTAGGATTAGACATTTATATGAGTAAGAATAGCTCCTGCACTTTGACTTGCTGCGATAAAAATACTAAGAATCTCAGTTTTTCACGCTCCAGGGCAGAAAAATGATCTCTGAACAAGGTGTTAGAAATAAATTTCCTCTCACAACAGTAGTCCTCAACTGCCCAGGCCACAGCACAGGGTTTAGGGATGTGTAATGGTCACTTCTAGAGACACAGCTGGCTGGAAGCCCATGGGCTTGTTCAGGAGCTGCTGCGGCCACGAGAGCAGGAGATGGGTTGCAGTGTTTCAGGAGTCAATAGAGCCAGGATATTACTCCTTTTTCTCTGTGCATTTCCTTGCCCACACCAAATGAAGACCAGTGAGTTCATGTACTGGATCCCAGGGATCTCCTCATTCCCTCTGGCTCGTTTCCCTGCAGAGATGGATCACTGCCACCCCTCCCCTCCTCTCCCCCTCCAGGCTGAGCCTTTAAGTGGTAATGGCCTTAGCCCCAGCTGATGGATAAACTGGCTTGAGACTGATCTCTCCGGACCATTAAACCTTTCCCCAGCGACTAGCCATTAATCCCTCCAAAAGTCCTCCTAGATGAGGTTGTTGTTAGCAGCATCAATCCTTTTTAAGGCCCCAATTTGCAGCGGAAAGGAGCAGGGAAGTGCAAGAAATGGGTGCATTTGTCAGGCGGTGCCATCTGCTCCTGGGTTACACAGAGCCCAGCCAGAGCTCAGGGCTTGCACACAGCTGAGGGCTGTCCCTGGGCAGCACAGATCAGACACCCCAGGGCAGGACAGCGCTGCTCCAGGCACCTGGGGGATTGAGGAGAACCAGGAGGAAAAGCTGACTTTTTTTCCTTTCCTTGCAGTGCCTTTGGGTGGGGGCAGAAGGCTGCAGCACACAGAGTTACCAGTGAATTCCTGCTGGTATCTGCAGAGATGCTTTCAAATAAACAGGTCTGGGACAGCAATCACCCACAGCATTGCTACTCATAGACCCAAACAAGTCCCCTTGTTTTAGCTCCTCTTTCTAATTCCAGTGTCTGCATGATTAAAACAGCCACATCTTCAACCAGAAGACTTCATTTGCCTTAATGTTCACTCTGGAAAGTGGAATTTCAACCATCCAGTCCGTAGCCCCTTTCAGCCTCTTCCCTCACTGTTGGCACACTAGCCCTGGTTATCTTTCCTTAGCTCTTCCAGGACTTTTTCACATCCTTAAATCTCATTACTTTGAGCCATGCTTAGGGGCTTGGGAGGAGGATGGTGGCAGTAGAGGTGCTGAACTGTCCCTGCCACTGATGGTGGCAGCATGGAAATCACATCTGCGAAACCACAGCTCAGTGTTTCTGCATTTTAACCTAAAACCTCACAGCTATTTTTTTCCCCTCCCCTGTGTCTGAAAAGTGGCAACTCGTGAACTCTGGGGTTTATGTCCATGTGAGGTTTTCAAATGAATGTTTAAGATCAGGTTTTATAGATATGAGGTCATATAAGATGGAGCCAAGCTGCAGTTGTGGCTGCACACAGAACAAACATTCTGGTGTGTGCTCCTGCAGATTGCACTGCTGGTACTGATCCACTGGAGTGGTCACAGAAGGGAAGGAAGGGAGTGAGGGATGGTGCTGATACAAAAACTGGCCAGCACTTTCCTTCTGGTGTCAGTTGTGTGAGGAATGGCTGCCCAGCGTTCAGGCAACATCGGAGAAAACAGCTCCAAAGCTTAAACTGGTGGCTTCATTTAACCATTGCTCCCAAAGCATGTCCAAGAGGGGGAATGAGAGGGAAAACCCCTGGCACCAGCACAGCTTGGAAAAGGATGTCTCCGTGCTTGGGCCAAAGAGCTGATCAGTGCTATGCTCTTGATTAGACTTCTCATGTCTCTGTGTCTCATTCGCCAGCTGTAATTTGGAAATCACTGTGTCAGTTCTGCCCTTTCAGTGTGAGATTTCTCCTACCACAGAACACATCTCAGCATTAACAAGCAAAACTTCTCCACATCCTCATCAGAAGGCCAGATATGTTTCTTCCCTGCCAGCACAGCCCATGTCCTGCACGAATGAATTCACCAGATGAACGTGAACAGGAGTTTTCAGAAGCCACTGTGGCTTTGGCAATGGTTTGGTTGGTGCTGAGCACACCTCGTATAGCCAGCAACAGCTGGACTCCACAGGGGGAAAAAAAGGAAATAACCACACACACACACATGCAAAAATCATCAGTCAGGCTCCTTTTAAATGATTAATGCAGTGCACAGAGAATGGCTTTTTCAGCTCTCAAATCTTCCCATGATTATATAAACCTTAGCTCATTGCAGCTACCCCAGGACCCGTGTTTGTTTGTGGGCATTAGCAGCTGCTGTGGTTATAATTAGAGCAGGGAGTGAGGAGTCCCACGGGGAAACAGAGGAAACCCCAAATTGCTCAAGTCATTTAAACATTCAGGGAGAAAAAAAATATTGCAGAGAGGTTCTGGAGTGAGCAGTGCTCGAGGGAGGGAAGGGTTACAGCCACCACCAAAGTTCTTTCTGCTCTCTTGGGTCCAGACAATTAATTACGGTTATTAATTATTTAGGATGCTACAGTGATAATTAGTGCGATAATCACCTCAGCCACGGAACTCATAGAATGACAGAATTATTTAGGTTGGGAGGGACCTTAAAGATGATCCAGTCCAACCCCTCTGACATGGGCAGGGACATTTTTCAGGTTGCTCCAAGTCCCATCCACCCTGGCCTTGAACACTTGCAGGGATGGGGCAGCCACTGGAAAACCTGTGTCAGGGCCTCCCAACCCTCACAGGGAAGAAATTCTTCCTAAAATCTCATCTAAACCTGCCCTCTGTCAGACTAGAGCCATTATCCCTTACCCCATCACTAAAAATCCTTGTCCAAATTATTTCTTAAGCTCTTTTGGAGCCCCTTTAGTCTCCCTTGAGCCTTCCCTCCTCCAGGCTGACCAGCAAGGTCCTACTGCCCTGTTCTCAGCCCTCTCGGGCATCTGTCCAGGGAGAACTTATATGTGACCCTTAATTCATCACCAGAGAATGACTTGCTCCAAATCCATTGCCCTTTTCTGTGCTGGTGACTCCCGTGGGCTGTCCCAGCAGCCCTCATGTCTGCAGCAGTGCTGCTGTGATTCCTCCCTCTCTTCTCCCTGGCTGTGGACATCACTGCCCAAGAGACATCTGAGAATGGAGGATATTGATCTGAGAGGTTTTGCTTCGTGTCAGGGTTTCACAAGCAATTGCCTTCTTCAGTGAGGAGTGACCACACAGAGGTCACTTCCCATCCCACGGTCTCCCACCTCCATCCACCCATCAGGTAAATCAGGACAGGAATGCCCCAGCTCCCCTCCAGCTTCTCTCCTTTCTACCTCATCACCTGGCACTCATGCACGAGGATTCAACCCAACCAAAAATTAACAGGTTCTTGCAATGCCTACACCCTGAAGAAACACCAGCCAGCTCACACCATCAAAGAAACAACACTGAAAGCCAGGAGTCAGCTCTTCTTCTGCACATCCAGCCTCTCCTTCCCCTCCCAACTGCTGCTCACAATGTCCAGGCCCTGGTGGTGACCCAGCAGGTGACATCCCCCAGCCTCCTGGGGACTTGGGTAATGGGGAAGTGTCAGGGATTAGAGACAAGAGAGCAGCGGCTGCAGTATAAAAGCAAACTGAATAATTAAAGAGAGGAGCTGTTCCTTGCAGAGAACAAAATGAAAGAGTTGTGTGATTTGAGCAGAAGTGACCTTTACACTTCATTACAAGGAGGTGGCGTCCTCACAGGGTTATTAATATTTCCAGCTGAATTAGCTTGGGTTAAAAATGGCTCAAAGGAATGAAGAAGGCGAGAGAGAGTGAACAAAAATATATCATTCTGTCTTTTTCTCCTCCTATTCTTTTTTTTTCCTTTTTTTTTAATTTGTAATTTGTTGACTTGAAAGCAGAAAGGGCTGAGTGGCCATCAGGAATGAGGCTTCATTAGAAACAGGGAGAGCTGCAGGGTGACCGGGCTGAGGGATCTTCCCTCCAGAAGAAGCCTGTGGTGCCTCTGTGGCTGTTTCCACATTCACATCCCGGGCTCAGAGGGGGTTGTCACTCTCCAAGCTGCAGAGACATGACAGAATTGACATTCAGGTGGCTTTGAGCCAGCAGTGGAGCTCAGTGCTGCTGCTTCTGGGTCCACTGGAGTCAGTAGGATCTCCCAGGGCAGACAGGCTCCTGTGGTTACTGTTCATCACCCTGTGGGCCAAGTGATTCCCTTCCCACAGAACATCAGTGTGCAAATGGACAACCCTGCTCAGCACATTATAACCCACCCTGACACAAGGGACAGACAAACATCCTCCCTCCCAAACAGAGACAAAGCCAGGCCTTTAAATAGCCAAAATTAAGGCTATTTTAGCAGAGGGCAGAGCACAGAAATCTTACAGAAAATAGAGCTGCTTCAGTTCCGTAGTTTCATCCAAAAGTTCACATACACACAGGAAAAGACCTTCATCCCAACATGTCCTGGCTCCACACAGCCCCACAAAACCACACTGCCAATAAAGTCCCAAAGCACTCGGTGAATTAAATAAGTAAAACTAAGCTGAACCTCAATCCAAGCTGCCGTTTTGCTGCTCAGAGCCTCGAGGTGAACACAGTTGTGCTTTTTGCTCTGATCACTCAGTCTCATATTGCTCCCATCACTGAGATGCAAAAGCGTTGCTGCCTTGATAACACAGCCAGACACCTGCTTGTCTCCCCACGAGCCTGGCCTGAATGATTTCTCTCACTGCCTCTCTCTGCCCAGCAGGAACAGGCATCAGGAAAACCCACCGGAGCAAACATAAGGGCAGAGAAACACAAAAGCAGGTGCACATCACTGAGGAGGGAGGTTTTCACTCCCAGGGGCTGCAGAGTTACCGCAGTGGTTGCCCCTACACCTTCCCACCCTCCCAGGGCCACTGCAGGTCGCCTTCCCCTGCTCCACCTGGGGCCACTTGCAAATTTATTGCAAAAATCACAAATCAAAGAAGGACTGGAGGCTTTTGAAGTGATCATGACATGGACACGGTGGCAGCTGCTTCTCCTCCAGTGGCTGCTGAATCACAGCCCCTCACTTATTTATAGGCGTCCCCAGGGCGCTCGCAGGCGAGCCGATGACAAATGCCAGAGAACATCCACCCTCAGCCCCACAAGGTGTTGTTATCCTGGCTGCAAAGGAGATGCAGAGCGAGGAAACAACACCCTGTCAGCTGTGCCAGACGGGTGGAGTGGAGGCAGGCAGAGCACCCGAGACACTTCACCCACCCGCCAGCGCCTCCAGCATCGTCACCTGGGTGCTGCTCCCGGCAAAGGCTCTCAGGGTGTCACCTCCAGGGTGTAGCTCACTGATTCCCGGGGGTTTGATGCCATCTTCACTTTGACAGAGGGCAACGCTGCTGTGACCACAGGAAAGAGGACTCCGGTGAGCAGATTTATCTGGGTTCTGAAGCCATTCCAGGGACAGAAGCCAAGATGCTGATGCTCCAGAGGGAGAAGCACAAGTAGATGCTGAGAGCCGAAGTTTTCCCCTTATTGCTGCAGGCTATTGCACATGAGCCAGGCACTGAACAGTTCCAAGGGCAAGAGAGGGGAAAATTCAGACTTAATACGGCCTTGGTGCTGTGTTAGAGTCCAGGGCATCCCTTGGGTGACCTGGAAGGTCACAGACCTCGGCAGAGAAGTCTGGGACCCGAGCAAGAGGGTTTGGGATCTGTACAGGGGGTCTGGGATCTGTACAGGGAGGTTGTAGACCCTGGCACAGAGCCCAGGAGGACACAACCTTTGACTTCAGCCCATGGGAAAAAACCTCCAACACTGAGAGAAGAATTACAAGTCACAGAGGTGTGACAGGCAGTGGTGTAGTGTATCACAGGGTGAAAAATTTTGTAGTTTTGGGGTTCTAAGAATGGAGGTGAATGGGGAACAAGATGGAGGATTTAGGGTGGTGCTCTGGGTTCTTCTTCTTCTCCCTTGGCCTCCACCTCTTCCTGTGATGGTGGCACAAAGTAATTCAACAAGATTGGGTCAGAGTAGAGGGGACCCCTTTAGTATAGGTGATGGATATTGGCACATTATTGTAAATTAGTGATATATAAATTATTGTAAATAAGTGATATGTAATCATCTGAATAAAGAGGCTGTGACCTCCCATCGAGGGGAGAGCTGTCCTGTGTCCCAGAAGCTGAACAGACCTCGGCCAGGCACAGAGAGAACTGTAAGATAAGAAACAAGAAACTTTGAAAAACAAGACCTTGAAGACTCCGTTTCATCCTCATGTCTGGCTCAGGGCCTTCAGAGGGCAAAAGACTCTCAACCACCTGAATCTTGGGTGAGCAAAAAACCTGAGAGTGCTGGGAAAAGGCATGAATGTGAGGTGAGAGGAAGGAAAAGGCTGAATCTTCCCCAGGCTGGGTCAGGGAGGATGGAATACCTCTCAGGGAAAGCAAAGCTGAACAGTACCACCTTGTTCTGTCCTTAAGAGCATCCCTCCCAGGTGATGTCCACCAGGGCTCTGCTCCAGAGGGAAGAAATCATTTCCTTTCCTGCAGTGCCAGGGAGCTCTCTCTGGCAAACCCTGGCACTGTACAGCTGACAAAAGTAGGAGCCAGGCAGCAGGATCTCCATTATCAGAGATGATTCACAGGCCACAGAGATCACAGCTCGCCATGTAGATGTCACTGGGACCTGGCAGTCCAGAAAAAGCATCTCATTTATGAACTGAGACAAATTATGACTGCTGAGGTATAGCCCACATGGGAGCTGCTGCTTGCTTTCTGGACTAGAATGGCTCTTTAAATGATCCATGATGCTGCAGGACCCCTCCCCAGGGCTCTCTAGCTGGGAAAGGGCCCCCTGGGCAGGTGTGCAGAGCCCTGTCACTCACAGCCACACCAGGGTTTCCATAGGCTTCATGGGGTTAGTTGCACTGGGCTGCTGTAGCTGGTTTTTGTTTCAAGTCATTCATTGATTAAATCTGAAGTGGCTGTTTGGACTAGACCTGTTTTCTGTGAAAACTGTCACATAGGCTGAAAAAGCAATGGGATTTACAGGGAACACCCTGGGATTTGCTCTGGTGCAGTTCCAGGTGGCCCCAGGAAAACCAGTGAGCTGCTCAGCCAGGGAAGCTGGGATTGCTGTGGAGTCTCTGGGGTTAAAATCCCTGAGGTCTGATTTAGGGCTGAGCTCAAAGTGAGGCCAACAGGACCACTAATAAAGTCTCTCCCTTGACTCCTCAGTTTCATGATGTTTTTAAGTACACAGTTGCAGGTCCAAGTGGAATTAGCTGATGGCATAAAATATTTTTGAAGCATGAGCTGGAGTCAGACAGACATAAAGGTCATCTACACTTTGTTTTCTTTCTTTCAACTTTCTTTAGCCAGACCCATGACTGATCTGAAAGGACTAGAGGCAGCAGCAGTCCCACTCACCTGGCTGAGATCCACCGGGAAATGCAACTGGAGCAGTGGGGGGAGAAAAAGGGAAGAGTTAGGAAGAGGAGAGAAGAGGTGCAGAAGATTCCTTGCTAATCTGAACAAGCAAGTCCCACTTTAACTCCACTAACACAGAAAGCAGTAACAGCAGTAGCTCATCATCATTTCACTGTGACACGAAATTTATCTTTTTTTCATTGCTTTCACAGCAATTTTGCACTGTGTTTGATAGCTGATGTGCATATCCAAATTCATGCAGCCCCACCACCCCTCTCCCTCTGCCTACTCGCGCTCACCCACGCTCTTCTGCGTGTGACTCAGGATGAAAAGGGATTTAGAAAGATGCAGGGAACGTTTACAAGCCACCCACAGTTTCACCCCCAGCCTGGATGGCCACATGAGCACGTCCAGGCTGCATTTTGAGGCAAATCCCTGGGACAGGCGTTTCTCTTGTCCCCTGCACAGCCACAGCAAAGCTGCACCAGCTCTGCCTCAGCGTTTGCTGCTGGCTGGGCATTGCAAGGTTGGGTTTGCTCTAAGACACGGCAAATTTCCCAACTCCTTGCTCAATGCCTTGCCCATGAGTGGGTCCAGGAGTGGTCACTGCAGCAGAGCCCAGAGGCCCCATATGGTGTCACAATAAGGAGGTCACTTGGTCACCCTGGGTGGAGTAGGAGGGCGGGAAAGACATCTGCAGAGCAGCCACAAGCTGTCCTCCTGTCCAGGGACACCAGCAAAACCACGACTGTGTGAAAGCCTGTGGCTTTTTCTGGGCTGCTTGGGTTCGGTGTGGAGCCTGTGAATCCTCCAGCAAAATCTCTGCAGCACGAGGGCACTGCTGCAGGTCCCAGCAGCACAAAACCAGCAGCAAAATTAAATCCCCCAGCAGCAGCTGTCAGGGACTGACAGGGGACAAACTAACCAGGTGTGGGTGACAAACCAAAGCCAGTGTCCCCCCTTAACACAGCTGCTGAGGAGCCATTTGGGGGAGTGTGTCACCACTAACATCATCCTGTTTCCATGGAGACCAGATTAACAGAACTGTGGAGAGAAACTGCACTCCTAATCTCTGCTGGAGAAAAGAGCTTGCTGATACAAGAGACTTTTAAACATCTTTAATCCAAATTCAGGGTTTTCCTTGCCATGTTCCGTCTAATCCTTCTAAAGGTTACTAGTCCCTTCCAGCCCCAAGCCCAGCACAACACCATCAAACAGTGCAGTCACCCACAGCCTCTGCAGTCCCCTGCTAATATAAAATTTGCTATCTTTCTCTCCAAAAGTTCGGCTGTCTTAAAAATAACAATTTCACCAGGCCATTATGTGCAAGGTTCCTGAAAAATGATGTCTTCATTGGTGCACTCAGCCTATTTTCTGGAGATGGAATTAGGCCCTGAGGACAAAGATGGAGGCACCTTTTCCCATACACAAAAAGGTGCAGGTCCTGCTTTCTGCATTGCATGAGACACATTTCATTGACGATTTTCTCCTGTAGCATCCCAGATAAGATCAGGAGCACTGGGGAATTTGCCTGCTGGAATGGTTCACTGCATTTGCACAGTCTAACCTGAAGATTTAGAGAATCACAGAATGGTTTGGGTTGGAAGGAACCTTGAAGACCATCTGGTCCAGGTCCTCTGCCATGGGGAGGGACACCTTCCACTGTCCCGGGTTGTTCCAAGTCCCATCCAGCCTGGCCTTGGACACTCCCAGGGATCTGGGGCAGTCACAGCTTCTCTGGGAACCTGTGCCAGGACCTCCTCACCTTTACAGGGAAGAATTTCTTCCCAATGTCTGATCTAAATCTACCCTCCCTCAGCTTAAGGTTGTTCCTTCTCAAAAATCCCCCTCTGGCTCTCTTTCTCTCTCCCTCCAGATCTTAAATTTTCTTCTGTTTTGGGAGGTAGAAGCACAGTTGCCCTGTTCTCTACTTCTAGCATCCCGGCAGATTTAAGCACAACAAGGTCACCTTCCCCTCCAGACGTTTTTGGCTTGGACTGTCCTTTTCCCGCTGGACAATTCAGATCTCCAAATGCTTCGGGAGTTCCCACACCCTCTCTGCCCATCCAAGGGAGGCATTCACATTTCCAAACCACCATTTAGGCCTTTGCCAAACGGCTTTTGTTGAATTTATTTTTTTCCAATGGGATTCACACTGATACCTTCCTCTACCTCTCTAAGTCCCCAAGCAGGTGGGACACAGCCCACAGCCCTTTGTGGTCTCCATGGAGGGCCTCACCGAACACTCCAGATGTGGCTCATAAAGCTCTCCAGCTGTGCTGAGTCAGAGCCTTTTTGGAACATCTCTGCCTGCTAAGCTGAGCAAGGCATCAAAGGCTCTGCCACCTTCCTGTTGCTTCCAGAAGTTAAAACAGATTTGACTGCTTGTTTTCCCTTGCCTCTACTCCAAAAGCTCATCAGGAGGATCATGACACGGTTTGTCAGAGCCAGCATGAAGGAGAAGGAGTCCGTGTGACTGGGAAAATGCAGTTCAATCCCAATCTCCTTCCTGCTCCCCTTGCCAGAGGGGTTGGGGATGTTCTGCACATCTGGAGGCAGAGCTGTGGCTGTGCACAGCCCTGCCCCAGAGGCCTGGAGCTTGTAACTCAGCTGCACAACAACATCTCACCTACATCAGCCCTCTGGCATCCTGCTTGTGCTGCTGGCTTGGCACACAATACACACGCAAGCCTGGGGCTCCCCAGAAGCTCTAAAACAAGCACAAGATGGATCTGGAAAAGGCCAGGCTGAGGCACATCTGTGTCCTACAGCTGTGGGCAATGAAGGGTTAGTTCCTCTGCAGGCTCTGAAGGCACATCTCTGAAGCATCAGGCTATTTCTGCTCAGCAGGTCTGATCTCAGATGAGAGCTCTGCTGTGGGGTAGAGCTGGCATGTGGGATAAGAGGGAATAAAATCATACACAGGATATTTTGGTGCAGGGTTTCCTACACCCACTTCCATTGTCGTGCTCTGCCTGAAGGCTCCATCTGGTTTGTTCATGGCTGGGCACAGGGGCTGGAGGGCAGCAGAAGGAGGAGTAAGGGTTAAAGCAGGGTGCTGCAAAGGCTGTGTTTAAAACACATGCAGCTACAAGAGACTGACTTTTTGGGAAGGGTTTTTTAATAAAAATTATTATTATTGCTAGCTGAGTTTGGATATTTTTGTTGTTGTGTTTTAGCGGGGGGAATTTTGGGGTGGTTTTTTTTTTGGTTGGTTGGTTTGGCTTTTTGGGGTGGAGGGGTTTGGTGGGGTTTTGTGTGTGTGTGTGTGTTGGGGCTTTTGGGGGGGTTTCTGGGGTTTTGGGTTTTTTTTTAATTGGTTGGTTTGGGGGATTTTTGTTTGTTTTGGGGGTTTTGTTGTTGCTGTTGTTGCTGTTGGTTGGCCATCTATCAGCCCCTGGGATCTGCCTTGTACCCACAGCCACTCTTGGCCAGGACTTTCATCTCCTCCACCCCACCCCTTCCACCCATCTCTCTGAACAGACAATGCTCAGGACAGAAGACAAAACTGCAGAATGTTATCATTGTCGTTTTTATTATTATTATTAATAATAATTGGAGCAAACAAGGTTGCCCCATCACCACTGCACCCACTTGTAGAGGCACAGTGACCACAACCAGGGACTTTTCAGGCAGGATGCTCTGCAGGGTCCACTGGGGCCAGCACTGCCCTGGCTCTGCCCCTGGGGTTGTCAGAGGAGCCTGGGTGGGGACTGTGGGGAAATACTAAAGGTAAAAAGGTTTTCAGAAAGCTGTGAAAGCAGAAACAGAAAGATCAGAGGACTCAAAACTGGCTGCAGCTGCAAAGTTTGAAAAGTTACAACAGTACAGCAAGCAAGGACATGAAACAATAGTTTGAGTTTTGGTTTTGGCTAGAATAAACCTTAAGAAAGCAGAAAAATACGTTTAGCAAGATAGTAGAAAGTTTTAAGCTGAATAAGAGTGTAGTGTATTGTTAATAGAAAGCACACAAGCAGGCATTGTTTCAAACAGGTGTACGTGTGCTTTTAGTGACTGGCTAGAACAATGTCTGTAATTAGCAATGTGCTGTTGGCTGGAAAACTTTTAAAATGCCCTGTAACAATGAGATCTTTGGCTACTGCTGGCAAGACATGAGCCGCTGCCATCTTTCAGTTATCCCAATTTGTTATGAGGCTGATGGTGCAATAAAGGCTCAAAGGAAGGTCTCCCAGCAGTCCTGTCTCATTTCTGCACAAACCTCCAACACAGGGACAAGCTGTCCTGAGCACACAGCCAGGCAGAGAGGCTGGCACCTCTTTCCTCCCCTCAATTTTAGCCCCAGCTGAGCAGCACAGTGTGAAAATCAAGGTTAAATTTCTAAGTAAATTTTAAGAAATAGGTTAAATAAAATAATAAGACAATTAGGAGATAGAAAAAAGCAAAGCATGACCAGGCCCGGTGACTTGGCCAAGTGCACACCCTGCTATTTAAGAGGCCTTTTTAAATACCCTTTTTATTGCATCAGTCTGTTGTAGATTAGAACTTTTCCACAAACTAGTTTCTATATTCCAGGAACTGGACCTCCTTGGGTCTGCCTTTTTGGAGCATGCCTGTTTCTTGGCTGTGTCTTTGTTATCACCTCCAGCTCGGGCCTTGGCCCCACCTTCCCCAGACACTCGGTGTTGAGAGTTGGCATGGCAGCAGCAGGGTCTCCACCAGATGGTTGCTGGGTGTTATTTTAACCAAACAGGCTGTTTATGGCTACATATCACTGCCATGTATAGGGTTTGCTAATAGTAGGAATGAAAACGGTATCTTTATACATATAGCATTCACTTAAACATTTGCAAGAAGCCAACTTCACAATATACATTTATAATACACTATATCAATACAATATACATTTATAACACAGTATATCAATACAATATACATTTATAACACAGTATGTCAATACAATATACATTTATACACACTAAATAGTAATATTAATATATATTAATGTAATATACATTTATAACACACTCTATCGATACAATATATATTTATAACACACTCTGTCAATGCAATACACGTTTATAACACACTATATCAATACAATATGCATTTATAACACACTAAGTCAATACACACTATATTAATATAATATATATTAATAAGACACTATGTTAATACACACTATATCAATACAATATACATTAATAACACACTGCCAATACAATATACATTTATAACACACTATGTCAATACACACTATATCAATACAACATACATTAATAACACACTCTATTAATACAAAACACAACTTCCTAACACAACACACACAGAGTATTCATTTCACTATTCGCGAAAAGCCAGTCATAAAACATGTATTTATTACAGCAGCGAGCGCTGTCCGAGGTGCTGGGGCACCTTCTGCCGCTCCGGGCGGGGACCGGCGCTGCTGAGTCGGCCCCGGCTGTCGCGATGAGGCGGCTCCAGTCGCGATGAGGTGGCTCCAGCAGGAGCTGTCACACTCCGCCGCCGTGCCTTGTTTTTGCTGGCGGGCAGCAGCTCAGCCACGGACAGGCGAAGCAAAGGGAGAGCAGCAGGGAGGAGAAGGGACGGGCGAGATAAATAGGTAGCGTGAGGATAATAAAAGAGGACAGCTGGCCTAGAAAACTCGAGAGATAAATCGGCAAGGGGGGGGGGGGAAAAAATGAAATCCTGAAATTAATTCCAAAGCGTGAGGTTCCTGCTGAGCCCGCGGGAGAGAGGCAGGCACCTGGTGGCACACACTTTCTCCGTGGCTCCGTGGTGCTGGGCATTCCACAGCCCCCCACAGCAGCAGGGTTCAGGCCATGAGAAAGCAGGTGGCTGTCCCCAGGAGCAGGGGACCTGCTCGGCAGGACAGGGGTGGAGCACAGCACAGACTCTTCAGCCTGGGCCAGGCCAAGCCTCTGGTGCCTGCGGGATGCAAACAGGGCTGAAGGGATGAGCAGGGACCTGCCTTTGCCTCCCTGTTCCAGTCCTTTCCTTACCTTGTCATTATTTGAGACTCCCAAAGCCCAACAGAGGAGCTGGGCAGGTGTCACCATAGGACACAAAAGACTCCAAATATTTCAGAAGGCAAAGAGCATAGAAAAAGAAGGCTTTATTGTCTAAATTCTTACTATCTTTTATAAGGTATTCCCATACAGACTTAACATGGTTGGTGAATAGGAACAACCCCTCTCTAATGCCATTGGTTAAACCAGAGAAACGGCAAACAGCAGCTGGAGAAGGATTGTTTTGAGAAAGGAGAGTTGTTTGTCAAGATAGTTTTAAGAAAAAGCTTTCTTGAGAAATTTTTCCTTGGGAAAAGGTTAGCAGCTGCCAGCAGGCTAAAAATCCCTCAGGCCCACAGGCAGCTGTCCTTGTACTGCCCTGGTGCAGCACTAAACCCCACAGAGCTCTGTGGAGGCCAGAGATGAGGGCTTGCCACCCTCCCAGTGGGACCAGTGTCTACACAAAGCACCAGCAGTCACCAAAGCAACTGAGGCTAAAGGATATTTTATCATTCATCCAATGTGGTGAATTCCATGATGCACCACAGCACAAGATGTAGGAAGGTTCATTGCAGCAGAGACCAAAAAATGCACCCTGCAGCCCTGAGCAGGATCTCACGGGAGCTCCGAGACCCAGGCAGAGACAAATCTCTCTCCCAGCTCAGCATTTTCCCCGTGCAAATGCAGCTGACACATAAACACACAGCACTGGTGCCTTCACAGATGGAATCAGCAAGCAAAGTTTCCCAAATCTGCAAACAAAGGTGGAGGGGAAAGTCAGAACAGGATGGAACACAGGACCAGGGAGCAGCTTATGCTTTCCAGTCTGACAGAAAAACTGTGAAAGCAAACAGAGCAGTGCCTTTATTCCCTTCCAGCCACCATGTCCACAAGCCTCTCTCCCAGCATGGGAAAGGCAACTCACACTTAATCCTCCCCACGGATCCTCACACCGCTCCCTGCACTGCCTGGGGCCGGGCTTGGAGAAGTGCAAACAGCCGCTGCAAAGTCAGAGCTAAGTGGCAGCTTCCCATTTCCCCGGCTCTAATTGCCAGCTGAGCAGACGGTTAATCTCCCAGAACGTGCTGTGATAAGGGTGCTGCTGAGTCCCCGTAATTGCTTAAGAGCTGCCATCGAGGATGCCGGGAATTGCCCAATTATTCTCCCCGGTTCCTCCAAACCCCACGTTTCCTCCCTCCCCCTCTCGAAGTTTTGTAAATTAGAAAAGAGCTTTTTTTTTTTTTTTTTTTTTTTTTTTTTCCCCTCTCAAAAACAGCTGGCACAGGATTTCTCAGCGGTTCAGTAGGGATGAAGAGATTATATCTGGGCTGGCTAATCCTGTGTGGGCAGGGAGAAGAAGATGGGGGGAGCAGCAGTGGGGATCCCAGTGGATGCAAAAGGGAGGGAAGGCTGCACTCACAGGTGATGGTTTGAACAGAATTCATCCCAGCAAGCCAGCACTGGCCCTGAGTACAAATCACATCCCATTGCCAGCTCCTCAATGACTCCACTGAGTAATAAATCAGCTCCTCGTCCGAGCTGGCTGAGGCATTCATATTCTCACAGTTACCTTATTCAGTGCTGAGAAGTTAAAACCTTCCTGCCAAGGCCAGCGGGCTGGCGAGAGTCAAATATCCAAATCCTCTCAGAGCTCAGCAGTAAGAAACAAAACAAAACAAAAACAAGCCAAAGCCTACAAGACAGAAAACAAGTCCCTGAACTGCAGATCACCTGCATATCTCCATTTGTTCAGCTGTTTTTCTCCATGCAGCAGGCCAAGAAGTCATCTGGTATCATCAGGGAGGCAAACAAGCCAGGCCACTGTCTAATCCAGCACTGATCTGCACACACAGGCAGCAGTGCTCAGCTCCCAGCCCTTGGCTGTCTTTGCAGCTGTTTAAAGCCTGGTTTTCTCCCTAAATGCCTCATGACCATCCCTCAAATGCCACTTTTAAGCCCCAGAATGGCAGCTCTTCTTGGAACATCCAACACAAGCAGAAGTCTTCAATACCACCAGAAGGACTGAGGGACTTAAAATTTATTAATTTTTATGGGATCGGGGTTGTTCTGTAAAGAGTACCTAAAAGTTTGGACACAAACACATTAAAAGATGCAGCACCTCCTACAGCACATCCAGATGTGTCTGGGTTCTTTTTTGGCTCTGCACTGCCAGCACATGCCCTAACCCAGCTGCAAGCCACAATAACCACAGCATCTCTGGCAGTGGCTCCACCTCACAGCCCATCCTGACCATTGGCCCCATTCCAGATATAGAAGGCACAAAATAAAATGAGTGTAAGGCCAATTCCTGCACTGGTTTAATGTTGGAAACCTCTCAGTGTCCTCTCTCAGCTGGATGTGACACTGACTCTAAACCCACTGAACACAAATCCACCCCGTCCCACTCATGGCAAGCTAGAAAGTGAGATGAACCAACAGAGGATGGAGATTCTCAGAAAGGGAGGGGAAAATGGAGCAGAACATAAGAAAAGATGAGTTAAAATCCCACAGTGCACCTTCAACTCATTGAATGTCATCCCCCATGTTGCAGGAGAGGAGTCAGGGATCATTCAGGCAGATCTGAGCTAGAAGTTAATTTACTGAGTGGGTAATAAGCTGGTAAATAAGAGAATATGTCAGATTTGCTGATCCCTTAATACCCACACAGCCACTCCTAGCTGTTATACTTTGACATTAGCGGTAATTTGATGTATAAACAAAAGTACAACAATGAACACAAAACTACAATTATTAAGATTACAATAGGGTGGGACATCTAATTCACAGCCCCAGTGGCTGCTGCTGACCACCTGAGCAGATTTTCTCACCAATGATGTTTTCCATCTTGCTGTACTCTCACTGTGACATGGTGGGTTGTGACTGCATAGTTAATGCAGATTTGAATGAAATTACAGATACTTGAGGGATTGTGCATAGTCTCTGCACAGAGAGAATCACAAAGGGCTCTCATGCAAACATATCCATTCCCAACACATCCAAGTATAGCCTCGGAGGTCTCTCTGGGATGTATTTCAAAATGACAAACATTTTGTTCAGTGTCAAGACAAATGTCTTGGGTCTTAAGAGAGTTACATTCACAAATAAATTCTTGTTGTTTCTGCACAACACACATGGCAGCTGTGACAGTTTGCCATTTGTCCCCATTTCGCTGGGCCCATTCTGCAGGTTCTAACAGAGTACAATTCCATGCTGATTCAATCCCAGTGCAATGACTGGGTTTATACAATCATTCATGTTGGAAAACACCTCTAAAATCATCAATTCCAACCATTAAATATTGCATAGAGTTAAGAGAGAAGCTGTGGCCCTACAGCTGGTGGGGTCCTAAGAGAAGTTTGGTAGATAGTACCAAAGTCAAAAATACTTCTTGAATTAGAATAATTATTTCTGAAATAATGTTTGAGTTTAAATTACTCACCCAAATTACCTTTTGAAACTCAGTGAGTAAGGTGCCCTCATCACCTTCCCTTATTGCTTTAGTGGATTGCACCGCAAGTGAGCTTGGATACAACTGAGAGCTATTGGAAACATTATTCTGGGTGATGCCAAGTGCATTTACAATTAGGTGGGGGTCCTTTTCCTTCATTCTTTGCCATTTAGACAACATATCAGCCAAGAGCCACTGACTAGTTCCTAATGCCAACGAAGAAGATTTTAAGGGGGTGTTCCTGCTCATACAAATCACTCCTTGCCAAGCTTAATTTATTTGCCAAAACTTCAGCATCTGTGCTGTTTATTTAACATTCCTAATCCTGTTCCAGGGATGCCAGTCACAGCTCCCCTGGCTTGTTTGGGAGAGGTGAGGGTTCCCCTGTGCAGCCCTGGGAGCAGCCCTGTACAGATGGATTTAGGGATGATAAGCAGGTAGGTTTAAATGCAGAGATATTAACCTCCACTGACAGTTCCACAGGCCTGAGGCTCTATAATGGATTAAGGAGCACTTGTTGCTGGCCTGTCTTTTTAATACCATTGGGCTCAAATTCAGAAATCTGTGGAGTTCAGATTCTAACAGGTAGCAGGAGACATTGTGGGGGTTAAGATAATTTTTGCTGTGCCAATATAAACAATCCTAGTTTAAATTAAACTATATCTTCAAGATAAATAGATAAATTATGTCTGATACTATTTCTCTTTCCATGTATTCTGCTGATGAAGAACTAATTGAACAGCTACCAGCCTGGTTAGATCTATATCCCTTTGCAAAGGAACCACATTGAAAACTAAGCAAGTAAATTTCCACTTCATTTTTACTGGCTTGACTTTCACATGCTTACATTTCCCTCTGCCCAATCTATATTAATGAGATTCCTAAATTTTTACAATTACAGCTTGCTTTTTAATGATTGCCACTGCAATATTGATTTGTACAAATAAAAGACCTGGGGGTTTTCACCCCGTGCCATGAGGCTTATTGATGGATAAACTACATCTGGGTCAAATGGCTGGGTTTGGGGATTTTGGTATAACCCAGTGTGAGTCCTGAAAAGGGAAACTGGACAAGTCCCAGTGGGGAGACACCAAACTGGTTGCCCCACCTAGTGAGTGGCTCAACATTAATGTGATGTTTAGCTCCACTGCTGTCCTTTAGTTGGTCTCTTCATAATGGGATAGAGTTTTAAAAGATATGGGGTTCCACCTTCAGGGCCTGGGGGAGCTGAGACAGGGTTAAAAGTTGGTTAATGAATATATAGGGAGAGCAGTGGTTTGTCTCATTCCCGAGGGTCTATTCCCTTGCACATTAAGATGTTCAGTGTGTGAGGGAATGTGATTCATTGTTAGACTCTGGTTCCCTTGTTAAAAACACCCCTGGTCCCCAAGAGCCACCTCTGCTTCACCTTGGGTTTCGCATGATTTCCCCTAGTCAGAGACACCACAAATACCCAGTTCCACTCTTGCCAGGCCTCTGGCCCTATTTTTCTTGCAGATTACCCAGTTGAAGAGGGTACTACAGAACAGTTCTGGTAGTATTTCTTTGCTTACCCCCTTGGGGCCCAAGGGACACTTGAATTTTAGTAAGAGGGACCACCTTAAAATGCAACTCATTCAATTCACTCTCATCCCTAAATTCCCAGTCAGGGTCCCTCCCTATATCTCCATCCCAATCTTCTGGGGATGCAATTAACTAATGGATCTTTACGGGACCTAATATATCAGATCATAAATTCTACTGTGTCCTCTACTCTTTTTCCTTCCCCCAACCCCAGTTGTTTCTGCAATTATTCTATTCATGGGTATAACAGCTCTTTTTGTCACTTTGTTCAAACTCATCTTGTACCATTCTCATTTCCTTTTCTTTGTATTCCTTATAATGACACACAGCTTCCAAACACATTTCCAACATCTTGCATATTATTCCCTTTTCTTTATCATTTTACAGTTTTCCCCTCTCATGCAGTTTACTCTGTTCCTCTATCTTTACTCCAATTAGACCAATTTTTGAACACTCAGTCCTCAACAAGCCTTGAAGCTCTTTATTCCATGTCAGTAATTAGATCTGCTACCCTACTGGCTGTGCCAATTTTTTCCACAGGAGAAGAGCCAGAGATCACTCAGGTGGATCTGAGCTGGTGGTTAGCTCATGAAGTTCTAATTAGCAGATTTAGGTGCAAGTCTCAGTCCTGCCTTCCACCTACGTGCAGCAGAGACAGCCTCAGAGGATGGACCATGAGCACACCACCAATGACAGGAGGATTTTGTGCTTACCCAGCCAGGCTTCTCTTGGCACAGGGACAGCAACAGTCCAGGATGTCCCCAGAAGCTCTCTGGAGACAAACCAAACCAGGGGAACAGGAGTGCAGAGGTGTGGAGGGCACTCAGCCCCAGTCAGGCAGACCTTTCTTTCCCCCACACGTCCCCGGAGCCCACAGCAGCTTCCCTGGAATGGGGTCTTCAGGTTTGAGAGCCCAGGAAAAGTCCCCAGCTCCAGCCATGACCAAGGAATGCAATCCCCTTGCTCTGCTCATCCCAGAGCTTTCACATTCCATATTAACAATGGAATTCATTCCCAGCCCCTGCAAAACAGAAGTACTTCCAGCCCTTTCCCATTACCAAGGCTTTCCAAGTTTTCCACTGTAGAGAAGCCAAACTCAGCACTAAAACCAACCAAAATCCCAGAATTCCAGCTGCCCTTGCATCCTCCAAGGGATAGTGGAGCCTAATTCCTGCATCCCACTGGACAAGGAAAGGAAAATAAGAATTCTGGAATCAGGAAATCATTTAGAACCTCAGAAGACCAGTAATTGCCTGAAATAGGAGCCATAGCTTGCTTTTGTAAGATTCCTTCCAATGGATACATCCTTTGGAAAATCCACCTGTACCTCCCAAACTCAAGTGCTGGGAAGGTTTGGAAATGGCTTCCAGGTGGCAGAAGCTCCACATTTCCCATCCCACTCCTTTCCCCAGGATGGATTTCCATCCAAAGCTGCCTGGCCCACCTCCCACCCCACAGAGAGCACCAGGAGGTGACAGCAATGCTTTTCTCTTTATTGGGATTGGGATCACTGGGACACTCCAGGAGGACAGAGCCTTTTCCGGCACATTCCCAGGAGCATTCCCAGGGCAGTCAGGCTCAGCAGAGTGGCTGCTGTCAGCAGGAGCCCCTGGATCACCACAGGAATTCCACCAGCAACACCTGGAAGGGACAAAACCCCACTCAAACACTCAGTTAGTGGCTTCCCAGCCTCCATCCACCCTCGGGATACAGCCCACAGGGCAGCTGTGGGGGATTGTTCCAAAAAGTCCCTTTGTGAAATCAGTGGGAACTCACATTGGGATCAGCCCCTGGGTGAGGCCTGGAGACACAATCCCACAAAGACTCTTACCTTTGGGGGTGCTCCCAGCTGATCCTGGACTTCCAGAGGGGCTCATTAATCCCTGAACTGGCTCCAGGATTAGAAGGGGTCCCACGGAGACATCGGCCTCAACGAGCCCTGAGGGCTCACCTGGATAAAATGGGAATAAGTCCCCAGGAGAAGGAATTTGGGAATTACAGGAAAATAGACACCAGAAATGCAGAATTCCAGTGGTTTAAAATGTAAGGACACAGTCAGGACAGAATAATAGAATGGTTTGGGGTGGAAGGGACCTCAAAGCCCATCCAGTGCCATGGGCAGGGACACCTCCCACTATACCAGGTGGCTCCAGCCTGACCAGGGATGAACAATGACGCCAGGACCTCCTCACCTCGCACAGAATTTTCTCCCAATATCCCCCCCTTTCCTTTTAAAAATCCCTTTCCTAAGGACACTGGAGAGGAGCAGAGGTTGTCTTTAAACTGTGCCAAAACCCCTCTCCCTCAGCCCTAGAGGCCCTGGGGACACCTTTGGGACACACCTCTCTGGCCGGGGCTGTCCCTCCTCACACGCCTGCCCATCCGTGCGGCCGGAGCACGGAATTCCCGGGAACCTCCTCCAGGAGAGGGACAGCTGCCGGTGTCACAGCAGCTGCAGATGGCCGCGGTGCCCTCCAAAGGTGCCCACCTGGAACAGAGTCACCTGTGAGTCCCCTGCTCAGGACACCTGCCGGGTCCCCTCCCTCACCAGGGACACTCACAGGCCACTGGCTTTGCTGAAGGAACAGGCTTTATTCCAGGGATTCGGGGCTTCAGCCGCCGGGGACACCCGCAGGTGGCAGTTGATGTAGAGCTGGCAGGGCAAGTCAAGGAAAACTCATTAATCTTGGAGATTTTTGAGGGGCTTTTTCCCCCCAGAGAGAAACGGAGAAAGAAGGAGACACCTCACCAAATTGCCGACATCTCCGGCGAATTTAAAGGCATCCACCTGGAAGCGCAGCGACTCCGGGCGAGGCCTCGGGGACACGAAGGCTGAGGCTGTGTCCTCTGCCCTGCTGTCCAGCAGACACCTGCAGCAGGGCCGGGAATCACTCGGGGTTCCCCGCAGGAGCCCGGACTCCCCTGGCAGCCCCGGAGCCCGGCCTTACCCTCCGCGGTCGATGAAGGCGTAGCGGGGGAACGAGCCCCTGTCCGGGGCAGCGGTGGCCACGCACTGATCCACAAAGAGCCGCAGGGGGATGTGACCCTCCGAGGTGACATCGGCCTGCAAGCGGAGGCTGTCCCCAAGCTGGAAGCCGTTGGAGAGCCTTTCCTTGCTCCACTCGTCTGGAAGAGCCCAAGGAAAGAGGTCACTTTTTGGGGACTTCCCAGCAGCGTGACACCTCTTAAATGTGCGGCATCATCCCGTGCGGTGGGTTTGGCTCCATTGGGCCTCTCAGGAGCCATCAGGAAGGGGGAGCTGAGGGACACGAGGCCACCAAGGCAGTACCCACCATCCATGAGGCGCAGGGAGAAGCGGAGCCGCTCCTCTGCGGCCACCGTGGAGCGGAACGGGGCCCAGGTGGGGTGCACGGCACCGCTGCTCACGTTGCTCCTCCTAAAGAGAAGCAGTATTAATTGCCAAGGGTGGCAGTGGCACCTCAGGGCCGTGGTAGCATGGGGACAGCCCCACCGCTCACCTGGGGTAGTGACACTCAATGGGGACCTCGGCAGGGGTGGCCCTCACGATAAGGGGGTTGCCAGAACGCGTGGGTTTGTAGAACAGGGCGGTTCTGTAGATCAGGGAGTCCGGGGTCACCTGGAAGGAGGATTCAGGAGAGAGGAAAAATCAGGAAAATGAGCTCGGCACCAGCAGGGACCTTGCTGGGACACAGAGACCACATTCCCGATCCTACAGGACACCACGGGGCTCTGTGCTGGCAGCCCAACAAGGCTTGAAGGAGGTCACGGAGCCTGCAGGATTGGGCACAGCACCTCAGGACCCATAATCCTATAAATTCCTGCTTCCAAACCCACTGCTGAGCGTGTGCCTCATCCAGGATATCCATCCCCCAAAACTCACCCCTGCTCCGGGCACTCCTCACCCCAAACCCACCTGCACCAGGACACCTCTGGGGGTGTCACCTTCACCCCGCGCTGCCACTCACCTGCAGGGTGCTGCCACACTCGTGCAGCGCGGCCACGAAGGTGACAAAGGCCTGGGCAGGGTTTGGGGACAGCGGCGGGCAGGAGGCTGTGCCCAGGCTCAGCTCCGCTGCCCGCACCAGGCGCCCGGTGCCGAAGAGGTCCTTGCTCACGGTGACCGCCAGCTGCCCCTCCTGGCACCTCACGGCCACCGCGGGGCGCGGGGACAGCGCCCGCAGCTGCGACAGATCCACCCGAGCCCAGGGCTGCGACACGCCGGGGACACGGCTCCGAGAGGAGTCACCCCGCAGCCGCCACGTCCCGGAATTCCTCGGGGGAAAACCCCAGGGATCAGAGGATGCGGCTAAAGCCGACATCCAGCAGAGCAAAACAACCCCAAAGCGGTTCCCAAAGTCCATCGTGAGCCCAGGAGAAGCAGCGTATGAGAAAAGGGGCGGCTCGGGGGGGGTTTTATGGGAGAGTCCCGGGGATTCCCTGCCCGGGATAACGGGATTCAGCTGGGGATCCCACTCGGGATAACGGGATCCAGCTGGGGATCCCACTCGGGATAACGGGATCCAGCTGAGGAACCCACTCGGGATAACGGGATCCAGCTGAGCCCATCCCTCCCGAGGGTAACTCCCTCCTCCTGCAGCCGGGAATTGTCCCGTTTGTCCCACGTCCTGCGCGGCTGCGGTGGCATCAATGTCACCCGTGTCCCCTTCGCTCCCTGAGGCGGAGCCGATTTTGGCCAGCGAGGCTCTCCCGGGCATTTCTCCCCACGATCTTCCCAGGAATTCCCCCAAATCCAGGCGGTGCATTCAGACCTGGGGACGTGCCAACCCCACCCGGGCTCTTCGGGATCCCCCCGTGCCCGATTTCCCTGGAATTGCGCCTGGTTAATGAGGGCACCATAACGAGTTCATTTGCATGGAAAGCAGAGGGACAGAGCCGGTCAGGGACCGGCAGGCGGAATCCAGAGATTAATTAGCCCGCGAGTGTTAATTACGGTGATTGGCACCGCCGCTGGTTGGCACGGGAGGGTGACAATGGCTCTGGGCTCGGGACACTCAGGAGAGTGGCAATGCCCGTGCCCCACGGGCATTCCCGGAGAATTCCCACTCCTCATCCGTCGGAATGGGAGAGCTGGGAGGGATTTTGGCCTCGGGATTTATTCCTGGTGCGGGTTTATTTGTTTGTGGGTTTTGGGGTTTTTTTGGGGGGATGTGTGGGATGGGTTTGGGATGAGGGGACCCACTCCGGGGTCACTTGTAAGGGATGAGCCAAGGTCTAGCCTAGCCGGAATTCCTGGTGGAAATTCTCACGTCAGGTCCCGCTGTCCCCTGCAGCATCCATAATGTCACTCCCACATTCCCACATCCCCCTCTGGCACCATCCCGGGGTCTCGGCATTGTCCCAGGTGGTTTTAGGGGTTATGAATAAATGATGGGGCACAGAAAACTTCTCCATGAATTCCACAGGAATGGGGCAGGTCCCAGCCTGGCTCATCCTGAAGCTGCCCTGGAATATTTTATCCAGAGGGAGGGGACTGATTGGGAGGTTCCAGAGGGATCCAGAGGGATGGGAGGGGATGTTTCTTCATCCAAAGGGATCCATGGGAATGGGAGGTTCCTGCATCCAGAGGGATCCAGGGGGAGGGGATTTTCCTGCTTCCCACAGCCCCATTCCCCCTCCCAACACCCGGAATAGCCCTGGAAGTCCAGGATTTGATGAACCCAATCTCTGTGGGAGCCAGGTCTCCAAGGATGTGTGCCTGCTCCCAAAGCCCCGTTCACGCTACTCCAGATGGAAGGATCCAGGATCCCAAAGAGCCTCGCACAGCCCCATCCCAAGCTTCCCCTCTCCACTGTGGATTTCTCACCCCCTGGAAGAGCTCAGCACCTTTGCAGGTGAAGCTCCCGGCCCTGTGGGTCCCTCTGTGGTCAGCGCGACATCCCCAAGAGCTCTCCCACCCTGCAAGGTGCCTCCAGCCCCGGGCTCACTCGGGTGGATGCAGGAGCCGTGTTCTGCCCAGGACAAAACCACGGCAGCCCCTTCCTTTGGTACAAACACAGCTGAGCCCGGCAGGAGCCGAGCCCTCCCCGAGCCCTGTCCTCCAGCCCGGGGGTGTTTCTGCTCCGCTGCTCCGGGGTGATGCTCCAGCCCTGCCCCGCGGAGCCCAGCGCTCTTCCTCACGGATATTACACCCGGCTGACCCTCGGGAGCTCCGCTGAGCCTCTCCACAGCTGCTCCTGGTGCAGAAGCCCGTGTGCGGGGCGGCAGGAAGGCAGGAGACCATATGCTCCAGCACGGGGACAATGAGCCACTCAATGAGACAGAGCGGCCGTGATGAGCCATTGTCATGACTGATGGCACCGGGACTCTGGGGGGGCAGATTTTCACAGCAGATAAGCCCTAATGAACAGAGAAATAACTTCCCGTGGTGAGGGAGATGTTCAGGGTACTGAAAGCCACGAGGAAGGAAACTCTTGATTGCCAGCGAGGCCACGGAGCAGTACCCGGGCAGCAGAGCTGAGAAAGTGCATCTTCCTGCTGGCCTGGAGAGCAGGGGAACGAGGCAACACTTCAGTGCAGCAGGAGGAATGAGAGCACAAGGGGTGGCATTGGAGCAGAGCAGGCTCAAAGGGCTGGCGGCTGCACATCTGCCCTGATGCTGCAGCTTCACTGCTGCACAGAGAGCCAGAAAACCCGAATTAATGAATCAATTAGTGCCGCTAAAAAGAATCTCCTGCAGCAGCCCGAACTCCCTGCAGAGGGGAAACTGAGGCACGGAGCTAAGGAGTCATTCCTGCAGAGCTGGGCACCCCCACACTAGGGAAAAGAAAGCTTTGGACCTCAGAATTGGTCCTTACAACTCACAAGTTGGTTCCTGTGAGGAAACTCTGTCCTCTAATATCGGCTTGAGCACATGCCACAGCCCTCCCCACTGCCTGGGAGGGAGCTTTGCCACAGGAGCTGCTGCCGAGCCACCTTGCATTAGAATTTACTACAGCTCTGCCTGGAAGCCTGCCCCGTGCTTTCTATTTTTAGCTGCAGGCAGACTTATTCATATCAGTCAGTGCTGAAACTCGGGTCCTTTCACAGCTTTGGTGCAGTAACTCAGGGACATGCATGAAGCCAGGTTCTCAGCTTTGAGGACAGCTCACCAGGATAAATAATAAAGCCATGAGCTGAGTGGTCTCAGGGCTGGGGGGACACGGGGTGTGCTTTGCTAAAGGCATTCTCATCACACACACATTTATTCCACAGGATCACAGCGCTGCTTACGTGCAGAGCAAAGCAAGGACTGGAATGGGATTTACCAGCTCATAAACTGCAAGGAAAGCAGGAGAAATAGGATGATAAAGAGGAAGGGTCCAAGAGAAGTGGAAGCAGCTCCCCAGGGTCCCACACTGGTGGTGGTTTCCCTGCCTGTTAATTATTTTATCTTAAAATGCTTTTAGAAGAGAAGAATTTTATTAGTGCTCAATACAGGACAAGTAAAAAATGTGTGCTTTTACAGCTGGTCACAGTAAACGTTTGGAGGGTAAATCTCAGAGGTCTGCAATAACTCAGGGTGATTTGAGTGACCCAGTGCAGCAGCAAGACATTGGTGATGGAGCTCCCAATCAGGCAGACCTTGTTCTAATGACACTTCATCACGTTTCCTCCTTCACGTGCCACATCTACTCAGGTAAACTGCCAGTGTGACAAACCAAACTGCTCTCAGTGATGCACACCTCCTCCCCGAGAGCACTGACGTCGCCCACTGACATCATCACTACACTTTATGGCAGCTAAACTCAACCTTGACAGAGGAAAGCTGAGCACACCTCCAGCCCCAAGGCAGCTCTTAGAGGAGAGTCACAGACACTGTTAGTCCAGCGCTGAGTCCTGACCAGGGGGGTTGGGACTGATCTTGGTTGCAGGGGTCAGGAAATTGGGACAAGCCCCTTGAAAAGCCTGGAAGTAACAAGGCTCTGGGTTATTCGGGCCCAGCAATGCAACACAGAGGGCAAAACCACAGAGCAACAATTCTGGGAACAAGGAACCAGGGCGAGTGTCACCGATGCCACCAGTTCAGCAGCACCGGGAGGAGGAACGAAGTGAGAAATCCAAAGGCAGGCATTTGTGTGGGCAGTATCTGTGGGTTTAATCCCACCGGTTTTCACGAGAAGGAAACACCTCACAGAGCAGTTAAGCGGGATTCATCCTTCCTGGCTGCAAGGCTGATTTCTGCTCCTGTCTGCAGCAAGCAAGGAGCCTGAGGCTCTTGTGCTGCAGGGTGCTGCAGTCAGAGAGGTGCCAGGAGGGTCTCCACTCGTGCACACACTGCTGGCCCCTGCCCACTGCCCTTGGTCACTCAGGATGGCACTTGCTGAAGGCAGCCCCAGCCCTCCTGCCCCGAGGTGTCAGCAGAGCAGATGGAACAAACGGGCAAACGCTGCTTCTCCCACCCATGCACCTTCCAGGAGAAGCAGTGTTGAATTAATGGACAAAAATAAGCCCAAAACAAAACAACAAGGTGTGTGAGCATATGAAGTTATTTTTCCATCCCCAGTTTATGCTTCAGCTGCTACCTTGAGATGACACAGAAGCCAATGTGCCATTTGCTTCACACAGCTCCTGGGATCTCCGTGGCACTGTTTATGCTTGGGTAACTCAACTTCTGGAGGCCATTAGGCAGGGTAATTTCACCAGTTCCTAAGCAAATGCCTGGAGGGGTCCTTGCAAAGCCAGTTCAGCACAGCTGAAATATGGAGGAAATGTTTGTTGGGATCCTAAGGAGAAATGTAATGACTGCTTTGTAGTAAAGCACATTCAAATCAGCCCCTCTCTGGCTGATCAAGGCACAATCTCATCAGCACACTCCAAGAAGAAATATTTCTGATCCACAAAGTGAGCTTAACATCTTTGTGGATGAGTTTTCATCAACTGACAACACCCATCTTGGGAAAAATTAGCTCACAGCATCACTCAGGTGCAGACTTTAAAACAAGGGCATGTTTTTTTCCTAATTTCTAAATTTTTTTTCCTTTTTTTTTCCCCTTTTTTCTTTTTATTTTTTTGAAAAGGCACTTTCCATTTGATGGGCCCACCTCACTGAGATGCCAGCTGGCCAATCACAGCTGGGGGCTGTGGCCTGTTTATTCGTCGATGTGTTGGTGAAAACAGCTCTGCAGAGCAGCTTCCACATCTGTGTGAGTGCTGAGCCCTGGCCAGGGGGGTTGGGACTGATCTTGGTTGCAGGGGTCAGGAAATTGGGACAAGCCCCTTGAAAAGCCTGGAAGTAACAAGGCTCTGGGTCATTCAGGCCCAGCAATGCAACACAGAGGGCAAAAACACAGAGCAGCAATTCTGGGAACAAGGAACCAGGGCGAGTGTCACTGGTGCCACCAGTTCAGCAGCACCAGGAGGAGGAACGAAGTGAGAAATCCAAACAAAACCCTCTGAGTTCACTGGCAACTTGTGGAGCAAACAGGAGCAATAGTCCCTGCTGGGGTGTCTGTACTGGTGTCCCCAGAAGGATACAGGTGTCAGGAGGGACAGTTCCCAGCCCACCCTGGGTGACAAACCTGCTCTGGAAGTGGCAGTAGCTGGTAATTTGTTAGGTTTGTTTTGAGGTGCAATGCTTCTCACAGGAGGATGGGTGTGTTCCTCACTCTGCCTCAGAAACGGGGAAAAAAGAAGCAGAAAGCTGCAGCAATGGGTGAAAACAGCCAAGTTTGTCCCATGGCTGATGGATCCAAGCCTGAGCCTGCAGGCTGTCTCCTCCAGCTCCATACCTGCTCCTCTGCCTAGCCAGGCACCTACAAAGGCTGCTTTCCTCTAGTCCCACCTCTCCTTTCACAGCCTGGCTTTGCCAAACAGGACAGGTGGCTTGTTAGAAACCATCCCTGCACCATCCAACCTTGTGAATATGCAGCGTGCATTGCATTCTGAGAGATGTCTGGGGACCCAACAGAATTAATTAAAAGAGAAGGAGGCAGGACAAGTATGAAATGTGCTTGTGAAGGGTGTGTCAGGAAAGGCTGAGGGAGATGCAGGAAGAAGACAGGGGACTATCAGTGCTCCCATTGCTGCTTTATCCAGGCACAGCCTGGTGCTTGTGCTGTGGCAGCTGCCACCACTTTCCTGTGTGTGATGGCACAGAGATGTTTGGTTCCTGTGTGTGATGGCACACAGATGTTTGTCTGTCCCTGTGTGTGATGGCACACAGATATTTGTGCCTGTGTGTGCTGGCACACAGATGTTTGTCCCTGTGTGTGATGGCACATAGATGTTTGTCTGTCCCTGTGTGTGATGGCACAGAGATGTTTTGTTCCTGTGTGTGCTGGCACACAGATGTTTGTCCCTGTGTGTGATGGCACACAGATGTTTGTCTGTCCCTGTGTGTGATGGCACATAGATGTTTGTCAGTTCCTGTGTGTGATGGCACACAGATGTTTGTCTGTCCCTGTGTGTGATGGCACACAGATGTTTGCCCAGCAAGTGCCAGCACTGTGCCCTGGACCTGCTCAGGCAGAAGCATGTGCCAGCAGAGAGCAGGAAATGAACCCCAATAAACCCAGTTTCCTCTGGCTGTAGGACAAAGTATGGGGCTGGCACTGCCCAGTGCCCTTGGGCTCAGTGTCCCTGCAGAGGAACCTCTTCAGCTGGAGGGGTCAGTGCAGGTATCTGTCCATGTCTTTGAACAAAGGGTTCTATTAAAAAAAAAAAATTTTGTTATGCAAGTTTGGGTGGAGCTCAAAAATCCCTGGTCCCCTCCAAAAAGGGGATTCTTTGCCCCTGGCAAGCTCAAACCTCTGCCCCCAAGCAGTGAGGGAGGAAGGAGGACCTGGCCCCTCACTCTGATCTCCTCTCCCAGGGGCTGTGCACAGAGGGGCTGCTGTTACTGGGAGGGGAGCTCAGCTCCAAGGATAGCACAGAGTGTGATTTGCCTTTGGTAACTCCTACCTGCCTTCCCCCGATGTTTAGGGGCTGCTTGATCTGCGTGGGATTTTTTCATCTTGAGCACCGACAATCCTCTGATACTGCCTGTGCTTTTCTTTGACTCCAACCAGAGCCCTGAAGTTGTTTCTCATATCAAACGCTCCCAGTCAATCTGATTTTTAGAAAACACAGCGTGTCTGGGGAGAAACCTGCAAAATATAGAACACATTCCCCATTTGCATCCGAATGTTGAAAAACCCCATCACTCCTCTATGGCACATCATATCAGCACTACACCCGCCATGAAATATTCATGGCCATTTATTATGATGGTGTTTATTATCCTCATAAAACTTTCCAGCAATCGGTTCCTTTATTTGCTCAGCCTGCAGCATGGATGGGTGCTTTTGTGTCTCCTTCAGTGCTGGCAGTGTTTGAATTAATGCAGAGCCCCTGTTCACCATAAGGACACCACCACTGCTTATCCTGGGCTCAGTCCATCCATGCTGCTTGTGGCATCAACAGAAGCAGTAATTAGGAAATGTAGGGTGACGGTGAGGGTTGCTGGGCTGGAATGAAATTCAGCCCAAGATTGAGTTCCTGAGCCCAGTGGGACAGGGAGCAGAGGAATTAAACTGTGCTGCTTGGGTTGGGAGGGCAGTGGGACACAGAGCTGGCCTCACCGTCCGTGCATCCTCCCTGTGAGGTTAAAAAAGAGAAGGGAAGCACTCAGCGAGGACAGCTCCTGAAGGGTTTTATGGCAACTGCCAGATTAATGTTAATGTAAGCTGCTAAAAGATTTTCAAGTGGATTAGTTCTCCATTTCCTCCTCGGCACCCTGAGGGGCTGGGGCTGGAAGAACGGACCTGAATCACCTCTGCAGCCACGAAGTTCCCTCCTGGCAACAAAGCAGAGGCAAGGGCTGGACCTGGAGGGACTGTGTGAGAAAGGGAGAGACACTTTCTAGAACAGATTCATCTTCTTTATAGCAGTTCTTTACAGCAGGACACTTTGTAAGAGTGCCCATTCTGAAAACCTTTTATTCCTCCTGCCAGAGCTCAGCAGCCCTGCCCTTTCCATGAAGAGGGGAGTAAAAAAAGATCTCTGAGGACAGCGAGAGCAAGAGCTCTCCTTTCACAGGGATGGCAATGCCGAGTCTCAGTGGAGTGACCTTGATACAACCTCTTGTTTCAAACGCACGACAAACATTTCTGCGTTGAACAAACTGCTGCAAGAGGATTCAGGTTCCTCTCTTGCCAATGCACTGGCTCTGCTTTTCCCCAGAGCACAGTGTCTTCCAAAAGCAAACTGCATCAGCCTCAGAAAAATAAATAAATCTACTTTTCACATCATTTCATCTTCTGATAACGGTAATGAACTCAGTCTGAGGCATTACTGGGAATTAATGACTGCCTGCCTCCTGACTCACCAGCTCTTCCCGGGCTATCATAAATTCCCAGGAGCTGTTGTGTGAACCACACATCACCTGGTAAGCTGAAAATAAAGACGTTGTCCAGAACCCTGGGGCAAATCTCCAGCGTGCCAGTGCCACCTGGAAGCCTGGGGATGGAGATGAGCTCCCAGATGAACACTGATGCTGCTCTGCCCTGATGCCTCACTGGGGGCAAGCACCTGGAGCTGCTTCCTGAGGAACCTGCAGGATCCCAACCCTGCCTCTGTGTCACTCCTCCCGAATAAATCTGGCTGAAAGCAGCACACAGCACCCTTGGGGAACTGCTCCTCTGGGTAATTAAGCTCCCACTGCCTGCCTTACCTTTAACCTTTCTTCCTGGCTAACTCCCCGTGCTCTTGTCTGAGAGATTAAAGAGCCTTTCTGAAGCTGCTCCTGGATGCAGGCACTTCCAGACCGTTATCACATCACCTCTAACCTGCTCCTAGTAAACTAAACTTCATTACTGCAGCCAAGATCTGCAGCTCACAGCTGCTTGGGCAGTTAGAAACCATCGTGTCACATACATCAAGCCTCTTGGACCTTGTGCCTTTCAGATCACGCAGCTTTCAGTGGGGAGAAGAGCTGGTAAAATTGGCATATGCATATATTTATTTAAATATCGAGATTTCCTGCTCTCCCAGTTGCAAATGTAAATTTTGTGTACTTAGAACCAGTAATTAGGGTTAATGACTAAAGAGCATTCGGAAATTGTGCAATTTGTGAAGTCCTCCATCAGAAAGGACAGATTAGGTTTGCTTCTCCTTTTGAAAAACACAAATTTCTGTCACCAGCTGTTCATGGGACGTGACTGTCTGGGCAGCTTGTCTCCAGAAATTTAATTAAATTTAGTTAGATTTAGTTATCATGTATTAATTACAGGCCATGCTCAGATTTCTGTGAGTTCCAGCATTCCACTGGCAGAACAGGCAGAGGTATGGCCAAAAGTGGAATGTGTTTTAATCCAGAGGAAATACAGCTGCCACATCAAACCAAAAGGCTGAGCAGCTCCACTCCAGCCCATAGCTGAATTTACTTACTGTTGGGTCTCACTTTTGCTGGAGTCATCCATCCAAACCCCTTCTTCTCCAAGGACAATTGCTGTGTGATGCAGGCCAGTGCAGGAGAGAGATTTGTCTGCTGACAGATTATCCCCAGGGAGAGGCAGTGCAATGCTCCAGGGCCTTGGAGAAGATGAGGCCTGAAAAAATCATTCTGCACTACAAACGTGTTCTTCTTCCCCACCAAAATAGAAACCTCTCACCCAGACCTGCTGCACCCTCCCTCCCAGCCTTCCTCTGCTCTGCTTGCTTAGCAGGAGACTCTTCAGCAAAGCCTGAAGTACAAGTTTTGACCCTCTCCAGTGGTTTTTTTTCTGTCTTGAACTCGGCAGCTCCTTAGCAAGATCAAGGAGAAAAAAAATCCCAAGGGTTAATTGAAAGTGGAAGAAATGAATGAAAAGGTGGCTAAGCCCACCAATATTAATAAAAAATATAAATATTTAGGCCATTAAATGTAAAAGCAGACAGCCTCTGAATTTTGGTGGGGATTCCTGGCAGGCGTGACAGGCATTCCTCCACAGGCACCAGCCCTGCCCTTGGCCCCTCAGGGCATCCTCCAGCATCCACCCCACAGTGGGAGCTGGGTGACGGGTGTTGGTCAGCCCTGTGCTTGTCACTGTGTCCCTCCAGGACTTTAACTGAGGCACTTTGGGCTTCCCAAGCCAATGGGGTTTGTGTGAAAGCAGCACCTCATAAAAATGTCCCAGTCCCAATAACACTGCTAAATCAGCTTCCTGGGATGCAGCTGTAACCAGGCCCCTGGAGAAGCTGTGGCAGCGCAGGGAAGGTTTTATTGGCCCTTAGTTATGAGCTTTGGCACAGCTCCCTGCATCTTGTTCTCTGGAAAACAGCAAGGAAAAGCACCCCAGCACTGCGTCACCTCCTCCAGCAGCTCCCCACGGCTCCCACACCTTGCCACACACTGCAAAACCTGCAGCCCACTTTCAATTCTCCAAACACCCAGGAATCAACAGTTCAAGATCTTTCTTCTGCTGTTTTTCAGGTGGTGACCCATGCACAATTGACTGAAGCCTCCTGACACGCCAGCAGCTCCCAGGTTCCTTGCTGAAGCCTTGAGGAAAGTCCCACAGGTCAGCAAGCCGCAGGCTGAGAGCTGCTGAGGTGAACGAGCCCCCGGAGAGGGAACCTCATGATTAAAAGCTCTTTAACCCAACTGAAATCCCTGCAGGATCAAAGGCAGAGGCTGGAAGGTTGGATATGTGCAGAAAGACATGGTTAATTGTGGGAGCAATTACCCTCTGCACGAATTCACCAGGTACACGATGAATTCTCTGTGCCTGGAAGTGTTTAAATCTCAGTGGTGATCTTTTGGAAAGATGAGCTTATGTTTGACCAGGGCGGATGGGCTTAATACAGGAATAGCCAATTTTATGCAAGAAGAGATGAACAGAATGGTCTTTTGAGCTGGAAAATCTCTGAAATCTATGAAACTATTAATAGAGAGTGAGAAATTTCTAGTGGGTTTGACAGCTAGATGACAAATCTGCGTTAAATTCCATGGGATCCAAAGAAACTACTCAGCTTTGCTTTCTGATATCCTCCGAGGGGTTTCCCAGTGGGGGATTTTAACTTTCCATATTTTTTTTTTTAGCTTTAGAATAATTTTCTGAATAGGAAAACTTCTCAACCTCCCCTCCTCTCACCTCCCCCTGCTCCTCCATCCTTTCCTCTGTCTCGGAGAGTACGTGCCAAGCTGTGTGTGGGTGAGCCCCTGGGAGAGGCAGCAGCAGAGCAATCCCACACGTGTGAGGAGCAGAGCAGTGGGCACGAGGAGGAGAAGCCAAACTTTGCACTTTTCCAGCCCAGAGTGATCTCAGAGCCTGGGCATCACCCCCCTTGCCCAACCCACAGCATGAGCAGGGAGTGGCTGCACCCGTTTTGCTTCTCCCAGAGAAGTTTGGGTTATCAATATTTCCGTTTTAACTCTGCTGTGAAGCCAAATTTTCCCAAATCCATCAGGGTACAGCGGCTGTTCTTGGGGTTGGATCTTCCCAAATCCACCAGGGGACAGAAGCTGTGCTTGGGGTTGGATCTTCCCAAATCCATCAGGGGACAGAAGCTGTGCTTGGGGTTGGATCTTCCCAAATCCACCAGGGGACAGAAGCTGTGCTTGGGGTTGGATCTTCCCAAATCCACCAGGGGACAGAAGCTGTGCTTGGGGTTGGATCTTCCCCCTCCAATAATGGAAACAGTCCTGAAGCTCATGGCATGCTGCAGGGGATTCAGAATTAATAATTGCTTCCAGGACCAATTGTTTCAGCCAGGACTGCTAAGTTTTTGGTGTTTTAGATGTGTTTTGGTAAAGATGGCAGGTAATTGAAGATGCAGAGAAACTCCCAATCAGTCCTCACCTCCAGTGGCTTCCATCCCCACCAGAATAGAAACCTCTCACCCAGACCTGCTGCACCCTCCCTCCCAACCTTCCTCTGCTCTGCTTGCTTAGCAGGAAGCTCTTCAGCAAAGCCTGAAGTACAAGTTTTGACCCTCTCCAGTGGTTTTTTGTCTGTCTTGAACTCAGCAGCTCCTTAGCAAGATCAAGGAGAAAAAACCACCAAGGGTCAATTGGAAGTGGAAGAAATGAATGAAAAGGCAGCTAGGACCACTGATATTAATAAAAATATAAATACACTTTTTATTTTTATAAAAATACTAATACAAATTTTAAAAGAAACCCTAGGACATTAAATGTAAAAGCATTTTTTTGATATTTTCTGAATTTTGGTGGGGTTTCCTGATAGGCATGACAACAGGACCCTGTGCTGGAAAAATCTTTCTTATGAGGCTGCCAGTCCTTCAGAGAGCAAAGAGGTTAATGAAATAGAGGTAGAAAAGAATGCAATGTTTCCTGCACTTCCTTGCCATTTAAATGTGTGCTAAGCACTGCATTCTTCCAGAAATCCCAAGTGGAAGAAGTAAAATAACAACCACTTGAAGGCTGTAGCCCAGAAGTCCCCAGCTGAATTCACATTTCTCATGGAGAGTTTGTACAAACCCGTGGAAAGCCTGGGGGGGGAAATAAATAAATAAGCACATAAGCAGCAGCCACAGCTGAAACTTCTGGAATGGGGTAATTTGGAGAAGAACCCAAGACTTGGACAGGCCTTTTGAAGGTGTCAGCCCCCCTCCTCTCCAAGGGGATTGTGACCATCCTCTGTGATCCTCCTCTGTGCACAGTTCGCTGTGCAACCCCATGAGGATGGTGGGGAAGGGCTCTGGTGACACACAAAAGCCAGGCAGGATTTAGATCCCGCAGATCCTGCCCATGCTGAGCTGCTCCAGGCTGGCTGAGGATGGGAAGGGCCATGAGGGATGCTGAGTCAGGGAGGAGATCAGCTCAGGAAGGGCAGGAAGGAGCCCAGCCTGCTGCAGCAGGGGTAATGGCAGGGAAATGGGGCAGCTCTGGGCCCTGCTGAGCTGCAGTGGGAATGGGCACTCCGGGAACACAGCAGTGAGCAGGAAAATCCACAGGGCACATCAGTAGAAACGCTGCTTCAGTGGCCATTAAAATCCCCCCCTAACATTTCCACATGTGTCTTGAGGCATCCTGTGGGGCAGCCCAAGGTGGGAGAGGCTGGGGAGGTGACCTCCTGCCATCAGAAGACCCTCCAGCACTGCAGATCACCCCAAGCCCTCCTGGCCTGGCTGTGGTGGCCTTTTTTCTGCAGATACCACCCAGAGGGTCGAGCTGTCGCTCCACATCTCCTCTCCCTGCCCTGCCCTCTGCAGCTGGCAAAGGATGGAGCTGCCAGGCTGAAGCTGGCTCTGCCCACGAGCCAAGCCAGCAGTGCTCTGGAATCCTTTCCTCCCCTCCTCAGGAGATGTGTTTTGTCAGTGCACTGAAGCACTGGGGCCAGAGCTCGTCTCTCTTATTCCATGGGATCTGTTGCTGCCCCAAGAAAGAGCAGAGAGGAGAGATGAACATCAAGCAGTGCAGGAGTGAGGGAGCCACTTGCACACACAGCTCCCAGAGAGGCTGTCCTGCTCAAAGTGCTGCTAAAATACTTGTTTGTCCCATGTCAACACAGTGTCCCTTCCTGTCACCCACTGTCCTGGCCCTGGCAGCCCTGTGAGGTGCCTCTCCCAGGTTCTAAGAGACACAAACACTTTGGCTCTTCTCTGGAAATGCTGAGCCAGTCAACCAAACCCTGGCTGGGCTTCTGCCTTTGCCCACAGAGAAACTGGCTGGTACACCCAGAGCAGCAAAGCTTCCTCATTTTGTTGGGTTTTTTTTTTCCTTCTCTTTTTTATTTGTATCTTGGTTCTCAGCTGGTATTGAGCACAAGTCTGCAGGAGGGGCCAGGCTGCAGTGGGGACACATCAACACAGCCTGGCTGATTCGGAGTGACCAAGCATCTGACAGGAATCCTCCCAGATCAGCAACGTGTGCTTGGTGACTACTGGCACTGCAGAAGTGGAAAGCACACAGTAAGACCCTACAGGTTTGATTTCTCATCCCTCTCCACACAGCCCTGGAGCCACAGTGACAGGCACAGCCCTCCCAGCCACATGGAGGGTGAGTCAGGCAAAGATGCTGTGCCATCCCCCTCTGTCCTGGCAGGAGCACAGTGCCATGTCTCAACGACAGCAAAAGCTTTGGGATCCTTCAGGTCACTCTGTGTGGGAATTCTAGGCACAGAAAATCCTCAAAACCCTGCACATGCAGAACCCAAACTTGGAAATGAATACAGGGTTTGACTTGAGGCCTTGGAAAAGGCTTCCAGCTTTGGAGACCGTAAGAATGTGGGTTTGTGATATAGACAGAGACATATTAAGCGAGGTAGTGGACGGTTTTAAGGTTTGGATATAGAAGTAGTTACAGAAAAAGTGAAAGTTTTAAGGTGTAACAAGTAGCTTTGTGTGTGATTGGTTATGGAAGTCTGCACCGGGGCAACAACGTGTAAGACAAATTAATTAGCTATTGGTGTGAAAGTAGAAACAATCTGTGTGGCAGTAGATTATTGGCTAATAAACCTCTAAAACGCCTTGTAACCTGTGGTCTTGTGACCACTGAGCAGGACACCTGACCTCTAACCCATGTGGTGAAGACTTCTCACTCCTTCTCGAGGCTGAGGCAATAGATTATGCTCTAAACACTTCTCAGTGGTCCCCTCTCTCTTGCACAAGTCCAACACAACTCTGGAAGAGGCTTTTGCTTCCAGCTCAGCTGGTCCCTGCTGCCTCAGGGATGGAGCACTGCAAGGTCTGTAGAGATCTTCCCCCTTAACCCAGATCTCCCTGTTCAGCTTCTCAGCCTTTTTAGAAGCTGTTCTACCTTCACCCAAGCTGAGTTATAAAGGCACCAACACCACTAAAAAATCCCCAGCTTCCTATATCACTCTTTAAGGGTGTTCCTGGTCTAACAGAGAAGATTTACTTTCTCCAGAGAAAGAAACAAGAGAAAACATTGCTGTTCCATGTCCATCTGTCTGCTCTCCCTCTTGTCCACTAGCTGTGAACAGGGGAAACACGCCTGAAAGCTCGGGTGTGCTCCTGACTTGTGGCTGGGAGACATCTGTAAATCAGCAGATCCTTCTGGCCCTTCTTCTTCTTCTCTTGCAACAGCAGCAGAGGGTTGGGGGAGTTTTAAAGGCAGCGGGCAGTAAATAAATCCACACGGCGCTCTGCGTTGTGTGAAGATTCATGGCTGTGTTCTCTGGAGGTCAGCTTCATCTCTTGCAGGCAATTAGGGATAATCTATGGCTCCTGCTGCTGCTCCAGCCCTGGCCATATGCTCCTTGTCAGCACCAGACCATTGGTCAAATAAAAGTCACCACTGGTCAGTGTCCTGCAGAAATGCTGTGCCAAGAGCAGGAGGCAGAGAGATCTTCGGGTGGTGAAGGGCTCTCAGGGATCTTGTTCTTCTGAAAAGCTGAGGACTGGCAGAGAGGGACAGCCACCAGGATGTCACAGCTTCTGTCCCAGCGCTGTCCCCACAGGGACCAGCACGCACAGCCCTTTGCTCTCTGCATCACTCTTCTTGTGACCACATCTCCTCCATCACTTGCTCACCTCCCCTGCCCTGCCTGGAGCCCTGGTGCCTTCTTTGGGGGAAGGATTCCTCCTTCCTGCCCTGGTGTCTCTAAATCTGCTTTTTTTTTTTTAGTATTTCTCTGGTTTTGGGCAGAGATGGATGCAGACCACATGCTGATGCTGAATGATTTTTTGCCTTTTTCCTTTTATATATTCTTTGTATTCTTTGCACATATATTTTCAGCTCTGTGGCCCGCTGTTGGATCTGTGGCTAGTTTTCCCAGTACTTTTCCCTACCTTTTTCCTAAGCAGAAAGACAAAACACATTCCAGAGCCCCTCTCCTATCTTGGTTCTTTCTGGGAACCAAGGATAAAAAACAGCTCTTTGAGACACATTTTCACCAAGAAAGTTTAGTCTCATCTGAGTGGGAAGGATTTAGAAGGGGTTTAAACTGGGTGTGAGGGGGTAGAATTGCATCACCATTTGTGCTCTTAATTAGTGTTTTTGGTCAATTATGTTAATTTGCTTAACTTATAAAATTGTATTTACCTCCGTTTGGGGAGGGGAATTTTGTGGACATTTTCCATATCTGCCCATGGAGGCCTCCAATAAAGACCAGCCTTTATATTTCCTCCTATACTAATACACTAATTTACTAATATTACCTTGAAAGTGTGTTGTTTTATTTCTAGGTTCTCTAAGGCATCGATGCAATTCCCTCCTTGGAGGACCTGGGGGTTTGGGGATGGCAGGAGGCAAAGAAAGGCTGCTCTGAATGAAGGCACAGGGACAGGGAGAGGGGCCAGATGCCTGACAGACCCCAGTGCCACAGAGAGTGTGCTAAAACACGGATTCAGGCAATAACTTGGAGATCTGAGCCTGAAACACTTGACTTACAGTTATTTCCTCATGGTTGATCACTTGGTGGCATCTCTAATCATGGTCTGTGCAGCCTCAAGGTGGGACCTTGGGATCCCACAGCATGGATACCACTGAAAGCAGTATCAGAGACAAGGCTGCACCCCTGACCTGCTGACCCACAGCTGGGGCTACAGTCTGAGAGTGCCCCTCCAGTGTCTTTGGGTTCTGAGATGGTAAAAAATTATCACACAGCAGCACATCCTGCAAATGAAGCTCACGTTATGAGAATTTCTGAAGAAAGCACCCCCAGGTGATGCAGGCAGTTTTCCACCAGGGACTGGAAGCAAGGCCAGTGCTGGGACAGTGGCAGTGAGGTCCCTGCTGGAGTCACTGGCAGCAGGGGAAGGATGAAGGGGCAGGAAATACCTGGGCCATGCCCCAGGAGCTGGTGCAGCTGCCACAGCCCCTCCTCCCTGAAGGGAACAGCAACTGGGACATTTTCTCCCTCTAAATTCTCTCCACGATAGGAGGAGGATGAGTTTCCAGCTTCCCTGGCTCTGTCTCTCCCTGTTTGTCTGCTTTGTTTTTGAGCAGCCCTCAAGGCTGTGTTTTGGAGAGAGGGTTTCATCAGGCAAAGGGAAGGTACAAAGATGAGTTAATGAGAACAATTATTCAGTGACAGCTGCTGCCACTCACCTCCTAACGAGTGTAAGGTACAACCTTGCAGAAACAAGGCTTTCTCTGACGATTATGTTCAGGAGGTTAATTTAGGAAACTCTGCTTAAGACCTGTGGTGATCTTATTTGAAATCTAGTCAATGAACAGCAAGTGTAGGGGGAAAACATTCCTTGTTTCAAGTTCAGCTGCTGGGAGCTGACAGATCCTGGGGCTGGACTGGGGCAGAGCAGAGACCTGCAGCCCTTTTGCTCTGCTGTCCCTGGGATGCTCCTCAGCCCCCTGGGGATGTGCATCCACAGGGGATGGAGCTCAGCAAGGCACAGCCTGCCTGCAGAAGGGTTTTATTCCCTGGCTGCTGCAGCCCACAAATCAAATCCTCTGTCTCAAACCCAGGGCTGGGGAAGGACTGGACCACGAGCTCTTGCAGGGAACAGGGGCCTTGTTTGTCCTGCAGGGAGACTGCTCTCTACAGCCACAGTCAGGTCTGCTGATGGTCATCTCTGGCTGCTTCTACATTTAATATTTATAAAAATATTGTATTTATATTAGTATATCATTATTAAATTTAATATTTATTTAAATATTTATTTTTTTATTTAAATATTTATAAGTTTTATTAATATTGGTGGTCTTAGCCACCTTTTCATTCATTTCTTCCACTTCCAATTAACTCTTGGGTTTTTTTTCTCCTTGATCTTCTAAGGAGCTGCCGAGTTCAAGACAGATAATAAACCACTGGAGAGAGTCAAAACTTGTACTTCAGGCTTTGCTGAAGAGCCTCCTGCTAAGCAAGCAGAGCAGAGGAAGGCTGGGAGGGAGGGTGCAGCAGGTCTGGGTGAGAGGTTTCTATTCTGGTGGGGATGGAAGCCACTGGAGGTGAGGACTGATTGGGAGTTTCTCTGCATCTTCAATTATCTGCTATCTTTTTATCTGCCAAACCCATATAAAGCACCAAATCCTGTGTCCGTGCCTGAGAACTGCTCATCACCGGCCTCTCCACACAGGCATGAGATGCCCAAGTTTAGCACATGATCCCTGCCATTTAATGTGCCCATCAAGCCCCAGAGAAAGCAAATGGACTGGAAAACTGGCCCAGGATCGGTGCTTCCCTTCCAAACTGGCACCCACGGAATGCAGGACTCCTGTCCATTTCCAGCCTGGCATCCCCAGGGCCAGCAGCACTGCCAGGGGCTGCAGGTGGTGGCACAGGGGTGTCCCTGCTGGCCTGGCACAGCTGGCTGAGGGGACACACAGCCCCAGTGCCCCAGGGCAGGGACAAACCTCAGCTCCCTTCGGCGCTGGCAGCAGAGCCCTGCCACCAGCTCGGACAGATGGTGAGCCAGCCCAGCTCCATGTCCTGGGGCTCTTTGGCCACTACAGAGAGCTGCTCAGGCCAGCCTGAATCCGGCTGCCAGGTGGCCATACCCCAGATGCAGAGATTTGGGCAGCAGTGCCTGTGAGCCCTGTGGATGAGAATGTTTCCCATCGAGGCCAGGGAGGGAGTTCTGCCCCACAGCAGCTCCTGGGATTTCCTCACCTGGACACACCAAATCTGATGCTCAGGAGCCTTCACAGGCTCCTCCTCAGTCACATTTTGGGCATCAACACTTTTCTGCCAGGGCTGGTCTCACTCCCAGGGCATTATCCCAAAGTATTGGCTGTAGAAATCTGCGTTTGCCCTACTGGTGCCCCTTTGAAACCATTCTCTTTGCTTCGTGGCTGTTTCACCTCAGCTCCTCCTGCAGTGACCCCTAAGCTCCCTGCTGTGGTCTGCAGGGAGCAGCCAGTTCCAGTCCACCCCTGGCTGCTTTCATAAAGCTCTGGGTATTTTCTGGTATTTTCTACAGGGATCTCTTTCACTTCTACCCCTTCAGTGTCTCCTTCACACCCTCTTTCACATCTGGCCAGCCCGTGCATGGAGGAGCACAGGGAGGCTCTTGGAAGGGCTGCAGGGGTTTTTTACTGCTGCCTTTAATTCCCAAGGCCCAGGAACTGAAACCAGTCTTCCCCTCCACAAATCCATAATATTCTTTGCACACAGCCTGTGCCTGTGGCAGTAAAACTCCCAGCACTAATCCATACTAGTGCCTTTCTGGAGAAAAGAAAGGAGTGGGGTTACCATGCTCTCAAGGGATGATGAAACCATTGTGGCCTTCTCTATACACCCAAAAGAAATCTTTATCAGCCTCTGTTTCAGGCCAGAGACAAAAAGCTGTGCTCTTAAAAATGACATAAGAAGCCTTGAAGAATTTTTTTTTTTTTTTTGCTATCTCTGCTCAAAAGCAATTAGAGGAGCAGGACATGAGGTCTGGGTTTATGTGGAGGCCTTTTCTTTCCCTTCCTTTCCTTCCTTCCTTTGTTTTAATTGTGTACCTCTTCTAGCACAGAAATGTGTCTTGCATGAGAACTGCAGACAGAAAGAACACTCACTCCATAAAAAGTCCAATCAATATCGCTGGGCAGCCCAAGCCAAAAACATGTCAAAAGTGAGCTGGGAATGAAAAGGAAGTAACAGATGTCATTCAAAAGCCCAAGGCATGACCAAGAGCTGAATCATGCCCTGCCTGGCTGAGCAGCCCTGGCAGGATGGGAGCTGTGGGACCAGGGAATTCCTCAGCTTTGGACACCAGGAGGAAGGATGAGGGAGCAGTGGAAACCATGTGAGGATCGAGAGGGAGAATTGGGCAGCCAGCAGGGAGAGTTTGACCCTGCTGCAGGAGAAACTGGAGGGACGGGGTATCAAGGGCACAGCAGTCAATGGCACATGGAAATGGGGGCAGCAGGAAGGTGCAGGGATGTCCCAGGGACAAGGAGAGCACAGGGACATCAGCCAGTGCTGGAGCCAGAGAGTGGCCACTGCGTGGGGGACAGCAGCAGCCTGCCAGAAAGGGGATGACAGAAGGATTTATGAGCACAGCCATAATGAGAGCCAGTTATCCGTGACCACCCTCAATCTTGTCAGAGAGAGGAGGAGAGGGACTGTCTCCAGTGGGCAGGTTGGAAGATTTAACAGCACCGTTCCACGGCATAATCACAGAATGAGCCCCCAGTGCTCAGGGGGCTCCTCCTGCTGTGCTTGCAGGGCTGAGCCACGCCTCAGAGAGGAGACAGAGAGGTTAAATCACACCAGAGGCACCACAAAGAGCCCCAGCACCTCTCCCAGAGCCCAAGGTGGGTGTCCTGCTTTAGGGCAAATTTGGGAGGAAACCTCTGAATGGGGTTCCTCTGGAAAGCAAATCCAAACGACTCTTCCTCTAACTGGTCTGGGAAAGGATTTTCTGGGATGAAAGTGGAAAAAGCTATTTATGTAACAAAGTCCCCACAAGCATAAAAAATTAATAATATGGAACAACAGGACCTCTTGCCACTCTGAAGAGAGATGGCAAATTGAGAGGAGTCCTTGCCATGGGTGAAGCTCGGCTTGCTCAGTCTCTTATCAGTCCCTCAGTGCTGGAAAATGCCATCCTGGGCCCTGGTGGGCCACAAGTGTGAGCTCCTGGTGCTCTTCTGGGTTTTCAGACCAGACAAGGTTTGAACAGTTCCAAGAAAAAGGAAAAAAAAAAAAAAAAAAAACAATTCAGGGAACTTCTCTGCCTCAGCCAGCCAAAAACTCAGGGCCCAGGAGATCTCTGTCCCGCTGTCTGTCAGTGCTGCAGACAGCACAGACCAGGAGCAGAATGTGGAGGAGTGAGTGCAGATTCTGAAAACAAACTCTGTGCTTCTTCTTTCCCTCCTCTTTGCTCTCGGAACCAGTCTGAAAGGTGTAGAGCTCAACATCCAGCACAAACAGAGCAGAGAGCTGGGGACACAACATCACAAAGGCACCCCAGGACAGAGGGTCAGGATGCTGCCAGCCTGCTGCAGCCCAGGTGCAGGATGCAGGGAAAGGCTCAGGTGCCAGGGGCTGGCCCTGCCCATGGTACACCCCACAGAGCCACACACCCATCCTCCCACTGCTTTTATTAATGACATCTCATTTCCAGCCCAGTCCCTTGGCCCAGCCACCTGAAAGAGGACACAGCCCCACAGCAGCATCCCAGAGGTGGGAAGGTGATACAGATTTACACCTGGCCAGAGGGTAATGATCCAGGTGTAAATGGATCAATCTCTGAGGGTCCAGCCTTTGCAGATTGGTTTAAAATAATTTTAGCTCTTCAGAGGTGTTTTGTAAAGTAAAAGGTTTAATAAATGAAAAATAACAAACGTTACAGAAAACAAAAGAAAAGCTGCTCACAAGTGTCCAAAAAAACCCCTGACACCCTGCTAGAAACAATCCAAAAAGCCTTTTACTTACTTTGTGCTCCTTCTTAAATACTGAATATTTTAGAAGGGACAGTTTGACCTGCTGCCAACAGGGAGAGGTGCAGGACTTGAAGAACAGAGAAAAGGTTCAATAGATGCCCCTCTCTTGGCACTGAGTCTCTCACTGTTAGAACAGCAAAGAAGTTTCTGGGTTCTTTACCTTATAAGAAATGCAAGGGCTGAGTCTTAAACCCTTCCCTACACGGAAAACCCTTGCTGGGTGTGGGAATTGAGTTCCTACAGGAAGGTACTTCCCAGCACCAGGTGTACAACAACCTCTCAGAGCTGCTCCTCTGTGCCTGGTGCCAGTGCTCAGAGCCTGTGCTGGGGGCACACACACACACTGCTCTCCACACGTGCCCTGCTCTCCAGCCCAGCCCTCAGCTCCCTGCACAGCTCCAACACCAGCAGATGTGCCCCATGAATTGAGTTTTCACAGCAAGAGCTTGGGGAACATGAGCTCAGCCAGCAATCCAGCAAACCCAGGGACCTCTCCCTGAGCCTGGGAGATGGGTCACTGCCACCTCCCACGGGCAAGGAGGGCTCCAGCCAGTGACACAGGGGCACAGGGGACATGGGGACAGCGGTGACAGCCACTGAAGCCGCTGCACCCACACCTGGAGGCCACAGGAGCTGCCTGCCTCCCCCTCTGCAGCCAAGCAGCCCCATCACCCATCCCCAGGAGAGAAAGAAATCAGGTAAGCGATGTCGAGGAGCCCATATGGACGGGCTGGGATGCTGCCCAAGCTTCAGCTCGGGGAAAAAAAAAATTTAAAAAAAGTGCACATTTTGCGGTATAAATATTTTGGTTTGCCTCCTCCTCGGCAGCCCACGGGCTCCAGCACAGGAAGCACAGCAGCAGCCCTCCCCAGAGCTGGCTGGCAAGAGGCTGATCCCCACGGTTCCCAATGTGTGCTGCAACAAAAGCCCACGCACGCTGACCCCGCTGCCCACGTGTCCCCCAGGCAGTGCCACGGAGGAGAGAGGCTCCTGGCAGAGTGGAGCCAGGCTGTCAGCCCCTGCAAGGTGCTGCTTCCACAAGAACCTCAGTGATTGCCACGTTCAGGTCCAAGGAGAGGTCTTGGGACCATCCAGTCCTCATGGAGCTGCTTGGCACCTTCTGTCCCTGTTTGACAGGGAAGAGCTGATTCCTTTCCTCTTTGCAGCCTCAAATGACAGAATCACACAATGGTTTGGGTTGGAATGGACCTTAAAGATCATCTCATTTCTTCCCCCTGCCATGGGCAGGGACACCTTCCACTATCCCAGGTTGGCTTCAAGCCATGTCCAAGCAGTCCTTGGACACTTCCAGGGCTGGGGCAGCCACAGCTTCTCTGGACACCCTCTGCCAGGGCCTCCTTGTCATATTATGCCCTTTTCTGACCCAGAGATGAGGCAACTGAGAGGCATTTTAAAACTTTTATTCCATTTTCAGTCTCATGTGAAGGGTGAGACAATACAGATGTTACAGTTCACACCATCACAATCAGAAACCAAACTATTTCCTAATTACAATACATTATAAGCCTTTCTTGGCCTCTCAGCTTTTGCCACAAAATGCTGCTAATGCCTGAAAGCCAATCATCTAAAATCACCCCTCGTGGGTCCTACTACAGTGCACCTTCCATGGTTTTATTTCTCTAAAGTATCCAGTCTTATTTGCAAGGCCATCCTTTGAAACTTGTTTCCAGTTCCATTTCTCTCTCAACAATGTCCACGTTATCCCGTGACCTTTCTAAGTCAGCATTTCTGATCTCAGGGTTTGCACACAGACACAGACTATCCTATATCCTCACAGGGAACATTTCCTAGTACCCAATCTCTAGAAATACTTGCTCTGAAATTCAAACAGTGGCTGTAATGCAAAGGGGGCTCTGCCCTGTCACAGCGCTCCCAACATGAGCCTTGTCCTCAGCAGTGGAGCGTCTCCCCAGGACACATCCCCGCTGCTGGGGGTCCTGCCCACCCCCCACAGCCCACCAGGAGCCACCCACTTTCCAGCCTCTTCCTCTTTTCTCCCCCCAGGACCACGGTGGCAGCTCTCAGACTCCAGAGCTGCTCTCTGCCATGGCAAGAGCAGCATCTGAACAGAAATATGTAGCAGCAGGTAGAGAAGAAAGGGGTGGATCCTTTTTAACCGTCAGGGCACATGTGGCCGTGTCTCACCAGTGCTGAAAGCCAAGAGGACCAAGCTGCCACATTCCCACAGGACAACAGTGATTAAATCCAGGTGATGGCCCCAAACTTTCTCCAAAGCCTTGGGAAAACACGACGGGAATTTGGTGGTGTGAAAATGCGTTGATTTGATTGAACAGGAGTGGAGAGGAAATCCATCAGAGCTTTCCTTCATTTCCTATTCTGTTGGAACAGGAATAAGAGAGGGAAGGAGACTTTGTCTAATAAGAGCATTAAAAGCAGTTTTTCACCAGTGTACACTTTGTGGCTTTTAATTCTTGACAATTGAATTGAAACGCCCAGTTTTGGTTGTGGCTGCAGCTGGGCAGCCCCAGCCCCTCACCCTGCTCCAGGTGCCCAGAGAGAGACTGGGAGCAGCTCTCAAGCTTTTTGGGGATGTTTGCTCCCAGACATCCAGAGCAGGACAATTAACCTGCAATACTCGCTCAGACAGTGCCTCCCTGTGTGTGCGCTCCACAGCTACACACCCAACGCGAAACCTGAGCTTGGGATCTGCACTTACCTGGGCAAACATTTGTTTAGTGCTCTAACAGCGAGGTGAGGCTGCAATTCCCCTGTGTAAACATCAACTCGTCAGACATAAGCACTTCTGAGCTGTGCTGCACTCGTCTCTTGAAGCAGCCACTTTCTACGTGAAATCTGCTGCATCCTCCTGTGTCAACAGAGTCAGTGCTCGAGGCTGTCCTGGGCTCCTCTGAAATGACTCTTGTCTTGGATGGGAACAGTCCGAGGGTGTTTATTGATCCATTTTTAGATGCACTCTGCTCCTTGTGCCATCTCGGTGGATGGGTCTGCAAGGCAGGAGCGGGAAGAAAAGATGATCAGCAGCACAGACACAGAAGAAAAAGGGATAAAACACGCTGGGTTTATCCTCCCAGGCTAACGTGGTAAATGTCTTGAAAGAGAAAGACAAAGGGATTAAAGTAAATTCCCCTCTCTGGTCTTAGCACTGCTGCTCCCTGGGAGATGGTGACCAAAGCAGGAACATGTGGGGAGTGGGAGGACCCAAAAACAGCCTCAAGTGAGTCCTGGAATAGGAAGAATGAGGCTGGAGGAGAGGTGCCCGCAGAGCTCCCTGCAGGGCAGGTTTGTGACCCATCCCAGGGTCTCATTTGTCACCTCATGCTGGTGGCTTTGGAGCTGGTGTGGGGCCAGGAGGAGCAGATGGAGCTGCAGAACCCAGCAGCCAGCCTGGGACAGCTTGGAGCCGCTGGGAGGGGAATGAGGAGCACAACGTGCAGGGCTCAGGCTCAGGAGCAGCTTTCCACTGCCCAGCAAGGGCTCAGCCACGGGGAAGGGCCAAGGAAGAAAATGATCTAGGTCACTGAGTCCAGGAAAGCTTGGATAAACCTGAAGAGAAAAAAATATCTGTGGGGTCTAAATGTCTTTTTAGACACTCAGGAAACCCCTTCAACAGATGCTGGCACCCCCAGCTGCTGTTTTCACTGGAAAACAATTTTTTCTTGACTTTTGCCCCAGGTTTTAGGCTCCTGTCAGTGAGCCTGGGGATGTGTGACTGGTGATGTGTGGGTGAGTTATCACCACCCAGCCCACTCTGGAGGCTCATTTGGATGTCTCAGCTGTTCTGAGCTGCCTGCAGTGGTCTGGGACAGGACTGATGGTCCCGTATCTCTGCTGCTGATGTTTCTGTTGAGATGTAAATGCACTGAACACTGAAATGAGCCCACATCGAGGAACTGGGCTGGGAAGGAGGAATCTCCTGTAGCACCCAACTCACCCCATGCCACAGGATGGGACACTGTCTTCTCTCTATAGGTAGGGAAGCTAAGGCAAGGAAAGTGAAGTTATTTGCACAGGATCACTCATTAGAAGGCTCTGCACATTCAGGAGGGTTCAAAAGGAGCAGAGAAGGGCACCTGAATGAGCTGGTGAATGGAGGGCACAGGGTATAAAAGCATTGTGGAAGAACAGGACTTGCTCAGCCTTGATAAAGCAAACTGGCAGTGATGTGATGGGTTTTTTTTTTCTCTATAAATACACCTGGAGGCCAAACACCAGGAAGAGGTGGGGGGGAAGAAGCTATTTAAGCTGAAGGACGATAGTGACACATGAAAACATCCATATTTATGTCTGAGGAAGTGAAAGAGCAAGGTATGGGGAGAGAGGGAGGGCAGAAAGGAATGGCCTGAAGGGGAGGAGGAGGAGATCCAGGCAGGGCCAAGCAAGAGCTGCCTCTCCCAGAGGAGGATTCCTGTAGCATCCATGGCCTTGCAGAGCTCAGGGTCCTCACCTTTCCTGCAGGATTAGCCCAGCTTTGGCACCAAGTGGGACCAGGGTTATGGAGGAGCGGAAAGATGCTCAGTCCCAGCCTGAGCAGGGTGTTCAGGGAGCACTGGGGAGAAGCTGAGTGCCAAACAGCTGCCTGAGCCCACAGGAGAAGCTGATGCTTCACCCTCTCATCCCCCACGCTTTCCACACACACCTGGCAGGTGCTGGCAAGAGTCCTCACATCCCTGGGCTGTGCACAGGCCAGCAGGAGGTTCAGATCTCCCCAAAATGCCACCAGCACACCCCTGTGCTCTGCTGTGCTCTTGGCTCAGAAGCAAAGCCAGAGATTGCTTTCTCACCCCTGCTTCCAGGAGCAAGCTGGGATTTCCATAACCATTAAAAACAAGCCTTTGTTATTAGCCCTGTGAATTATTTAGCCTGTCATAATTAATGCAGGGCCAGGGCAGAGCTCCCCAGCTCTCCTGTCAGCAAACACCACTGCAGCCCCGCTCACCACTCAGGAATTAAATATTCATGGGGGCTGATAAATGGCTCCAGCAGCACGCTGAGCACTGCCAGGCTGTCGAACAAAGTGCCCTGGGCATGGACACTTCCCTCGGGAAGGGCTGGGGTAAACTGGAGGTTTATCCCAGGGAGCACAGGCTCATCCTGTCTTGCAGCTCTTCCCATCCCCTGCTCTTATCAAGGAGCAGAGCCACCTCCCTGGGGCTGGTATCTGAGCCAAATCCCTGCCCTCAGCCTCTGGATTCATGTCCCACTCTGTTTTCAGGTCAGCTTTGGGGAGGATGAGCCCCTGCAAGTCCTCCTTGCCTTTCAGAGGTGCCATCTCCAGAGGAGGATTCCTGTGGCATCCAGAGCTCAGGGTCCTCACCCTTCCTGCGGGATCAGCCCAGCTTTGGCATCAAGTGGGAGCAAGGAGGAGCCAAGAAAGAAAATTACTTCAGTCAATTGATAAACTCTGAATGTGACAGAACACCTGAGGAGAAAAAAATGTGTGTGGGGTCTAAATGTCTTCTTGGACACTGCAGGGGGAGATGCCCACTGTGCTGGATCTCCCAGGACCATGATGAGGAGGGGGGGACTCCTCTGCCCTCAGTGGCTTCACAGGGTTTAATCAAATGCCTGCAAAGAGGGAGGGAGATGGGGAGTAGCTTGGCTAATTAATAAAACAACAGGAAATCAGCAGCTGCTCTGAAGCTGCTGAACTCTTTTGCTCATTGCTCACACCAGCCCTCAAGAAGTGAAGCAATTCCAGAGTATGAGGCTTTCTCGAGCTCAGCTTTCTCAAATTCAGCAGGCTTTTAGGCAGAGAGCTGGGATCCTGGGGAGCAGGAGCCATAAGGACAGGTATTTCAGGACACCACAGGGACCCTGTAACAAACTCCCTGGGGTCGTATTGGTGAAAAACAAACCAAATCCAGGCCTAGTGCAACCAGTCAAGGTGCCAGGGATCAATATCTGGATGTTGTTACTCCTCAACCCACCCAAATCTCTCCCATGGACTTCCCTCTGCCAGGCTGGGTCCAGGACACTCTGTACCTCAGCACCCCAATGCTGCTTGTTTTACACCTTTTTCCTGCTCCAAAACTGTCACTCCTTAGAGATGACAGTGGCAGGGTCCAGAGGAAAGCTGGCCTCAATTACAGCTAAGTTGATTTAAATGCAATATATGAGCACAGACCACATACATTTGATCAAGAGACTGTGAGACCAGCAGTTTTGGAGCGTGGCTCCATGAAATTGCTCCAAGCAGCTTTTCCCTGGCTAGAGTGGTGCCTGAGAAAGGATTATTCCAAAACACGCAATGAACTGACTCTGCCATGGAGGTCTGAACCCTTTGGCATGAGTGGAGCTGCTCCCATCCCACCACTCAGGGAGTTTGAAACAAGGAGAGGAAAAAAAAAAGTGTTAAAACTTATTGTGTGAGCTAATCCTGGCCCAGCAGTGAAGTGCACTTACAGTGACCCTTCTCCCACTTGCTGTTTCTCTTATTCGAGGCTCTTTCTGGCTCCAACATCTATTTCTCTGTCAACAGCCCTCTGTGCATCTCTCCTGCTATCTTTAGGCTCAGTTTATTGATCCCTCATTCCTATCTATCCATCTCGTTCTTTTGTGCTTAGTCCTGCCTGTCACTCGATTTACTGCAGGACACCTGTCCTGCTTTACAATGTGCAGCTCATTTTCAGCCCTCTGGTTTTTTTTTCCCCCCACATTTCCCGCTTTCCCTGGTGAGGAGGGACACGAGGCAGGGAGCTGCTGGGAGATGAGCAGCCTGGCACACAGAGCTGCTTTTGGTCCGGAATCAACCTCCTTGGGCACGGCTGGAACATCCCCTGGCTGGGAGTTAAATGTGAACCAAGCATGGGAGAGGTGGTCTCAGAGCTTCTGCCCTGCTGTGACACCCCTTCTCTGAGGAGATTAATCAGAGCTGTGTCCTGGAGCTGCCTCTGAGTCCCAAACACCAGCCATACCCTTGGAGACGAGGGCAGCCGTGTCAGTGGCCTCCGTGCTGCAGAGCAAGGAACACAGAAAGGAACGAAGTGATGGAAAACAAAGACTGAGAGAAGGGGGAGGATGAAGGTGTGCCCTCAGAGCTGCTCTGGTTGAGTTTTCACCTTTCATGTCTCAGAAGGTGAGCTGGCGGAGAGAGAGGCCAAGAACAAAGCCCTTACCACTTCCCCTGGCTGGTTAACTCATTATCCTTAATGTGTGCCGCGCTGTGGAGAGCAGAACAAGGGGAAGGAGAAGGATTTTCTGTCTCAGAGCAGGGAAATAACATCCCTCCCTACTCAGCAGACAGCCACTTTTCAGAGGGTTTGAGCTGAGGGATGCCCAGACTGTCCAGACACCCCTCCTCAGGGTTTGGCAGGGCTGAGACCCTCCCAAAGGGAAACCCACTCCCCTAAGGAGGGTTTGGAACTGTAAAACACCCTGCCCTCCAGGCAGAGCTAAGCAGGGACACAGAGTGTGCAACCACCTGGAAAACCAGCTGAGAGACCTTCCTGAATGAGACTGAGGCCTCAGAAAATCCCAGGGAATCCCCAAATCCTGAACTCACCCAAGAGTACAGCATGGAGCAGTGATAAAGGCTGAGAGGGGAACGTGCAGCTCCATGAAAACACAGCCAAGGGAACTGCCAAACCTGACTCCCCTGTCAGTGGGAGCAGATCCACCTCAGAGCAATCATTTCCAGAAAAGCTTAGGGGTTTGCACTGAAGACTGTCCTGCAGGGTGCTATCCAAGAGGGCACAGCACTGCAGATGTGTCCTGGGTCACAAATCCTTGTGCAGGAGAAATCTCAGGGCTGAAGCTCAGGACCCAAAGCAGCTGAGGGGCAGAAAAGCTGCTCTCTCCATTTCGCTGCCTGAGCCACCACGCTGCCCCTGCTTGGGCAAGAAACACACAAAAACACTGACGCAAAAACCAATTTATTGGGTTTTTTTTGTCCTTCTGACAAAGCCACAAAAGAGAGATGAGGAAACAGCCATTCATGGCAGACAGAGACTGAAGAAGATTCATGCCCCCAGTAAAAACTGTCTCCACATTGAAGTCCCAGCAATTCAAATGGAAATTGTTTTTACAGAAAAAGGACAGTAACAGGGAGGCTGCAAGGGCACATCCTTATTTGAGAAGTCCTGTTGGGTTCTTGGGAAGAACCTCTGGATACTCCAGTGTAAAACCACAGTGCAGAGCTTCAAAACCAATAGTTCAAATCCCTCCCATGCCCTTGGCAAGCTGGTGGCATTTGAAGGTGCTGGCACTTCCCAAGCAGGAGTTTTGATGCTTGGTGCTCTCTGACTGGCTGCCAGGCACAAACACCTGAGGCCAGGATGGGAAATGGTGCCTGGGCTCAATCCCTATCCCGCAGGGATGCTCCAGCCGGCTGCAGCAGGCTGCACACCCCTCACCACACCCCTCTTTTCACGTCTCCTTGTCCCAGCTCCAGCAGCAGCCCAGGTGAGAGGAGGCAGATCCTGCCTGGCTCTGTTCAGACTCTCCTCCTCCCTCAGCAGCCAGCACACAGCTCATCTCTGCACTTTTCCCATCCTAAGCCTGTTGGCACCTCCAGTGTTTCCATGTGCTGGAGTGGAAGAACCCCACAGCCTCAGGACAAGTGTCTCCCTGTCACAGACACATCCCACCTTCAGTGACCTGCCCCCAGCAGCTCTTCCCTCTCCTGTCCCAGCTCAGGCTGTGTGAAACGTGGTCATAAATCACCTCCAGCTCCCACAGGGTGGGCAAATCCTTCCAGGATTCCCAAGAAGTACCAGCTCTTGTCTGACCCAACTGCTGCAGCAGCCAGCAGCTGAAACAACCTCCAGCCTCACCTGGGCAGAGCCAGGAGCACAGAAATCCGTGGCTTTATAACAGAGAAAGCTGCGATGAGAATAGGAGCAGAGGAAGGAGGCATGGACACCTTCCCCCGCAGCACGTTGTGGCTGCAGGGATTTCTCTTGTTTGGCTGAAAAGCTGCTCCAAGATGGGCCACGGCTGGTTTGTGACCACCAGGACACATGGGGACAGTCCTGGGGGACAGGATGGGGGAAGGGAAGGGAAAGGGAAAGGGAAAGGGAAAGGGAAGGGAAGGGAAGGGAAGGGAAGGGAAGGGAAGGGAAGGGAAGGGAAGGGAAGGGAAGGGAAGGGAAGGGAAGGGAAGGGAAGGGAAGGGAAGGGAAGGGAAGGGAAGGGAAGGGAAGGGAAGGGAAGGGAAGGGAAGGGAAGGGAAGGGAAGGGAAGGGAAGGGAAGGGAAGGGAAGGGAAGGGAAGGGAAGGGAAGGGAAGGGAAGGGAAGGGAAGGGAAGGGAAGGGAAGGGAAGGGAAGGGAAGGGAAGGGAAGGGAAGGGAAGGGAAGTTACTCGGCATTAATTACTACCAAATATTCATCTGGTAATTCCTCTGAATTGACAGAGAAGGTTTGCAGCACCTATACAGCTCATTTGCTGCACAGCAAAGTCATGATCTGCCCTGGCAGAAAGCAGAACATCCTGTGCTGGAGCAGAGGATGGGTCCAGTGGGTCAATGCACAGAACTCCATCAGCAGCTGGGGGCTCACTGGGATGCTCCAGGCCAAGCTGGGCTTGGAGGTGGCAGCTGAGAAATGCTCTGGGCTGAGGAGACAACAGGAGCTGCACTGGTGAGGAGGCAGGAAAGATCTGAGCCTGAGAGCTGCCAACAGCAGAGCCTCACCATCCTCCTGCTGCAAGGCTGAGGCTGCAGGAGGGGAAAGGAGCAACAGCCTCATGCAAACAGCTCTGTCAGTCTGCTCTCTGTGTCTGACAGAAAGCAATCATGCCAAGGCCAGCTTACAGGGAACCTTTGCCATTGCTTTGCAGTAGAAAGATTTCCATAAACTGCTGGTTTGGTTGGGTTTGGTTTTTTTATTTTTTTTTTTTCCAAGAGACATTTTGTCTCAATTTGTCTTTCCCTAAAGGTCATTCTTACAGACAGCAGCCCACTGGCTCCCATCAGTCAGAGGCTCTGACAAGCCAGAGGATCTGTCAGGCCACGTTTTGCCTCCCAGCTACATTCAAGGCTTTACATCCAACATTTTTAATTCCCCTAATGGAGTTTTCCCTTCAAGGCTAGCACACTGTCAGAGCCCAGAGAGCACCAGCACAAGGCAGGGCTTGGCACAGGAGGTTTTACAATCCGTGTTACAGCCGGGGAAATGCAGGTGGCTACAGCAGGAAAGCTCAAGGCAGACTTTAGGTAAGAGGCTACAGAACTGCCCCAAAGTTAGGAGCATCCAGATAAAGGTGAGGCACACAGGGATCACAGCAGCCTGAAGAGGAGTCAGACTCTCTGTGTCCCAGGTGAGCAGGCAGGGGAATGCATCAGGAGATGGCAAAGCCTTGTCTGGAGCAGGACATGTCTCTGCTGTGTCACCTGCAGAGCTGGCAGGAGACTCTGGCCATGGGCTGTGGGGTCCTGCTCCAGCCCCGAGAATGGCGAAGAAACTCCACAAGAAACTTGATCAGCTCCTGGCAGCTCTTCTGGAGGACAGGTGGGGGACCAAAACCTGTGCAGGTGGCAGGCATGAGCTGTGCCTGGGCTCACAGCAGCCCAGATTTATTTCACTGAGGGTGTGAAGGGTGGCTTTGGGATAACTCAGGACCAGAGACCCTCAATGGTCTCACTGTGGAGTTCAGCACCATAAAGTTATTCAAAATCATGATGTAAATAAATTATTTAAAAGCTGAGGCAGGGTGAGCCCCCTACAGCTCCAGAACAAGCTGCAGAGGCAGCACTACGAGCCTGAGCCTTGAAGATGTGGCCAGAGATGATGTGGGACCTCCCACATCTCAGGGATGGCAATGCAAACTTCTGAGCTGAGCAGAATTCTCCCCAGGAATGGGGCATGGAGAAGGAGCTGTCCCATGGATGTGCAAGGGAACAGATTCAGCCAAGTCAGATGCCACATGAGCCTGGAGACAAGTGAAGAGCGAGACGAGCATAAAGCCCATTGAAAAATACATAAATCCTGTCCCAAGTGGATTCCAAGAGGGAGAAAAAAGCCCCTGAATGATGAAAAGAGCCCCTGGATGGTGAATGGCAAAGTGCTCCTGGCAAAGAGTTGAGAAGAGTGATGGCTTCTTGTCCCTTCTGGACCCCCCCAGGACCCCCCAGTGCCAGGGGCACAGGGGAAATCCTGGCTCTGACTTGCTCAGCAGCCCTAACTGCACCACTGCTGATGGCATTTGTTAGGTATTGATTGCACAATCAATAGGCTGTCAGTGTTAGCAGCATTTCAACTGGACTAATAATAACAACTGTTCCTTGCGGTTTTGGTTATATTGTTAAAACTTTTAATGAGACAAACAATAAATTTTGAGCTCGGCATAAGAATTTGGCTTTGGGCAGGTAACTCCCCCCCCAGCTGGGCTAACACATCTCTGCCTGCCAGGGGGGATGAGCTCAGGATATCTGACTGCAAGGATCATCTCAGCCCCACACAAACCTGGTGCAGGGTCCATCCCTGTCTGCCTCATTTCCTGCAGCTTTCCCAGGCTGCTTCTGGGGACAGATGTGCCATCCTGAAGACTGGCACAAGCCTGGCAGCCCCCTGAATTCTGCTCCAGTGTGGGGCTGCTCAGCTCTAGCACAGCCCCTCTGTGTGTGCCCGTGACAGCTTCACTTTCTCAGTCCAGAGGGTTTTCCCACCGTGAAGGCACAGAGGAGATTGGCCCAGCAGCACAGAGCTGGTCAGCCCCAGCTCCCCCATCTCAAGTAGAGGCTTCATCCAGCTTCCCCCCAGCAGCCCAAACAAGCCAGGCTTTTCTCCATCTCCTGTGCATGTCCCCTGACCCCCTGTCCCAGTGACTGGCAGCATCTCCAGGCTTCCAGGGGCAAGAATCAGCCTGTGCTCACAGCCCACCCAAGGTAACAGCTCACCACAGCATGCTCACTTTTCATTTGCTTCTCCAAGCAATAATGCAGAAATGAGGAATGGCAGCTAATTAAAAGTATCGATTCATGTGGCATTCAAAACTGCCCGGACCGAGGCAGGGCAGGGGAGGAGGGAGAGGCTGGGAGAGAGCAGGGGACAGGGAGACTGCAGTGCTGCAGCCAAGGGTGTCCTTTTTCCCTGGGATTTCCCGCAGGGAGAAGATTCCTCTGCTCAAACTCTCTCCTACAAGGCACCACCACCAAGACATTGGGTCTTTTATTTACGAGAGAAATCTCCAAGATTCCCGTTCCCTCAGCTCCATGTGAACCCTCCTTTGACATGCCCCGTGTATTTTTAAGGCTGGCTGACAGCAGGCAGACAACCACTCAGAAATGGGGAGGAAAACACAGCCAGGATGTGTCTCTGCAGTGAGGCTCTCAAAGGTCAATGCTTGCAGAGCCCTCTGACCTTCACATCAGCAGCAGCACACGGGAGAGGTTGGTTTGTCTTTGTGACTCAGGTACGTGCAGGACTCGCAGGGTGCCTGGGGCCAGAAAATCCACACAACTTCCAGCTCACCTGCTCTGCACACCATCGTTCAAAGATGGCTTTTAAAACCAAAATCAGTGTCTGACACTCACACGGGAATGGGAGTGGGAATGATGGGGCCATCAGCAGGGTCTCAAGTGTCTCTTGGCCGGCAGTTCATGGGAATGGATTCAAATTGAAAGTAGGTTTAGATTACCTATTAGCAAGAATTTTTCTCTGTGAGGGTGGTGAGGCACTGGCAGCAGAGAAGTTGGGGATGCCCCATCCCTGGAAGTGCTCAAGTCCAGGCTGGTGGAGCTCTGGTCAGAGGGAAGGTGTCCCTGGATACAACAGCAGGGGTGGAACCAGATATTCTCTAAGTCAGCCCAGGCCATTCTACCATTCTGTGAAGTGGAAGATGCTCATCACAAGACAGGAGCTGGGGGTGCACAAGCCTGGCCAGTGTGGGTCTGTCTGGAGGGGAAGGTGGCTGCTGAATCCTCACTTCCCACCAGAGTAAAACTTTGCATCTCAAGAGATGAGCCAAGTGAGGAGCATCCAGACAGTGCTGTGCCAGAGGCAGAGCTGGGAACACGCTCAGAAGCATCCACAGCCACTCTCGAGGTAAGAAACTGTCACTCTCTTCTTGCTCTTCATCACCCACCCCGTCATCTCCCCATCCCGCTGTGCTGTGATCCCTCTGGACAGCATAGCTGTCCTCATGGGATCATAAAAGAGCCAGAAACTCTGACTGAAAGCTTCTCCCTGTCCTTCTCACCTCACACAGCAAGCATGGCCTGGAGTACAAAGGGAGCAGAGTCACCAAGTGCATCATCCTCATCCAAGGACTTAGAAGCAAAGAGGAACCTGCAGGGAAGGATTTCTGCTCTGAATGTGCCCCAAAAGCTTCTCAGAGAAGTAACAAAAAACCTTCTCCTTTTTAAAAGTGCCCTGGCAGCCTTCTCAGCGAGGTCTGCACCCACATCATGATGAAGATGGAGATCCCTGGGGAGATCTCCATCCTCTGCCTGCGGTGTTATCAGTGGTGGTGGTGTTATCAGTGTCCTGTGGTGTTATCAGTGAGCTCTGTGGGGACTGCAGGCACAGCTCAGGCTCCTTCTGCTCTGCTTCCTCTCCTGTCCTCCCCACAAGCCATTGCAGACCATCCTGCCTGGCCAGGCACCCAGGCAGTTCTTCCCAGAGCACAGGCAGACACAGAGAGGGCCAGTGGCCCCTTCACAGCACCGCTGTCCCCATCCCACACCACACCTGGGGATCACGGAGCTGGAGGAGACCAAAGATCCTGCTACAGCTGCAGGAATCCATCCAGGCAGAGGGCTTCACTCTCTGGGACAGACTTTATCTGGCTCCAAGGAGGATAAACCTAATTCCTCTCCTGTATTTCCCCTCCACTCTCCAGTCAATAAGACGAAATGTGACATGTGGCCAAGACCAAAAGGAAGTGTTTAAGGACATGCAGGGCTGGGCTGAGGAGAGCACCAGGGAGAGCCCCATGATGGGGCAAGGAAGGCTCCACCCTCAGAAGCCCCAGACTGGTGGGTCAGGGGGAGAAGAGCATTTGGGAAGGTCTCTCAGGATCTTCCATTCCATCCCTCCAAGGGAGGTGGTTGAGATGGCTTCACCTCCTGCTCACCCATCACCCTGAGCTGCTGTCATGGCAACACACGCTCGGATTCAGGAAGGAACAGGTAGTTCTGCTTGTTTACCCAAGAAGGAGGCAGCATCCTGGCATTTTGAACAGGAGAGAAGGAGGGGAGAGAGCCAGCAGTGAGCACGGACAGGCTGACCTGGACCTGCAGGGTGAGCAGATCCTGCAGCCTCCTGCCACCCACAAGAGGGGTGCAGCCTTTACCCGCTGTGGTTCTGCTGCTCCTGGCTGGGAGATGTCCTCGTGGGGGTGGTGACAGTCGCCACATCACTCTGGGACCCCACATAGAGATGGGGTGATGGAGGGCTCTGGCTGCACAGGACAAAACTGGCACATGCTGGGCACTCAGCACCAACCTGGCCTTCCAAAGTGGGGAGCACACTTCAGAAAGGTCCTCTAACACTCACCAGGGGCTGCAGAGAAAACACAGACTGCCCAGCACCAGCAGTGCTCTGGCAGTAGCTCCTGCCCTCTCCAGCCATTTCCCAAGAGCAGCCCCAGGACACAGCACATCCAGGATCACCCCTGGAGCGTGAGAACACAGAGTGCAGAGCCTTTCCTTTGGAACCCCACTCCCACCTGCAGGAGGAGCAGGCAGTGCTTTGATTTCAGAGCTCCTGCATCCAAAGGAGCCTGAGGGAGATATAGCCCCCTCCAGGAAAGAGCTGCATGGGAGGCTGCTGACCTTCTACACCACCTCCACATGCCATCCCCTGGAGAATGGGTGGAATCTCACTTGCAGCAGCCCTCTGCATTCAGTGCCTCACTCCTGGGACAGCAGCACCAGCAGCAGTCCTGGTTCCCCTGGGTGCAGAGGAGGCAGGAGCTGGGGGAAGAAAAGCTGTCTAGGGAGCTCTAAAAGAGGCTGTGCTGGAGGGTTTGGAGTTGCCTCCAAACTTTCCTGATTTTCAAAAGGTTTGGGGCCAACCTGCCCGTTGTGACTACAGTGTGGTCAGGACGACAGAGTAAGACTGGAGCTTGCCCCTGCACTTCACACCATTCCCCTGGCACACAGACCTTCTCACCAGGTGGAGCCTGCTGTGCTTCAGGCTTCACGGCAGACCCTGGCCTCAGAGCCAGACCCCAAATCCACTGGTCCAAACTCACACAAACCTTGTTTGCAGCTCGCTGACCTAACTTAGCTCTGGAGAATGGACAAAGCCAGATGGTCTCCTGTGCTGCAGCCCTGCTTGCCACAGCCTCAGCAAAGGTTATTTTGGGCTTCACTTGCTGCCACCAAAGTGGCCTCTCCATGAACACCTTAAGAAAAACAAAAAGCAGGCATCCAAGAGGCAGGTTATCACTGCTGTGTCCTGGCAGGCTCTCTGCATTTTCCCCAGCTGTGAAATGGGTACTGGCACTTCCCAGAGGTCGATGAGAGCTTTTTCTGGGTATCACACAGCGACGATCCCTTCATTCCTGGAAGCGATGCTCACAGGGGAGGGAAACCCAGAATGGCACGGTGCAGTCATGGCTGACTCACCTGAGCATCCCAGGCCTTTTCCTGCAGCTCTGTTACAGGCAGGCCAGGCCTGAAGGTGCATCTCTGACAGCAGGAAACATCTGCTGCAGATGTCAGGGGGCCTTCCCTGCTCTGATGGGGGGCTGCCTGGTGAAGTACAGGTTTCTCCCTGGCATGACCTTTTCCAAAGTCAATATGTTTGCTCCCTGTTTGATGTCTCCCATCCACAAGACACAGCTGAGAAACCCCCCTGTACAACAGAAGCTATCTTTGGAGAGAGCTAAAAGAAGGAAATGATTAATAATACATGGACAAGGCAGCTCAGTGCACTGTGGGACGCAGACACATCTCTGCAGGGCACTGAGCAGACCCTTCCAGTGGGGTTTTCCTCCTGGATGCCTTTGGCAGCTCTCTGCTCCCCATCTCCAGGAGAGCCTTAGGGAAACCACCTGTAAAATGGGCAGCAGCCCAAGCTGGATCTGCTGAGCCCCGTGTCCGCTCTGCCGGGAATTGAGGCAGCCTGCAAGTGCAGCTGTGGCATTGTGTGCTTCGCTCCAACATCTGCCTGTCCTGCTCACTGAGAAAAAAAACACGGAGCGGCTGCTAATTTCATTAGCAGGCCCGTCAAGCGGTTCATCAATCCATGATTTCCTGGCTGGCCGCCTCGAGGAAACAAGCGGGATCTGCTCTGAATTCACAAAGCCATCCCCTGGGGTCATTTGTCTGAAGGCTTAAAATTTCCCGAGTGCATTATTATCGCGGATTAAAACTGGGGGAGGGAGAGAGGCAGCTCGATGGGGTTTTTTTCCTCCCCATCCCCGGGAGTAAGGCAGACCTCCCTCCCCGCCAGCAGCTCCCCACCCGCGGCAGGAGCTGCCCCGAAGGACGCGGGTGAGACAGACCCACAGCGCTGGTTCTGATGGCCGGGGAGCAGCTGCGGAGAGGCGGGCGGTGGAAGGGACACGGAGAAACACTCGTGGGGACAGTGCCAAAGGCTTGGCTGTCCGCGCCGAGGGGCGGCGAGCCCGCACCGAGGGTCCCGCACACAGGGTCCCGCCAGGAGAAAGGAGGGTCCCGCACGGGGGTGTCACACTGAGGGTCCCCAATCCTCACGGGGGTGTCACACTGAGGGTCCCCAACCCCCACGGGGATGTCACATTGAGGGTCCCGCATTGAGATGTCACACTGAGGGTCCCGCACGGGGGTGTCACACTGAGGGTCCCCAATCCTCACGGGGGTGTCACACTGGGGGTCCCCAAACCGCACTGAGATGTCACACGGAGGGTCCCGCACGGGGGTGTCACACTGAGGGTCCCCAATCCTCACGGGGGTGTCACACTGAGGGTCCCGCACGGGGGTGTCACACTGAGGGTCCCCAATCCTCACGGGGGTGTCACACTGAGGGTCCCGCACGGGGGTGTCACACTGAGGGTCCCCAATCCTCACGGGGGTGTCACACTGAGGGTCCCGCACTGAGATGTCACACTGAGGGTCCCCAATCCGCAGGGAGATGTCGCACGGAGGGTCCCGCACGAGGGTGTCACACTGAGGGTCCCGCATTGAGATGTCACACTGAGGGTCCCGCATTGAGATGTCGCACGGAGGGTCCCCAACCCGCACGGACGGTCCGGCGGTTCCGCGGGCCACAGCGCCCTCTGCCGACCGCCCGCCGCACCCGCAGCGCCCGGGAACGGGGAACGGGAGATCCGGAATGAGCGGGAGATGCGGGATGAGCGGGAGATGCGGGAGGAGCGGGAGATGCGGGAGGAGCGGGAGATGCGGGATGAGCGGGAGATCCGGAATGAGCGGGAGATCCGGAATGAGCGGGAGATCCGGAATGAGCGGGAGATCCGGAATGAGCGGGAGATGGGGGATGAACGGGAGATCCGGAATGAGCGGGAGATGCGGGATGAGCGGGAGATGCGGGATGAACGGGAGATGCGGGATGAACGGGAGGTGCAGGGAACAGGCAGTGAAGGGGAGAAAGCGCTGTTCAGGGCGGGCTCTGCCAAGAGCCAGCTGCAAATCCATGATCGATACCTGCGGGAAAGGGGGAATGTGAGAGCTCAGCTGGTGGCATTATAAGCAGTAGCAGAACCGCAACTACGCCGACTTCAGCCAAGAGCATCTTGATCATAAAAGGGAAAAAAAATCAAACACAGAAGAGGTACAGTTTAATTCAGAGATGATGAAAAAACTTTTATTCTCTACCCCAACTTCTAATTTCGGTAATGGAACCGTTCCTACCCCTACGATCCTAAAAAGTAAGGCAATTATTTTTAAAGGGAAAACGGTCCTATGAAAGGCAAAGAGGCAGTTATAGATTGAAGGAAAAGAAAGAACAAAAGAAATACCCTCAGTTTTCCAGTATGGACCCTTCTGGTTGATATTTCCCCATGTGTCCTCTCATTGTTTTAGCCATACTCTTGACTCAATTTGTCCTGGAACACAAATTCCCTTCACCAAATATTCTCCTGCCTGGAAACCAGCCCAAGCCCAGCCCGTGGGTGCAGTGGGCTCACAGGCCCAGAACCAAGAAATGAGGTGTCATCCTCCAGCACCTGCCCTGTCCCCTGACAGGGTGACACTGCTGCTTGCACTGGTGCTGCTGCTGCCTGCAGGGGTTTGGGGGCTGTTCCTGCACTGTTCCTTCTCCACCAAGCTGCTCACACCATGGAGTCCCCACGGCTCCAGCACAGCCCGGCAGAGCTGGAGCTGCTGCCACCTTTCCACCCTCACACGTGTCCCTGGGGCTCTCACTCATCTCTCCTCCAGAAGGCAGGGGCCTCTGCAGCCTGCAAAGCCCCAAAACTCCCAGTGAGTACAAGAAAAACCCCTGCCTAAGAAAATAAATGTGTTCTGCACTCTCTCTGAGCTACCCACAGCAAAGCAAATATGGGCACAGTTGGGTCCCACCACGGCTTTGTTCCTTAAAACATGTCCTTTCACTCAAACCTCTGCTGGCACATCTGGCTATCATTAGATAGAGGACAGAGACACTCTGACTCCTGCTCATAGCACTGCACCTCTGCATTGCCCTTGTCATCCAAGACATGCCCAGCCCAAATGGGAATCACACTGCTTCCCCAGGAGGAGGGCTTGGGAACGCTGTCCCCGGAAGGTGCAGTGCTCAGGACACCAAATCACCTGCACCGGGTGCCCCCTGACAGCACCAAATAACAGGAGACAGAGGGGCAGGCAGGAGCAGCAGCTGCAGGCGCTGCCAGCTCAGTGCCCAGCCTCAGCAAGGGTGGTGACAGTGATCCAGACAAGGCTCTGCAGCTGCAGATGTCAGAGGCACAGTTTGGCCTGCCTTAGCTGAGTTTGGGGATCCTGTGGTAAAGAGTTTCTGGGTGCAGATTGGGCAGTGTTTGCAGACACTCACTGAGGACCGATTGCCTGAAGTGAGTTGTAAAGGCTGAACCCAAAAGGCAATGCAAACAGTGACAGGTCAGAGGAGGAGACAGGAAAATCCCCTGATTTGGAGCCACCTCAGGGATTGCCATCAAGGCAGTGCCAGCAGCAGTGCTAAGCACCTGAGGAAAGGCCCTGGCAAGGCAGTCACAGGGTCTGCCTTGTGAAACAGCAAACACTGCCTCAGCACAAGGCCAGACACCATCCAGCTGACTCTATTCTCCCTCACTGCATCCCACTGGGTGAAGCCTTCTCCTCATCCTCAAACAGACTGTCTGAGCTATCAGAGAAGAAATCCTCCAGCTCCTCCTGCCTCATCTTGGACTCCAGAGCAGTGATGCGCTGCTTGAGCTGCAGCTGGGCATCGTTGTACTCAGCCAGGAGCCGGCCAAAGCGGGTTTGCAGCACGTCCAGGCTCGAGGCCACCCTGTCCAGCCTCTCCTCCATGCTCTTCCCTTCTGTGCTCTCCTCTGCAGCTGACTCATCCAGCAGCCCCTCCTTGATCAGGATCTCCCGGCCACGCTCCTCCAAGATCCTTTTGGCATCGGGGTACTCTGTGATTGCTTCCATGAGATCTTCCTTTGACAGGCAGAAGAGATCAGAGTAGCCCAAGCTGCGGATGTTGGCCGTGCGCCTGTTGCCCATTTTGCTCCCTTTGATGTTGAGGATGCTGATCTCACCAAAGCAGCCCCCTGCAGTGAGCAGAGCATACTGTGTCACGCCGTCATCAGCCACCACAGCCAGCTTGCCCTCCTTGATGATGTACATCTCCTTCCCAATGTCCCCTTTCCTGCACACGTAATCCCCAGGGCTGAACACCTGAGGGTGAAGCTTCAGCACCAGCTCCACCAGCAGCCCTGCCTCACAGTTCTGGAAAATCCTCACCTTCTTCAGCGTCTCCAGGTGAACATTGATGGCAATCTCTGCCCTCAACTTGTCAGGGAGGTTCTTGAGGACCTCCCGTTCGTCCACTGCCTTCTTGTTGGTCCACAGGTAGTCAAACCACTTGATGACTTTGGTTTCCAGCTCTTTGCTCACCTTGCGGAACTGCATGTAGTGTTTGATGGCATCGATTTTGGCCTGGAACTCGGCCCTGGTGGCGTTCATGTTGGAGATCATGGAGCCCACGTTGCCCACGATGGTGGCGAAGATGAGCACGCCGACGAGGAAATCGAAGATCACAAAGAGGTACTCTTCATCCCTCACAGGGGGAGGGGTCTCCCCGATGGTGGTCAGGGTCAGCGTGGACCAGTAAAGACAGTAGACGTACTCCCGGGTCAGATACCCATACTCAGGGTCTGTGACATTGGGATAGACCCAGCTGTCCTCCCCGAAGCCTATGGCCTTGGAGATGGCATAATAAATGCAGGCGTTCCAGTGGATGATGACCAGGATGTAAAGGACCAAGTTGCTGATGCGGAAGATGTTGGGGTGGCTGGTTCTGGTCTCGGTCCTGTCGAAGAACTCAAACATGCGGGAGAAGCGCAGCAGCCTGTTGAAACGCAGCTCGGGGCAGTGCAGCCCCACCAAAAAATAGCCCAGGTCTGTGGGCAGGGTGGAGAGAACGTCCAGCTTGAACTGGAGCGTGTAGATGTAGTTATCCCGTAACTTCTTCAGGTCCTTCACCAGGAGGCCCTGCTCCAAGAATCCTAAAGAGAAGGAAATTATGGGATTATCTTGGTTTGAGTTTGACTTTCCTGCAGGTTTTGTGAGCACCTGAGCAATCCTGTGGTATGGCACAGATTTGTGTGCATAAATACACAGGGTCACCCAAATATTACCAGTTCCTGCTCTAATCAGTTTGTTATCACACAAGGCCTTCACCTGGCAAAAGCCACACAAAGATGAAACTCAGGGATTTAGTCTGTTGCCACAAAGAAAAAAAGAGCACAAAGGTTTCCAGATCATGAATTATTGCAGTTCTGACAGCAAACGTACAGCCAAGTGCTGCCTTCCGAGAACATTAAATTCTACCATTTTTCCATGCAGATAATTCATTAGCTGAACTGATGCAAAATCAGAGATACAGACCTTCAAGTATGCCCAAATACTAATAGTAATGCAGGTAATTTTGTACAATTATTCAAAGGTGAAGTTGAAAGCTGGCATGATTAATCTTTCATATCGAAACTTGCTCCATTTCTCAGATCTTCTAATTAGATTCTTTCTCTGGAGACTGCTTCATCCTAGTGAACATCAAGGTAGGCAAAATCCTCCCTCTAACTGTGGATTAGGCCTGTCCTTTGCAGCTCATCTCCACTTTTAAGGGATTAAAGGAAAGCCAGGATGCTGCTCCTGCTCACCTGTGTGCAGGCGGATCACTGTGTCCCCCAGGTAGAGAGCATCTGAGATGTAATCTAACACCAGCCACAGCACTAAATAGGTCTTCTGCAGGTCAGTGAAGCAAGCCCTGGAGGAAGGTCGTCAAACAGGGTGTGAGACCACAAATCCCCACATCTCCTCTAATTATTACAGCTGAACGTAGGCTGATCCTGAGGCACCCAACTCTGCAACAGAGCTTGGCCACAGGGCACTCCTCTTCCAGGAATTAAAACTCCCTGCTTGGAAAAACCTGAAAATCAATCTTGATGTAGGTAAAGCAACACCTTGAAACCACCTCCCAAATGACCCTGAAACCATGGCCCTCTCCAGCTAGGCCAGAATTCACAGTGACAGTGGAAGGTCTCTTTCCTTTCAGTGCCACCAGCCCCATCAGTGCCAGCTGGATCCTGGCTGATCCAGTTGGAAGCAGGTGATCAGGAGGGTCAGAGGGGACAGGGACCCTACAACCTCCCAGCTCACCTGGCCACCAGCAGGCACCAGTTATAGAAGACAGGAACTGCAATCACAGCCAGCCAGTGGTAATACCAGTCCCCTGCAGGGTCCACCACAAAGAACAGCCATTTCCTCCTGGAAGCAGAGAGAAGAGCCAGAGCTGGCAGTGTATGTGGAAAACAGGGTTGGGATGAACCATCTGAGCCACATCCTCCATCCCATGCTCTGCACTGCCTTGGACAGAGCTGCAGCCTGGGCACCAGTCTGTAAAACCAAACCCAACCCCAGCAGTGCCGAATGCCAGCACTGTTTAAGTTCCTTTATCCCTAAAACTGAGCAGAGAATGCAGCAGGAGAGGGAACTGTGGGATGTTCAGGTGGCTCACATGACACAGCACCCCAGTGGCAGAGCCAGGAGCAGATGTATAGAAGAGGGTGATCAGAAAAGTCCTCGTGACGTGACAGGACATTGCCTCCCCCAGGTGAGGTAGGGAGCAGTGCCAGGCAGATCTGAAGAGAAGATTAATTGGAGCAGCAAGGAAAGTGAGCTGCAGATCAGTGGCAGCACCAGGAGGGGCTGCCCAAGCCCCGGAGCAGTGGTCCTGGGGACACCAGGCATGGCAGAGCTGCCTCCTGTGCCTCCTGCAGTCTGCACAGCCTGGGCTCCAGCCTTTGAACTGCTCCCAAGTGTTTGATCCTGCTTGTCTTGGGACTCTGAGATAAGAAGTGTGTGCTCCAGCTGCCAGATTCACTGGAGAAGCTGGGGAAGAGAAATTCTGTGGCTGGGCTGATAGGCTTATAGCTGCTGCAGCCTGGTGGGGCAAAACACCCTCTCCTTACTTCCCTCCCAGCTTTTGAACACAAAAAACTCCCTCCAGTGATAGGAAAAAAAAAAAAGCAATCCACTTGCCAACCCCATCCCTACCCCATCACTTCTGACAACTTCAAAGACAGAACCCCTGCCTGGAAGTCTCCTTCCCCTGGAGTACAGCAGTGCCCAGAGCATGGGGACTGGCACTGGGCACAAAGCCAGCCCCAGTCCCTCATGTTCACCCTCCGTGCACCCACAGACAAGTGGTGGTCCAGCCTCCCCACTAAAAGTGCTTATTTTTAACCAGAAAGTGCAACTTGAACATTTGTTTTTTTGAGAAAGGGACTCTGCTCCCTGGGACATCCAGCACTGCCACAGGGGAAGCTCTGACTCACCAGCAGCCAGCCCAGGCAGTTGTGTCACCCAACAACCACCAATAACCTCAATAATGCTGTAAATGGTGGTGGTAATTTCAGCTGTAAATCTCCAGTGCTGCCATGACACGTGGGCAGAATCACTGATATTACACTGACAGCAAGGCCAGGGCTGGAAAAACAGGGCTCTGGGTTAACCCAGGAAGAGGGAATAATCATCTGCCTCTTCCCAAAGGCTTTGCACTCAGGCCTGGAGCCGTGGAGCCTGCCACAGCCATGAGCTCACATGTGGGATTACCAGATTTGAGGATCTTACCTGTGGAGTAAGAAAACCTGAGGACCTAGAAAAGCCCCCAAGTTCCCACTGTACCCCCAGAACCCACTAAGCCCTTTCACAAAACACTTCAGCCTCTTCTAGTCATGAACAAGCTCCTCTTAACCTCACAGGGCAGACCAGTATTTCCTCCCATTACTTGTAAAGACCCAGATACAAGGCTCAGATTATTTTTCTCCTAGAGAAAACAATTATTTCTTGGTGCTTTAATTACCATGTATAATGCTAGGGTCCAGAGCAGTCTGTGAGCTTTGCCCTCTAATTAGCCAGCAGAAGAAAAGCCAGGTTATTGCTTCTCACCAGGAGTGTGAGCTGAGGAGATGAAAGGGCTGGATTTGAAAAGAGCCTTTTCAGAAGGCTGCTCTTTGAGGGGCACAGGCAGCAAGCACACTCCCTTCATCCTGCAGATGATGAATGAGACTGGCAAATCCCACAGGTTTGTGGCTCCTGCCTGGGATGCAGTGGTTGCTGGGTGCATCCTGCATCCCTTGGCTTGTGTCCAGCCCCTGCAGATGCATTTTATGACAGACCCAGGGCTGGCTCCAAAAACACCCCTAGTGTGGGACTGGTATGAAATTGGGGAAGTCTGATGTGTTTCCCACCAGATCATGGACCAGGAGGGAGAAGATCCCATGGCTGAGGGACAGGCTGGGTCTTTTCCACAGGGACACACCACCAGGTCCTGTGTGGAGCAGAACAGCTCAGCAAAACCAGGCTGCTGCCAAGACAGGGGCTGGAGAGGGCAGGAGAAACCCTTCCCACCACTCCATCCCACCTCCTTTCCCAGCCCCACTGGTGTGGTGATGCACTCCAGAGTCCCAGCAGGTTGTTTCCAAATAGGGAAAGAGTTTCAGTTTGCCTTTAGGCATTTTAGGAAGTTTAACTAGAAAGTTCTGTGGTTTTCTTTCAGTAATTGTCTCGGGGCCAGCACAAGAGCACGGATTTGGCTCTGAGGGTGTAACTCAAAGCCTCTTGGGGATCTCCTTGGCAGCAAACCAAATTGTCCCTCCTAAAACATTCAGTATTTAGGAAGGAGACCAAAGAAAGTAAAGGGCTTTTCGGAGGGTTCCTAGCAGGGTGTCAGAGGTTTTCTCAGTGCACGGCTTTCCTTTTGTTTTCTGCAACATTTGTTATTTTGTTATTTTTCCTTATTAAACTCTCTTCTTTACAAAACACCTCTGAAGAGCAGTCTCGCTGAAATTAATTTTAGCCACTTCTGTGCAAAGGCTGGACCCTGAGAGATTGACACATTTACACCTGGTTCATTGCACTCTGACCACGTCCAAACCTGTATCACACTTCCAGCTGTGATACACAGCTGTCCTTGCACAGCTGACCCCACCCAGGGACCACAGGAACAGACCCTACTTTTTGTGTGACTTCTCAGCCTCCTCATCCTCAGGCTCCTCAGCAGCACCTGCAGGCACTGTCAGGAACTCAGGGCCTTGGAAACGCTCCAGGAAGGGGTCTGGCCTCTGCTGCTCCTCGTGCAGGCTCTTGCTGGCCCAGCCTCTGAGCACCAGCAGCAGCCAGGCGATCCTGGACAGGGGAGAGAGGCAGACACAGGAGTTGTTAACAGGGCAAGGACAAAGCAAAAGCTTCAGAGTCATCAGGGGAGCTGCAGCTGAGAGGAAAACTCTGGCAGCTTGCTCCCAAGCACTAGAATTTCCTTTTGACCCCCATTTTAGTGATGACGAGTGACCAAAAATATACAACCTATAGAGACCACCCTGACAGAGTTCCAAAACTTCTACCCCAGACCACCCTGACAGAGTTCCAAAACTCCTCCCCCGGTCCTGGTGTCATTCCCACAGGAGCAGGAGGACTCTGTGGGTGACTGAGGCAGGGAAAGGAGCCTCTGAGCCCAGTGGGGTGAAGCCACCCCCGACCAAAACCCCCTCCACAGGCGCTGGGGCACAAAGAGCAGCACTCAGACCCTCATCCCTGCACGCCATGGATCCCATACAGCAGAAGGCATCCTGACCCCACTGAAGGCCCCAGTGTCAAGGCCAGTGGTGCACACAGTTACCTGGCCAAGGCTCCCTGGCCTCGGAAAGCGTGCTCATCCCTCTGCTCCCCCCCATCCAGGCTGGCTCCTCTCTGCAGCTCTGAGCTGGTGTCTCCCTGGCTTGAGCAGGTCCTGCAGTGAGGGGAAAAAGGGGATCACATCCACGCTGTGCCACCAAGGCAGTGCCAGGCACACTGGGGGAAGCTGGCAGCAGACATGGAGCATCTCAGCCCTGCCCATGCCAGGTCTTGCCCTGCCCTGCCCCACCACGGCCTCCCCCACCCAAAGCAGGACCAGCCTGACCTGCTGGTGCTGAGCCCTGTCCCCTCGGTGTCCCCCTTGGGCTGGTGGCTGCCTGGGGAGCTGTGCAGGCCATTGCTCCTCATCCTCAGTGGGAGGAGACCACGGGAGGGTCTGCCCCAGGGACCTGCAAAAAGCACAGAACATCACAGGAAAACACGAGCAGGACACATCACACAGAAATCCAGCCCAGCGTGGGAGGAGAGGGTCAAATACCATGGCTGCTGCTGCAGGAGGGGTCCTGCAGGGCATTTTCTTCTCTCCAAGAGATCCTACAGCTGCTTGGGGCCATGAAAGATGCTCTCCTCACTGTTCAGGCTCCTCATCCACTGTCAGAGGAACGCCTCTTTTTCCTTCTCTTCCCTGATTTTGCCCACCTCTCCTTTGCCTTTCCTATTCTCCTTGCCTTTCATTGCCTGGCTTTGCCTGCCCCTCCCCTTCCCATTCCTTGCCTCGTGTACCTCACTCCTCCTTTTCCCTGCCTGCCCCTCCCTCGCCTTCCTTTCCCAGTCTAATCCCTTCTTTATCTCTCTCACTTTCCCCTCCCTTGCCTTACCTACCTCTTCCTCGCCTTGCCTTGTCCTTCTTACCCCTCCCCTCCCCTGCCTGCCTTTGGGTTGCCTTGCCTGGCCTTTCTGTGCCTTTCCTTTCCTTTCCCTTTCCTTTTCCTTTCCCTTTCCCTTTCCTGCCCCACTCCTGCCTCGCCCTGCCTTGTCCCTCCTTTCATCACCTCCCTGGGCCACCGGTGTCACTGGCCAGAAGCCACCAGCGGCCACTTACCAGCCCGGCGTCCCGCGAAGCCTTGTGACCGCTGTGCTGCAGGCTCAGGCGGGTTGGCAGGGCTGGCAGGGATCGCAGGGTTGGCACGGGAACATCCCTGCCCCAGCAGCTCCCCGGGCCGCCTCCGGAGCGCTCCGGCTTTTCACATCACCGAGCCAGGGCGGGAGAAGCGGAGGTGGCGGCGGGGACAGCGCACACACACACCCGTGTGACTGTCACCACCCTTCCCCTGGGCACCCTCGGTGCTCCGAGGAGCTGACAGCAGCCAGAGGAGTGTCTGGGGATGGAAGGCGAGGAGGATGGAAAGGTGTTGCTCGGGGATGATGCTTATGCATGTGTTCCCTTCTCGCAGCACCTCCTCCTGGGGGGACCCCACACCACCCCAGGGCAGTGCCCAGCTGGAGATCACAGCCACCCTGAGCAGCTCTGTGTCCCCTGGGTGAAGGGTCCCTGTGCACAGGGCACAGCCAGCACCCCCAGAAGGGCTCGGGTCCTGCCACACCCGGGGATGCTCCTGGATTGCTCCCCAGGGTTCTGTCCCAGCCCTCTCCCTGCCCTGGGGAAAAGCAAAGATGGTGATTATCTCTCCCTGCTTCAGAGGCTGTGCCTCAGCTCGGGCTAGGATGGAAAACTGGGGAAAACAGACACATTTTAACACCCTCACATCCACTTACCTCTTCTCCTGCTGGCAGAGCTGGGGACCATAAGTGCTGCTCCTGAGTCCCATCAAACAGAGCTGCAGAGTTTGAAGGCGATCTTGAAATGCACCTTTCACCGATTTCTGCCCTCTTATTTTGCTCAGGAAGTCATTCTAACAGCCAGTTAGCAAAAATTCTGCATTCCCGAGGCAATAAGAGGTCAGTTTTCATCCTCTCCCTCCAGGATGTAACCATTTGCAGTGGCTGGGGCTGGATCCACCCCTGAGGGGCACACGGAGTCCTGCACCTTGTGCAGGGCTGATCTGTGAGCACCAGGAGTCTCTTTTATCTTTGCTATCAAAGGTTTACCTTTAACTTTCCCCTTCAAAGCCTTACATTGCACTTCTTCTGATCTCACTGAGCACCCAGGCAGCAGCGAGTCCAAAGGAAAAAAACAGAATTTCTCTTGGCTGGGGCTGTGGTTCCTGGGTGGGCACCCAGCAGCACAGGATGTCACCCTGCTCTTGTCCCCACATCACAGACTCCAGGTGACAGCTCACCAGGAGCACTGGCAGCAACGTGTCCCCCTTCCAACTCTTTTTTTGCTCCCTGCTTGCAGCTGCCTCCAAAAGGAACATGGGAACCCCAGGAGCTGCTCCCTTGAGCCCCATCGTGCACAAAACACTTTATTTGCAGTGCACATCGTTGTGGCAGTGGCCCTTGGGGACACCCAGCCCTGCCACGTGTGCTGCCTGGGGACAAAGCAGCCAGGAGGAGGAGGCAAGGAAGAGGAAAAAGGGAATAAAAGCATCACACTCCAACAGGGAGACAGCATTAACCAGAAGCTTTTCTACTCAAGATTCCCCCTCAACCAGAGTGGCTGGGGCTGAGACAGCCACAAGCAGGTCACAATCCTGCTGCCAAGGGAATGAACCTTACGTGTTCCCACTTACTGGGACATCAGGATCAGACTCCACAGAAAAGAAACATGTCCAGAACACACAGAGTTTATTAAAATATGCATTCTGCGGTCAGTGTTTCCAGATTTACATCAGAATTTATGCTTTACATGGAAGTCATATTGTATCTTCCACAACCCTTTAGTTATCTAGCCTGTGAGAACACATTCAGTTTGATCACCTCTCCTCCAAACCCCTTCAAGCCACACTTTGAAGGTGATGTGCCATCCCAAAGTCATCCCTTGTCACCCTAAAACCCAGCTTAAAATAAACCCCAAACACAAGCTTCCTCCAAAACACGTTAACATCTCTCAGAGGAGAGAAACCAGACAATTCACCTCATTTCTGGCAGGATTCACACCCCCTTCCAGAGAACAGCTGTGTAAGGTCCTCTGGGGACCCTGACCACATCCCTGAGCCACACACACCACAGGAGCCACCTGTCCTGCACATCCCCCCTGCCACAGCACAGCAAGCCCACCACACCACCCTGCCTCTCGTCTGCAATAAATCCCAGAGCTCTCCCCAGCTCAGCAATCAGCCACAGGTTCAGACCTGCAATTACTTTGGGACAGTAATTAATTAATCACTGTCCAGCTGCCAGATTTACAGTCATGGGCACTTGACGCGGTGTCAAGCAGAAAAACCTGAGCACTGGTGTCTGTAAATAAGCTACTGGGACATCTGGATGACATGTAGATGCAGCTATAATTAGGTATAGGTGACACAGAGAGGTCCTGTTAAGCCTTGCCAAAACCTGCCCCCAGGGCCTACACGCATGACTCCAGCAGATGTGCTGGATGAAGCACCAAAAACATCTCAAAGTCACCTCACAATCAAGTGTTAGTAAACTCTGGAGAAGGAAAAGAGAAACGCTGTTAAACTAAGCTCCTTTACAGATAAAGAGCATCTGGGTCAGGAATTTCCCTCACCCATGTTCTTGATCCATCACAGAAGTTGCAGCTTGGCAGCAGGAGACACAGCCCTCTGCCATGGGCAGTTTAACAAATACCTATTTTCTCTGACCTGTTTGGTGCTGTCGCTGTTGATATGAGGTTTTATAATCCAGAGAGTCACCACAGGGATGTTTCCCAGGTAAATCTCTCTGGGAAAGAACCAAGGCCCTGGATAAGCCCAGATGTCAGCAAGGCTCTTACAGGCACTTGGATCTGAACATCTGCAGACCTGCTGAGGCTGCAGGGATGGGAGCTCCTGGCCCCTCCTGCTCCATTCCTGGAAGAGGGGCACAGGAGACCTGGCAGTATCACCTCCACCAAACAGCAGTTGCACAAGGAAGGAAAGAAAACCCAGCAGAAGTTTAGAAACAGTCAGTCAGTCTACAGAAGATGAGGAACAGACCGCAGCAGTCAGCTGAGAACTTTTATGGGGTCAGAGTTGCGATCTCCAAGGTGGGACGTGGCCAGGGGACTGGGCCCACCATAAGCTGTGACTGTAACAGGAACCCCACGTCAAATGATGCCTTAAGTTTGGGCTCTCATGTATTCCAGGTTCTGTGGTGCCCAGGGGTGCAGCTCTGAGCTCACAGTCAGTGTCACTCAGCTCTGCACACAGCAGGGACACAAAACAAATCCTTGTCCTGCTGCACACCAAGGACAACTTTCAGCCCCAAAGCACAACCAAGGGTGGGCTGGAGGGAGGGACAAGGATGGGACCTCACAGCCTGGAGCTAGAATTGGACAATTAAACCCCAATATGCAAATGGACCAAAACTTATCAAAGTGTGAGACCTTGTGACCAGTCATCTGTTTTGTGACCATTTTGGGTCCATGTTGGGTGCAGCCCTGGCCAGGCTCTGTCCTGCCCAAGGTGAATCCTAAAGGCCTTTTAATTAATATCTCCTTTATTCTCTTAGCTCTGTCCAGTCTCTGTTCCAGCTCAGCCTTCCCAAGGCACCACCACAAACACCCAACACCTCAGGTTTGCATCTCCTCTGGCAGCGTGAGGACAACTGCACAGAACAGACATCTCCTGTGTCAGTCAGCAGAGTTCTTAGGAGACCTCAGCTCCTCACAGCACCTTCTCACACCTTCACTGTCACCAAGACGTGGAGGACACAGACTCTTGAGGGCCCACACTGCAAAAAGCAGTCCTAGTCATGGAAAAAAAAGAGTTTCACAGCTGGCAAGAACACGAGCAATGCTCCTCTCCCTGCCCTCACCCACCCGGCCAGGGCGAGCAGGGGAGGTGGGGCACGGGCTGTCATCTCCTAAGCCACAGCCACGTGTTGATGAGGCAAGCTGAGATCATCACAGAATACACCAGGGCCTCCTTCTGCCTCCAGGCATGGCTCTGCTCCTCCAGCACACGCAGCCTCCCCGAGATCCTCGCCAGCTGCAAGGGAAGCAGAGGGGCAGTGTCAGCACCCCAGCAGCACAGGACAGCAGGGATGGAAAGATGGGAGCTGCTCCTCCTTCAGGTCCTCTGTTGGCGTGCACCCCACACCTTCAGCAGGAGTTTCCAAATAGGGAAAGGTTTAAGACTCACCCCTTGTATTTCTACAAGGTAAAGGACCCAAAAACTTCTTCAGTGTGCTGTCAGTAACTGGCTCAGGGCCAGCACAGAGGCAATGATTGGGCTTGGAAAGTGTAACTCAAATCCTGTTGTAATTTCATTGGGCCAAGAGCCAAAGAGCCCATCTGAACTATTGAGTACTGAAGAGAGAGAACAAAGTTTGGGGCATTTTCAGGGTGTTGTGGCAGGTCTTGTCTCTATACTGTGCTTGGCTTTGCCTTTGTGTTTGTATTATTTTCTTCCCTTATTAAAATCTTTTTGCTTTTTCAAGACACACTCAATCATGCCACCTCACTAATTGATATAAGTAATTTCTCTGCAAGGGCTGGGCCCTCAGAGGTATTTGGAACCAAAATACTCCTCCTTTTCTAAAGCAGCAGCTACCTTTGTACAGGAGGAGTGGCAGCAGCACCTCAGGTCTGCAGCAAACACTTCAGATAAAGATTCTTCCCACCAGAGAGCATCTGAGCCCCTCTCACTGCCACCAGAGGGGTCTGGCTGTGTCTTCAGCCCCCTGGGGTAGGAGCTTGATGGATCAACACACAGATAAGTCCTCTCCCTAAGGCAGGAGCAGTCTGCCAGCACCAGCCCACCAGGGCTGAGTAAATCCCCCCCAAAGCCCCCTTGCCCACCCCGTGTGGCTTTCCCAGAAAACACGAGCAGCCCTTCACCCCCATCTCACCTGCCTTCTCATGGCTGCCACCTCCGTCACCCCAGCCTCCTCCAAGGTGCTCTCTGCAGCTGGGCTGGGCTCCTGGGAGCTGGGGAAGGAAAGCAGAGATGCAGCTGGACATGCACTGCTCGTGGGGGGCAGCTGAGCCCCCCAGAAATGCAGCACTGCCACAGGGAGCCATGCAGGGAGCGTGTCCCCAAAAAATGCAACCAGCACCTGCACGGCATGCACTCATCTCTCCTGAGCCCACATCATGCACATTGGAACCCCTCCAGCACCCAAAGTGAGCAGGACAAACAGACAGCACGTGTCAAGGCAGGCAACAGGAAACACAGGCTTGTGTTTCTTTGGAGATGCAACAGAGAGAAAGTGTATCTACTAAGCATCTGTTCTCTGTAGTCCCAGGGATTCACTGAGGGCTGGATAAAACACCTTTAGAGCCAGACAGGTAAATAGGTATCACAGGACCAATGCTGAGAGGGAGGAGTGATCCCAATTGCATCAGCAGGTGAGGAAGCTGCCATCAGCTGGAGGGAGCTATCACTTTTTGCTCTTGTAGCAAATTTTGCCTGCAATTTGAAACATAAAGAAGCAACCCAAATGTTCACCACTTTCTTCCCTCCCTGGAAACACGGGGGTCCCCACTGGAAGGAGCTGCTGCACTGGCAGAGGCAGCACACACCCCGGATCTCCAGGGCAGTCCCTGCAGGCACAGCCTCACTGCAGGGTCCCCACCACGAAGTCACAAAACAAAGCAGACCCACAGCGAGAAAAATATAAATTCCTGTCATCACAGGCTAGCCCAAAATCAGCTGTTCTATAACCAAAACTGCCCTGTGCACACCAGTTACTCACACGGGCACTCAGTGATCCCAAAGGGGTTAACAAGGACCTGACCCCACTCCTTGGAGACCCTGGGGAGGAGAGGGTGTTTATCCCTGTTTGCAACATGATGCTGATCTCGCTGAAGACAAGCCAGAAGAGTGTGTGGAGATTCACTGAATCCCCATTCAAAACCCCATTTGTGAGATAATATCCCCACAAAATGTAGCTGCAGCGTAAAATGACAGTCACAACAGAAAGAAAATGCAATTTTCTCCAGTAGAGAACCATGAAAAAAGGACACATCCTGCAGTTTTTGGCTCAAAATCCCAGCTGATACAGGTGAACACCCTTTAAAGAGACTAGAAATTGCCTCCTGGTGACTCACACCCTTCAAGGGGTCATCGTCAGTCAGATATTCCAGTCTCTGTCTCAGACCAGACTTCACTAAAATTTTAGGCCAAACAAGTCAGCACACTCTTTTTGTTTATTTTATTGTTTCATAGGGGTACAGAGCTGTCATATTAAAAGGATGCCTGCATCTGAAGGGATGTAAAGCACTAAGAAGAGGTGTTTGAGGGTGGCTGGTTTCAGAGGACATCAAGACCTGGAGAGTGGCCTCGGAGTCATCCCACTGCATTACAGCAGCTCTGCAGGCCACCATGGCCTGAGTGTCCCCCACTGCTGCAGGGAGGAGGGAGAAGGTCTTTTACAGCCACTAACCAGATCTCTTGGTCATTAAGAAATGAAAATGATGTTTGAAGACAGCCTCAGCCTACAGTCCTTAAGAGCAGAGACATCACTTTGGATCATCAGCGAGCAGCAGGCAGCTGGGGAGGGAAAGCAGGATGTGCCATCCATGATGGATGTGATGATGATGGATGCTGCTTCTCCTCCCTTTCTGCCTGGAGCTTTGCTCAAGGAGAATGAGAAGGGATTTAGATGTTCCTCCAGGTGCTCAGCAGCCTTAGAGCAGTGGGGACACCTTAAGACTGCAAGGATGTCTTTGAACAAAGAGAATTTACTGCAGAGGCACAGATAAGGGTGGTGGAGATGGTTCCTCCAGCACATCTGGAGGGATTGAGGCCATTGCACATGTGCTCCAGGGAGCACAAAGGGACACCACTCCCTGGCCAGGGGCACTGCCTGTGGGCCGAGTGCAGCCAGCTCATGGAAAGGTGGATTAAGAGTGACCAAGACACAGCCAGAGGTGCTGGGAGCCTGCAGGAGAGGGTGTCTCAGTCAAGGACAGCACCCGGGTCAGACCATCTGCTCTGGGTTTTGATTCCCTTCACACACACCCCTCCACCAAGCTACAAAAGCACACAGAAAAATTAGCCCTTGCTTAGCAGCAACCCCCAGCAATGTCACAGCAGCACTGGGCCACTCGGAGTGCCCAGGGGACTGGTGTTAAGGTGAGCAGCAGACTCAACCCTGGCTGGGTTAGTGAGGGGCAACCAAGGCCTGGCACCCAGAGCTGGCAGACAGGACAGCTGAGAAAAAGTCCAAGGCAGCCATGCAGGATCATCCTGAAGCCCAGAGCTCACAGAGCTCGTGCCTCAGCAAGGCACAGGCCAGTCCTTGCAGAGTGACAGAGCAGGACAAGCTGAGGTCACCTGGACAGTGCTGGGTCTCGCAGAGAGTCCTGGACACGGTGGAAGAGCACCTGGCCCAGGAGGTACATGGTCTGGAAGATGTTCTGCATGGAGTAGATCCTGCCTGGCTCTGTGAGGAGGGGGACAGGGGCACTGGGAGCAGGCAGGGGACACGAGCCTGGCCTGGGTGCACACAGAATCATGACTGTTACTCCCTGGTCTCACACAACAGGGCACAGCCTGGCATTAGGCACTGCCCCTCATCCCTTCAGCAGCTCCAAGCATCTCTGGGCAATGCCACTGGCACCCAGAACCCTTTCCAGCAGCCCCCAGACTCAGAGGCTGATTCCTCCAAAGCCAACCATGGCTGTGTGCCCATGCTGCTCTCCTGCCACCCAGGACAGCTCTGAACTCCAAGTGGGACAGGAGCCCCTGCTCCAGGATTAGCTCAGAGACAATTTCCCCACTGCAGACACTCTGGACTCCCCATGAGCAGAGGCCAGGGGAACAACACAGCTGCCTTCAAAACTGCCCAGCACAAACATCTCTGCCACCAAAGGCCACGTTCCTCCCATGGATGAGCAGGAATGCCATTGCTCTGATTGGGATCCCCCCTGCCCCTTTCAGGACACCAACCCCAGAGAGCTTCAAAGGAGCCCAGTGAGAGGAGATGCTGCTCCCCACCCGCCCTGGGGGACTCTGGGCTGTGCTCACCCCTCTCGGTGCTGTCCTGGGCTGTGCAGGGCCAGCTGGGCACAGTCACTCGGGCTCCTGTCCCTCCGTGACCTGCTGCTGTGGTGGCCCTGTGGGAATCAAACACACGTTAGCACAGAGCTGAGCCCAGGCTGGTGTCCTGTGTATGCTGCAGGCCCAGGGGTCCATCAGCACTCACTCAGTGCTGGGAGCACTACAGGAGCCCCAGCATGGTGACCTGATGCTGGTGCAGGTGGGGAGACACGCTCAGAGCAGACACAGGGTCCCCAGCACTGGGGACCTGCTGATGTGAACTCCAGCCAGATCAAAAACCCTGAACCCAACCAGTTCAGGATCAGCTCTCAAATTTCAGGGAGGTTAATGCACTTGAGGAGGCACAAGAGCAGCTCCAGCAGCCAAACCAAGTCTTTGCCTGGGACCTCTCTTTGAAAGAGTCTCACACAAGGTTAAAATCTGCATTTGGCTCTGACCCCAGAACCCTTTACACTGCTGTGATGAACCAGCTCTGCCCCATACTTCATCAAAAAGAAAAACAGGTTGAAAAAGTAGCAGCAGCAGCCAGTGGTGGGGCTGCACCTATGTTAGCCTCCAAAATGCAGCAGGAGATGTGGCTGAACCAAGATCCCAGCACACAGGAGTGCACTGGTCCTGGGTCAGAAAGAGATCCCAGCATCCCTACCCACCCCTCACTCCTAGGGCCTCCTGGAAAAAGAATCCTGGCTCGGGGTGATAACAGCCATCTGCAGAACCCCAAATTTGGGCTGGTTCCCATTCCCCACCCCATCCCTGCCCGCAGGTACCGATCGTTTGCGGCGCTGGGCGCTGGCTCTGCTGCCTGAGGGCAGGAAAGGGAGGTCCCCAGAGGGGTCTGGGGACATGTGCACCACAACAGAGGGGACCTTCCTCGGCTGGGTCAACAGCACTGGCCTCAAACTGGTGTCTGGTATCTCTAGAGAAAAGAAAGAGGGAAGAATTAAGCCAAGCAGAATGGCCTTAGGAGAGGGAAGAGAGATGCACCCACGTGGAAAGTGAACCCAGCACGAGGAGCCCAGCATTCCTGTCTGGATCAACCCTGGGATTCAGAACCCCAGCACAGCCTGTCTGCACTGGATTCCCAGAGGAAAACCAGACCCATCTCAGCACCACTGGACCTTCAGAGGAAACTACACCCCTCTACAGGATCGTCTCTGCTCCAACAGAACCCCATCTGTCACTGCAGGAGCACTGGACTGGACTGACACCAACACCCAGACCAACAGGGGGTCAGGTTGTGTTCTGACTCTGTCAGTGTTTCTAGGACTTTTTTGTTTGCTTTTTTTTTTGCACTACTACGTTTGTATTTTTAATATTCCTGGTAAAGAGCTTTTAATCCTATTCCCACATTTTCGCCTGAAAGCTCTTTAATCGCAAAATTGTAATAATTTGGAGGGAGGGAGTTTACATTCTCCATTCCAAGGGAAGCTCCAGATTTCCCTGGCAGACATCTTTCCAAACCAAGACAATGTTGTAGTGCCCCACCAACCTTCAGCCACCCCAAAAGACACCCCGGGGCTTTACCTGCCAGAGAAATCCTATCAGGGATATGCATCTGAAAGGATGCAGGGACATCCTCTGCCACTGTCCTCCTGTCCCCAGGGCTGCAGCTCTCTGCCACCTTCAGCCTGTTGGGCACCTGCATCCTTTGGTTGATGGCCTCTGTGAAGAGCAGGTCACAGCGCACCCGGTTCAGGTCCAGCCCCCAAAGTGGCCACATCTTTGCAGATGTCCTCAGATGTCCTGGGCTGTCACACAGAGGGAAAGAAAGCTGCAAAAGCGGCAATAGGAGCAGCACTTCCAAAAGTGACAACGGAATCAGCCCTTCTTGCCACCAGCACATGGACAACACGGCATGCTGTAAGACAGCTAAAACACAGAACAGGCAGGAACGGGCAAAAACGGGCAGAAACAACCCAAAAGACAGGCACTGCAGGGGTTGTATGGGAGAAGAGGATGTCCCACAGCATACCCTAAAAACTAGTGAAAAAAAGATTATTAATTTTCCATCCAGAAGTAACATTTTTTTGGAGGCCTGGGATCACGTTTTTGTGTTCATATACACCTTTGAGGAAAAATGAGGTTTTCTAAAAGCAAAACACACTCTTTGGTGATGGGCTTTCAGGTTACCACAGGAAAGGCTCTGGTGCTCAGTTTTTCTCCACACATACATTCACTGCAGTGTCCCCAGGGCTAAATCCCATTCCCCTCTTGATCCAGCGCTCCTCGGGTGACCCACATCCAGCCAAGAATGGATTTGCCCTGAGCAAAGCTGCCAGATGCTGAACCACCCTCCCAGAGGGGAAGGAAAACCACAAATCCCCTTCCTCAGCTTGGAGCAGAGCCCCCAGCTCGGCTTTTTGCCAGGTGGGGACCAGCACCAAGGAGGGCCACAGCTCCCAGTTCTCACTGCTCCTGGGAGCAGCTGACAGCAGGAGCAGGACATGGGACACAGCCACTGCCGGGGGCTTTGCAGCTCTCAGGGCACACACTGTGCCTCAGTTTCCCTTCTGCCAACTCCCAGGGGTTTGAGAAGTGCTCTTGGGGCGACAGTGTCCCAAGGCTTTCACTGAGCCACACAAGTGGAGGGCAATCAATGTACATTGTTAGGAGAGGAGCCCCAAAAGTCACCTTCCAGCATAGGCATTCTTTATTCTTTCCCAAAAAGCTGCAGTTGAGGAGAAAATCCCAACAAGCAAGAGGTGCTGGAAAACCCCAGCCTAATGCCAGTGCTGCCTAAGCACTCCAGACATGCATGCACAGCACCCCTGCACTCCTTGCTGGTGCCTTTTGATGTCACCATGCCCAAAAAGATCCATCTTTGCTTCTAGAAAAAAAAATCTCCACCCTAAGAGGGGCCAGCTGCTGTCAGGGGTGCTCACCATCCCCCTCACTGCTGCTCCTTTGGGTACTTTGGACCCCCTCACCTTCCCCAGCCCCCTGCAGCCCTTCAGGATATAACCCCGGGTAGAGGAGCAGCAGGAAATCCCTGGGGAGGTTTCACAGGAGCTGTCCCCTGCAGCTGCCAGGCCTTGACACTCCGGGTACAGGAGGGTGGCAGAACCAGCTCTGCATCTGCCACAACCAGCACTCCCAGTGATGCCTCACCTCGTGCTTCTCCCTCCTCCTCTGTCATTAAAAACCTTTTAATTACACAGGGATTTGCTCAGCATCAGCAGTGGTGATTCCCTGCTTGCAGCCTTGCAGACACTGCAGCCCTGTCCCTGCACTGGGTCTGTCCTGGAGGCACTGCTGGGGACATCCCCATCGCCCTGCCCAGCCTCAACCCATGCATCTCACAACACACACACACTCCTGCTTCTCCCAAAACCCCCCAAAAAGTGGATTTTTACAGGCACCTCCTGCTAGGAAACAGGACAGGAATTCCTGAGATGGTCCCAAAGTGTGTCAGTCCCGCAGGAGAAACCTGCATCAGACCCCCAGGCAGCGTAAATAAACAGCCAAAACAGCCATGGGGACCACCAGGATTCTCCTTCACATTTTTGGTGTTTTAGAGGAGCGAGCATCCTGTGTTGTGTTCTCAGCCTGTTCTCTGGGAAACCAGCACATATTAATAACAGTAAATCTGGAGAGGGCAGAGCTGTTCATTTTTTCAATCACCTGTGAAACCACTGCAGCTCCCAAGGAACAGAGGGATGGGAGGAGGTGAGAAGCAGGCTCTGAGACTGAGCTATTAAGAAAGGCAAAAAAAAATTAAAAAAAAAATCAGCTGTCAAAACTCATAAGAACAAAATGCTTAAGTGGCCGGATTTCCTCCTTTAACTTTCTTTAGGGTTTTTTCAAGCTCTTGCCAAGCACTCCCCACTCGCCTGCAGAGGCTCAGCCTCTGCTTTGGCACTTCTCCTTGGATTTGCAGTGACAGGGAATTTCCGGCTCACTAAGCCGGAGTGGGTTTAAGTCCTGCAAGCCACGAAAACCTGCCCTGGGGAGGGAAACCCTACAACCTCCCTCTCCGTGTGCCGTGTCCTCCCTCGGCTCCGGGAAAGCCCCTGCCCCGGGGCGGCTCCGGGCACGCCGCTGATCCCCGCGGGGACACAGGGGACACAGGGGGGTCCCACGTCCTCCCGGTGGGGACATCCCGGCGCTGTCACCGCCAGCAGAGCCCCGGCCGGGCCGTGCGAAAGGACAAGGGGGACACGGCGCGGCGAGGGAGGGACACTTACGGTCTTTTCGCAGAGCGACGCAACTTGTCGGACCTGTAAACAGCCGCTGCCGGGACGGGACGGGGCGGTACCGGGGAGACAGCCCGGCCCCGGGAATGAGCCCGGCCCCCGGGAATGAGCCCGGCCCCGGTAATGAGCCCGGCCCCCGGTAATGAGCCCGGCCCCCGGTAATGAGCCCGGCCCCCGGGAATGAGCCCGGCCCCCGGGAACGAGCCCGGCCCCTCGGTAATGAGCCCGGCCCCGGGAACGAGCCCGGCCCCCGGGAATGAGCCCGGCCCCCCGGGAATGAGCCCGGCCCCCGGTAATGAGCCCGGCCCCCGGTATCCAGCCCGGCCCCCGGTAATGAGCCCGGCCCCCGGGAACGAGCCCGGCCCCTCGGTAATGAGCCCGGCCCCGGGAACGAGCCCGGCCCCCGGGAATGAGCCCGGCCCCGGGAACGAGCCCGGCCCCTCGGTAATGAGCCCGGCCCCGGGAACGAGCCCGGCCCCCCGGGAACGAGCCCGGCCCCCCGGAACGAGCCCGGCCCCTCGGGAATGAGCCCGGCCCCGGGAATGAGCCCGGCCCCTCGGTAATGAGCCCGGCCCCCGGAATGAGCCCGGCCCCCCGGGAATGAGCCCGGCCCTCTAATGAGCCCGGCCCCGGTAATAAGCCCGGCCCCGGTAATAAGCCCGGCCCCTCGGTAATGAGCCCGGCCCCGGGAATGAGCCCGGCCCCGGGAATGAGCCCGGCCCCCGGGAACGAGCCCGGCCCCGGGAACGAGCCCGGCCCCGGGAACGAGCCCGGCCCCCCGGGAACGAGCCCGGCCCCGGTAATGAGCCCGGCCCCCCGGGAATGAGCCCGGCCCCCCGGGAATGAGCCCGGCCCCCCGGGAATGAGCCCGAGCCCCGGTATCCAGCCCAGCCCCGGTATCCTCCTCGCTCAAAGCCGGTAATTAACGCTGCGAGTCACTCCGGTGCCGCGTCCCCCGGGTCCCTGCTGTCCCCAGCGCGGCTCAGCCGCCTGCTGGAACACGGGCACTGCTCTCCCCAGGGGCAGAACCGAACGCGGCCCCTCCCGTGTCCCCGTCCCGGGGATGTCCCGGGCAAACCCCGCTCCCCGCGGTCCCCGCAGCCCCCGGCCCAGCACAGCCCCGGGCCGCCCTGGGCCGGAGCTGATGTCTGCCCCTCCGCAGCGATAAAATGATCCCTCTGGGATTAACGGCAGTTTTAAACACTTCTGAATACGGACAGTGTCCAAAACCTGACCATAAAATCTGGGTTTGAAAGGACTTAAAATAAATCCCCCGCTGCCCTAGTCTTGCTATTTAAAGGGGATTATCTAAGGGGTTTAGGAGCACACAGAGGACAGCAGGACAAAGTGTGCACCTCAATCCCCTCAAAGACCCTCAGAAAAGCTTTCTGCATCTCACCTGCCGACAGCTCGGGGCTCGCAGGACACCCGTCAGGTTTCTCAGAGGATACACCACATGCCCAGGTAAGGTTCAGCGCTCCAGTTGTACATATCAGGTTCATTCCCATCCTCACTGGGGACAGGGGTTATTGGTGTTACTGTCCCCCACAACACCCTCTGTAGGAAAAAGCCACCCTGTGCCGCTCAGACAGTGAGGGTTTTTTAATAAATACTTTTTTTTTTTTTTCTTTTTTCACAGAAATATACCAAGTTTTACAGAATACAAACCGCAGGGATAATGACCGAGCATCAAAGACAGAGGATGCAGAGCACACCCTTGTGTCTCCCTCTGGTGTTCTCCAGGCTCTGGCCCTGACGCTCGCTGCCAGGTCTCCCCATAACCCCGATCTGCTAAGGCTGGGGAGGGGACAGATGAGGTGCCAGCATGTCCTGCCCCAGCAGAAGCCACGCTGGGCAAGCCTCGGCTTTGGGCTGAGGGCACCAGCTGCGAGAGCATCACTGGGGCCGGGTGGGATGCAGGCCAAGTATGGATGGACAATAGCCTTTCGGTGCTGGTGGACAGACTGGTGCTGGGTGAACACCGGGTTGGGGCAGTGCTGGGAGCTTCTGAGCTGCTTCTGGGGGGTTGGAGCACAAACCTCGTACTAATCCACCAGACATGACTGGGGAAGGACAGCCCCGTTGCCTGCACCCTACAGGCAGCTGCCCAGGGAAAGGGGACACTGATCCCACAGCAAAGCACCTGGCTCTGCCCTGTCCTGGCAACACAACCACCTGAGCAGGGCTTGGCTCTGCTCCTGACTCTCAAGGCATGGTCTTGTGGCTCCTGCCCCTGTCAGCAGGACTTCCACACCACAGCCCTGGACACCAAATGCTCAGCCCACCTGAGAGGTCAGGAGAGTGGGGTCTGGCATTCCACTTTACCTGCTCTGGAGGACAAAGAGCCCCAAAGAGAGGGGCCAGGCAGGGCAGAGAGGTTTGGGGGAGGGAGAGGAGAGGTTTGGCCTGTCTGCAGGCTCTCAGCTCTGGGGCAGACACCAGATAGGCCACACTCCAGGAGAGAGTTGAATCCCCGTCACTTAAAGCCATGAGACCACATTTGGCTCAGGGTCAGAGACGACCCCCTTGGCCAGCTCTGCAGCAGCCAGACCTCCAGCTGCTCAGCACCCACAGGGGGAAAGAAGAGAGCATCAGGAAAAGGCCCTGCTACTCCAGAGTCACTTATCTCAAGTACCAAGACCACCAGGAGCCCTTTCGCCCTTTCCAAAGAGATCTAGGAGATCAGAGAGCACCTTCCTGACTGCTCCTCCCTGATCTCCACACAGCAAATATCACTACCACAGTGTGGACCGGGCTCCCCACTCCCATTTGGCAACAAATCCACATGGGGGAAGCACAATCTCCCCATAGAGCTGGCCCCACCAACCGCAGGGATGGACAAAATTTGCCATCTCCATCACCTAATCAGAGCCCTGAGCAGTAGAACAGGGCCCAGTGAGGACATGGGGTGAGGCTGAGCAGCAGCCTAGGGAGGCAGCAAGGCTGCCCTCACCATGGGAAATGTTATGTCAGTTTGAGGGAGAAGTGAGGAAATCAAATGCACCATGGGGAGACCCCTGCACTGAGCCAGGAACAAGCTGCTGCTCTGCTCTGGCTGCTACAGCACTTACGTGAGTGGGGAGTGAGGGGCAGGAGAAGGCTGGCTGGCTCCAGAGCCATCCCACAGCCCTGCCTCACCCCACCTGGGGACAGCTATTTTTGGTTAGGAGGGTAAGGCTATTGTGTGATGGCACCAGATTGTACAGGTGAGATGAGAGGGGCCTGAAGGACACCCGAAGGGGGCCCCAGGCACGGCAAAAGGAGGGTGTCTGGGTGAGTGTGAGTGTGTGAAGAGGCAGGAGGGAGGCGGACCCGCTATTTGCCGGCGGCAGGGGCCGTGGCCACGATCTCTTCGTACTTGGGCGGAGGGTCGTTGTAGGAGACGCTGGTCTCCTCCCCGCTGCTGCTCTCCGGGTGGCCCGTCACCTCCTCATAGGAGGGCGGCGGGGTGGCACTGGACAGTCTGGAGAGGACGGAGACAGAATGCTCTGGGGGGCAGAGGGAGCCGTCTGGCTGGGGGCTGCCCCCGGCTCTGCCATCCCCAGCCCCTCGGTTGCTGGCTTCCCGCTGGCACTGGGTCTCCCCTTGGCTCTGCGACCGCTCCCGGTACACCATGACCCTGGGGAGGCTGCGGCCCGTCCGGCTGGCCAGGTAACGGTTCTGGGCATAGGAAGGGCGGTGGCGGGTGGCTTTTTGAAGCTGGCACCTCCAGATGATGAAGAGGGCGATGACTATGAGAAGAGCCACTCCCAAGAGGGGCACCACCACGTACATAGCGTCAGAGCGCTCCGTGCTGTGCCCGGGGTCCTTGACAGAGTACACAGAGCTGGTGTAGCCTTTCCAGAACTCCATCTGCAAGGGGAACAGAGAAACAACCATCACGTGCTGCAGGTGGGAGAAGGACCCACCAGCAATAATCACTGCCCTCCCCAGGCCCACAAAAGTGGCAGCATTTTGGATGTCCCCCACCCCTTCAACCTGAGGTGCTGTGAAAACCAACACAAATGGTCTTGGGATCATCTCTCAACAGCCCTCGCACCAAGCAGGGAAAAATTTATTCCACACCAAGCCCAGCCTAGTGAATCATGGACAACAACACAGATTTGCCACACATGCCATGGGAGTGCCAGCTCAACCTGCAGCTGTAGGCAGGGTTGTCCTGGCAAAAGCAAGGTGAGGTCATTGCCCGGGAAGGGAAAGCCATGCTGGGAAATGAGGCCACAACATGCTGCCTGCAGCCAGAAGAGGACAAAGGGAACGGGAGAGGCTGTTCCCCTTGTGCTTTCCTCCTGTCTCCAGCCTGCCGAGGTGTGAGCCTTCCCACATGCACTGGGCAGCAGCGCAGGACAAACGCACCGTCTTCTCCTTGTTCTCAAACACCTCCTTGACCTCCTCATAGCTGCACACCTCCTCGATGCACTCCCGCTCGATGGTGCCCTGCCGGATCTCCTCCAGGAAGCCATTGGCTCTGGGAAAGCGTTTCAGGAGCGAGTGGGCATTCCTGGCCCCCAAGAACACTGCAACACACAAGGCAGAGACATGCTGAGCAGGGACAACCCCATACCTGGCCTCTGCCCAACCGAGCTTTCCCACCCAGCTTCCTGACAGTGCATGCATCCCCAACACCAAAATCCCAGGGTTACAGTCAGGTAGGACAGCCAAAGGGGCACAGGACTCTTGGGGTCTGCCCAGACTCTTGGAGCCCTCCTGTTAGGGCTGAGGTTCTAGAGACATCAGAAGCGGCAGCTGCAGCCACACAGGGCAACTAAGGAAGAGACAAAAGGCTCCAAAAATATTTGTTTCCAGCCTTCTGCCCCTGATGGATTTCATCTTTCTGCCCCTTTGCTGCAGGGCAAGGGAGATCCCACCAGGAGAGCAAGACCCCACAGGGCAGGGACACAGAGCTCTGCCAGGACACAGGGCCAGCACCCAGAGCACACAGTTTAGCACGACAGCCTGCTGCAAGCTGGTGTCACTGCTGCCAGCTGCTCAGGGGTCATGCAAGCTCAGGTGGCATCAAGGACTCTGTTCAGGCCCCAGAAAAACCAGTCTTCTCCCAGGGCAAACATCCCCAAAACACAGGCACAGCACAGGGGATTATGAGTCAGGGGCTTGAGCAACCTCTCCTCACGCAGCATCACATTCTCATCCCCGTTGTGTTTTGATGCAGAGGCCTGACAAACTTTCCTCTGCTCCCAAAGCCTGGGAGACTCAAGTCTTCCCACAGCACATGCAGTCCTGAAGCCAGACAGAGCAGGAACAGCACCTTCCTGCCTGCAAGGGAGACAGCAAAGCCTCTCCCCCATACCCTGCAGCAGGGACACCTCCATGGGGTGCAGGAGGCAAGCCCCTGCCAGGACCTGCAGCAGCACAAGAGGCAAAGAAGCTGTTTGCTCAGTGAGCAGAAACTTTACACAAAACATGATCCTTCCAGGATCCAAACACGCATTTCATGAATGAGTGTTTCCACAATGCAGTTCAACACACTCAGCTGGAGGCTGGTTCCAGCTCTTCCCACCAAGCCACAAAATCCTGCTGCTTCCCTTGGGAAGATGAATCAGTTCAGCTGGGTGATCCACAGGAACCTATTTATCTCCTTCACCCTCAGGCTCAGTCTTTCACTGGATCAACAAGGTGAACCCATTCACACAGCAGCAGCATCGAAGGAGGCAGGGGGACAGAATCTCCCATCTGACCTTGGTGCTAACAAAATACTGGCACCACAAGCAGAACAGTCAGTGAAAAGCCACCAACTTCTTTCCTTAGGAGCCTTTTGCCTGGGAGAAAGGCAAGGTTCCTTCTGCTTTACCTTCCATGTATCCTGCTGCTGAAACAATACAAGGTATTTGTGAGAGTGTTTGGAAATATCAACAGGGACAAGATCGTGGTGTAAGAAACAACTGCTACTGTGCTTACACCATCCTGGGCTTGGAGGCACTGAGCTGCTTTTGTGCTGTGTAGGTGCATTTTCCCCTTGTGATTTATTAATGCCTTGCTTCTGTGAGAGTTTGCAGAGGGCTGAACCACTGAGGTGTGAATGAAGAGCAGCATGAATGATGTGAGTCACAGATCTTCCCTCAGAATCGACTTTATTATGCAAACCGTTTTTTTTTTTACAAGGACAACCGAAAAAGCATTTTCAAGAGGCACAGAAGGCATCTTGCAGAAGGGCAGGGATCAGCTTGCTTTGGCTTTCACAGTTGAGGAGGGCTCTCCTGGCCAGGAGAGGGAACAGGCTGGCAGGCTGACTTTGTCTTGAGCCTTTCCAGAAGATGAAATTTTACAAAGACAACATTCATTCTGCAAATGTCCTGTACTTTGCTGGAGAAGTCTGGCCTCACCTCCTTTGCCTCCCACCTTGATCAGGCCGTGGTATAAACTCTCCCCTCTTTGGCACTTGAGCCTGAGACTCGGATTTCAACTTCCTCAGCACATCTCAGAGCAACAAGCTTGGCTGCAGATCTCACTGTCAGGGTTCTCCATCCCTGCAGAAAGCAGTCACTGGACCCCTTCCCTGCTTTGCCATGCTGAGCTGGCCACTAAGGTAGGAAATAAAAACAGACACACAGGCAGGCAGGCATCACGAGCACTGTCCCAACTGCAAGCATGCTGTGACAGAGGTGTGTGTTTTTCCCCACATGCAATTTCCCTCAGGGACATAGAAATGGCAGGAGAGCAGACACTGAGTCACTGCTCCCTCCTCTTGGAAGTGCAAAGAGCTCCCACATGGCTCAGGACCAGAGCAGGAAAACCACTGGCCTTGAGGAAACGAGCCTCTCCTCTCTACTGGATGCCCAACTGACATGAAGAGCAGACAGCCAAGCAGGACTTGTCCCCAAACCACAGGGCTGAGGGGACCTGCCAGTGCCCAACAGCCTCAGTGCTGATCCCCTGTGCCTCTCCAAGCCTCCCCACACCAGCTGGAGAACCGGTGCTCAGGAAAGATCAGAGCTTTAGGCAGGGAAAGCAGGAGCAAAGGCTGGGTTCACCTCACCCCTGCTGGGTTTCCTGGGGTGCTGCTGGCCACTGGTGGACATCACCCCATGTCTCAGCTGCCCTGCTTGGGGGGGACACCCTGGGGTGCTTCTCTGGGGAAGGACTGTGGCTGTGCCTGCAGAGTGACAGCCAGGGACGGCAGGGAGCATGTGGTGGAGAACCTGCCCATCAGGGTCACCATGAAGGGACAGCTAGGCAGGGGACACTGCCACCACGGGGGACACCTTCCACCACCAGGAAATGCTGGTGAGCCACCACCTGAGCTCTGGGAAGGAGAAAAGGCAGCAGTGGAGGAAGGCAGGGACCCAGCTGGGCACCCTCCTCATTAACTGAGGATTAAAGCAGCCTTTGAAAAACACTGCCTGAAGATCTCTGCTCCCTCCCGCCCCGAGCACAGCACGGATAATGAAAGGAGGCATACCTGTCATCCCTGGGGTCCTCCTCCTCCCCAGCGTGGCTACTGCCTCCACCTTCACAGCTGGCTCTGGCGACACTCCAAGCAAATTCCAAGATCCCAGACGGATCTTTCCATCACTACTGCCGTCCTCCTTATGCTCCCATCACACCAGGGCAGGGAGCCTCCATGCAGGCTGCCCAGGAGAGCGAGGAGGGAGGCCTGAGCCCAGCTCTGGACACACCACACACCCCTCTGCAGCCTCACCAGGTTCAGCCCATTTTAGTGCTGGCCCAGCGCTGCTCTGGGTGTGCCACAGCGAGCTCAGGGTGGGGCTGGGCTCAGCAGCTTCCACAGCACACAGAGCCCCAGTGTCACCAGCCACACAGGGCAGTGTGACCCTCAGGGTGGGCATTGGCAGGGTGGCAGTCATGGGCATGAGGAGCACTGCTGATGACAGATGTCAGCACAGACAGGCAGCTCAGAGAGCCCTGGGGAGGCCTGTCCTGCACAGCAAGCACCACACAGAGACGCAAATGCTGCAGCCTCCGGGTAGTCAGCACCTCCTCGACTCCCACCTTGCAGAGGGGAGAGAGAAGCACAAGTCAGGCCAGACCTCACCCAGGGCCAACACCCAATGGGAGCTGCTCCCCACAGAGGATAATATCCCTCCAAAATGCACCTCTCCTTTCTTGAGAGGTGGCTGTCAAACACCCCCCTTCTCTCCTCCAAAACCACCACCACCTCTCAGTCTTGCCAGGGAACACTTACTTGCCATGCTGCCTCACTCGGCCAAGGGGGGCTCCTGCCTACCTGCAGGGAAGAAAGCAGAAGAGTCACTGACAGCTTAAACTTCCAGCCCAGTTTCAAAGCCTAAACCTCATCACCCAGCATCAGATTCATGCAGAAAGCATGGTCCTGAGTGGTGGACCCACGACAGATCCCAGCTGAGCAGTGCCCCTGCAGAGAGCCAAAGATTCCAGCTGCCTCCCTGCTCTTCACCTCCCTGGAGGGGCTCAGGACACCCTCAGCTCCCAGAGTGCTGGGGCAGGTCCCAGGGAGAAGCAGGACCCTTGCAGACCAGTGAAGTAGGAAGGGAAGAACTGGATGAAGGATAGAGCCCATTTCTCACCAGCAGAGGAGATGACCTGCATGTCAGCCTGCTGGGAGCAGCCTGGTGCTCTTCCCTTCCACAAGAGATTGATGGATACAGGTGAAGCAATCATCTTATTTTAGAGCAACTACACAGACGTGCCAGTTCTCACTTCTGCAACTCCTACCCACAATCTGGTTGTTGGGCCAAGCTAAGGGCAGCAGCAAGAGTGACAGAGCTCCCTGCACACCCTGGACAACAGCTCTCCAGCTGGACAGGCACCTTCTGTGCTGCAAAAGCAAAACTAAACCAAACCCCACAGAAGTTAAACAAAGCCCTGCAGAAGCAGAGGATATCTGCTTGTTTTCCATGTTTTGTCTTCTCCTTGTGCTCAATGCCCCATGGATCAGACTGCCCTGGGCTGACTAATGCTGCGTGTGACACTTGCTGTGGCAAAGCCACAACTCTGTCAGGAGACAGAGGGGACAGGGCTGCCCAGCTCTTACAGGGATTTATAACAGATGAAGGAGCAAGCATGGTTAGAAACAGGAACTAAACCACACACTGGTCTTAGGCCCAGGACTTTGGATATCCAGTTACTCCAAAAGCACTTGGATCTGCTCTGCTGGAGAGAGGTCAGGGCAGCACAGAGCTGTTCCCAGGATCAGCAGGGCTGGAAACACAGTTCTCCTTTCACATAAAAGGCAGGCCCACAGAGAAGGGCTGATGCTGCACACCAGCAAACCTGACAACAGCCACCTTCCAGCAAATGGAGCAGCTCTCCCTGCCAACATCAGGTTTGCTGTGATTTCCAAGGTTCCTACACCATAAAGTGGCAAGAGGGCATGCAAGCCTGGAGCTGTGTCCAGACAGAGAAAGCAGCTTCTTCCCAACAGTTTGGGAAGCTCACATTGCAAACCTCAGTCTGGAGTTGAAGCAAGAACAAGGGAAAGAAACAGAGCACCAGAAGTACACGGGAGGGGTCTGCTGCCTCCAGTGCCCCACAGCCCAATCCCCCTTCTCTGAGACCTTCTGGGAGATGTGAGAGGCCTCTGGATCCATGAATTCCTCCACAGGCTCTGAGCAGGGACCACCTGACCCACTTCTGCTGTCATCACTTTTTATAAAGAGACCCAAAGCCCCAGGATAAAAGAAAGCACAGCACAGAGATCACGCCACAGTTTCCACACAAACCCTCGTTGTTACAGGCGTTCTCCCCCTCTGACGGACAGGAGAACAAAGACACAGAAAGAAGGATATTCTCACGTCACGCATCAGGCAACAAATTTAATGTTGTTTAATTTAATTTACACTCTTCCGCTTTTCTTCCACGTATCTGTGTCAATGCACCCAGTGCCACAATCAGGGAGGGGCACACAAGCCTCCAAGCACGAGCAACGCCGGTGAGAAGGGCAGACGCCCCAGATGCTTATTTTTATTTCCACATGCAAATTCCTGGCCACCTCCCGTGGCTCCAGCGAGCAGGAAAAGCTGGAGCACCGCACGCACTGACGCCAAGGGGAGCAGCATCCCTCCTGCCCCCACGCAAGCTGAGAGAAGCCTGAAGCTGGAGGCTGACCTAGCAGACGCCCACCCATTCCCGATGCCCCCCCCTCCGGCTTCCCATCCTCTATAAATACCCCATCGATAGGAGGTTGCTAAGGCAACCGTGAGGAGGCGAGAGGGATGCAGCCATGGGAGTGAGGATGCTGCAGTCGCACATTCGTGTCTCCCCCAGGCTCCCCCCATCGCCGCCCCCGCTCCCGTCACTGATGCCGAAGGAGGAAATCGCGCCGGGAAAACACGGTGCGCGCGTGGAGCCAGCGCCCCGCGGACCCCGAGGGCACCTGGGGGGTCACACGGGGAGGTGGCACCTTCTCCACAGCCTGGAGGGGGCACAGGTAGGGCTCGGGGGGATGCACAGCCCCCAGTGACGCGCCACGGCGCGCAGGGAGGATGCTGACTGTGCCAGCATCACGTAGCCGCGGTGCCGGCAGCTCAGCCGGATCCCTGTGATATTGGGGGTTTTCCGTGCCAAGATCCACGGCGAGGAGAAGAGGCTACACCGGCTACGTTTGACAGGGCAGGAAGCCTCGCCCTCCCAAAACAGCCTTCACACACCCCACCCTGCTCCCTCGGCTGGTCCTCACGCTGCCCTGGCCGCCCCCAGCCCGGCCCCTCTGTGCCCAAACCCAACCCCGAATTATCCCCACTGCCCTCAGCTTCCAGAGCCACCCCACGGCAGAGACCGCCCAACTCATCTGTCACCCTGAGACGGGACCCCCAGAGTGCAGGAGCTTTCCAGTCCCCCCTCAGCTTTCAGTGCAGAGCCCTCAACCAAACTGTCACCCCACAGCCAAGACCCCCAGCTCACCTGGCACCCCATGGCAGAGCCCCCAGCCTACCTGTCACCCCACAGCGGGGTCCCCTTCCTCACGTGTCACCCTACAACAGAGACTCCCCTGTGACCCCACAGCGGGGTCCCCTTCCTCACGTGTCACCCTACAACAGAGACTCCCCTGTGACCCCACAGCAGGATCCCCTTCCTCACGTGTCACCCTACAACAGAGACTCCCCTGTGACCCCACAGCGGGGCCCGCAGCCCACCTCCCCGGCTGTACGAGGGTTTTCCAGCCCCACCCTCCGCCCCACCGACACGTCCACCCCGTCTCCGCTGCTCCGCTGTTCGCCGCGCGCCCAGACACGCCGCGCCAGTCGCAGAGCTGCCGGCTCCCCCCTCCGCGGCCCCAGCCCCTTCGTTCCCGCTCCAGCCCCGCAGCCGCGGCCGCACAGCTCCGCTCTGCTGCCCCCGGCCCCGCGGCCGCACCCCGCTCCCCGCCGGTACCTCATGGCGGCCCCGCGCCCGCCGCAGCCGCTCCCTCCCGCCGACGGGCAGGGGAGGGGAGGCCCCGCCCCCGACACGCCCCCTCCCGCCCTCGGCCAATCGCGTCCCTCCGCGGGCCGCGCGCGCCGCCTCCCCCTTGCAATGGCGATGCGGGGCGGAGGGGTGGGTGGAGCCGCACGCTCCTTCCCCAGCCCTGGATGGACCGACAGCCAATCAGAGCGGGCTTCGGCTGCCGGGCGGTGCCGCGGTGGCCGCTGGGAGTCGTAGTCCTGAGCCCGGCCGTGGCCCCGCGGAGCGCGGGCGCGGCCCGGGGGCGGCCCCGGGAGTTGGCCGGAGCTCCGGGCGGGTCTGGCCCCGCTGCCGCACGCAGCGCTCTCTGCATTCCCCTGCCTGTTGCCTCACGCCGGCCTGCTGGGGTCGGGGCTGCCAGCATAGCGCGGATGTCCCGCGGTCACATCCCCTGTCCCCTCCTCTTCTTCATCATCCCCCTCTTCTTCTTCTTCTTCTTCCTCCTCCTCCTCGCTGCCCGAGTCATCATAAAAGAAGAGGGTGGCCTGCACCGGGAAGTTCTCCAGCAGCTTCTCCCCCACGCTGTACAGGTGGTCAAAGGCCTTGGACTTGGGCCAGAGGAGCCTGTGTGGGGACAGCCGGGGTGAGCCCCCGCCCGCCGTGCCCGCCGCGCCCTCCCGGGGCCCCGGGGCCACGGCACGTACCTGACTGGGTGCTGGAAGAACGCCAGCGCTTTGCCGGGACCGCCGTCCCCCTCCGCCGCCCGAGCCTGGGGAGACACAGCCGGGTGGTACCGGGCTCCCGCTGCCCGTGCCGCAGGGCACACGGGCTGCCACCAGGGCACACGGGCCGCCGCCAGGGCACACGGGCCGCCACTGGGGCACACGGGCCGCCACCGGGGCACACGGGCCGCCACCACGGCACACGGGCCGCCACCAGGGCACACGGGCCGCCACCAGGGCGCCCTGTGCCGGCGCCCCACACACCCAGCAACTCCCCCTCTCCTGCCCCTGAGCTGAGGCACTCACAGCGCCGCGAGGAAGCTGGCATCTACCCCCACACCCTCCTGACAGGCTTTTTGCCAGTGTAATCTCTCCCCCGTGCTCAAGAGCTGGTGCCCAGGCATCCCACTAACCCCCTGAGGAATGCCCGCCCAGCCTGGGAACAGGAGACCCTTTCAGGCTCCTGGCGGGAGGCTGCTGTGGCCGTGTCCCCCCGGGGGCTCAGCCCGGCCCTGCCCCAGGAGCTGCAGGGGCGGCACAGCCGTGGGACAAAGGACTCCCCCGTGGGGTGACAGCCTGGTTTTCTGCCAGCCGGGACCCCAGCCTCACGGCCATGGGGACAGACACAATCGGGAGCGCCAAACTCACAGGGTCCATCTCCTCCCGCCGCGCCACGGCTCCCTCCTGGGCTCGGGGCAGCCACGGCCTCCAGAGAGGAAGGGCTCTAGGAGGAGAGAGAGCAGGTTCAGCGCCGCAGCCCCTTGCCTTGCTCCCGCACGCCACAGCCTCCCCCGCCCGACCAGCCCTGCCCGGCTGCCAGCACGCCCTGTCCCTCCCGGAGGTGTCCCCAGCACCGCAGCTTCACCCAAACTCAGCCTCCCCATCCCATTCCCCCCCGGCCTGTGCAGCACCCAGGAGCTGGCTCCGAGGAGAGGGCAGCTCAACCTGCCGGTGTTTCACTGCCCCTCGAGCCCAGCACAGGCAGCACAGCCCGGAGCGGACACAGGGATGGTGACACGGTACCTTGCCCCTTGCTCCAGCCCCAGGGGTGGGCAGGCGCTGGCCGCAGGCACCCGGAGCCCCTGGGCAGTCAGGCAACAGGCAGCAGCTTGCATGGTGGCAGAAGACGCTGTCCCTTCTGACGCTGCAGACCCTCGGTGGGGACGCATTTATAGCTCTGCCTCGGCCGTGACTCACAAATTCTTTGGGGCAGGGGAGAGAGGGGCCGGGGCTGTGGGGACAGCGGTGTGAAATTTGTCCCAGTTGTGTAAACAGAGGGCCGGGGGGAGGCTGGGGGCGGAGGGGCTGCGATCTCTGGTGGAAAAGCAAAACACAAAAGGGAAAATTTGGACACCATTTGTGAGAAAATCCCCGGGGGGGAACAGGGGAGGGTAGAGACAATTAACAAGGATGATTAAGTGCTCTTTGTAGCTATTTGCATAAGGGAGGCAGGGGAGATGGGGAAGGGATGGGAAATGGTGGGACAGCCTTGGGTAGATGGGGGGGACATCTACAAATAGTGGGGCAGATGTGTATGGGATTGGGACAGTGCAATGGGGATGGGACTGCGTGTTGGGCATGCCATGGGGACAGTGTGGTGGGCTTGTGATGGGGACAGCACAAAGGGCATGAATGAGGACAGGGATGGGCTACAGTGGTGGCAAGCACAGAGCCACCAGTAGGCAGCTGATGACTCAAGAGAGGCTCAAGAACAGCCAGGGAGGGAAGACGTGGCAGGGATGGATCCCAGGCACTGTCAGGGCAATGGTCTTGCTCAGGCACCCATGGCCCATCACCCCAGGGAGCTGCCAGATCCCATTTCCACAGATGGGGGAGCAGGCACTTGCCAGTGCTCCCTGCCCTCTCCTTTGAGTTTTTGAGATGTGGACCACACCAGGAGGAACAGAAAAGCTCCTCCATGTGAGGGTGCAAGGCTGATGCACCCCCTGGCCCCAGCAGGACCACTCATCCTATCCTTACCCACTGCTCCAGCCCAAGCACTTGAAGAAAAGTGCCACTGACCGAAGCAAAGTGCAACTGGCAAACCAGTCACCTCCTGCTCCTGGGAGAGTTTCAGTTTGGGACAAGGAAAGGAAACAGCAAATGGTCCCTGCTGTAGCTCTGCTATCAGCATCCAAACACCACTGTCCAAACGCTGGCCAGATCCTGCTCAGCTCCAAGCACAATTTGTCACCAGAGGCCCTCCCTGCCCCTCTCCATCTGTGGCAGCCGGTGAGCAGGAGGGGGCACGGGGCCAACACAGCTCTCATTACCTTCCCCATTTGCTCCTCATTTGGGCCAGTAGTCTTACAACAACAAACCCCGTGGAGGACAAGCAGGGCCAGGAGGAGTAAACCAAAAGCTATGCTGGATTGGAGGAGTGGGGAGCTCAACCTGCTGGTGTTCCACGGCCCCTTGAACCCCAATACAGGCAGCACATCCCAGAGTAGACACATGGATGGTGGTACAGTCACCTGTCAGCCACTAAGGCTGTCTTGAAGGATGACAGCAAGCCTCTGACCTGAACCCTTCGGGTGAACCTACCCTGATAATTCATAGACAGCAAGCAAAGCAAGGCATCCCAGCTCCCCAATCCTTCCCGACACCCAAAGGGTTTAATTCTGATCTGCAATAAGCCTCTGATCCAGGCGGAGATTTACAGGTGGATTGTGCAAAGCTGTAGCTGAACAACTGCAGCCCCTGATCCCCTGGGCTGGGGCTCTGGCTGCTCACCCTGCCCCGAGCAGCTGCCTCCAGTGCTGGGTGACCCCCAGCTGCAGCCACCCTGGGTCACACCCTGCACCTCCAGCCACCTCCTGTAAGTACCCACAGAACTCCCTCTTCCACCCTTCTGCCCGGAGCACCCCAGGTATTTCTTTTCCAGCCACTGAGACGGTGTGGGAGGTGTTGGTTAGGGCACAGGAGAGACAAGAAAGGTGGGAAACTTTGGTGCCAAGCGTTTGAGGTGGCAGCGGGGGGGACGGGAGCAGAGGGGAGGCCCTGGGTGGTGGCAGCACACTCAGCCAGGAGTGTTCCCAGGGTGAGGGAGGCCACTGGCCGCCGTGCCGGGGCTCAATCCGGTTTCGCAAGGCACCACAGAAGAAGGAATTTTTAAACAAAGCAGAGGGAAAACAAACCAACCCTCTCCACCACCTCTGCCAACCCCACCCGGCCTGTGTAGGGGGCTGTGGGCGGGAGGTGGCACCAGCACAAAACCCCAGCATGAGCTGCACCCCAAACTGCTCACCCCTCCGCAGGACAGGTCGCCCCGCTTGGCTGGCATACTTCCAGAAGCATCCCAAAGGAGATGCCAGTCCTGATGTAATTCTGCCCTCTGTGGGCCTCCAGGCTCTCCTGGGGATGCAGGTGTCACTGCCACAAGCATCCCTGTCCATCCTTGTCCCCAGCAGCACAGAAAGGCAGATATCGATGGTTCAGTCTCAGGTAGTCATGTCCCATTGTCTCAAAGGAGCCTCAGCAGCTCGGGGTGGGTCGTGGGTGACTTGGGTGAGCCCCATGCAGATGGGGACGAGGTGCCATCCCCTTTCCTCAGCTGGGGGAGCTCTGTGTTCATCACCTGAAGTCACCTGCAGCAGGTCCCAAATAAGATGGTGAAGCCATAGTTTTTTGGCTTCCTCATGGCGAGCATCACAAAAGACAAAGGACCTCGAGGAAGGCAGAGGGCACTTTCCCCACACCAGCAGCTGACTCTCCATCCCTGCCCACGGCGTCAGTGCAGGGGAGGGCTTTGGCGTCTGTCCTTCCTGGGCAGTGCTGCTCTGCCTCTGGAGCCTGCCTGGAGAGATAGCGGAGGTGAAAGGGCGCTTGGCACACCTCCACGGGCTTGGGTCAATCGTTAATCGGGGAGGGATTGCTTTCCACTCTCACAGGTAACCTCCCTGCGGCTCCCACCCCGCACAAAACCAGCACCCCCGGCAGCAGGGAGGAGCTGCAGCGCTGCGAGCCGAGCCTCTCGCAGGGCCATGGGAACGTGAGCACACGGGAGGGACCCGGGTGACAAGCAGCGAGCCCTGGGTAGGTGATAGCCAGCCCTCACCATGGTGTCCATGGGGCTCCAGCTGCTGGGCTACACCGTGGCCTTCCTGGGCTACATCGGCACGCTGACGGCCACGCTGCTGCCCAGCTGGAAGGTCAGCTCCTACGTCGGCTCCAGCATCGTGACAGCCATCAGCTTCACCAAGGGGCTGTGGATGGAGTGCGCCACGTACAGCACGGGCATCACCCAGTGCGACATCTACAGCTCCCTGCTCAACCTGCCCGCCGACGTCCAGGCCGCCCAAGCCCTCATGGTGAGCTCCTGTGCCGTGTCCTCCCTGGCCTGCCTGATCTCTGTCATGGGCATGAGGTGCACCGTCTTCAGCCAGGGCTCTCCGGGCAAGGACCGGGTGGCGGTGGCAGGCGGCGTGGCCTTCGTCCTCGGGGGGCTGCTCTGCTTCATCCCGCTGGTGTGGAACATCCACGTGGTGCTGCGGGATTTCCGCAACCCCGTCGTCCCCGACAGCATGAAGTTCGAGCTCGGGGAGGCGCTTTACCTCGGCATCGTCTCGTCCCTTCTGTCCCTCATCGGTGGCTTCATCCTCTGCGCCTCCTGCCCTGACCGGCACACCACGGCCGCCTACTCCAGTGCCTACCAGCCCCAGCTGCTGGGCAGCAAGAGCCCCCGGCCCTCTGTCAGCCAGGTGCAGAAGAGCAAGAGTGAAGTCAATTCCTACAACCTGACAGGATACGTGTAGTGGCTGCAGGTGGGGTTCAGGCTGGCACCTCTCCCTGCTCCCCAAAGCATCTGGGCTGGCGCCAAGGGAACGTGGTAAGAGCAGAGGACACGGCGGCATCAGCCGTGCTCAGCCCTCTCATGTGCTTGGGGGGGTTGAGCCCGCTGCTTCCCTGGGATTCTGAGAGCCTTGTGACTGCTTGGAGATCCCAGCTGGTGGCTTACATTGATGAAGGACCCTGAATCTGGCTTTGTTCTTTACTCCGTGCTGCCAGCTCACAGGCAGTCCCTAGCGCAGTGGGACCCCAGCCTGCAGCCCCAATGAACCTGCCTGGAAAGGGGAGTGGGCTTGTGGCCCCAGGGACTGGCCCGCTGGCCGTGGAGGCATCACAACAGGGTCAAGGGCATGTGTGTGGGTCTGCAGTCACTGCTGGGGGAGCTGAGTGCTGGTTGCAATCCGATGTCGCAATAAATATGTCTTTCTAGCCAGACTGTATCCGAGCTTTTCTCTGGCACCCAGGGGCCGGCAGGGCGGCTGTGGAGGGGCCAAGGTGTGAAAGGTGCCCCTGGCACTTGCTCTGGCCTGCCTCCTCCACCCCACAGCTGATGGCTTTGTCACCCAGGAGCCCCCGCAGGTGGGAGCACAGTTGAGGGGGAGGAGGACCACTCTCTGGCACAGTTTGTCCCTGGGCACCGTGCAGGGATGTTGTGCCATGCACCACTACTGCCAGGGTGCCAGCAGGGACAAGTAGAGCTCCTTGTGGGATAATAGCAGGCAGCACCTTCTCTGTGTCCCCCCAGCCTTTCTTGCTTCTAAAAGCGCAGGTGTGATGAGACTGGGGTCCCCACAGGGGGGTTCATTGCACATCCAAGTCCCCGGGTGGGGGGGAGCCCTGGCATTCCCACATCCCCATCCCAGTGAGCACTGGCACCGCCGGGGCAAACGTGGTCCCAAGGGCCAGAGGCAGCTCCTGGCTGTGGTGGAGTCTGAGCAGCCCAGCTCAGCTGCAGAGAGGCCTCACAGGGAGGTCCTGAGCAGGTCCTTGAAGGGTCGGTTTTGGGAGGAAAAAAATGCCACAACTGAGACATTGGAAAGCTGCAAGGGATGGGCAGGCAGGAGCCAAGGCTGTGGAGGGACAGGCTGTGTGGCTGCAGCCCTGCACAGGAGCAGCAGCATGACATCCACACGGGCTGGTGGCACTGGGAGAGGCTGAGCACGTGCCAGGGCATGGCAGGAGAAGAGGTGCAGACATCCCTGCCCCACAGCCCACCAGGGAGCAAGAGCACTTCAATCCACCTGATGTACCACTGCCTCACCTGAGACAAGCCCTGCTCTGCGGTGCCACAGCACAGGGCACAGGGCCATCCACAGACCACCGTGTCCTTATCCCCCAAGGAGCAGGAGGCCTTGGTCTACCTGCTGACCCCTCATAAAGCAATTTAGATTAGGTCATGGAGAGGAAGGGACCACGTTCTCCACTCAGACGTCACCACCATCACCCTTGCACCAGTGAAATCATGTTTGCTGTGGGGTTAACATGCTCATGATAATGTTGGGTCACGCTTTCTCCCCTCCTCAGAGAGCAAGGAGCCACACGGGGACCCACCCCCAGGGTGACACTCACTGAAGGGGACCCGGGTGGATCTCAAGGCAAAGGACAGTGACCCCATTTCCACAGCCAAGGGACGAAGCACAGTGTCAACCCTGGACCAGCTGAGTTAATTTATTCCTGCCCTGGGGAAAAGAGTGCCCTGGGGTATACAAGAGGCTTAACCTGCTGGCTGCAGCCCCCCCAGGAGATGCTGCAAATTCTGAAGGTTCTTTGGCCATAAATGTTTTGAGTTGGTTTTTGTTTTTTTTTCTGGGCAGCTGGTGGAGAGAGTGGGAGAGAAAGTAGTTGGCACAAAAGGTCACACCTTAAAAAGGAGGAATTCCTGGGCACTGGGTCCTTGCCCCTGGCCTCCCACCCCTGTCTGCGGGCAGAGACTGTGCTAATTAAACAAAGGGGCATTTGAAACACTCAGGGCTTGATTGGTGCTGGGCTTATTAATGCTTTAATTCAAGGAGTAGAAGGGAGGCTTCCCCCAGAAGGAGAAAGGCAGCTGGCACAGGCAGGCAGAGCTCAGAGCCTGAGTACAGAAACACTCATCACACTGGAACAGGGACCAGCCTTTCCCCAGGCCCCCGTGCCACCAGCCCTGCCACAGGGGAGCCCCTGCATTAAGCAGTGGTTGGGTTCTGGGAGGGAAACGTTTCTCCCCTCCAGCTTTCCTGGCCTTCAATGTGAATGCACACAAAGATGTGAAACTTGGCTACAAGGCAAGGCAGTTTGACACAGATTTTCCCCTTGGGAAGGAGGACGGGGAAGGGGAGGGGAGGACACTGGGTGCACAGATGTGGTGCACAACGGTTATCTCTGCACCATGTAATAGCCATGATCCTCATTATTGATAAACCAGGTTATTGCAGGCAGCTGGATGTGGTCCAGCCTAGGGATAGAGAGGACAGGGGCCCAGACTGCTCTGGGGGACAGACTGCTCTGGTGATGGCAAAATTGAGTGAAGGGATGGAGACAAGCCAGCCAGCACAGAGCCAGGCCCTCAGATGGTCCTTGCTCCTCAGCAGCTCAGTGGTAAAAGCTGAGGGTGCTCCAGGATTCCCTGCAGGAGAGGCACAGGGGAGCAGAGCCAAGTTCAGGACAAGATGGGCAGCCAGGGGTGGGAAGAGGGCTGGGTGGGGAAGAGCTCTCTCCATCTCAAGCCCTCACTTCACAGACCAGTGTGGTGGTGTGGGGACCCTTGCAGCCCTCACTGGAGGGCCAGGCTGCAGTGACTAATCCCCTGTCATAAGGAAATGAGTCCTTCCCCTCACCTCTTCTCACTCTGGATGATGCCTCAATGGAAGGAACGGGGCAATAAAATACTAAGGTGCCCTTATCTTCAAAAGCGATAGAGGCACTATAAACACTCAGTACACCCCAACCCGGGATCAGGGACTGCAACCTCATCAGATGGTCACGAGAAACATGCAGAAAGTCACAACTTCTTCTTCCAAAGAGGGAACAACTCAGCCCATCTCCAAGGCACCTGCATCCAGCCCTTGCTCATCAAGCACTTCCTTAGGTGCAAGCAAAGCACTGGGCAGGGATGCCCAGGTCAAAGGACACAGATTTGCCCTAGACCCACCAGGATCACACATCTCCTGCCTCCCTGAAGCTCTCTAGGCAAGCAGAGCTCCTTCTGGCATTCCCAACCTGCTTCTCATCTCTGCCTAGCACAGCTGACCTGAAGCAGCAGCAAATAACCAATGCAAACTCTCTGGGAATTATCAGCCATGTGCCAGGAGAGCCCACCACTGCCCACAGCCCCCAGGAATTGCTCAGATAGGAGAGATGGGAGGGGAGAGGAAATTCAGGCCAAGTTTCTGATGGGCTGAGGCACTTGGAAAGGACCAGCACATTCCTCCACCCTCTCCCCAGCCACAGCACACTCCCAGCTGCCTCCCACACGGTGTCAGAGCCTCCTGGCCCCTCAGCAAGCCAGGGCTGATATGGAAGATAAACCATGGCTTTGGTGCAGCCTTTTCAGGAGCAGCAGAGGATCCACAATGGAAAGGGGCTGCTCCCAGATATTCCAAATCCTGACTCCCAGGCTGGGCTCAAGTCACGCACTGGTAGAAATGGAAGAGGCATTCCCTGCCCCAGGCATGCCCCTGAGCCCAGGAAAGAGCCTCAGGGATTCACCTCTGGGCATCTGTGGTGCTCAGCTGGCAATTGCACTCACATTTTACCTCCCAAAGGTTTCGTGCCCTCCTGGAGCCGTGGGGATGTCCCTGTCTGGAGCCAGGGCAGATAACACAGGCTCGGAGTGCCTGGCTCTTCTGGTCCTGGTGGGAGACCTTGCAGAGGAGGTGGGAAACAAGCTCCTCTTTGGAAAACACCTTCTGTCAGGGGGAAAACTGGTGCACAAACTCATGGCTTTCCACAGCCTACCAGAGGAGACCTGTTTAAAGGCACCTTAAAGGATCTTTGGGTCTTGGAGGAAAGAAAGGAGGGAAACAGGACAGAATGAACTCCATGACACTGCAGGGGACAGAGGCCTTTGGGTGCACCGAAGGAGGTTGCTAGAAAGCACCTTCCTGCTTGAACAACAGCTCAGAAATCTATCAGGAGAGTTATTAAAGGCGTTTATCTCAGAAAACCCGATACCCGTGGAGAGGACACGGAGGTTTGATCTTCCAGGCATTGCATTAACATCACAATCAGATTGTTCCATAATAATTTGAGTCTAATCTCTGCTAGAGGAGCGTCAGGTTAGTGATCTCAGCAAACCTCATGTACATGCAAGCTGTAGCAGCTAAAAAAGGTTTAGTAGTAAAACCCACACCGATTCAGCAAGCAAGATATACTTTTGCAGTGGCACAAATATTTTGACTTCTTTTCTTCCCTGCACACTAAAAGCCCAAATTCTAAGTTTTCAGTACTCCAACACAAACAAAAGCTCTTTTTAATAAAATATTGGGGGAAACATACTCCATCTCTCCAAAATCTGCTTTGGAGAGCTGGTTTAGAGAATTGCAGATAAATTGTCCTGCACCCTCGACAGCTCCACTGCCAAGTGATGGTTCCGCAGCACCACACTGGATGGAAGAGAGGAAGACCAGAGAATCCCAAACACCTTTACATGGACAAACAGAGCTGCAGCCTTAGCAAGTCTAAAAAGTCATGCCAAGCAATCCCCGCCATCCTGTCACCTCCATGCTTGAGGGCACCAACATTTTGGCAGCTGCTAACAAAGGTTCCTGCCTAGAAGATCCTCAGATCTCAGGCACAGCCAAGCCCTTCCAGGCTGTCTGCTAAGCAGCATGAGTCTGGAAGAAACAAATCACCCCATAAGCAGAGAAACCAGGGGGGCTTCACCAGCCTTGGTGTGGTTTTATCTCTACTCAGGATTTCAGGTTGTGCTTTGGATGAAGTTTTTCCCACACTGGCAAACTCATCTTTCCTCAAGTCAGGTGTCTTTTTTTCACAGAACTTACAACACCCTCTGTTTCTGGGATGTCCAGCCTGCTAAAAAAGGCTGAGAGCAGAACAAGACTCACGTCAGAAGCAGCATGATTGCCTCGAACTTGCTTTCCCAGAAAAGCTGTCTCTCTGGGTTTCTCAGGTCACTGGAGCAAAGTCCCACAATACAAGCTCTACCTGGCAGGTGCTCCCAAGATTTCTCCAACGGATGCCTTTTTTATTACTCAAATTTTTAGCCCTTTCCTTTTGAGGCAGTGAGTACAGTTTCAGTCTTCAGTATTTTTCAGGGCACAGAAAAGCCCAGAGACTCTGCAGGCATTACAGAGCTAAGGGCAGGCTTCAGCTATCCCTGGATCCACCATCCTGATGCTGTGCCCTTTGAACTATTCCAGTACACTTTTACAGGAATGAGGGCTCTGCTCTTTGCCTGTGGTTCTTCCCCCAGCTGCCACAGAAGCCAGGCACACATCTCACAGAGCACTGGGAGCCTCTGAACGCCTCCTCCTCAGCCTTCTGCCCTTCCCAAACAGCCTTTATTTGAATGTTTCCAGATTGTGAACTGGCAGGATGTTTCACCCCACGCCTGGCTGCTGGCCGGGGCAAGACTCACTCCACCTCCGTGCTGCCCAGGGAGGTGGCAGGGGAGAGATATCAGGGAGAAAAACAAAATTATCTCCTTGTTTTCAAGGCAAGGAGAGCTGGCTTCAGGTCCAGAGACATCCTCAGCAGGGGAAAGGCACCTCACTCTGTTGCAAGGCAAAACCCCTGGAAGTGGCTCCCAGAACAAGTCCCCATAGTCGAGCCCAGGGAGCTGCCAGGATCCTGTTAACACACAATAAATCTCCACCTGCCTGTGCAGACCTGTCCTTGTAGCTGACACCCCCAGGGCTGCTCACAAGCAAGGCTCTGGCTGTGGGTTGTGGCCTCCTTCCCAAAGCTCAGGGAGTCCCATCTCCCTGCTGTGTCAGGGTGACCAGTGTCCCAAGGGGCTGATATCTGCCTTGGGATTCTGAAAAGCTGAAAGGAGGTATGTTTTACCTCACAGTCCACAGACAGATGCAGCTAATCCACCCAGCTTCAGCACTGAATAAAATCCTCATGGGGAACAGAAGGGAATAAGCAGTGCAAAACACAGTGTGAAGGCAGCCCAGTCCTGTGTGAGGAGACAAGTTTACCCTCGGCTGTCCCTGAGTGCAGCTGCCCTTTCCCATGGAAGTTCTTGGCAAAGCAGAGGAAAGCTGCCCAGGAAATGCAGGACTAAAGCTCCCAGCTCAGTGATGGAATGAAGAGAGCCACAGTGCCTTCAGCAGTGTGAGCTGAGGGGAAGCACAACACTGCTCTTCCCTTGCTCCTGCACACCCCCATGCAATGCTGGGACCAAGGACACCACAGGCTGGGTCCCCCCCAAACCTTGCCAGGGCTGCAGCCCCAGGACTTCATAGGGCACAGCATGGAGCTGGCACAGCCGACACCGAGAGCTCTGGGAGGAGAAGGCTTTGCCAAACATCTTTATCTCTGGAGATGCCTTTCTGACCTCCTCACTTCCAGTAAGTGTTTATCTCCACTACACAACTTAATGCCCCCAAACTGCTCTGGCAGCAGCTCCTGGCACAGGCATCTTTGAGAGAGCTTTGAAAGATGCAGAAGAGAAGTGCCAGGTTTCAAACCCAGCTACTCTGATACCAGCTTGTCTAAGGAAAATTAATAGCTGCAGTTTGCCAAGCTACATCCATTTAGGAAACGCTCCACCACAGAACTACTTTGTGTGTTATTTCCTCACACTAGGGAAAACAAATCAGCTCAAGAAATGCCAAAAGCCCCATATATTGCTGCAAGGAGCATATATTTTTATCTTGCTGCTGATGTCAGACATAGAGAGGTGAGAATATGAAGCCTGCTCAGCGTTCACAGGCTGCTGAACACTTCCGTAGGCTCAAGGATCTCTGCTGATGGATGCTTGCATCAAAGCTGGCCTTTGCTCACCACCTCCTCATTCAGCAAAGCCCATTCCTCTCACTAATGCCTGAGTGTCTGTTTTGTGAACATCACTGGGCTGGGTTTGGCTGGGCAGACTTAATTTCCTTCCCAGCTGGGGCTGGGTTTTGGCTCTGTGCAGGAAACAGGGTTGATAACACAGGGATGTTGGATTCTCACTGAGCAGGGATTACACACAGCCAGGGCCTTTCCTGCTCCTCAAGGCACGAGGATTTGGGGGGACACAGCCAGGACACTGACCCCAGCTGACCACAGGGACATCCCAGAGCACACAGCATCACCCTCAGCACACAAAGCTGGGGGAGAAGGAGGAAGGGGGCACATTCTGAGTTTGCCTTCCCAAATCACTGTTACTTGTCATGGAGCCTGCCTTCCTGGGACACCTGCCTGCCATGGGGGACCCTGGATGAATCCCCTGTTTTGCTTTGCTTGCATACACGACTTTTGCTGTAGTTATTAAACTGGCTTTATCTCAGCCCACGGGTTTTCTCACTTCTACTTTTCCAATTCTCTCCCCCATCCCACTGGCGGGGAGGGAATGAGAGGCTGCGTGGGGCTGAGTTGCCGGCTGGGGTTAAACCGTGACAATCACTCAAACATGTTCTCCTTTCCCTAGGGGACAGGAATAAACCAGGAGACAGCTTTTAGCCCAAGGGCTTGACACATGCCATGAAAAATCTCTGGGGATGTCTGCGCATAATCTTCTGAAAAATAAGGTCAACTATGTTAGGGATAAAGTTCAGATCATAGAGCTACTTAAATGGGAGGGAATAAAAAAAGATGCAGAGGAGGAGCAGCAGCAGCTAAGATTACACATATGTGCCGTAAAGAACATTGAGATCAAGTCTGAAGGAGGTGTGGACATTTCCTGCTTTAGAAGCAGCTTTGGAGAAGAAAATAAAGGTCTGTCTTTTCACCCGCCCAGGGTAGATGCTTCAAGGCATGATTGCCTTTTGGGATAAAACTTCCCAGAATGGTCAAAAGCAGGGATGCTCCCAATATCATTGGCTATTTTGTACTTCAGAAACCGTATTTCATGCAACCATAAAAACTGGTGCAAGCATCCCAAACACTGCTGAAGTAAAACTTTGGCTCATTGCAATATCCTGGTGCAGATTCAATCTCCTCAACAGCTTTATTGAAAATTGAAAATCATCAGGGTGTAGGCCTGTGCTTTGAGGAGCAGCTGGAGACATGTCAGAAGCAAAACACCAAACATGAATGAAGGTAAGAAAAGCTCCTTTCAGACCATGAATGGAGGGAGATAAGGGAGCTACCTTCAATCTGAAGTGCTCCTACCTGCAGCCCTGACCTGAAAACACAGTTAACAGCACCATCTGAAAATGTCAAGAGAGGTCACAACAACAGCTCTGAATTCTTAAAAGAGGAGCTGGAAACGAAACAGGATTCAATCAAGCAGGAGATCAGGAATGGTAGACACAGACATAGGTCCTACAGACTGCAAAAAATCACACAGCTGTAGAGACATGTCCTTTCTGCCTCCAGTAGCAACAGAGAAAGTCCCTTCTGTGGTAAGGTGTAAGTGCAGCCCTGGGGGAAATGACACAATGCTCACCATGCAGGATGGGGCACTCTCTGTCTGCACTGCCGTGTTGCTCAACTCTGACTCTCAGGCAATACACACGACACATGTTTGGTGATATCACCCAAGCACTGGTTTCTGTCACATGGCCTCATGCCTTTCCAGGTAAAATGAAGTGTTTGAGTCAAAGGAGTGATGCTGTGCTGGCCACTCACAGAGCCTCTCCTCCATACCCACGGCCTGGGTGAAAGAATATCCTTCAGAAGGGAGAGGGAATGTGTGACTGTAAGGGTAGTTCTCCACAGCTCCTTGGAGCCAGTCATTTTATGGCATAAAGGAGGAAATCAGGTTTGATTCAAGATGCTTCTGCACTGGAAGTAGGCACAGGATTGGACAATATTGAATCACAGAATCACTGAGTTGAAGAGACCTCCAAGGTCATCGAGTCCAACCCAACCCCAAAACCTCAACTAAACCCTGGCCCCAGTGCCACATCCAGTCTTTGTTTAAACACATCCAGGGATGGTGACTCCAGCACCTCCCCAAGCAGACCATTCCAGTGCTTTATTACACTTTCCATAAAAACTTTTTCCTAATATTCAACCTATATTTCTTGGTGCAGCTTGAGGCTGTGTCCTCTCGTTCCTGTCAGCTGCTGCCTGGAGAAAGAGACCAACCCCACCTGAGCACAGCCACCTGTCAGGATGTTGTAAGGAGTAATAAGGTCAACTACTTGCACTTGTCCTTATTTTCTTCCCATGAACCTTACACTGCAGGCAGCACAGGGAGCTGCAGCATCTTTAGGGTGCAGCTGCTCCTCTTTGCCACATCTGGCCGCTCCTAAACCCCTCATCTTCCTCCAAACTCCCCACCACCCTTGACATTTCCCGGGTTTAAAGTACACCCTTTAAGAAGTAAAATAAGCCTGGCTGAAGAAGAGTGTAAGAAAACAAGCCTAAACAAGGCAGGCAGGACAGCATCAAGTGGAGGAGCGGGGCTGAGCTGGGGATCTGACGGCAGGACCCGGCGTCACCGCCCCGCCGGCTGTTCCCATGGCTACACGGCGGGATAAATCCAGTCCAAGGAGCCTCGTGTCGCTGCATTATTTAACAAACAGTCACGCTCAAGAGGAAAACACAGGCAGGGACTCAGTTTAGCAGCTGCGTGGGCTGCTCAGGCCGATGGATGCCCGAGTGCCTCATGGCGTGGAAAGACCCAAGTCCTCCTCAGCACCATGGTGCTCTCACCTGAGCCAGGCACGGTGTTGTTAGCCACAAGGAGAGTCCAGCATGGTCACAGAAGAGCCTTGATGGTCCTGCACAACCACAGCTGTTTGTCCACAAACACAACCAGACTTTGCTCCTGACGGAGCCCTGGATACCTGACCCATTTATGAAACAATGCAAAGGAAAAGCTGCTCCACCTGCAAGTCTGTGTTCTGGCCCAGGCCTCAAACGCAGCACTGGGCAAAGAGGAAAGGAATGTGGGCACAAAGAAAAGCATAGGAGGGAAAAAAAATGGGGAGGTGTTGGAACTCTGGAGGCTGAAAGTTTCAGGCTTTCTCAGCTGAGGGGTGCTGACCCGCAGGAAATCACCACATTTGACCTGAGGCTTTGGAACAGGCTCCCAAAGTTGAGTGATAGCACGGGGGTTGTGGGTGTGTAGTTTGCATAGAATTGTGTGATCTCACAGGGTGAAAAACTTAGATTTAAGATTTTTGGTATGTAATGATGAATGAGAGTCAAGATGGAGGGCTTGGGATGTTGTCTAAGTCCTCTTCTTCACCTTCTTTACCTTCTCCTTCATGGATTAAGTGGTTTTCTGTAATTGGGTGGAAAAGGTCTGCATTGTGGACCTTTGGTGGTCATTATGGGGTCAAAAGTATAAATTATATAGGTGTCACCTCGTTATTGGGTGATTATTGCTTAAATAACCTTGGAAAGGGTTAGAAGCACTCCATTTCACCTAATTTCTCTAAATTGCTAGATTGAGCTCATGGCCTCGTGAGTCTGTAAATAGATAAGAAGTAATAAACATCCAAGTCTGAACTTGATGTCTGTGTTTCCCATGTATTAATCCTGACCTCGGCAGAGAAAAAGAAACCAGGACTGTAACGGGGAGGAGTTATAGGAATGTTGGGAGAGATGAACAGGCTTCGAGGGCAAAGGTGTGGATGGAGCTTGGAGGTGCTGCTGAGAGCTTACGTTTGGAAAAAGTGGTTCAGCATGGCAGCAGTGAGGAGAAATAAGAGTGGTCTGGGGGAAGCTGAGGCAGGGAAAACAGGAGCAACGGGAGGTGTTTGTGCCCATAACTGCCCTGAGCCAGCAAGGGATGAGCAGGGCTGTTCTCACAACACAGCATTTCCAATGCTGGTGTAACACAGCGCCTTTCCCCTTCCCCAAAATCCTGCAAGAAGGAGCAGAAGGTGACCTAGATCGGTCTGTGATTCACCAACCAGCTGCAGAGGGCCAGGGCTCTGTGATTCTGTGAGATGCCGAGGTCCACTGGGCTGTTCTCAGTACCCTTCCCTGGGCAGGCAGTGGTGACACGTGTGGGACACAGCCAGGCCAGCAGTGCCACCGTGTGGGAGCAGGTCACCTCCTTCTGCCAGGACACGGCCAGCAAGGGTTCCTGGAGCGTGAAAGAGAGCAGGTGGAAACACGAACACACATATATGTATAAATAAACTCATCTCTCACCCTCCCCTCCCCCTATCCTGAAATTTAAAAAGAATGAGAAAATTATCCAGAGAAATTTTCTCAGCCGGAAACCTGCTCCTTGCTGGAAACCAAAAGACTGTGTTGTCTCTCAAGTGTTTTTCAATAATGCCCAGAAAAATAACTCTCTTTTACTGTCACTGAAGTGAGACTGACAGGGCTGTAATTACCAGGGTCTTCCTTCTTGTCCGTCTTGAAAACTAGGGCTTTGGCCAGCTTCCAGTCTGCTGGAACCTTTCCAGGCTCCCAAGACTTGAAAGGAATGGAGAGAGATCCTGTGATGAGGCCAGTATTTTCAGTACCCTGGGATGAATTCCATCGTGTCCCATAGATTCATGTGCATTCAGCTGGAGCAGCAAACCTCAAACAAGTTCAGTTTTGTCAGGAGGTTGTCCTGCCCCTAATCACAGTCCTCCAACATAGAGCTCCAGGAGTCCCAGGGCCCATCACTGATGTTAATGACAGAGGTGAAGAAGGCATTAAAAATCTCTCCTTTGTCTATGTCCCTGTTTGTGGGGTGTCTGACCTCGTCAAGTGTGGACCAATCTCTGATCCTCCTTTTGCTGGTAACACATTTTAAGAAGTCCTTTTTGCTGTCCTTCACAGTGCTGGCAAGTTTAAACACTAATCAAGCTCTGGCCACATGAATTTTCTCCCTACAATGGTGAACAGCATCTCCCTATTTTTCCTGTGTAAGCTGTCCTTCCTTCCAATGTCCATACAATGGACTTTCTGTTCCCCTCAGAAATGGGAAGAGTTATTGTTCCTATGACAATAACCTGTCATTTTTTTCCTCCACGGGTGTGATTTGATACAGAATGCAGGTCAACTTGACCTTGCTGATACCTCCAACCTCAACGGAGTATAATACTCAGCACTGGTTCTACTTTTAGAGCCTGGTATCTCTGACCCAAGGGCACCCGAGAAGGTGGGGTAATCCCAGAGGAGTGCACAGAGAAATGCAGTGTAAGCCTTGTGTGCAGCACAGCCCAGTAGGGACAGCTGATCCCAAGGGAAGGCGCCAGCACAGTCAGGAGTGACACAGAAAGAAGTTCTCTTTAGGCACCTCTGTATATTTGCGTTGGTGTCCTGAAGCACAAGGTAAAAATCCAGCATGTAGGAGTTCAAAACAGAAATGTAACTATCATTTTTCTGCCAGCCACAACTACTGCACAGGTGTTTTCACTGAACTGTCCAACACATTCTTAAGCCTCCATCATCAGACAACGCTTCTAACTTTGACATTGCTCCCTTCCGTGTTGAAACGTGCATTTATTATCTAGGTTATAAAAGCTTACTTCTTGGCCTCCGGAGCCAACTGATTCCCTTTCTATTTAATGATAAAGGCTATCTTATCTGGCTTTATGGAATGCTCAACTTCAATAGCTAACGGCCATCGAGCCGTATGAACTGGTTGCACCCTGGAATTTGTCAATCAGAGAAAATAATTTTCCTTCAGTGTCATCCAGTCAATTGTACAAACTCTAGCAGTTCTTTCCACGTAGCATTTGAGCTGAAATTTTTGGTAAGGAAGTGAAGCTTCTCAACAAGAAATTTATTTTTCTATTAGCAGTTTCATCATTGGAATGTAAGAAAATCAGGATATTTATCTAAAATCCGCCCGGTTCTTCAGAAATTATCTAATTTAAATGGTTAGATTTGTTTGGAATGAAAGGCTGTTATTTTAAACAGGAAAAAAAAAAGGTCAGACAGTGATCAAAGAAAGCAGGCACTCAAAAAAGTTCCTAATTTAATGTTGCGTGTTTGAATGAGACCTGTATTAACAGGTACGTGTCCCCTGTCCCACATCCCGGCCCGGTGTCCCGTGTCCCACACCCCAGCCCGGTGTCCCCTGTCCCACACTCCAGCCCGCTGTCCCCTCTCCCACACCCCATCCCGGTGTCCCCTGTCCCACACCCCAGGCCGCTGTCCCCTGTCCCACATCCCGGCCCGGTGTCCCGTGTCCCACACCCCAGCCCGCTGTCCCCTGTCCCACACCCCAGCCCGGTGTCCCCTGTCCCTCAGCTCGGTCCCGCAGCCGCGTCTCGCGTCCCCACAGCAACGCGAACACGCCCCGCCCCTCACACGCTAACAGCCAATCGGAGCCGCGGTACCGCGAATGAAGGCCGCATTGACCAATGGCTGCCGAGAGCGGGAAGGCGCGGAGGCGGGGCCGGGCGGGGCGCAGTGACGACATCACGCCGCGCGCCGCCGCCGCCGCCGCCGCCGGAGCTCGGCCCGCGCCATGAACCAGTTCAGCTTCGGGGCGGCCGCGCCCGGCGGCGCCTTCAGCCTGGGCGCGCCCAGAGCCGCCACCGCCGCCGCCACCACGGCCACCGCCGGCTTCTCCTTCTCCGCGCCCGCCGCCACCTCCAGCGGCTTCAGCTTCGGCAGCGCGGCGCCGGCGGCGAGCGGCGCCCAGCCCGCCGGGCTCTTCTCCTTCAGCAAGCCGGCCACGGCCGCGCAGCCCTCCGGCTTCACCTTCGGCTCGGCCGGCGCGGCCCCGGCAGCCGCCGCCTTCCCGCTGGGGTGAGAGGCCGGGGCCGGGCGGCGGCAGCGCGGGAGGCCGCGGGGAGCGGGCTCCTGTCGGGGCTGGGCGAGGCCTCTGCGGGGCTTTGTGCACGGGCCGAGCCTCTGGGGCCTGGCGCTTCCCTGCGCCCGGCAGCGTTCGCCTCCTCGGGCAAGTGCTTGGCGAGCCCTGGCACCGGGCCCGGCTGATGTTTTCATGGGGGAGCTCTTCCACGTGTTGGGAAGCGCGTGTTCCGCGTTTCCGTCTGCAGCTGCGCTGGGTACGCGCGTTCAAAGACTCTGCTACCGAATAGGAAACGTCTTCTTCTTTCTGACTCGAGTCTGGAATGCCCTGAATGTTTTCTCGGCACTTTGGGAGTGTTTTGTCGTTAAGGAAAGGCTGTGAGTTCTGCGGTGGTTCTGCAGCACTGCTGCTGTCAAAGCTTGCCAGATGGCAGCTGTGGGAAGGGAGCTCAAACGGGCAGGAGCAGAAAAAGCCAGCCTTGTGCAGAGGGAATGAAAACGGTGAGCTGAGAGAAGGAGCAGCTTTGCATGCTTTGTATGCAGCCATAAAATGTCCTGTGGTGCCTGGGTGGGTGCAGGTAATGAAAGGGAGTCAGTAGAAAGAGCCCTAATGGGGGATGGCAGGTGACAGCAGTGGGATGGAGTCTGTTGTCAGAACTGGGACACAAGCCTGGCCAGGTGTGCATCTGCTTGAAGGGAGCTTCCTGCTGTCAGCAAATGGTCAGGGAGAAAGCCAGCTGTGAACTTAATGGATGTGTGTCTCAGACAGGTTGGCTTCTCTTCTTTTCTTGCCTAGGGCAAACACACCAAAAGTGAACTTTGGAGCCAGCACTGCCACTCCAGCATCTGGAATGACGGGGGGCTTTTCTTTTGGCGCCCCTGCCGCCACCAGCACACCCTCGAGCCAGGCAGCAGCCCCGTCTGGCTTTGCCTTTGGCTCTGCCGGCACCAGCAGCAGCAGCACGGCCCCGTCTGGGACCACGGGAGGCTTCACCTTCTCCAGTGGCAGCACGACTCAGGCGGGAGCAGCCGGGTTCAGCCTCGGCCCCGCAGCCCCGCAGGCGACGTCGGCAGGGCTGAGCTTTGGCACGGCCCCCGCGGCTGCTGCCACCACCAGCACGGCCACCCTGGGAGCTGCCACCCCGTCAGCAGCGCCCTTCAGCCTTGGGGGGCAGCCCACAGGTGGGGGAGCAGCCTGGGGGCAGCTGGAGGCTGGGAGCCTCTGGCTTGGGGATAGCTGAGGGTGGAGTGGAGCTCTGCAGCCTCTGGCTCCTGCTGCGGCAGGACAGAGGCAGGGGCTGGAGCCAGAGCTGTTTGTGAGGGGCTGTCCAGGCTCTGCAGTGCTGGGCTGCAACTGCTCTTTAGGCTGTGGGAGGAAAGTCCATCTTTGCCTTTTGCTCCTGCTTCCAGGTCTAACCTTTGGGGCAGCGCCTTCAACAGCAGCCTCCAGTACAACCACGGCCACGCTGACCACAAGTACCAGCCAGACACCCACCCTGTCCTTTGGAGCCAAGCTGGGAGGTAGGCAGCTGTGCTGGGAAACATTCCTCCAGGCTTTGTGAAATCTGCTCTCCTCCTGGCAATATTTGTCTCTTGGAAGTGGTCAAATGTCCTGTACTGGGCTGTGGGAAGGGGACAGAAGTGTTTGTTGCTGTGAGGTTGCCCTGGCAGTGGTGATCTGTGACAGCTCCTAGAGCCACTGGAGAGTGTGTCCTGTGCTTCTTGTTGTGTCCCACGTGGCAGATTCTGTTCTGTGCTTGTTTGGGAGGCACAATCATAAAGGGCACAGTGTGAAAGACAGGGAGTGCAGGGAGAATAAGAGGCAAAGGAGGTTACAATGCTAACATCCCCAAGGGCCTGGTGTGGCTGGGCAGTGTGTGTCACCCTCCCAGCAGGGTTGTGGTGCAGTGGGTGGGAGCTGAGTGTGTTGTGCTTGTCCCCACGGAGTTGTTTGTCTCTGCAGTGACATCCACAGCTGCCACCACGGCCTCCAGCACCAGCAGCACCTCAGTGCTGGGCTCCACGGGGCCCTCCTTGTTTGCATCTGTGGCAACTTCTTCAGCCCCAGCCTCCTCCAGCAGCAGCACGGGCCTCTCACGTGAGTTTCTGCAGGCAGCTTTGTCCCTGGGGCAGTAAAGGAGCAGCAGGGCTGCTGCTGCCTGTGCCTGCTGGAGCTGCTGCTGCTGCAGTGGGACAGGCAGCAGGCTGGGCACAGCTTTTCCGAGGGGCCCAGCATTTCATGGTTTATGAAACCTGTTAATGATGTCTTCTCTTTCTAGTTGGTGCCACTTCCACTGCTTCCACTGGGACAGCCAGTCTGGGCACACTTAGCTTTGGATTAAAAGTTCCTGGAACAACAGCTGCCACAACAAGCACTGCCACGGGTAAGAGCGTGTTGCTGGAAGTCACTGAAGGGAAGGGAGACTGAATTTACACCTCCACTGATCAGTGCTCTCTAGAGGTGTAAGGGGCCATGTCAGAGTAGCAGCTCAGCAGTTCTGATTTGTAAAACCCTCAAGAAACTGAACACATCACAGTGTGTCTTTCTCCGATCCTTTTCCGTCTCTTTGTGAAAACCCAGTTCTCTCATCCAGTGCAAAGGTGCAGGGGAGGAGCTGTGTATGCTGGTAGTTCCTGCTTCTACCAGTCAAGCCTGAGGATATTGCCAAGGCTGTGGTTTAGGGATGTTTTCATTCCCTCCTTGACAGAGATGGGATTTGCTGCTGCTCCCTTCAGAGGGATCTACTGTAGCTCCTGCAGCCATGGGCAGTGCAGCCTGGAGCTGCTCTCTGTTTGTGAGGTACCAGGTGTGTGTGTTTTGTGTTGCTGGACTTGAATCTCTTCCTGCAGGGACAACTTCTGCTTCTGGCTTTCCTTTGAATCTGAAGCCCTTGACTACGACGGGTGCCATTGGAGCTGTGACCTCCACAGCTGCCATCACCACAACCAGCACAGCCAGGTGGGTGTTGTGTGACCACTGAGCCTGTCCTGCCTGGGGCAGGGGCAGCTGCAGTGTTCATGCTGGCATCTGGAGGAGGCAGGGGAAATGAGTGAGTGTTGTGGAGTTTCTCCATCCTGACCTTTGTGTCCTGTGCTCCCCTGCCTCCCTCTCAGTGCCCCCCCAGTGATGACTTATGCCCAGCTGGAGAGTTTGATAAACAAGTGGAGCCTGGAACTGGAAGACCAAGAGAAGCACTTTCTCCATCAGGCCACACAAGTCAATGCCTGGGACCGGATGCTGATCGAGAATGGGGAGAAGGTGAGGTGACCTCCAGTGGAACCTCCTTCTGCTTCTCAGGTCCTTAAAGGCCTCTGTGTTAGAAAGGCAGCACGCCATTGCTTTTCAAAATCTTTCTGTGTTCAGGCCTTTAGGCCTTGGGGTTGGAAATGTGTTCTGACTTTGCTCTGTGATACCAAGTTCTCTTAGGGGGGATCATTCCAAGCTGAACCTCCCTTATTCCCTCTTTGGTCTGTCAGTCTTCATGTGACCATCTCTTGTTTCCAGGAGAATTTGCATGGTGCTTTCTCTCTCCCACCTCTCTTCTTTGGAGAGCTGACTTATTGGTTTTTCATGGTGTAATGAAGTGTCTTCTGTTTCCAGATTACTTCATTACACAGAGAAGTAGAGAAGGTGAAGGTTGATCAGAAGAGGTACGAGACTGTGAGCACCTGAAATGGTTTTATTTCTTCTCTGCATTGTGCTGCCTGCTGATGTGAGAGCTCTGCAATGTCTGCAATGTGTCAGGCAAGCAGATGGCATTTTCTCTTTGCAGACTGGATCAGGAGCTGGACTTCATTCTGTCCCAGCAGAAGGAGCTGGAGGACTTGCTGACCCCTCTGGAGGAGTCAGTGAAGGAGCAGAGTGGGACCATCTACCTGCAGCACGCGGATGAGGAGCGGGAGAGGACGTGAGGCCCAAACCTGCTGGGGATGGGGATGAGCCCTGTGCTGTGGTCACTGCAGTCAGCAGGAGATAGAGCTGGGATGTGTCACAGGATTGGACAATGAGTGGCTGCTGTCAGATATTTAACCCTGTTTTATGCGTGCCAGCTTAGATTTTATTTATAATCTAATTTTTATGTATAATACACTCTTGCTTGTCTATACATCAGCAATGACAGGGTTTGAGAGTCACTTCTTTGGGGTGATGGAGCCTCTCTGGGTGCTGTTCCCAGGTCTCTACCCCCTTTGGCTTCATATGTGGAAGCACATTCTGCTTGCCCATGGTTGTGAGCAGGTCTTCAAAGTTCTCCTCAGACATTCTGATCTTGGTTCCCATGTGCTCTGCAGCTACAAACTGGCTGAAAACATCGATGCTCAGCTGAAGCGCATGGCACAAGATCTGAAGGACATCACTGAGCACTTGAACACATCAAGAGGCCCAGCAGACACAAGTGACCCGGTAAATGCAAGCTTCTGTTTTATTTTTTATGATTTATATTATTGATCTTGATGCTCCTTATGGCTGTATTCAGCAGCTTTTTCTTTCGGTATAAATTTCCCTTCAGTATTGCAAACTGAGTTTTTCCACATTCGTTATTAATTTTGCTACCTCAGCCCTAAGGTGATGAATGTTCTGCTGCTACCTAAGTCTAAATTAAAATAAGCCAAAGCCACAGACCTACCAGCTAAACTGTGCAGTTTTCTTGCTGGTAAGGAGAAGCAAAGTAGCAGCATTGCTGTACACACTTCTCTGCCAAAGTGACTGCTGCCTTAGGGAACTTCTGCAAGGAGAAACTTGCCTCTGACTCCTCTTGGTGTTTATGCAGTCTCACAACTGACTTGCACCTTCTCTCTGTGCTCAGCTTCAGCAGATCTGTAAAATTTTGAATGCACACATGGATTCCCTGCAGTGGATTGACCAGAACTCAGGTGAGCTTTGTCCTGCAGCCTTTTGGGAATGTGAATGGAAAGCAGGAGCATGTCTGTGAGTGTTTGTTCATCCCTGAATTCCTGAAGGTGCCTGAGGAACCTTCCTCCTCACCTTCAATGGCATTGTCCCTTCCAGGCTAGAATTCTCCTGATGTACCTGATTAGAGGCCTCTGATGAGGAGTTATTCTGGCAACTGCTGTTGTTTTACCAAAAAAACTCAAATGTTTTTCTTTCTCCTGTAAGCAAAACTTGCAGGGTTGTGTTCTGGGGTGACTGTGACATTAATCCCTTGTTTCTGCCACAGCTGTGCTGCAGAGAAAGGTGGAAGAGGTGACAAAAGTTTGTGAGAGTCGCCGCAAGGAGCAGGAGCGCAGCTTTCGGATCACCTTTGATTGAAACACTCCCAACTTCAAAGGATGAACATAAAGCACAGAAACAGCTCCACAGAAAACAGAGGTGTTTGGGAGCTAAGGACTGAGGACTAGCTTTGTTTCTTTTCTTGTAATAAAATGTGCTGTTTGTTCCAAAGGCATTCTTTGTTGTGTTGGACAGGAGAAGCTGAGGCCCTGCCTGAGTTTGTGGGGGAAGTGTGCTCTCTGTGCTTTAGCTGTTCCTGCAGACAAGTGAGAGACACAAATGCTGGTTTGGAGGGCTCAGGGCAGTCTCTGTCTCCAGGAGAGCCAGCCGAGCTGGGAGGCTCCCAGGACTGAAGTGTGCTCCCAGTCCTGTAGCAGCAGAGTGCAGCACACTTGCCTCTAGATGACTTGTGGACTATTAACATCAATAAGCACACACTAAGAAAATACCACAGTAAATGAATTTATTTACCTGGCCTCTTTCTCTCCTTGCCACAACTGTGTACAGGCACTGTCCTTCTCTCAAGAAGAGCCCAGGTCCCAGCTCTCCCTTCCCCACTCTGACATTACTGGGCCTGCACCTTGGCTCCCAACAGTCCTTCACTCTCACAGGTCCAAGCACAGCTTTGCCACAGCTCACTGAAATCCACAATGCTACTTGTTCTCTATCCTCAGGTGGCAGGAGGGTTCTCTGCAGCAGAGGAGCTGGGGGTGGCAGAGTCAGCCTCTGGCAAATGTTTCCTGCTTTTCCCAAAGGCAATCACCAGGGGCTTTCCCTGCAGCTTGTAGCCGTTCAGCAGCTGCAGAGCGCTCTGGGCTGACTCAGTGTCTGCAAGGAGAGGGCACAGTGGGCACAGGGCACCCAGCAGCTGTAGGGCACACTGGGTGTCCCTATGGGTGGTCCCAGGGGACCCTGCAGCCACACTGACATGCTGAATGAACACTGCACAGGCCAGAACACATCACTTTCACCCTGGTAAATCCTTTTCCAGCCCAGGGAAAGGGCTATGGCACGACAGGAACAGAAGGGAGTGAATCCCCCTGTTTTTTTTAGAAAGCAGGCTTGGCAGCAGAGCAGTGCCCTGCAGGAGGATGTGACACCTTTGGGAGTCAGGGAAGAACTGAGCCACGAGGCAGCAACTCACCAGGGAAGGTGATGAAGGCCTGATCCCTCATGCGGCCGCTCAGGAGGCGGAACTGGATCAGTGGGCTGTCCTCCTTCTGGAACCGAGCAAACAAGGACACCAGGTCCTTCACTGTCACTCGGGGGCCCAGGTTCTTCAAATACAGCACCTGTAACAGAGGGACAGAGGCTCAGCCAGCCTTTGCCATGCACGGACATCTTTCAGCCTGGTCCCAAGTCTGTACAGCTCCACGGTGTGAATTAGCTCAACCCTCACACCCACATGCTGATGATGGCATTTGGAGGACAGGTGGCTCTGAACTCAAGGCATCACCCTGCTTGCCTGCACCAAGTGATGACAGTTTCAGTTTATTATAAAAACAGTTCAGTTTATTCAGTTTATTTATAAACACAATAATCTCCAGCTACCAGACAGGCACAGTTTGAGTGACAGCAGGCCTCAGCCAGGCCCAAACAGACAGAGCACATCTTGACAGGTGACCTGCTGGAGCCAGGGAAGGCTGGGATCAGAAGGACAACCCTTTGCCAGGCTGAGCCCAAGGTTGTTTTTCCCCTCGAGTGGAGGCTGCTTGGCCTGGAGGATCAGCCAAGTAACTTCAAGGCCTTTGCCTCCTGACACTGCTCCAGGACATCCTACTGAGCAAGGATAAAGCCTGGCTCATCTCAGCTTACCTTGCTAGGCTCCCCTGGGTGGTAGGAGGAGAACCTGGGTATTTTCCGGAGCTCTTCCTCTGAGAGGCGGTTCCTGAGGATCTCCTCTTCTGGGACAAACTCCACCGGCTCTTTGATAACCACAGGCCTTGGAGGGGACTGCTGGGGCTTTGTTGCAGAAACACTGGGATTTGCTGCCTGTTCTGCTTGTTCCTCCTGGTCTGGAAGTGATGACTCCTCGGCCACAGCCCCCTGTGGGGTCAGGGAAGGGGACAAGCAGGGGTCACTTGTAGAGGACTGGACTTTTTCAGGGCACTTCTTGCTCAGCAGCTCTTGATAAACACTCTCCAGATGAACCATGGGGTCTTTTTCATCTGTTCCCCTCTTCTGAGAGTCATCTAATTCATAACAGAGATACGTGGTAACTATCACCAATAACCTGGAAAACACACAGACTGCAAGAAGAGACACAGAAAGGAGAATCCCTGTTTCACCCCAGCCTCTGTACCCAGGCCCTGCAGGTTGTTTAAAACAAGAGCAGCCCCAGCAAGTGCTGGTTCCCCAGCTCAGGACGAAGGACATCAGATTAAGCTCCTGGGTTTAAAGACGGCCCATGACATGGACTGATCAATGATCTATTTTAATTCTCTTTCATGGAAATGAGGACAAATGTAGAGCAGCATTTCCCAGCCTTCAACAGGATCTAACTCCACTTCAGGGATGACGCTTTAACAAGTCATTCCTCCTCTTACCCTCTCCGTGCCTTTAATTCCTTCACCTCCTGCAGTTACCTCAGAGAAGGAACAATCTCCAGTCCCACACAGGCACCTTGTGTAACTCAGACTTCGAGGCTCCACCAAAGCTCCTCTCCCACACCCCGAGCTGCTCTGCACTACACGCAACACACCAGTGAGATCCACGCTCTCCAGAAATGGACTTTAAAACACTCTATATTAAACCCTTCACAGAACCAACTCTCTGTCTGCTCCTCTAAGAGAGGAAAATATCTCCTCCCACACAGCACCAAAGCAGAACCACATCTTCAGGGACAGCAGGCCAGACAGAAATGTGTTGGGCTCCCACACAGGCTGGCTGTGCGTGCAGGAAGAGCCCTGAGCCCACAGACCTTGGTGGTAGAGGGCCCGGAGGAAGGAGTGTCTGTCTGTCCCCTGGAACAGGGCGTTCTCGATCTCCATCTCCCGCCGGCTCAGCTGTTTGCTGCCCGCAAACCTCTGCGGCAGCGCCAGGATGCGCCGGCGCTCCTCCAGCTTCTCCTGGATGGCATCCAGCCTCTCCTGCGTGGCCTCCGGGGCTGCCCCCAGCCCAGAGCCCTGCAAAACAACCACAGCTCAGCTCAGGCAAGGGCAGGAGGATAAAAAGCCTCTTGCAAGAAACTGACAGAGTGTTTCAATCTACCGACTTGGGAGTTTGGTAAGAGAACTGGCCATGAAAAGCCTGGAGCCCTGGAACTTGAGAATTGTCCCTTCTCTATACATCGAAAGTGTTCAAGAAGATCAGTGTCAGTTGAGGAACTGGAGATGTGAAACGAAAATCCAAGGAAAACAATGGCTTTATAACAATAACTGGTTTTCTTTCTTTAATATTGTCTGACTTGTCAGGACAGACATTTTTATTAGCAGTACTCCAGATGGGTTCACAAAACAAACCCAGGTTTTTTCCTGGGTGATGTCTCTCCCTTCAGTAACTGAAGCAGGCTGCTCCTGCAGCCAACTGATTTCAAAAGCAGCAGCAGCAGCATCTGTGTGATCAAAAAGTGACAGAGGCACTAGGCCTCAGAGCCAGGCAAACATCACAGCCTGCAGTGGGTGCAATTAGGAACCATCCCCCAGGGCACCAGGAGGTCCTGTTACTGCAAGGGTAGGACAAACACAACACAAAGTTCTTGAGGGAAGTAGAGAAACAGCTCCTTTCCCATGGCCTGTCTGTGCTGCTTCCCTCTCCCTGGCCTGTCTCCCTCCGTCCCTGCTGCCTCTGACAGCTACAGTCCTTTTCCACAGCCACCTTCAGTGACTGCACAATCCTCTAGCAATTCTTTCCCCACACCTACAGCACCCCAGAACTCAAGTCTGCACCAAGCTCTTTGTCTGTGACCCTGAGAACCTTATTTGCTGAAAAGTGGACCCCTAGCTGCTGCTTGGCACCCGAGGGGAGGTTTATGCTGAGGACTAAAGCCTGACAAACATCACTGAGCCAGCTTCCAGAAACCACAGAGGAGCTGCAGCACAGCCCTCACAGCTCACCTGTGAGAGGAGCATCCCTGAGTAAACCTCAGTGCACAGACATTTCATGCTGCCAAAGCACACAGGCACACCCCAGCTGCTGAAAAGGGCATTTCTGCTCCCTCATCCACCCCAATCAGAACACAGAGAACATACTTTCATGTGGGTGGATTTTCTGTTCTCAAATTCAGTTTGAGAATTACTGTGGCAGATCCTTCTGCCTCGGGCAAGAAACCAGGCTTTCTCCCTGCACTGAACATAACCTAACAGAGCTTCCCATGGTACCTCTGCCCCACATCTGCACAGCTTCTTCCATTCACCATTTCACAGCTTCCCTGAGGCACAAAAGGCTGTTTTATATGGAAAATCAATTCCCGGAAATCATTTGTTGTACTTTGTTTTCAAAAAAGCTGCCACTTAGCAGCTGAAAATAACAGAAACCTGCACTCAGTACTTTGCCAAGAGCTCCCCAGGCAATCTGAAGTTCTCTCTGTCTCAGCTGACATTATTCATCAGTCGTGGTAGAATCTTTCACTCAGGGCCTCCACCTTCAAAGCTGCACATCACTATCTGACTTGGGCTTTCTCCCTAATTATTCTTCTCTCAGAACCTGTAGAAGGCATACCATGAAGTCACCATTTTTTTTTTCTGTCAGAGTAGTGTTTTCCATATAAATAATTTTTTGTGAACATCCCAGAAGTCATTTAATACTAAATACAACAGCTGGCACTGATGACATTGATATTCATTCTTAAATTAACACCACCCCTCTCTACATCAAGCTTTAATCAGGCCATGCCAGGTCTTGCATTTAAACACCAAAACAAGTAATGACTTCAGCCTAAAAGAGGTAAACCACAGACAACTCTCTCCTGTACAAAGAGCTATCACTCAGGAAGAGGAGACAGAAGGAAGCCAAGGAGCAGCCCAAGTCCTGTTTTGCATTTTCTAGTTTGCTCCAGTGCACCTGACATAGGACAACCACAAAGCCTCTTGTCTCTGGAATGTGGGAAAAAAAAAAAAAAGGGTGAAGGTGGGGTAAGGGGAAAAGTCTGCTGGAAGAGCACCCAGGGAGGAGCCAAGCAACTCTACCACACACTCGGTCTGACAACTCTGCACTATTTTCACCTGGCTGTCTCAGGGCTCCTGGAGCACCTGCAAGCCCCTCAGGAGAACATTTCCCACAAACAGCCATCCCAAATCAGCAATGGGATCCAGGGATGTACCAGGATACTCAAAGGAAGATGTTGAGTTGCTTTCTCTTCTGGCATTTAAATCCTTCATACACAGCTATAAAGAGGTGAAATGATTTGAGATCCAGGCAGAGGCAGGAATATACTCATGTCCTGCTTTGTTCCAGAGGATCCCCTCCTGTCTCCACCATATCTTTTAACACTGACCATTCCACCAAAGAAAAGAGTCCAGAAGAAATGTAGGATAGGGCTAAAGGTGAGAGATACAAGGAGTGGCCATTCTTTACCAAAGGCCTACAAAGGACTGGAATTTTCTACCAGAGTGCCACAGAAGCAGGGGAACCTGACCACACTCACAGGAGAGCAGAGCATGCCTGTGGGAACTGACAGTGGTCAGAACATGGATTCTCAGGCTCCTGGAAGAAGCTTGAAGCCTGTGGGAAAGCCAAGGACAGAACTCTCTCAGTCTGGCCTAGGAAACCATAAGGAAGAACCCAAAACAACCTTGTAGATCTCCTCCTCCTGACACCTGGTGTTTTTCCAGCTTGTTTACTGGTAGAGATGTTTCCAAAAATGGTGCCCTAAAGGACCAATCCTATTCACTGTACCCAAACACTGTATAAAAAGAATCTGTCTGTCAATAAACTTTGCTCTAAGCCCTCTGGAGAAATCAGAGCTCTAGGTGTTTTTACAAAAGCAGTCCTGAATTGTAACAATACATGCCCACCTTGTTGGCTGAAGCCCGGTTCTTCCAGAGCACAATCTCTGAGTCAGAGAGCCCCAGCTCCCGGAGAGAGGAGGTTTCTTTGTCACTCTCCTGCAGGGCCTGGAACTGTGACAGGGTCAAAGCCCCCGCAGCCTCCTCCCCAAAAGGTTTGTAAAAAGCTGCAGGGGCAAAGCATCTCCGCTTGGACTTGCACCTGTGAGCCAAAGCAACATAAACAGCTCAACACTGAGAAGCTGAGGTGTGGGTTTGACTCCACACTCTGAGGAAAAGTGGCAACAATAATTAGCAATTATTGTGGCTACAATAAAAAAAAAAAGTGGCTACAATAATTAGCCTCTCGAAGATGTTTTGTAAATCAAAAGCTTTAATAAAGAAAAAAATAACAAAATAACAAAACATTACATAAAACAAATAATAAGCCACCCACAGGCGCCTGAGAAAACCTCAGACACCCTGCTACAACATCTCGAAAAGCCCTTACTTTTTTTGGTGCTCTTTCTTAAATACTGAATGTTTTAGGAGGAATTACTTGGCTTGCAGCCAATGAAACCAACAAGGGATTTTGAGTTACATTCTCAAGAGCTCAATCCATGCCCCTGTGTTGGCATTGAGCCAATCCTTGTCAGGAGGCTATGGAAGAAGAATCGAGGTGAACTTCCTAAAATGTCAGAAGTAAACTGAAACTCTTTCCCTATTGGAAACACCTGCTGGGGATGTGGAGTGCATTACTACACTGGGGGACAGGAAGGGGCTGGTCTCTCTCAAACCACACACCTGGGGTTGTGAAAAACGGGCTTCACTTTTCCGGTAAAATTTAAAAAGTTTAATAAAAAGACAATTAGGAGACAGAAATAAAACAAAGGGTTATGGCAGGGTGTTTGGCATTCAGCCAAAAGCACCCCTACCATCTCAAAAACACTCTTTAAATCCCTTTCTATTACATTAGTTTGTTGCATATTCATACACCATTATGCATTATTCAAACCTTGAGTTTACATGTTCTTTTGCTTGGTTTTAACCTTTGACTTGTCTTAGATTAAAATCAATATATTTTATTTCTCCTCGTGGTTCCATCTTGTTCTTAAACTCCCTGATAACAGAAGAATAATTTCTTCCTTTGGGGTTCTGGTTTCTGTCACTGTTATAGGATAATCCACAAATGGGAAAAATCACCTAATTGCTTTCACTATTCCCTGAGTTAGTTACATGAATAAAAGCATTTTTAACATCACATAATCTCCATTTTAATATTATCCAATGGCCTAAGATATATTTACCACACTACTATTTCTAAGTTTAGTTAACAGCAGAAACGAAAACTATATTTATGCAGCAGTTATCTGAATATCTCAGGTATTATACATACAGTATTCATTTTAATATTTGAGAAAAGCCAATAATATAATATATAATATAATGTAATGTAATGTAATGCAATATAAATTTATAACAGGTGGATCAGGACTTACTGCTCGATGGAGACAGTGGTGTCAAGCTGGTTGTGAAGGAGGCTCTTCAGCTGCCTCTCTCCCTCTGTCTCCAAGTCTTCCAGGAGCAGCTCATCGCTGGACAGGCTGCTGTTCACCCTGGGGCACACAACCACAGCACAGGCATGGTCAGTAAGGCAGTAAGGGTAAACACTGCTCCAAACACATCCTTGCTACAGCTCCTCCACCTCCTGGGCTGCTTTTAGGGGATTTAAAAGACAAGGAACCTAAATTGTGTCAGCAAAGCTCCCTTTAACATTACTAGAAAAGTAAACAGATTTGGGATTATTTTGAGAATATTAAAGTACCCCAAGGGTGTTTTTGTGTTGGAGGGAGAGATAGGGGGGTGTTTCTTTACTTTAAAATCATATGCTATCATTTTTATTGACCAAAATCATCTTGCATCAGCACCTACACAGACAGTCTAGGTCTGTGAGTTTCAAACGAGCCGGAGGAGAACAAAGCACATGGGAACCAAGACAAATTGTGAATTGTGAAGAGAAATTGTGAATTACAACAGCCTTTACAATTACAATTCCCTTTCCGGGGTCACCTGCACCCCAAACCCGGCCCCAGCCCCAGCCCCAGCGCGGGGCCGTGCCGCGCTCCCTCACCGCCCGCACCGGGCCCGGCGGCCCGCAAAGGGGCCGGGGGTGGCACCGGGCCCGGGCCGTGAGCGGCCGAGCCCCTGAGGGCAGTGTGGGGAGCCCGGGGACCCGCGGATCCCCCGCTCACCGCCTCATGGCCCCGCTCTCCGGCCCTCCGCACTCCAAACCCCGGCAGCGCCCGCGCGGCGCCGGGAACCGCCCCGGAAGGAGCGGCCGGGAACGGGTCCGGGGCGGTACCAGGGCCGGGCGGTGTCGGTTCCGGGGCCGGGCGGTTCCGGGGCCGGGTGGTTCCGGGGCGGTGTCGGTACCGGGGCCGGGCGGTTCCGGGGCGGTGTCGGTACCGGGGCCGGGTGGTTCCGGGGCGGTGTCGGTACCGGGGCCGGGTGGTTCCGGGGCGGTGTCGGTTCCGGGGCGGTGTCGGTTCCGGGGCGGTGTCGGTACCGGGGCGGTGTCGGTACCGGGGCCGTGTCGGTAGCGGGGCCACCAGCAGCGCCCGGAGCCCAGCCTCAACAGGGTCCGAGCCTGAGGGCTGCCGTGCATCATCCACTCAAAGGCACTCGGTCCCCTCTACAGCTAAAGACAGGAGAGAAAATTTAATGCACGATTCACGGGTTGAAATAAGGAGCGGAAGAGATCGCTCGTCAAATGCCGGGCACAGGCAACGCAAGCTCAGCTTAATTCATATTTTGAGTGTGATATTAACTGAGGCAGAGCAGGATAATGGGAGGTAAAATGAACCCTCAGAAACATCTCTCCACCAGTCTCTCCTCCCCAGGTCTACCCTCACGGCACTGGGGGTTACGGGCACTAGGGCCCGTGGTTTTTCCTGCTGCAGGAGACAGAAATTCACGGAGAACTCTGCTGCCTGATGTTGCATCTCATAAGCAAATCCCCTCAAACTGCTGCAGTGTGGGTCACTGCAGAGGAATTCTAGCCCCAGCACCTGGAACATCTCTTCCCCCTCCCTCCTTCACTGCTGACCTTGTTCCTCGCACATGTTCTCACCCTGCATTTCTCTAGCCACAATTACGACTGTGCCACTTTATTTTGTTTCTTCTTAAATGTTTCACAGAGGCATTACCATAGTTTCAAACTAGCCCAGCCTTGGCCAGTGACTCAGCTGTCTTTTGGAGCCACAAGGGACTGGCTCTGCTGGACATGGTGGAAGCTTCAGGCAGCTTCTCACAGAAGCCACCCCTGCAACCACCTCCACTACCAAAACCAGGCTGTGCAAAACCACACAGACCTCCAAGGCAGCAGTTGTTATCTCACCAGTCTTCAGGCACAGCTAAAGGACAGAGAACACACAATTCCTGCACAAACTTCATCCAGTTTCTGATGGGAGCAGGTGAAATTCAATCCACCACCACAAACACTGGATTTGAACAAACAGCACATTTTATTGTAAGAAAAGAAAGAAAAAAACAGGTCATGATTTCAGTCCTCAGCTCCCAAACACCTCTGTTTTCTGTGGAGCTGTTTCTGTGCTTTATGTTCACCCTTTGAAGTTGGGAGTGTTTCAATCAAAGGTGATCCGAAAGCTGCGCTCCTGCTCCTTGCGGCGACTCTCACAAACTTTTGTCACCTCTTCCACCTTTCTCTGCAGCACAGCTGTGGCAGAAACAAGGGATTAATGTCACAGTCACCCCAGAACACAACCCTGCACACTTCTGTCTGCAGAAATAAAAATATTTTCTTGTTGAGAGTCACTCAGATTTGACAGTCAACAAAGCAGGAGGAAAACTTAACCCAAAGCATTGCTAGTAAAACAACTCCTTCATTATTGAACGGCAGAGGAAAAAATAGGTCTCCTTTCTAGGAAAATTTAAAGGAAACAGACAGCTATTTTCACACACATTCTGTGAACAATTCAGGTGTGTCACAGGAGCTGTACCAGATTTCCTGCAAAAGGCACGTTTGGAATGTGGAGCTTAGTGTAAGCATTCTTAAAGAAAACACCTAATTAGACCCTGACCTAACCCAATAATTCTATGTGAGCACAGAGAACAGCAGGCCAGCTCACAGACAAGAGGTTACACCAGGTGTGAGAGTTTGGCTGTAGCCAGGCAGTGCACTCTGGGGCTGCTGAGAGGAGAGCTGCTTTATTCTGCCGTGCCCCCGTGTGGCTGCTTCCAGTTAAAATCCAAACGGCACAGAATTCCAGAATCCCTCACCAGGAGGCACTCCCAGGGAGAAAAGTTGCTTTTTCTTCCTGTCTTGTTTTAGTGTGACTCCACTGTCTCCTGAGTGCATCTCATGCTCTGCATTGGATCTCAAGCTACTGAGGGTGTGAAATTCCCACATTATTCCTCCAGTTACTCCACCTGCAGATCAATGCAGGCTGCTCCATCTTACCTGGATGTGGCTTCCTGTTCTCAGAGTGAGAGGGATGATAACACTCACCACACACACTTCCCCTCACCAACTTCCCCGCACCACAGGCAAACCCAATGCTCTTTTAGTTGAGCTATTTAACATTAGTTTGACAGAATGAATAATAAGGTTTTCAAGTTCTCTGCTTTGCACTGATGCATCTCAAGGAGGGCTTTTTGCATAAAACATACCAATTGCCTGCAGGAATTCAGGGATGAACAAACACTCACAGACATGCTCCTGCTTTCCATTCACATTCCCAAAAGGCTGCAGGACAAAGCTCACCTGAGTTCTGGTCAATCCACTGCAGGGAATCCATGTGTGCATTCAAAATTTTACAGATCTGCTGAAGCTGAGCACAGAGAGAAGGTGCAAGTCAGTTGTGAGACTGCATAAACACCAAGAGGAGTCAGAGGCAAGTTTCTCCTTGCAGAGCTTCCCTAAAGCAGCAGTCACTTTGGCAGAGAAGTGTGTACAGCAATACTGCTACTTTCCTTCTCCTTACCAGCAAGAAAACTGCACAGTTTAGATGGTAGGTCTGTGGCTTTGGCTTATTTTAATTTAGACTTAGGAAGCAGCAGAACATTCATCACCTTAGGGCTGAGGTGGCAAAATTAATAATGAATGTGGAAAAACTCAGTCGGTAATACTGAAGGGAAATTTTTACTGGAAGAAAAAGCTTCTCAGTAGAGCCATAAGGAGCATCAAAATCAATTTAATAAATATCAGAAAGAGCTGGTTATTCAGATCATGTTTTATGAGGATATAAAAACAGCACAAAGAAAAAGCATGAGCAGAGTATCCACATGGGAACAAATGTAGTGTTAGAAGTACTTAAATATCCTTTGCCTCTTCAGCAATATAAAAATTAGAAGCTTGCATTTACCGGGTCACTTGTGTCTGCTGGGCCTCCTGATGTATTCAAGTGATCAATGATATCCTTCAGATCTTGTGCCATGCGCTTCAGCTGAGCATCAATGTTTTCAGCCAGTTTGTAGCTGCAGAGCACATGGGAACCAAGATCAGAATGTCTGAGGAGAACTTTGAAGACCTGCTCACAACCATGGGAAAGCAGAATGAGCTTCCAAATATGCAGCCAAGGCGGGTAGAGACCTGGGAAGAGCACCCAGAGAGGCTCCATCACCCCCAAGAAGTGACTCCCAACCCATGTCTCCCTTGACCTACAGGCAAGCAAGAGAGTGAAGGACATCCACAAAGACTTTGTGGGAACTGAAGGCTGGATTCAAGATTCCTTATCTCTTGAACCAGACAAACATTGCCTTTAATTACCCTATGATGCATCACTAAAGGCTTATGAGGATGCTCGTGCCACACATAGTTCACTCTGCTCTCATCACTTCTATCAGTAAAGAATCCTTAATCTTTCAAGATGATGCCAAAATTAGTAACAACTTCCAGGAGAGCTGACTGCACCAACATCTAAAGAGCTTTTCATGCCAATTCAGGGGCTTCCACTCACTGTTCTAGTTTCTAATGAGCAAAATCTAAGTTGGCATGCATAAAACAGGGTTAAATATCTGACAGCAGCCACTCATTGTCCAATCCTGTGACACATCCCAGCTCTATCTCCTGCTGACTGCAGTGACCACAGCACAGGGCTCATCCCCATCCCCAGCAGGTTTGGGCCTCACGTCCTCTCCCGCTCCTCATCCGCGTGCTGCAGGTAGATGGTCCCACTCTGCTCCTTCACTGACTCCTCCAGAGGGGTCAGCAAGTCCTCCAGCTCCTTCTGCTGGGACAGAATGAAGTCCAGTTCCTGATCCAGTCTGCAAAGACAAAATGCCATCTGCTTGCCTGACACATTGCAGAGCTCTCACACCAGCAGGCAGCACAATGCAGAGAAGAAATAAAACCATTTCAGGTGCTCATAGTCTCCTACCTCTTCTGATCAACCTTCACCTTCTCTACTTCTCTGTGTAATGAAGTAATCTGGAAACAGAAGACACTTCATTACACCATGAAAAACCAATAAGTCAGGTCCCCAAAGAAGAGAGGTGGGAGGGAGAGAAAAAGCAGCACCATGCAAGTTCTCCTTGAAACAAGAGATGGCCACATGAAGACTGACAGACCAAAGAGGGAAGAAGGGAGGTTCAGCTTGGAATGATCCCCCCTAAGAGAACTTGGTATCACAGAGCAAAGTCACAGAACACATTTCCAACCCCAAGGCCTAAAGGCCTGAACACAGAAAGATTTTGAAAAGCAATGGCGTGCTGCCTTTTTAACACAGAGGCCTTTAAGGACCTGAGAAGCAGAAGGAGGTTCCACTGGAGGTCACCTCACCTTCTCCCCATTCTCGATCAGCATCCGGTCCCAGGCATTGACTTGTGTGGCCTGATGGAGAAAGTGCTTCTCTTGGTCTTCCAGTTCCAGACTCCACTTGTTTATCAAACTCTCCAGCTGGGCATAAGTCATCACTGGGGGGGCACTGAGAGGGAGGCAGGGGAGCACAGGACACAAAGGTCAGGATGGAGAAACTCCACAACACTCACTCATTTCCCCTGCCTCCTCCAGATGCCAGCATGAACACTGCAGCTGCCCCTGCCCCAGGCAGGAAAGGCTCAGTGGTCACACAACACCCACCTGGCTGTGCTGGTTGTGGTGATGGCAGCTGTGGAGGTCACAGCTCCAGTGGCACCCGTCGTAGTCAAGGGCTTCAGATTCAAAGGAAAGCCAGAAGCAGAAGTTGTCCCTGCAGGAAGAGATTCAAGTCCAGCAACACAAAACACACACACCTGGTACCTCACAAACAGAGAGCAGCTCCAGGCTGCACTGCCCATGGCTGCAGGAGCTACAGCAGATCCCTCTGAAGGGAGCAGCAGCAAATCCCACCTCTGTCAAGGAGGGAATGAAAACATCCCTAACCCACAGCCTTGGCAATATCCTCAGGGTTTACTGGTAGAAGCAGGAACTACCAGCACACACAGCTCCTCCCCTGCACCTTTGCACTGGATGAGAGAACTGGGTTTTCACAAAGAGACGGAAAAGGATCAGAGAAAGACACACTGTGTTGTGTTCAGTTTCTTGAGGGTTTTACAAATCAGAACTGCTGAGCTGCTACTCTGACATGGCCCTTTACACCTCTAGAGAGCACTGATCAGTGGAGGTGTAAATTCAGTCTCCCTTCCCTTCAGTGACTTCCAGCAACACGCTCTTACCCGTGGCAGTGCTTGTTGTGGCAGCTGTTGTTCCAGGAACTTTTAATCCAAAGCTAAGTGTGCCCAGACTGGCTGTCCCAGTGGAAGCAGTGGAAGTGGCACCAACTAGAAAGAGAAGACACCATTAACAGGCTGCAACAGCCATGAAATGCTGGGCCCCTTGGAAAAGCTGTGCCCAGCCTGCTGCCTGTCCCACTGCAGCAGCAGCAGCTCCAGCAGGCACAGGCAGCAGCAGCCCTGCTGCTCCTTTACTGCCCCAGGGACAAAGCTGCCTGCAGAGACTCACGTGAGAGGCCCGTGCTGCTGCTGGAGGAGGCTGGGGCTGAAGAAGTTGCCACAGATGCAAACAAGGAGGGCCCCGTGGAGCCCAGCACTGAGGTGCTGCTGGTGCTGGAGGCCGTGGTGGCAGCTGTGGATGTCACTGCAGAGACAAACAGCTCCGTGGGGACAAGCACAACACACTCAGCTCCCACCCACTGCACCACAACCCTGCTGGGAGGGTGACACACACTGCCCAGCCACACCTGGCTCTTGTGGATGAAGCATTGTAACCTCCTTTGCCTCTTATTCTCCCTGCACTCCCTGCCTTTCACACTGTGCCCTTTATGATTGTGCCTCCCTTCCACTGTGCTCCCCAAACAAGCACAGAACAGAATCTGCCACGTGGGACACAACAAGAAGCACAGGACACACTCTCCAGTGGCTCTAGGAGCTGTCACAGGTCACCACTGCCAGGACAAACTCACAGCAATAAACACGTCTGGCCCCTTCCCACAGCCCAGTACAGGACATTTGTCCACTTCCAAGAGACAAATATTGCCAGGAGGAGAGCAGATTTCACAAAGCCTGGAGGAATGTTTCCCAGCACAGCTGCCTACCTCCCAGCTTGGCTCCAAAGGACAGGGTGGGTGTCTGGCTGGTACTTGTGGTCAGCGTGGCCGTGGTTGTACTGGAGGCTGCTGTCGAAGGCGCTGCCCCAAAGGTTAGACCTGGAAGCAGGAGCAAAAGGCAAAGATGGACTTTCCTCCCACAGCCTAAAGAGCAGTTGCAGCCCAGCACTGCAGAGCCTGGACAGCCCCTCACAAACACCTCTGGCCCCAGCCCCTGCCTCTGTCCTGCCCCAGCAGGAGCCAGAGGCTGCAGAGCTCCTCTCCACCCTCAGCTATCCCCAAGCCAGAGGCTCCCAGCCTCCAGCTGCCCCCCAGGCTGCTCCCCCACCTGTGGGCTGCCCCCCAAGGCTGAAGGGCGCTGCTGACGGGGTGGCAGTTCCCAGGGTGGCCGTGCTGGTGGTGGCAGCAGCCGCGGGGGCCGTGCCAAAGCTCAGCCCTGCCGACGTCGCCTGCGGGGCCGCAGGGCCGAGGCTGAACCCGGCTGCTCCCGCCTGAGTCGTGCTGCCACTGGAGAAGGTGAAGCCTCCCGTGGTCCCAGACGGGGCCGTGCTGCTGCTGCTGCTGCCGGCAGAGCCAAAGGCAAAGCCAGACGGGGCTGCTGCCTGGCTCGAGGGTGTGCTGGTGGCGGCAGGGGTGCCAAAAGAAAAGCCCCCCGTCATTCCAGATGCTGGAGTGGCAGTGCTGGCTCCAAAGTTCACTTTTGGTGTGTTTGCCCTAGGCAAGAAAAGAAGGGAAGCCAACCTGTCTGAGACACACATCCACTCAAGTACACAGCTGGCTTTCTCCCTGACCATTTGCTGACAGCAGGAAGCTCCCTTCAAGCAGATGCACACTTGGCCAGGCTTGTGTCCCAGTTCTGACAACAGACTCCATCCCGCTGCTGTCACCTGCCATCCCCCATTAGGGCTCTTTCTACTGACTCCCTTTCATTACCTGCACCCACCCAGGCTCCACAGGACATTTTATGGCTGCATACAAAGCATGCAAAGCTGCTCCTTCTCTCAGCTCACCGTTTTCATTCCCTCTGCACAAGGCTGGCTTTTTCTGCTCCTGCCCGTTTGAGCTCCCTTCCCACAGCTGCCATCTGGCAAGCTTTGACAGCAGCAGTGCTGCAGAACCACCGCAGAACTCACAGCCTTTCCTTAACGACAAATCACTCCCAAAGTGCCGAGAAAACATTCAGGGCATTCCAGATTTGAGTGACAAAGAAGAAGACGTTTCCTATTCCGTAGCAGAGCTTTAGCGTTTCTTTGTGCACGCGTACCCAGCGCAGCTGCAGACGGAAACGCGGAACACGCGCTTCCCAACACGTGGAAGAGCTCCCCCATGAAAACATCAGCCGGGCCCGGTGCCAGGGCTCGCCGAGCACTTGCCCGAGGAGGCGAACGCTGCCGGGCGCAGGGAAGCGCCAGGCCCCAGAGGCTCGGCCCGTGCACAAAGCCCCGCAGAGGCCTCGCCCAGCCCCGACAGGAGCCCGCTCCCCGCGGCCTCCCGCGCTGCCGCCGCCCGGCCCCGGCCTCTCACCCCAGCGGGAAGGCGGCGGCTGCCGGGGCCGCGCCGGCCGAGCCGAAGGTGAAGCCGGAGGGCTGCGCGGCCGTGGCCGGCTTGCTGAAGGAGAAGAGCCCGGCGGGCTGGGCGCCGCTCGCCGCCGGCGCCGCGCTGCCGAAGCTGAAGCCGCTGGAGGTGGCGGCGGGCGCGGAGAAGGAGAAGCCGGCGGTGGCCGTGGTGGCGGCGGCGGTGGCGGCTCTGGGCGCGCCCAGGCTGAAGGCGCCGCCGGGCGCGGCCGCCCCGAAGCTGAACTGGTTCATGGCGCGGGCCGAGCTCCGGCGGCGGCGGCGGCGGCGGCGCGCGGCGTGATGTCGTCACTGCGCCCCGCCCGGCCCCGCCTCCGCGCCTTCCCGCTCTCGGCAGCCATTGGTCAATGCGGCCTTCATTCGCGGTACCGCGGCTCCGATTGGCTGTTGGCGTGTGAGGGGCGGGGCGCGTTCGCGTTGCTGTGGGGACGCGAGACGCGGCTGCGGGACCGAGCTGAGGGACAGGGGACACCGGGCTGGGGTGTGGGAGAGGGGACACCGGGCTGGGGTGTGGGACACGGGACACCGGGCTGGGGTGTGGGACAGGGGACAGCGGGCTGGGGTGTGGGACAGGGGACACCGGGCTGGGGTGTGGGACAGGGGACAGCGGGCTGGGGTGTGGGACAGGGGACACCGGGCCGGGATGTGGGACAGGGGACACCGGGCTGGGGTGTGGGACAGGGGACAGCGGGCTGGGGTGTGACACAGGGGACACCGAGCTGGAGTGTGGGACAGGGGACAGCGGGCCGGGATGTGGGACAGGGGACAGCGGGATGGGGTGTGGGAGAGGGGACACCGGGCTGGGGTGTGACACAGGGGACACCGAGCTGGAGTGTGGGACAGGGGACAGCGGGATGGGGTGTGGGAGAGGGGACAGCAGGCTGGGGTGTGGGACAGGGGACACCGGGCTGGGGTGTGGGACAGGGGACACCGGGATGGGGTGTGGGACATGGAGAGGACACCGGGCTGTGGTCTGGGACAGGGGACACCGGGCCGGAGGTGCGGCGTTGGAGCAACCCAGCATGGGGACGCGGTGACGAGGATTTGTCACTGCGGTTCCCTTTTCCCCTGGCTCCGCCTGCAGCTGGCCTGGTCCGAAGGTTGGCGGGTGGGCAGAGCACCTACAAAGAGTTCTGCCATATTACCTGTGACACGGAGTTGCCGAGTCATTTGTAAGATTTGAGCTGTTGCTTGCAACAAAAGGCAGCCGAGCAAAAGATCCGTAGTCTGGGCACAGAGGGAAAAGGTTGGGTATTATTCCCTTGGGATGGCAGGACCCCAGCGAGCAGCTCGGGGTCTCTCAGGGCACGTTTATGTTGGATATCTGGAATGGTTCTTCCCCCTGAGGGTGGCCGGGCACTGGAACAGTGTCCCCAGGGATGTGGTCACAGCCCCAAGGCTGACAGAGTGTGAGGAGCATTTGCACAATGCTCCCAATGCTGGGACTCGGGCTGTCCTGCACAGGGCCAGGAGCTGGACTCGCCAATCCTGATGGTCCCCTCCAACTCTAAATATTCTTTGATTTTATATTCCATTTTCTGTGTTTTGTCATCTCACATACAGGAACTTGGCTAACTTTTTCCCTCCCAAACACCCAGCAGGAAAAGTGCTTTACAGGCTGTTCCAAGCACATTTGGTTCCTGCTTCATCTGTCACTTGTTTTTTCTGCATAGGTGAGCAGTGGGTATGGATATGGACAGTGTGTTCTCGGGCTCTTCTCTGCAGAGCCTTGCCAGGCTGCTCCGTGATGCTCCAGAAGAGGAGGATGATGATGATGATGATGATGATGTGGTGAGCCTCTCAAAAGAGTTGCTGCTTCTTTTACATATTGTACCACAGCCTTATCTTGTTAATTAAGGAGAAGCAAATATCTTCTTCTCCAGAGTGTGTAAAAACAGAATGAAAACCTTAGAAGGTTTTGGACTGACTGAAACAGCTCGAGGATACTTTCAGAGTAACAAGCTCTTGAGGGAGAGGATGAGCAAGATGCCCCAGGAAAACCAGGAGACATTGTAAGCACAGCATATGAGGGAGGTTTAGTTTTTCAGCCTGAAGGAAATGAGAATATGGGGTTGAAAGAGCTTTAGATACTTCAGACTTCTCCCTACTTTTCCCTGAACTCTGCTGGAGGTGAAGGCAATTACTGCCAGATATGAGGGGAAAAACTTGCTGGTAAACTTCTGAGCAAGGACCAAAATATCCAGAGGCAATTGAGTGTATTAATTGTATATGTCAGGCATTGAAGAACTGTAGAGATAATTGGTCACTGAAGTACAATAGGTATTTTGGTGGTTGTAAAATAGGGAAAGGTGCCTTATCTGAATGAATAATGAGAGAAATATCCAAATGCATTATTTTATATCGATTCCTGCCAGGCACAGATGAAAATCACAGCATCTGGAGAACATGCATTATTCCTGCAACATGCAACACCTGCTTTTATCTAGGCCTTCCTGTGAGGTGGGAAGAAATATTCCCAGGAGCTCCACAGGTGGCAGCAATTGTAAAAGGCTTCTGTGAAGGCTCAAAACTTTGCCAAGTTTCTCAGGATTTTGAACAGATCATATTATGACATGGATTAAAAAAAAATAAAAAATAAAAAATAAAAACACACACCAACATCCCACAGATAGCAAAAATGGCAAATGCCTGACTGTTCCTCCAAATCCCTCCTCAGCCCCAGTAGTGGCAATACAAGTAATATTCTGGATAAAAGGGGTGCATATCCCTTGAGGTTTTCTTTCAGTGGGTTACACATGTGGTCCTTCACACTCCAACTGTCCTCCAGCTGTTTAATGCCTGCCTTTTAAACCCAGCATTATTGCTGTACATCTCTGCAGTAAACATCCTGTTTTTAAAAAGAATTTGTTTACATCTTATTAATAAAATGAATGATACTTCAGAGACAGAAATGGAAAATTGCCACGAGGGATGTCAATTAAGTCTGAGTCAATCTGGGCAAATTGAAATCTTTATTTTGAGTTAATTTAATGCTCTGTGCATATGAGGCACTTTTATTGAACTAAGGAATCTTCATATATAGAGAAATGCCTCACATTGGCCTATTAGCACTAAATTGATTCATAATTAGAGGAAAATGTTGTTGCCTCATGATCTCTACTGTAGAAAGGAATCCAAAAGCTGTGATGGGGCTTTCATGCAGCACCCTTGGTTTCCTGTAATATTTTCATGGCAGGCAAAGCATGGAAACTTTGCCAAAATGCCATGGAAACCAAAACTCACAAAGCACATCTGTCTGTATTACTGGGGTTCTGTGAGTCCTGTGTGTCAAGGTCACTCTCTGCTGCATGAGAGTGAAGAAAAGAGAGTATTCAGTGGTTCAGTTATGAAACTGTAGGATAATGTTTTTTCAATTCCAATTCTATCAGGGATTTGTTTGACCTTAGATAATGTGTTGTATTTACTGACAATGTGGTTGTAAGCGAGCTTGGCTCTATAAAAATTGATTTGAGATCCTCTTGCCTTTCTTAGCAGCCACGCTGTTCTGTTGGTGCTATGACTCCTGCCAGTGTTGGACCAGTAAAGAAAGAGACCACAAGTAAGGAGGAGTACCTGTGTGTTTTGGTATTCAGTCTCATGCCAACAGGCTGTAACAGCTGTAGTCAGATACTACAGCAGTAAAAGAGTGGTCACTGACCTTTGAGATGGGCACAGCATGACATTTCTTACAATTATGCTGTAAATTTATTCCTTTCCTGAAAGCTTAACTCTAAAACATGCAAAGAGAAGCAGAAAGGGTAATGCAAGAGCAGCCTCCAGTGGAGATGGTAACAGTTCAGAGCACAGCCTGGTCAGGGGCTGCAGGGATCATAACTGAGCAGCAAAATCTCCATCCAAGTACTCAGGAAAGACAGGAAGACACTTTGGGTAAAGACTTAAAGTTAATGTTAAGGTTTTTTTGGAGCTGATGCTGTCACATTATTGGGCAGTTTAGTTAAGAGCCCTAAGAAAGGCCAACAAGGGCCAGGGTGAGTTTTGCAGGAAAGGAACTGTGGCAAATATAATAGGTTATTTTTACTTGGGATTCCAACAATAATCAGAGACTCTACTCTATAAAACTTCAAGTTTCACATTTACCAGCTTACTAAAAAAATATTTTTCTGTGCAGGACTGATGTGAAGCATACAATTCTGCCCACAAACTTTCATACGTCTTAAGCACCTTGTCTGGACTGTGCCCAATAATTAATGGGAAGAACTGAATTTCTGTGTGAGGGGGTGGTTCTCTTGTGAATGACTCTGCTCACTGAAAATCTCATGTCTTTTGGAAGATTAGTATTTCATCCCTCTACACTTTACTGATTTTGAAAGCTAGATATTATATGCCAGAAAGGAGGATTTCCAGGAAATAAAGGTTGGGTAGAGGAGATTTAAGTGAAAGGAAAACATCCTCCCTCTGCAAATCCTCATTCATAAGATAGTGCAGTGAAGAAGACTGTAATCATTACCTAGAATGCTTTTAATGCAAAGACTTTTCTAAAGCCTAGAAAGACTTTTCTAAGCTTTAGAAAAGGCTTTTTTTTTTTTTTTTTTTTTTTTTTTTTTTTTTTCATTCTTGAAAAATATCCTAAGCTTTCAGCAAGCCTTGGGTAGCAGAGACATTTCAAAATGTGTCAGTGATTTTTCTCTTCACTTACAGGTACTTTACAAATGAAATCTGAAAACAAGAAAACCATTTGGAATACAGAGGAGGTCCCAGAAGGATCTGAATTTGATGATACCTGGGACCCTAGAGAAAAGCCAGAGTAAGAGAGCTAAGACTGCCTGTGTGGGTTTTGCATAGCATTAATGGAAATGGGAGTTAAACAGCATCTACAGCCCAGCTGAAAAGCTTGTGTCATGCAAGAAGAAAGGAAAGATATCAGTGTTGCATCTAAAGCAACATCTGAGGAATGGTTTTAACCCTTCTCTTGAAATCTTCTGATCTCAGCACAGAAACGTAATGTTGGTTTTTCCCATCATAAGTTTATGTGCAGTGTCAGTTACTTGTATAAAGTGGGATTACGAGGGGAAGTAGGTCAGAAAAACGATTTATTAACTTTAAAATATGCCATTTGTGTGAAATACCTGCTTTTTCCTGCTGCAATTGAGATGCATCCATTTTTCCATACTCATAAATTCATAAAGTACTCCAATGTATATTTGCATTTCAAAGATTTAAGCTCTTTAGAGACAAATAGTACTGCAGGAAGAAAATCTGTGTGCAGGCAATTTTGAGCTCTTAAATCTTGTCATTCAATCTTAGTCTGTCAAAGCACAACTTAAAACCAGAGCCTTTTCCCTTGCTCATAGAAAAACAGTAGCAAAACTATTCTTGAAATTAGGCATGTAAGTTGGAGTTTGTAGAGGTCAGTCCATAAAGCAATTTCTGCATTTCCAATCATTGTTTCAATGCCATGTCCTGAAGTGTTAAATGCTGGAGCATATGGACTGTAGCCCAGGAAGCTGCACACCGGAATCTTCACTTTTTCCTGCCTATAAGTCAGGACATGAGGAGTCCAATTTCCCAGCTAAACACAGGACTTGAGCCCCACCTGAACAGGGACTCAGCATTTCTGAAAATGAAGTTTTCAATTTCCCAGTTAAACACAGGACTTGAGCCCCACCTGAACAGGGACTCAGCCTTTCTGAAAATGAGGTTTTCAATTTCCCAGGTTTTCAATTTCCCAGTTAAACACAGGACCTGAACCCCACCTGAGCAGAGACACAGCCTTTCTGAAAATGATTTGGAATTCACCCTCACTCACAGTTGTCCTTGAAATAGTCACCTCTCGGGTACAGAACACACTCTCTTTGTATTGTGGGCACAAAGAAGGTTTTCTCCTGCCATTCTTTGACCCTTCCCCTCTGCAGTGCTTCTCCAGGCTCAAGCAGTTGTGCCCCATGTTGCACAGATGAAGAGAGAGTATAAGTCTTTGTAATAGTTTATCAAATGAAGGAAAGAAAATGTCCTGAAAGGAAAACAGATGGCTACAGAGATGCATCCAGAGCTATTAGATACATTTGTCATTGACTTAGGAATTATTACATATGCAGATGCACATTGGAGATGTGAAAGACATTCTAAGAGCTTAGACAAGTGATCCACCCCAGTAATTTTGCTGAACTTAGTAGGAGTAGCATATGTTATAAATACAAATTCAGTTTTCATTTGCTCATTCATTAATTATCAGGAGCAAGGGAATACGTGAATCTACATTTTGTAGATGTGAAGGAGAAGAAAATAAATGTTGGCTGAATGCAAAACAACTACAATCTGGCTTTAGAATGTTATGCTTAGGCTGCAAGAATATGCTAAAGGACAGAACAGAACATATGCAACTGTGACATCCTCCTTTTCAAATCCATTCCCCAAGAGTTTGTGGTGTTTGAGTGGTTGATAAGCATTATGTCCCCTTAGGAGGCATTTCCTGATCTGTCAAAGGCTGGTTGGGAAAGCAGAGGGAGCACAGTGAGTGCTTTGGGAGGTGGAGTGAATGATCTTCACCTGTTTTCCAGCTGTCTCACTCATGGCTCTGAACAGAAACCCAGTGCATATGGATTGGAGCCTTGAAGGGAGACTGCAAAAGAGAGACAGTGTGAGGAGGATTTTCAGTGCTCTGAGAATCACAGTCTCCTTTAGTCTCCTGCCCCTGCTCCAGGCAATGACTTCTCTTTGGCAGGTATGAGATTTCATTCAAGCAGCATGTGGGAACAGAGGATGTGTTCTTTGGGATGACTGGGAAAGACCCCTCCACTGCCTGCTGTGAGGATATAGTGGTGAGCTGAGCCTGGAGCTCTGAACCCTTCTCTGAACCCTTTTCCATCTTCCCATCTTTTTGAGGGATAGAATGTAAACACCCAGCTCCACTGCTGCCTTTGACCTCCTATAGCATTTTCTCGTGGTTCTCCAAGCATTTGTAGGTGACATTTACTCTTGCTAACCTGAGGAACTTCTGTATCTCCTCAAGGACGGAGTATGCTCAAGGGAACCTGTGCAAACGCATATGCCCCATATAAACTTAAAAGGAATAAACCTAGCTCTAAGATGAAGTTTCATCTTGGACACAGTTTTGGAGAGAAAGGGGCTGGGAAAATTTTTATTTTTTTTTCCATCTCCCTGCATTTTTTACAAGGTGTGTGGGCTAGCAGAATGCTACAATGCTGACAGCCTTTTAAGTTCCAGCTATCGGATCCTGCCTCATCATTATATAATCAAAGACCTCCCTGGTTTCTGAGCTCCAGGACAGGTAGAACTGCTGTGTTATCTTTCTAGCAGAAGCACTGTCCCTGCAATACACAAAAGCCTGAGGCTTTTCCTGGATGTGAACACCTGTCAAGCACATTAGCAGCTCAGGATCTGGAAGAGAATAGGATATCAATACACATCACTAAGCTATTGAAAGCAGTCATTATCACTGTCGTATTTTCTCTGATACAAATTACCTACTCAAAACGTTGCTCTTTGATACTAGCATTGAAATATTCATGAAAATGAGATCTTTTCTGGCTTTTAGGGCAACATATGTAATCACAGCTTTACCTCTGCCCATCGTTTCAGATTAAAATCAAGCTGCCAGAGACAAAGTACTCAGACATCACATTAGACATCCAGGACAAGGTTCTTGACCTTCGAACTCCCAAAAAGTAAGTCTAGCACAACTGATAGAAAAACAATTAATATCCTGTTTGAAATAGGGTTTAGCCAAGCTTTTAACTGCAGTCTATGTGGAAAGCAAAGCTAAAGACTGTACTATTAATTGCTCATGAGAAATAAATATAGAAGAAACCACCCATAGTCCATCCATAGGTGTACAATCTTCTGGCCTTGAATCTGTGATACTGTCCAGTAAAAAAGCTTTAGAACAGATTTTGACTACTTAAACAACAAGGCTTCAAGGGCTCAAAATATCTGGCAAAAAGCTGCCCAAGGTCTTGAAAGACTTAGTCTAGTATTTCTAAGCACTAATTTGTACAAATACATATGACCGAAGATGGTAAAAAAAGTGCTGATAAATTTTCAGTAGCTGAAAGCCAAATGATGGACATATCCAAGCACAGATGCAGAGATGGAAATGTTACAAGGTTTCCTAAAGAGATTTCCTTTGATTTTTTTTTAATAGGGCTATTTCAAGCCCACAAAGATAATCAACTGAGTGATATACTCTTGGATTTCTCAGTCTTCCTCCATCTCTCCCTCAGTGTGCTATTCCCCTGCCTGAGATTTCCAGATAACTCCCGTGTGTGTTTTGCTCAAAGTCCCTCTTCACAAAGACTCCTTTCATAAGAAACCTTAATCCTCTCTGGGCTGACCTCCTGCATTGAATGGGATGTGGGAAGATCTATATGTGAATAGTTTTCTGCAGATAAATTCGAGGTGCAGGCCATGGATTAAGGCTTAAATAAGTCCCCAGTAGACTAACTATAGAAAAGCCACTTTTCTCTGCCCAAAACCAGGCAGAGTCAGTTAACCTGTGCTTGATTTTAACCCAAGGATGTGACAGAAGTAGAAAAAGGTTTGGGAATGTTAGTTCTGAAACTGGAAATTTTTGAGGAATAATTGTTCAGCTAATGACTTGCTGAACCTATGGGTAGTAAAAGAAGTATCTTAGTGCAGTGCTGCAGATGTAGGTAAACCTCAGCATCCTTTTCCTTTTGCAATTCTATCTTTTTGGTGACTCAGATCTGCCATTATCATCTCAGTACCCAGCTGTCTCTAGTCACAAGCCTGGCAAATAAAAAGTTCACCATAATTCTGATGGTTGCCTGGGTACAGCCTGAACCAGTGCTGCTTTCACAAATATAAGTGCAAGTCTTCTCAGTATGAAAGAAACAATCAAGATGTCAACTTCTGCTTACTGAGAAACTTTGTTCTCCCACAGATGGGTAGGAAGACTCAAAGCAACTGCTTCCAACTCTGTAGTCCTGAGGCTGCTTCTAAGCCAAGCTGCTTTTAAGTGATGGAAATATTTCAGGGCCAGTCTGTGCTTGAGCTGTTGCAGGAATCCCACAACCTGTCACAATAAGGAGATGTATTGGAATAACATTCCCTGGCATACTGACTGAGGAATTGCAGGAGTAACTGGCAATGACATCTCAACTGCTCACCTGATCTGAGACACTGGCATTCACTGTGTCCTCTTTTTCAGGAAGCTGCTGCTGCACCTCCCCTACCCTGTGAACAGCAAGGAGGGTAGAGCTCGTTTTCTCTCTGAAGAGGAGATCTTGGAAGTCACCTTGAGACTATCACGGAAGTTTGATTTCATAAATTTTTCTGATGGATAGAGAGATAGAGAAAGTTTGCAAAAGCTAATGTTCTAGTTTGAAGTCTTTTGGAAACCAAACTTGTTCTGAAATTGTTTCCCTTGAACAGTCCAGGGGAATGTCTCTGGGGAAATGAGCCAGGAGGAACACAGCACCCACAGGTTCTAACAGCTGATGCTGTCTGGCTCTTACACTGCTCTGGTTAACTTTCTGCTTCCTTCAGTCTGATACAGACCCTGTGAATCAGAAAGAGAGAGATTTCAGTTCTGTAAGCCAGAGAAAGCCTTTTGTGTGGTTGTGGCTGAGAAGTACCACAGTGAGGCTCTGGACAATGAGTCTGGTGCTTTGGTACCATTTCAAGACTTGCAAGTGCTCATGTCCTTGCCTAGTTCCCAGTTTTGGGACTGGGGCCAGTTCTCAGTGCCTATTCTTGGTGAGAAGATCAAAGTTCTTCAGGGATCCATATCCACATCTGAGGTTCCTTTACACTGGCAGAATGAAATTACCAGCTATAGTTTGATTGCTGAACATCTCAACTCTTTTGAACAGGTTTTTGACAATTTATGGTTCAGTGTTGTCTATTCACCATAGGTGTCCCTCCACCTATTTTTCTGATCTTTCCTGATTAATAAAATAATAGGTTCTAAGGAACAGTTCTAGTTATCTTTGAGTCTGCCTTCCCTATATTACGCTCTGAGAGACCTCGTGAAGGTTGAGATAAAAGGAATTTTGCATAACAAAGCTTCTCTCAAAGGGCTGAAATGCTGCAAAATCTGTTCTTTGGCCTTCAGGTCCAATCTGTGAGATGGGTAACCAAGGTGTTTCTCTCAGTAGCTGCTGGGCAAATATATTCATTTAACATTATTAGTCCTGCAGGAAACAAAGTGGAGAGGACAAGCAAGCCCTGGCATATTAATGGTACACTTAACCAAAAGCCTGTGAGTACTTTCAGAGCAAAATGGTTTGAGTCCTGCATTCTTCTGGGGTGGAAGTAGAGGGAAATAATTGACCAGCTTTGCTGCAGACATCACCCATGCAGCTAAATTTGTGACAGGCTGTAATGAGAAGATGGGTACTCCATGATGGATTGCACACTGGCAGTGAGTTTAAAGATGTAGTCACAGTATGTTTATAATACACTGTATTATAACTCCAGGACAAATTAGGCTGATGTCTGGACATTTCAACCACTTCCCTGAAAAGTGAACCATAGCTTGGGTCAGAATAATCCTAATCAACTTCTGCTTTAGCCTTAATGCACTGGAAAGCAGATACTTCAGTTATGATTCATCACAAGCTACAAAATATGCTGATAACACTCAGGGGCTACTCCAATTGATATCTGCTTAAGTTTCCATAAATTAGATCTGAATGTCTCTTATTCCAAAGCTGTGGTTGAGCAGGACAATGTAGATGTAGGAGAAAAGGCTGACATCATCCCTCCTGACTCAGTTTTTCCCTCCTGTGCTTGCCAAACAAGCTGTTTCTTGGAAAAAGGTTGTCTTTGTGGTCCCTAGACAATTTGCTGCCTAATTTCTTATACTCATTACAAGAAAAGTGGAACATTGAGCAGTATTTATACACATGTGAAGATAACATTTGTCCAAATTAATTCAGGACCTTTGTGGCAAGGTACAACTCTTCTGAGCCCTACTCCAGTGCTTCATCCACAAGGTTATGTTGCCTTTATAGTTGGCAGTAGTAATTTACTAAGCCTTAAGTCATCAACTTCTGCTTAATTTAATGTCAGTGTTTGATACTGAAAATAGTGATGAGTCTGGCTCGTTTTGCCTCTCTCCAGTTTCTTATGGAAATGAGCATATGCCACACTGGTATCTGTATTGTAATTTTTCTCCAAATATTTTTTAACCGGAGGGCATTTTATCAGCATTCAGGAGACAAAAATCTGATGTAAGTATGTTCTGTAAGAAAGCCAGCTGCTGAATAGAAAAAGGAAGTACAAATTTGTACTGCTTAAGGGGGAGGTTGTAATGTGATTTCTTGTACCTGCTGGCCACTGACTCTGTGCCTCCACCTCCAGGCTCCTGTAGGTCATCCCTGGGGGGGAGCTGGCAGACTGGTGACACTGGGTGGGAAAAGGGTGACATCCTGGCAGGGGGAGGCTGAAATCACAGAGTGACGATAGGGGAACACAGGGAACAATCTCATAAGCAACCAGGTTTTGTGTGTTCCACTCAGGATAAGCTCTACTGCCCTTTTCTCTGAAGTAGAGGCACTGCTCCAGGGGTGGGCAGTTTGCTGGGCTGGTCAGATCCACTGCCTGAAGGCACCATCATCACCTGGGGAGCCTCTCACCTTCTCATTTTCTTCCTATCAAGGACACAGAGGCTGCCCTGGGCAAAAATTTAAGTTTTGGGGTTCGGATTTTTTCCGTATATCCTCCCAAGAGGAAACTGGTCAAAACAACTCACAGGTTGTGAAAATTCCCAGAAATCTGGAGGTTACTGCCAGCTACAAGAGTTGATTATTTTTGCACAGGCTTGAGGGCAGCTTTGCTTTGCTGAAGTAGCTCTGGCAGGAATCCTCCAGGAGGGGAACCCCCTTTGCCTCTGAACATCAACGCTGTTGCCCAAGTGCCACTCCAACACCTGCAAGCATCTTAATTAATCAAAATTATGAGCCCAGTTAAACAAGCCAGCCATTAAGTCCCAGCCATTAAGCATCATCAAGCTTTATTTGGTTCCCATAAGAAGCAGCTTGATTAAATGTATTGCAGTTAAGTAGAGGGTACTGTAGATGTGGAACTGAGACAGAGGCTTCTTTGCAGTAGTATCCTGATAAATTGCAGGTTCTCATCTCTCCTTGTTCACACATTCTGTCCTCCAGTTGTGGTTGTAGAGCCACCATCCCCATTTTGACTTGACCCTGCCTTCTTTCAGAACTCTCACTCTCTGAATTTCATTTCTCTTCATAGTCCCCTTTGTCCACTTACTGTTCTGGGGGCAAGATACTTGCCTCATTCTATGTCTTTAGGAAGAGAAAACCCAGATGAGTTGCTCCATATAAATGCCTGAGACAGTGCAAGAACCTAAATTCAGATTTTTCCCTTAAACCTGCAGGCTCTCATTCTCATCTTCCTCCAGGTCTGCTGTTGATAGCATCATATACCCCTTCTATTTGTCTTAAAAGACTTCTTCATTTCTCTGCTGTTCAGTTTAAAGTTTGTATCCAAACTTTGTGTACTTGCACTGTGTGAAACACTGCTTTATCAGTATATCCTTCTCTCCAGACAAAGTTTATCTGAAATGACTAAGCTGTACCTACGTGTACAGACAGATCTGTCTCCCTCATGCTGGAGCAGCTCCTTTTCAACCTGCTGATGTTGGTGTAGACTTTTACCCTCTGCTCTGCAGCACCTTGAATTTCTCTTTGTTCTCTGGGATCCCCTTCAGGAACTGGTGCCACAGACAGTCGTTGTCTGCCTGTGGTCCTGGCTCCAGGGAAGCTGCCTGGAATATGCTGGGGGCTGTTTTATTTTTTTCCTATGATCTTCACAAACAGGAGATGATTTGTCTCTTGGTGTCTCTCTTTGCACTCTTTGTGTCTCTCTTCATTCTGTCGCTCTTCATTTCTCCTTCGGGCAGAATTCACTTTCAGATTGTGATGAATCCATCAGAGGATGGTGAACAGCATCCCTGTTTTTCCCTTTCACTCACAATTTTTTTTTTGTTCTGTGCTCTTTTCGGTGCATTCTGATCTCTCCTTTCCTAAGTGCTTTATCTGCCCTGATTGTTCTCGCATTAGGACATTTCTCACCAGAGCCTCCTGGCAGGTTGCAGTTGCCATATCTGACCCTTACTGGATGTGTCTGGCGTGGGTGAAGTGTGTGATTCATTTCCCCTCACTCCCATCAGTGCTGGGTGAAGAGCTTTGTCCTTCCTTGACGTGTGTCCTGTCTGTGTGAGTGGGAAAGGGACACAAACATGAGCACCAGGGGCAGAACCTGGAGTGTGTTAAGGCACTTAGAGTGAAGGGCCATGGCACAAAAGCAGCAGATGCTGCAGGCTGTGTGAACACTGTGACAGAATTGAGAGGCCTCTTGAGGCCTTGCTTCAAATGTACCCAGTACCACACATCCCCGGTGGAATCTGGTGATGAAGAAAGGAAACAATTCAAAAAGAAATCAGAATCATTCAGAATTTCAGCCTGAAAAGTTTCTCTCTGTTTCCTGATGTGTGTCCCCGCATCCCAGATGAGCACTTAAAGAAGTTTTTGAAATCCACTCCAGGACAACAGTGACACAGGCAACACAGGAATGCTTTGGTTTTGGAGTACTTCTCTCAATCCATAAGAATCTTTGATCATTTGGGGCTTTCTCATCTCAAGACCTCCCTTTCATCTTTTTTCTCTGCCTCCACACACTCATTTCTGAAGAGAAGATCATAGGAAGTTGCCAGAACTGTAGCAGATACTGTCCACCTACAGTCCTCGGAGACCTTCTCTCTTTAATTGGGTGTCTACTTTGTGGATCCCAGCAGCCTGGAAACTCACTTCTGATGCTGATCAATATTTTTATTTTTAACCATGCCATTTTAACTTGATGGTATCACAACCCAGCAAACACTGCCAAGAGTGCTATGTTATATTTACCGAAACAATTCTCTGATTCTATTTGGCAACCTATCTCTTGCAGCTGCTGAGCAGAGAGAAAAAGAGCCACGCACCTCTTCTGGAAAACTCTTGTCATGTTGGAAAGCTGTGTAAAAAGGAACAGGATAGGAATAGAGATGAATACAGCTGATTTTGTCAGCTCATCAGGTGATGTGGGCAAGGCAGACATTTGCCAAAGAGATTAGGAACTGTCCAGATGTAAGCACCAATTCTTGAGTTTAATGACATGGCAAGTTCTGGGTGGGTTCCACCCCTCACAGGAGTAAGGAGACTTCACCACTCCTGTTTCTGTGACTGGGGACCCTGGTGATGGGATCTCCTGACCCAGATTCCTGCAGTTATATCCCCAAAGCTGCTCCTGGGGTCACTGTGACAAGCTGGCAAGTCCAGAGAGGGGAATGAGGGAGTCACTTCACCTGGGATAGTCAGCTGTACCTTTTCTCACCTGAGCTGATCCCAAGGGAGCCAGAGGACCCCATCCAGGATGAGTTAAGTGGTGAGGAGGTTTCTCACTGTGAGAAACCAAGTGAGCAGAGGCTGTATTTAAGGCAAACTAAATGGTGGGTATGGAGTGAGATGCTGAAAGTGAGGGAGCAATGTGAACTGGGCAAAAGCACAGGTGGGAGAAGAAAGACATTATCAAAGTTTCTTTAAAGCCACTGTGTAGAAAGGGAAGTTCAAAGAGCAGACAGCCACCCTGAGCTCAGGGCTGATGAGATACCTTTGTTAGAATGTCACCAGCACTGAAAATCCTGTGCCAAAAGAAGCTTTGGGAAGAGGACTGTGCCTGGAATAGCTATGAGGTTTCCAAGAGGGCCTGAGTGCTTGGGTCATGGAGATTTATTGGGCTGGGAACCTTGGCTCACTCTGGGGTCACACTGAGGTGGCCCATTGCAATTACTTTTATCAACAGCAGATGAAAGGGGAATTGGTGTTGGGAGTTCATGAACCCTCTCAAATGCTCCCAACAGCCTGAATCTCTGTGTTGTCCTTGCAGCACCTATTTCTGGGGAAGCAGAGTTAGTGTGTGCAGTGCCTGGTGACAGATTGCTGTGCCCTGACCTGGAACATGGGGTGTCACATCTAGTTTTAGGCCTACATGCATATGCATGCTTGCCTCCATCCTTTTCCCTATTTAGAGCAGTCTGTGTTTATTAAAAAAACCTCAAACTAAAAACAAAAACAACAACAACAAAAAAACCCACCCACAAAAATAAACAAAAAGAAATACCACAAGCTTTTACTCTGAGATCAGTAGGTAAATAGATAAATGGAGCATTAGAATTGTTCCTACTCTGGAGCCAGGTTCTACCTTCAGACCAGGACTAGGACACCCCTTGGATGAAGAGCAAAGTTTCACAAAGATTCTGCAAGGTTGCCTTGAACCAGTGCTTGGGTAAGAGAGCTGATTAACTGCTTGCTGTGATACAGATGCTGAATGAAGGGAATGGCTGAAGTAATAGAAAACCCCATTTCTGTTCTCTTGCATCAAGGGTTCCCAAGTTTATGCTCAGTGAGTTTATTTAAATTGGACCACTGCTTCTATTTGGAACTAATATTTTTGTTTTCTTGGATAAAATTCGTTTTCCAATGTTGTTGTCCCTCCCTGAACTCCAGCCAAGCAGCATCTCAGCCTGCTTTCTTAAATTAAGACAATTGTTTATGTCCTTGGGAGCTGGCATAATAACATCTGAAGGAAGCCATGAGACACAATAGGAATTCATTTGTAAGTTAATGAAAGCTGTGCAGTGCAGCATAAGGATGATCAGGGCAGGTCTTGGGCAGTATTTGTCAAGCTAAATTCCTTTCTGTTGAAATTGTACTCCCTGGAAGACTCACAGGCCAGCTTAAATATTGCTTCTATACACATTTATTATATAGTATTTCTTGGTACAAAGACCTGTAATAGAACAGGGTAAAGGACAGGAATGGGAGAAAGTTGATATGGATCAAAAGGAAAGAGAAAATTGCCTAAATGCAATTTAGGAAATTTAGGGGGATAAAAAGTACGACCTGGGTAGTGTGGCATATTTTCCATGGAATTTGTCACTTGGAAACAGAACGTATTGGTGCTCACTGGAGGGGACTGAACTGGAGATGGGGCTGATGTCAAACACCTGATAAAACCCAAGCATGCAGAGACTGAATCCATCTGAAGAAAACATTGAAAAAGCTGTAAATGAGTTTGTGTGCAAGATCTTAACTAGAGGACAAGCTGCTATAGTGAGCAAGGTCAACTCTTCCATTGATTTGGGATTGCTCTTGTGGTGGGAAAATGAGGTCCTACAGTAAATATGGACTTGAATGCTAAAGCTGTGCCTCAGTGCTCAGAGCAGGACAGAGCAGGCCAGGGGTGGAATATCACAGCATCTCTTGGGCTATGAGTCAGACAGACTTGTCACCATCATGTGGCTTTCCCGTCACAAGGACGTGCTTGTCGCCTCTCAGACTTGTATTGCTATGTGCCTTCAAGGAAAAGGAGCCACAGCTCAGCTCTGTGCCTTCCTCTGCCACAGGTCTGCAGCAGGACACTGTGCCCAAAAGAACAGACCTGCTTCTGTTTCCTCTTGCTGCAAATGCAAGTGGCAGTGTGGGAATGGAGGTGCCCGTGGCCAAGTGTCCTCCTGAGGCACTGTAAGAGAAGCTGGGGCTGTTATCAGCCCTCTCCCACATGGAGAGTGGCCTGTGCTTTTCCTGCCTGGGAAGAGTTTAACAGAGTCAATTTTGCAGGTATGAACAACCTGTCTCAAACGAGAGCAAGGAGCTGAGTTACCAAAGCCTGTTGTCTCTGGATCTGTCCTGCAGGGCACACAGGAGGATCTAACGTGGCCCTCGGTGATCAGAGCTCTGTTGCAGAGCAGGATGTGCCTGTCATCCACATGGACTGAGATGCCTGAATCAGCACACTCGTTTCCCCAACAGTGGGAGCATCAGTGGGTTTATTTTCCATTGAGATGCTTGTTGACATGCATGGTGTAAACCCATCATTCCAGCTCACACTGACAGAGGCAGAGAGGTCTCATAGTAATTAACCACCAAGCTCAGATGTTGCTGAGAGTGGGAGGGGAGAGGAGCTGCAAACATCATACCAGCATCAGCTGCCTCGTTCTTAAAAAAAATAAAATCTGCCAAACAAGTTTAAATTGCTTAGAAAGCTCTGGGAGTTGGAAATAAAAAAAAAAAAAAAAAAAAAAAAACAGAGCTGCAATTGCTCTGGGGAAGGAAGAGAGAGGCAGATTTGTGGTACTGTAACAGAGCTGCCAAGAGCCCAGCTCAGAGCAGCTAGAGAAGACAGACATCATGCCTGCAGTGACTTTTAAGACTGGAAGGGGTTAACCAAGCTGGCAACTTTTCCATTCTCAGCACCTCAGGCTACAGGATAAAGTTGAGTTCCCAGGGAAGACCTCATCTCCAAATATTGGTGAGCTGTGAGCTACAGCTAGTGTTGGGCTGGAGGCTGATCCTTGAAAGCCCAAATGCCCCAAAGGAAGGATCCACATACAGCACCTGAAGCCCCTGCACTCCCAGGTAAATGGAGGCAGTGGCTTTTTCATTTGCTGCAATAGTGCTTCTGCTTTTCAGGGAAGGAAAAGTTAGTGGATAGTGGAGCAGCCACTTTGGACACTCCTCAGAACTGGGCAGTGCAAGTGGGGGTCCCATGGGTGGATTTAATTCACCTGCCCTCTTCACTGGCCCTGAGCCCCCTCCCTGCTCCCTGTCCTGTGGAATCTCAGGATGCAGCTACACAAGCGAGGCAGCCCAAAGCCGCCTGTTTGTTTTCCCGTCTCTGCTTTATCTCACTGAGATCTCGCCTGCTGACTCCTGGCCTGACGCTCTGCAGGCTGGCTCAGGTTGCCAAGGGAAGCAGACATCCCTCCCCAGGTCTCAGCTCACCACTTGCTGCTGCTGTCTGAACTCGATTAAGATAAGGGGCTCTGTGGGCAGGGACACGGCTGCCCTCTTGCTGATGCAATGCCAAGCGGGCTGGGAGCTTTCAATAAAAAGTAATTAATGGGAAAGCAGACTCCTGCAATCTCGCAGTCTCTTCTATTTCTGTTACTTAGGCTTTTAAAGGCGACGAGATCACAGTGGTTTGACTTCCTTCTCCAGCCAAAAAAAGGAAGCGCACTTAATCTGGTGACCTCACATCCATCTTCTGCCCTTTATTAGCACCATCTGTCTCCTCCTGCCTGCTGAAAGGCGACTATGCCTATCCTCATGGCTGGGACAATACAAATATTGCTCAATTACGGCCATGCTCCAAATGCAATTACTCAATTGCTGTGTTAATTGAATTATTTGAGTTTAATTATTCCATTAGGACTTTTGTCGGTACAGTCTAAGCTGTTTGCTTTCTCTCTAGCATCACAATGCAGCATCTGGCCACAGAGGGAAGGGCTGGTTTTACTCACTAGGACCTAGTTAGGCTGAGGAAAGTCTGGGACTGTTCAGAAATGGTGCTCTCAAGTTCAAGGAGACGTGTCAAGGCTGCAGGGACCTTCTTTTCTCCAGTCAAAGCACAATACTTGTAAGCAGAGAGCAGGGATTGTTTGAAATAATTTTGTGTGAAGAGTTAGTGACAAAAATACTTGTGAGGGTTTTGTAAGTGAAGGAATCAGTCCTAAAAGATGCCTGGCAGAAATCAAAAGGAGCAGTTGCACAACATGAACATGTAATAGGGACAATGTATAGTCAGTGAGACAATGGATAAGGGCTGCTCACAGTCACACAGAGGGGCTGAGATGGGGCTGCACTGGGAAGTTCTCCAGTTCTTGTGCTAAATTCACCTGGGCAAACAGAAAAAAACTACTTGGAATTTATTTCTGATTCCTATCCCAATATTCTGCCACTATCACCAAGTCACAGAATTATTAGGGTAGGAAGTGACCTCTGGAGATCATCTAATCCAACCCATCACTGGGTTTTTCTCACTTCTAACATCATCCAGAGCCCTTGACTTCTGGTGTATGCTATTATTAAAAAGGGTACTCAAGTCTTTCCCTCCTTTCAACCACATGAGCTGCCCTGGTTGATGTAAGTCCTGCAGCACCAGTTTTGAGCTGTGACAGGTGCACTGGAAATAGCCCTGCCTATCTCAGAAACTTTTCACCCACAGTCTCTTCTGTGAGCAGAGCTCAGGCTGTGGTGCCTCTGTTCTGCAGCAGCCCTGGGCTTTGTGCTTGATGTGTGTGCTGTGCTTTGGAAATCCTTCACTTCTTTAAACTTGTTGCCCTTAAAGGTCTGGGAGCAGAAGTTCCTGAGGTTTGCAGGTGTCACTCTTCTAAAACACAGCAGGGAGCAAAGCAAGGATCTCTGAGGTGGGGACATCTCTGATGTGCTCTAGCTTGTGCCATGTATCAGAGGGACTATTCCTTCATGGGAACCCTTATGGAACCCTGTGGGGTTCAGGTTGCTGGGACAGTGCTCCCTCAATCCTTGGTGATCCCAGAGGATCCATCCTTTTGTCTCTTTGCCCCACCACTCCCCTCCCTCACACTCCCCTGTGCTGCATGGTCTTACTGCATTGGTTTCATTGAGGAAGGTTTTATTTTTGGTTTCATACAGGAGAGGAAGTAGAGGTCAATCAGGGTGTGAAATGGCAATTTTGTGGCAGCTTCAGGCGCAATGCTCTGCCCCAGTGACCAGCAGTATCAAGGGATCATGGTTAATCACAGATGTAAGGGGATTAGGTGGTACACACAGCTGGGCTTTAAATATTTTTTTTTCAGACGTGAGCTTAATCTGTCATGTTCCTCATTAAAGTATAGAGATATTGGCACGTTGATCCTGGCTGATGTGGTGGAGTTTGAAAGTGGCAGGACCTGCTGTGGCTGTCATTTCTCAGTCCCACTTTGCAAACATCCCTCCCCTTCTGAAGGAGAGGTGGTTTTCTTTCCAGGGTGCCACTGAACACTGCCCCTCCATCAGACCCTCCTGGTGAGCTGTTTGAGGCTGGAATACTCGACATGGATGTGCCAGGAGTCCTGCCCTCCTGATGGATGTGTGATTCACGACTTTGAATTCACCCTCAAACAAATGGAGAGGTTATGCCAGAAGAAAAGGATGAGCCCCTCTGAGGCACAGTGATGGCTAAACATCCTGCAGAATGACTGCAGAGAATGGTGAAAATAGCTCCTAAAAAGCCTAGGGGCTGAGTGATCCTCAGGGCTGCTCCCAGTGCCCTGGGTGCCACATCTCCCTGCTGCAGAGCTCTGTTTGCTGCTCAGGATGCACTCAGCCCATTGTGTGGCACTGGTGGTTTGAACTTCCCAGGTTCTTTGCTGTGTTAGTTCCTACATTCCCCAGTAATACACCCGGGGCTCTGTCAGTCCTTTCCTCTCCATGCCCATGTGTGCCTTTCTGCATCTCCAACCTGCAGCATCATCCCACTTTGAGAGACAGCACCCCATCAGCATTATCATCAAAGCCCTGCGTTTTCCAGCTAAGCAAGGAATCGGATTCTCCATGCCTGCAGTGTCTCAGCATCTCTCCCCTCTGTGCCTGCCCTGTTTCCCTGTCTGCTCTCTGGGATGTCTCTATTTCCCATCTGGCAGATCTCAGGTCTTTGCAGCTCAGTTTTGCAAAGTCGTTTCAGTACCAGCAGAGGTACCAAGGCACTGGCTGGGGTTTCTCACAGGCACCTCTGGCAGCCTCCTGCTGAGGCTCCCCGGCTATTCCCGTGGCAAAATGGAGTGGATTTATGGGAAAAGCAGTATCCTGGCCCTGAGAAGCCTTCCTCCATTCCCCTGCTCTGCCCCAGGCTCTGTGGGGAGCTCTGAATCCTGACAGCCTCCTGTTTAAAACAAGAGGGAGCTGGGGGGGATCCTGAGTATCACCAGGACCCTGGCATTAGGGACAGTGCAGCAGCAGCCCTGCCTGGGTCTGAGGGGTGTGGATGTGCAGGAGCCACCCCCTGTCCCCTGCCAGCTCTGGTGGCCCTGCTGGAGTGGCTTTGCCATAAATCCATCCCTGTTTACGTCACAGGCAGCCAGAGCCAAGCCCAGGGGGCGTTGGAAAGCAGCCTCTGGATTTGTAATTTTGTTCTTTCTACTCTAACGCCTCATTTAATATTTCACAGCCCTGGCGATGCATTCTTGTGCCAGAGACAAAGGCTGGATGCAGGTTCAGGCACTGACATTTACATTATTAGGTTGGGCTCCAGAGCTTGTGCCCAGTGAGGTGAGCAGGGTTCTTCCTGTGCTCCTAGCTGGAAATACAGGGTTGGCAAAAACTTTTGGCACTTGACTTTTAGTGCTGATCCAGCTGATGGTTATGGATGGTGGAGAAGAATCAGGATAACATTGCTTTTGGAAATTTTGCCCCAAGTTGTTTTTTTTTTTTTTTTAAATGCAAAGTCTGGACTAGAGTGAAGCCACCAAGAAGAGCATTGGGCCCACACAATCCCGAGTCAGAAGTTGTTCCCAGATTTTGTTCTAAACAGCTTCCAGACCTCTCTAAATGTACAGGTTTAAATAACTGCCCTTCAGTCCGGAAATATTGGCTCTTCTCTTGTATCAAATAACACCTAATGTCATTGTTGCTGAAGGCAACTAGGATGAAATTGCCTGCCTTATTTTTCCCAGTGTGTTGGCTTTATGCATTTGGCAGCATTTGGAGGCAAATCAATCTTGCTTTCCTCTCCTGGACAGGTACTTAGTTTTGCTGATGTCAGGGCACAGCTTTAGTGCAGAGAAGGGAGAGGAGGCAAACCATGGCTGAGAACACAGGGAACTGGGTTGCAAAGTCCCACAGGCTCAAGGAGGCTTGAGGGTAGTGCATTAAATTACAGAATGGTTTGGGTTGGAAGGGATCTTAAAGGCCACCTCCTTCCCCCCCCTGCCATGGGCAAGGACACCTTCTACTATCCCAGGTTCCTCCAAGCCCCATCCAACCTGGCCTTGAACATTTCCAGGGATGGAGCAGCCACAGCTTCCCTGGGCCTCATCCTCATCGTAAACCATTTTTTCCTCATGTCTAATCTAAACCTGCCCTCTGTCAGTTTAAAGCCATTCCCCCTTTCCAATCACTCAATGCACTTGCTAAAAGTTCCTCTCCAGCTCTATTGGAGCTCCTTTAGATACTGGAAGGGTATTCTCCAGATTGAAGAGGTTCTCCAGGCTGAACAATCCAAATTTTCTCAGCCTGCCTCCACAGGAGAGGTGCTAAAACCTGAGTTTGCCTGGCTTAATGCTGCAACCTTCTGCAGAAGAGGGTGGCAGAGGTCTGGAGAGCTCAGTTTTGTGAGACCTGATGTCCCACATGCTTGGGGATTTGTATCTGCTGCAACCCAGGAGGTTTTCCTTGGCCTGCACCAGAAACACCCCCTATGGCAAAGCTGCCTTTCAAATAAAGGGCACTGGATGTTCTGAAGGAGTTTCAAGGGACAGCCATCCTCACTGAAGTACCTCAGCACCTGTGTGGACTCCTGACCAGTGGACAGGGTGGGAAATCAGCTTTGAAAGGAGTTCAGGTGGATGTGCCCTGCTTGTGTCAGGCCTTGGGACCCTGGCACATGGAACACGTGTACAGCATCCCCTGAGCTGTGAGTGCCTAGCTGGATCACTGAGCCAGACCTCTCCCTTGTCCCTTGTCCCTTGTCCCTTGTCCCTTGTCCCTTGTCCCTTCTCCCTTCTCCCTTCTCCCTTCCCTCTGCTGTCTCTTCTCTCCATTGCTGTACATTCCTTTCATCCTCTTCAAGAAGCCTCCTGCTGCCTCTTAAATCCCTTTGTTCACCTCATTCAAATATTGCAGCCCACTCCAGGGGCTGATAAGGCTGAGCATGAGTTAAGATTGTGGCTCTCCCTCTCTATGGAGGGGCTGGGGACCACCCTACCCTTGGGGGTGCCAGTAGCCAGACAGGTGGCAGCTGGACAGTGCCCTGCCACGGCAGGGGATAAGCAGGGGATGACCTCTGTGGGCACACAGATCTTTAGGAGGCCTCTGTGTTGTTCAGCTGGTGCTGGTGTGAGCCTTTTGCTTTATTCAATTGCCTTCCTTTTGACCCATGAGTGTTGTTTTAATCTTATTTTCTCCTCCCACCCCATCCCATCCCCTCTCCTGCTGAGGAGGGGAGGGATAGAGCAGCTTGGTGGGCACCTGGCATTCAACCAAGGTCAGCTCACCACAGGAGTGCAATCTTCATTCCTTGCTTTATTTGTGCTGTAACTGCTTTGGGCTGCAGTTACCTTTAATTACTGGCTCTGCTGAGGCTGGTTGAGTCTTTTCCAGTGAATGGTTTGGAGGTCCTTGCTCCCAAACAATGAAACCACTTACCATCACTTATCTTTTAAATCAGAATTTATATTTAGCTGGTGCCTTCCATTCAGGCTGCTTCTCCACACCTGCACAGAGACAAACCCTGCAATCCTGCTGCTCACAGGAGGATTGGGATGCTCTCTCCAGCCCTGCTGCTACAGCTGAGTTGGGATGTGATGTCCAGGAGGATATCAGGCCCTATATTGCTTGCCTTGATGTTGAGCTCAGTTTTGGCAATTCCTGCACTTTGATCACCATTACAGAGGGAAAAAGTCCTCTAAGCATCTACAAAGTCATTGAAGCTCACACAGTCACCACACAGAGGAGAGAGCAGCTGAGAGTCCCCTGACTGTGTGAGATGAGCTCTGCTTCTCTTTCATAAGGAGGCGGGAGGAGAGCTCAGTGAGGGGACAAAGTGTCTGCTCTGGATCCCAAAGGGCTCGAGACTTCTGAACATGAGTGTCATAAACCAGGAGATGGGATTGCTTGTCCTGAAATAACTTGGATTTAATGCAAGCTGAAGGGAACTGGGAGCAGCCTCAGCATCCCCCAGACTGTTGTTTCCCTTTACACGCAGCCCCAGGAACAGAAACTGCTGCAAGAAGTTCCTTCAGCAAGCACTGGCACCACCAGCACTGCAGAAACTGGGGCAGTGGGCAGGGAAATTGTCCTTCCCACTCATCCCACCCCTCTGATCACGGCTTTGGGACAACTGTCTGGGGAAACTGGAGGACACCGTGCTTTAAACAAGATGTGACACCATCAGATCCTTTTGTTCCACATCCAGCAGCCAGGACACTTGCCCACTGCCAAGCCCAGCTGTGTGGTGTCTCCTTGGAGCTGGGGAGGGACTGGGGAGTGTCCCCCCGTTCCCCAGGAGGAGGAATGTTTGGGGCTGTGCCCAGAGGATGCTCTGCCCAGCACCAAATGCCCTGCTGGATGTCTGACCCTGCTGCACACAGGACGAGATGCCAACGAGAGGGCAAAGAGCCCTCATCTAATTATTGTGCTATATTTGTACATGAGAGAAGGGAACTGAGCAAGAAATGCTGCTGCTGCTGGGAACTTGATGGCTTTAGGTGAATTGAGAGACAGGGCACTCCAATTAAGGCTATTTTTTCCCTTTTTGCACAAATGTCCTCTCTTTTCCTCTGCCTGCTGGACTACCTGCAGTGGCAGGAGGTGGCTGTGGGGGTTGTTGGGTTGTGCATCCCTGGGAGGAAGAAAGAAGAGGGTGCAGGGACAGTCAGGCAGCATCAGCGGACAGCCTGTCCCACCAAGGGATTTATAACACCCTCCTGGCAGCGGCCATGCACAGAGTGAAATGAAATGCACCATTCTCTTGACGGTGTTTCAAAATGCCATTAAGGGATCAGAGCATGCTCCAGCCCGGGTGCTGGCAGCAGGCAGGGGAGTGAAATAATTGATTGGCTTGTTCCCCGTGATCCGAAAGGGTTTGGATGTCAGGCCATTCATTGTGGTGGCTGGAATGCTAACACAGCCCATGGAGCTGCAGCCCCGCTGTACTAATGGCTAATCCCGGGTGATGGATGGGCTGGGGGAGATGCTGCTGCTGAGTAAGGAGGAGGCAGCAAGAGGAGAGGGAGGCAGCAACAGGCTGGGGCTCAGCAGGCACTTTCCCAGCCCGTGTGGGAGCTGTGAGGGGGGAGGCAGTGGGCAGGCAGCTTGGACAAGTATCCATGTCCTGGTCCCCCTGCTCAGGGTGGTCACACACGAGGTTACATCTGAATTTAACTCTTGATTTTTGGCAAGTGTGGACTACAGAGTAACAAAGAGATGACAAGCCCTCTCTCTGTCCTCCCTTCTTAAAACTCGGATGTATTTCTTTATTTTGAATTAAAAGTGCACTGGGGTTGCCAGCATCTTCAGGTAAATGAAAGACAAAGCTGAATGCAAAAGGCAGTAAGAAATTATAAGATTAACAATCCCAGGGAGGGCATTTGTACTAAACAGCAGCAGACAGAGGCTGCTGTGTTCCCCAGCACACCAGCCCAAACCTCCCGTGCATCTCCTGGCTGCTCCTGCCTCCTCAGGCAGAAACACATCTCTGTGTTTTGGGAGCATTGCTCCTGGCTCACACTGGGCTGGGCAGGAGGAGAGGTGGTGGCTGTGGTCCCCCTGCCCTACTTGAAGCCTGCCTTGAAGGGGATGTCCCCTGGGGAAGGTTGGACTGCATCCCACACCCCAAACCATGGCTTGTGCTGAGGGTTCAGTTCGTGGCCAAGCTGGTGGCTCACAGGAGGAGAACAGGGGCTTGTCAGAGCCTTGGTTCAATCTGCACAGAGGAGACCACACTGTGCTCTCCCAGCAGCTCCTTTCCTCCCAAAAAACAGCTTCCATACCTGCATGCAAGGGAACAGATCGACTCAAAATGGTTGCAGCTCAAAGAGCCTCTCTTGGTTGTTGATCACCTACTGATTACTCCAGCAGCTGGTATTCAGCTTGTAAATAAGATTACATGGTAAATCTAAAATGGAAGGAGAGGGATGATAAAATTCTGCTCATTTACAATAAACTCAAAGAACTTTCCCCCTTCTACCCCCCCTCCAGCTTTATTATGAAGTCCAATAAAATACCCCAGGGACAAGAAGGAAGAGAGAGCAGCAATTCAAAGGCAACATCAAAAGGCATCTCTATTTATTTTAGTGTGTCAACAGGCACAGAGGGATGCTCCCAGCCAAATGTGGCAGGTGCTCCAAGTGCAGCAGCCCAGCCTCTTCCCTGCCATCCCCAGCCAGCTCTGCTCAGCCCAGGGCTTCAGCTGCTCTGTGCTGGACAGACAGACCCAATCCCATCCATTTCCTTCAGATCTCAGCTGTCTTGGTTTGGGAAGACAGGTATCTGCCAGGCAAAGCTGGAGCTTCCCTTGGAATGGAAAATGTAAACCTCCACCCTTTTTCCGATTACATTTTTTTCAGTTAAAAGCTTTTAGGCAAAAGATTTTGGAAATAGAAATAGCAGTTCTTTACTAGTATGTATAACAAAGCAAACAAACAAACAAAACCAACTACGGCATTGATAACAAAAACAGTACCAAGAACTAACCCCCAACATCAGGGAAGTTTCTATTTTGATGGCAAGCACTTCAGGTGCTAGATGAGGAGTTCAATGCCATAGACTGTTCTCAGTGCTTTCAGCCCATCTCTGCAAAAGAGAAAAAACCCCAAATGCTCTGTGGCTAAAAATAGGTATTCCTCTTCTTTCTCCATGCTGCTGCAGGCTGTCCTTTGGGCTCCTAGCAGTGCCAAGTGCCCTGGATCCACCACAACAAGCTGAAGGAGACTGGGGTTGAATGGCAGGATATTTAAGAACTATGTCCACCTTCGCCAGCATGGGAAACATCAGTCTTGTGATATCCAGTGGCTGGAGTAAGCCCCAGCTGCTGGAGTCACGGGAATCCAGGAGGATTTTAAAATCTAGAAGAAGCCCAGTCAGTCTTTTCCACTGGACAGCCATGGGAGGTTTCTCCCAGCTCCATCCTCTGAGGGCAGGAAAAACATCTCCCTGCTCTGAGCAGCAGCCAGGACATCCTCACAGGGACCTCTGGAGGGACTGCCCAAAAGGCAAGGCTTCTCTGCACCCCCATTATGGATGAAAACTTTCTTTTACTGTTTCAAGCAAGGGGGAAAAAAAACCTCCTGGATTTAATTTAGGACCTGACACCATCCAGCTTCAGGTGCTCCAGCAGCAAGGCTCAGGAGGATGGGTTGTTCTGCCTTACACCTATGGGGTCTTTAGGAGACTTGGGAACATTTTGTCCAAATTGTGCTTTTCCCCAGGAACTTTTGAAGCGATTTGCCCTGGGCAGGAATTGTTCCAAGTTATTATCCTTCATTGTCAGGGCAGGGGAAGCTGTAGCCCCCATCCCCTGGGAAGATTTGGACTCTCTGGTGCTTGGAGCAGTTGTGTCCTTGCTGCTGGTAGTGGGACACCAGCACTTGTCCCCCCCAAGGGTGTCACACCGAGTGCCAGCACCAACACTGAGGACAGAGTACTTTTGTGGCACTGTTCCCTCAAGAATGAGGCTTTTAAATATAGCAGGATTGACTCGAAATCCCAGATTAATTCACTTTTAAATACCAGCTCTTGGATTCTCATCCTCTGCTTCTAGGTGCGTATCCCCAAGCCTCAGTGGGTGTTTATGAGATCTTGAAATTTAATCCTCGAAGAATACATTAAAACTTCAATTCCTTGTGCAGTCCAGTGATTTTGGAGGCTGAGGCCTGGCAGAACAAACAAATATTCTGAGACAATCAGAACCAGCAGCGTTTTGTGCTGGTGGGACTGGGCCATCAGAAGTCTGATCCCCTTGAGGCAGTGACAGTCTGCACAGCCCGAGGCATTAATAAAGTAGATTGAATGGGGGTTTTTACAGCCTTTGAGTAGCCACTGAGTTCCCCCTTTTCCTGTGTTAAGAGAAGGCAAAATCCTCCTCCTCCTTCAGGGCAACGGCTTCTGCTTGCGATCCACTGAGCCCCAGTGTCCATGGGTTATTTATTGGGGTAAAGAAAAAGAGAAAGTCTTCGAAGCCTCTAAGTGCAAGGGTAAATTTCCAGTGGGGATTGTGCCGACTGGAGAAATTTCAGTGGCATCTACAAAGCCTTTCACAGGCAGTTTCTGCCTCCCCAGGGACGGGGCAGCCCCTAAGCTGTGGAATCATGGGCACAAAGCCTCCAGATATTTGCAAGCCCAGCTGAAGGTCTCCTCACCCTCTGTATGTTTTTAAGCCCACAGCCTCGCCCAGCTGCTGGGAAATCTTCAGGTTTTCAGCAGAAAAAGCCTCTCCCAGCACCCAAGGAACACCTATCCCACCCCATAAGCTCACTGCTGCTGGGCTGGAATGGCTGGGGAGCAAAGCCTGCAGCCTCATTTTCCCTTCAAAGTGCCCACAAAATTCACAGCCACACTGGGAAAAAAAAAATAAAAGCTACCTCTAATCCAAAAAGGTGAAAAGACAGGACAAAGTTAAAAGCAACTCCAAAAATGACTGCTGAGAATAGAAATATCCGTGTGTAACCATGGCTTCCTCACCACATCCACGCCTGAAATGCAGGTGCCCACTGCTGGCCCTGCTGTGCTGGAGCCACAGCCTGGGAGATGGCCCAGGAAAATGCTCCTCTCCTGGGGATGATGCTGGGGACAGTGACATCCTCAGCCCAGGGTGGGGGTTCCTGCACTGAAAGTGCCTGAGCAAGGGGCAGAAAGGTGAAAACCCCAAAACACTAATGACCCCTTGTCTCAGATCTACAGCCTCTCCTGCCAGAGCCAGCCTCAGTGGAGAGGCTTTCCAGGCTGGGGTTAAACCCCCCCTGCCCTTGGGAGCACAGCTAAAATCCTCCTGGGACAGGCAAAGGCCACACTGACACCAGCACAACCTTTCAGCCCGTTGGGTGCCCTGGGATCCACACTGGCAGAGAGCACCCAAGACTCGAGGGTCCCTGCACACCCCAGACCCACAGTCCTGCTGCCTCCAGCTCTCCCACCCCCAGCCCCTCCACCATGGAGGGATTTATCATGCAGGCAGGGAACTGGGGCATAAACACGTGCCAAGACTGAGAATGCCAATATCTGAATGTCTTCGGTTCCTCCCTCCAAATAAATCACTGCATGACTCCAATTATCACTCTCACCCTGGGTACACACCGGCCTCATACAGAAAATGAGCGTGGAGCAGTTATTGCTGCTCATCCTTGATCTTTCATTTTTGATATTAAAACATGTTTAATTCATTGCAATGTAGATTAAAGTAAAGAAGGCCATGGGCAGACTCTGGTTTGCTTGGGGAGGATTTGGTTGCTCCCTGTCCAAGAGCAGGATGCTTCTGGCTCCTGCTCCCCTCCCTGCTGACTCTGTGTCAAGCCCTGGCTGAATCGTGTGTGCTTTCACCACCAGACTTTCTCTGCATGTGTATTTATGGCTGTTTAGACACCAAGACTAGGGAGACTGCTGTAAATGTTTGATTTTCACTGAAGGGACAGGTTACAGCACAGCTCATAGCCCTGCGAGATGCAGCAGAAGTGGTGGTTTCTGAGGTTTTAAGCTTTCCTAAATAGATGGCCATCTCTGTCGGTATGAATCAGCTCTTGCTTTCAGAAAAGCTTTTCTTTTTTTTTTTTTTTTTATTTTGTTACAAGAGCCCTTGGCCTTAAGTGACTAGTTTGCATGGAATCTTCAACCACTGTGAAAGCATTTCTCACACAGCCTGGGAGTGTGCTGCAGTGCCCAAAACTTTTTTTGCCCTATTTTGCAGTAGGGCATCTGCAGGGTGATGGCACGTTGGTCACTTACACAGGGCCTTGGTTATGGGGTCTCAAAGGGATTTTCAGGGCAGGGCAGGGAGCAGAGAAGTCCAGGGATGAGAAGACATGGAGCAGACACAGGTCCACTGAGCTTATGGTTCAGCCCAAGCAGGGCAGCACAGGCCAGATGGGGAAAAGGCTGAGTCTGGGGAAAGGCAAAATCGAGGCAACCCTGAGCAGGAGGGCTCCCTGGTGGCACTGGTGACATCCCAGCTTCTTGCACACACACCTCCTACGGTGACACCAGGCTGGGCAGCAAGTGTGAGCAGACCTGCCCTGGCAGCATCCTCTGCTCTTACAGGAGCGATCCGCATCGGCTCCATGTCCTTTTCCCATCTCCCCCGATGACATCCCTGGCGGCAGTTCACACGTGTGGAGCGCGACTCATGCGGAGCAAGGGAGGAGTGACTGCTGCTGAATAATTCATCCCTGCTCCTGGGAGCAGTGTCCCCTCCCCGGGGAAGAGGATGCACCGCGCTCCTGCAGCCCGGGGAGAGGAGGAGGAGGAGGATGGCACCTCGGGCTGGGTGTTGTCCGTGTTGTCCCCAACCTGGAGGGGCTCCTCGGCTCTGCACTCCCTGCTTTGCCAGGGCGTCTCCAGCCCTGTGGCATCGGGACAGCCCTCCCGGGGTAGCTGCACATCTCAGACACCCTCTAGAACACCCGGGAAAGGCAGAGGCTGGGCTCCACTCCTCTGATCACAGCTGGCCAGAAGGTATCTGTGGTTTGGAGCACACGAGGAGGGGGAATCCTGGAGGAAGCCATCCCTGGTAGCTGGCTGGAGGAAGAAATCGGTCTCTGGTGCATCAGAGCATTTTATCTTCCCAGGCCCCTTAACAGCTCTGCAAACCCCACTCTCCTCCTGCCAGCACTGATGGGAGAAGAGCTGGTCCAGCCATGGGCCTGGGAAGGGCAAGAAAGGAGAAAAGCAAAGAAAGGAAACAAGTGAAATGGAGGGAAAGCACACGGCTCACCCCAGCATCTGCCTCCCTCTCCACCCCAGCTCCAGCACGGCCAGCACTGAGCCCTGCCTGGTGGAACAGAGGGTGAGGGATGCACCCCAGACGTGTCCCAGGAGGAACAACGAGACCCAAACCTGTCCCAATGGAGATGTGCTGCCTGGGCACCGTCTTGTCCCAGCACAGGGACAGAGAAGGGAGGTGGCAGAGCTTCACATCACCATGGCAACCCGCGGAGATGGCTCCCGAATCTGCAGGATGAGCCTGGGCAAATCAATAATCCCAGCAGGGACACACAGGATTGGGCTGGGGGTCTCCTCCTTGGGGGTTGAATGCGGAGTGTCTCTGCCTTCTGAACAACCATCTGCTAATCCTCTCTGGAGAGGTTTTGTCCCGTGCCAAAACAGCCGAGCCAGAGGTGCTGCTTCTGAAGGGGGCATCAGTGTTTCTGTGCACGGATATTTCTACCCTGACTGCTGCTGGGGCAGTTTCTCTCCTGGTGAAACTCTCGGTGGAGCCTTGGTTAGTGCAGGGCAAGAGAGAGACTGCGTCAAACAGAACTGACGGGGAGCTGGCGTCCCCTGTGCTGATGGAGCTGCTGATTAGGGAAATGTTCTTGCATTTCTAACGCTCTAGAGGTTTGGTCCAAGAAGATCCTCAGAGGAAATCAGCAGCCTCGAGATGCGCTTGCAAGACTCAGTGTTTCTGCCCCAGCAGGCAGCTCCAGTGGGATGTGTCCCCATCCTGCTGTGGGGACACACAGGGGCCTCTTGGCACCTCCACTCTTCCATCTCATCAGCGTGGCCCCACATGGGACCAGAGCACGGATGGGAGAGTGGGACTTCCCAGCTTTGCCTCTGCTGCAGCTCCATCCACATCTCCTGGAATAAGGAGGCTTAGATGAGTCCCATTTTTGGAGAAAGTCCTGGGGGCTGCCTGTCATATTTCCCACCCTCCTGGCATCTGCCTGGTGGTGAGGTCCTGCCCAGTCAGCATTCCCAGCCACAGAGAGCCACTCTGTCCCAGCATGTCCTTGAGACACAGCCTCATCCCGAGGCTTCCCAAGAGCCTGGACACAGTGCTGTGCCCAAGCCTTCCCCAAAGCACTGGCCAGTGATGACCAGTGTGATGAGTTTGTGCATGCTCAGCACAGGGCAGTGTCCCCATCTCCCACTCCCTGCTGCTGTCTGCCAGCTGCCCTTCCTTCCCAGCTGCACCATTTAACACATGGATGCACATACCGTCACATCCCAGCCCTTCAGCCCTGTGGCCACCTTGCCCAGCTCCCTGCCCCATGCAGAGGGGCCAGATCCTCACTCGTGGTACTTCAAAAAACAGGCTGATCTGTGTACCAGCCAGACCTCTCAGCATTCCTGCCTCCCCTTTCCCCAGCTCTGCTCCTGACCCCACTTCCAGCCTTCCCCCAGAGCCCACATTTATTTGGGGTTGATTTGTGCTGCGGCAGAGGAGCCATTAAGGCTCTTGTTAGTTCAGAGGGAAGGACGCCTGCTGTGTGCCCGTGGCCACGATAGGAAGCCAGATGAGGGCAGTAAATAAGGTTTCACTCTATTACAGTGATTGGAAAGTCTTGAAGGAGAGCAGCAGGCTGGCAGAGCTGCAGAGGAGGTGTCCTCCGAGGGGCAACAGTCACACAGCAATGTGCCAGCTGTCCCCATTTATCTTTCTGTCTTGCCAGAGATGATATCAAGCTCCTGGTGCTGCTCGAGGTGCTGAGGTAGCCACAGGTGTCCCTGGGGATGTCCTGTGGGACAGGACAAGGTGAAGGACTCAGCTGCAGGAGGTCTGGCATTTTGCTGGGTTATGGGCAGCAAACGTGCTTCCAGGGCATTGTGGAGGAACATAAAACACGGGAAGGGTCTGACCTGCCACAAGGGGCATGGAGCCAGAGCTGCAGCTATCCCTGGCTGGGATGCAGAGGGTGCTGGAGATGCCCACTCCTGCTATCTCCCTTCCTCACTTCAGTATCTCTGCGTGCTGGTTTCATTCCCAGCACAGCAGCAGCTTTCCTCTCCTCTCCTCTCTGGGTGTTGGGATACTTAATTCATTAGCATTAACGAGGTGTGCCTGGCTCTGCTGCAGCAGCACCATGGTGCAGCTCAGCTGGAGATGTCTCAGCCCCAGAGAGAAGCTCAGACAGAATGTGCTGTCAGCACCGAGTGGTTATAGCCCTTGGTCTCCCCTGCTGCTGAGTCACAGGCAGGCTCAGCTGCAAACCAGGCTGTAAAGTCCTTATTTAGGGTTTATGGGGTCCCTGGTCCATGACAGCGTGTCTGAGCAGCTCCAGTGCCCCTGCAAAGGGCCGGGCTGATCTCAGCAGGAGCCTGCCCCAGACACACAGGCAGCATGAGGAGAGGGGCAATGCTCGCTGAAGGACTTGCAGTCCTTAACTCATCGCTCTGAAGGGCAACACCAGGTGCCTAAAATTAGACTCCCACCTCCTAATTTAGGTACTTCAAAAATAGGTTGATTTGTGTATTCCTTTCTTCCCCCCCTCGCCACTGGCACAGCTCACATCCAGAGACTCCCAGGGAGGTGCTCTGTTCTCAGGCACTTTGGAGCACTCCAGCAGCACCCAGAGAAACCCAAACCCTCCCTGTATCCCTGATTTACCCCGAGGAGGAAAAGAGGAGCTGCTCCTGGTGCTGCAGGAGCCTGATGGCTGCTGATGTTAATCAGCATTATGGAAAAGCAGGCTGGTCCTGGCCCTCAGCTGACCTGGGCTGGGGTTGCACCTCAGCCTGGCCGTGCCTTAAGGGGTTTCTGATACCCCAAAGCAGTGTCCCTGCACCACCTCCCTGCTAAACGTGGCCTCCCCAGCCTCCAGGAGGGACCAGAGTAGCTCCATCCCTCTTGATCCCGTGACAGTGGGAACACGTTGGACACGGCCAGGAGTGTGGAGACACAGCTGGGGCTCTAACCCTGTGTAAAGGGAGCCATGGGGGCAAAGCAATGCCATCCTGGTCCCTGCCAGGGGTGCTGGCTGGGATGGGTCCCACTGTCCCCATGCCTGGAAAGGTGGGTGACAGCCTGGCAGCTCCTCAGGCCAGCCTGCAGCTGGAGGGATCTGCACGTTCCATAGTACACGTGTCCCATTAAGAAAAAGATCAGAGTTCCCAGGAGCTAAAAATAACACCAGGCAGTGGAGTTTGTCCAGGAGACAGTAAGGGATGCGGGGGTGTGGAGCAGAAGGTGTGATTTCACTGCCAGTGCCAGGGTGCAGGAGAAGGGGAATGAATCAATCCTGCTGGAGGAGCAGGTGGGGCTGTGGTAACGCAGCTCCAGCTTCGCTCCTGTCACACCTGAGGCAGTGCAGGGGGCAGGGGTAGCACAGCCGAGTCCCAGGGGTGCCCTGGGGATGTGCCAGGCTGCAGCAGGCAAGGGCAGAGCTGCCACGGTGCTCCCAAGAGGCAGCCGTGTGGAGGTGCTGGGGCAGCAGCAGCCTGGGAGATGGGTGTGAGCTGCAGGGCCCTGTGATGTTGGAGTGACAGGGCTGCTCTCCATATGGCAACCTCTGGTGCTGAATGAAAGAGTGAGTGCAAACACAGATCCTAATTACCACAGCTCCTCCAGAGCCAGCTCTGCCTGCTCTGCCCAAGCTGTCAGATGCTCTCTAGCAAATGCCTCCATCTCCTTTCCGTGGCTGAATTGAAGCTATTTATTCTCTCTTCAAGATCTAGCAGCTTCTGTTTTACCACTAGTTGAACAGCTGGGAGAGAGAGCAGGAGGAGTGAGGAAGGGAGAAACCCCTGTAGCTGCTTTTAGTAGCACCAGAAAATCCAAGCATCAGTGACAGAGGTCAGTGCTCGTCCTGGGCCAAGGAAGCACCTGACCTGAAGCAAGCTCTGCTGGAGAAATGACCTTCATTCCCTGAATGTTGTCAGTGGCATGGGAAATGGGATGGGCGAAAGAATTTGCTCTTTAAGGTTATTTAACTCACTGCCCTGCAGGTCTTGCATCCCAGCATGGCTTAGAGCAGGGCCCAGATAATCCTGTGAGGACAGACTGATGGAGATGGGGTATCCAGCCTGGAGAAGGGAAGGCTCCAAGGAGACCCTAGAGCCCCTTCCAATGCCCAAAAGGACTCCAAGAGAGCTAGAGAAGGACTTTGGGCAAGGGCCTGAAGTGACTGGACAAGGAGTAAAGGCCTTAAGCTGAAAGAAGGCAGGGTTAGGTTGGACATTAGGAAGAAACTCTCCAGTGTGAGGGTGGTGAAGCCCTGGCACAGGTTGGAACAAGATGATTTCTAAGGTCTCTTCCAACACAAACTATTTTGTGATTCTAACCCCAGGCTCCCACCACAGCCTGGAAGGGAAACCACAAAAAAAAAAAAAAGAACAAAACAACCACAACACACTAAAACACAGTAACAGGTCCAATTAGCAAAGGCATTTGGCTTCCCAGCACCTCTCCCCATTGCTGCTGGCTTTTGGAAGGGGCTGGGTGAGATGACTGGCAGCTCCAGCAGCTCTGTGCAGATGGACACATCTACTCTCTCTCTGGAGAGCTTTTGTTTCCCCAGCCAGCCCTGGCACTTCTCTGCTGCTGCAGCCAGAACACACAACCAGCATCCATCACCTCTCCTGCACCCAGCCTCATCCTGCTGGGACCTCTGGGTGGGTCAGCACCCACAGGAGTTCCAGGGTAGCTGTTCCCTGGGTGCTGCATCCCTGCAGGGGCTGGGCTTGGAGCCCCAGGAGTGCAGTTACTCTGCCCCATGGCTTTGGGTGTTCCTGGATTTGGGGGCTCATACTCTCAGCCTGACTTCTCTTGGTGCATGCTTGCCAACCCCCAGCCTGCCCTCAGCTTTGGGGTGAAACCCAGTATCTGTTTAAATCTGAGATTCCCAAAGATGATATCCAACAGGTTTCCTGAAAATCAGCAACTGAGTGGAAGATGGAAACACTTTTTCTTGCTCTCCACAGTGGAGAAAAAGAATCTGGTCTGCAGTAGGAGACAAATCTCAGGGGAATGGTCTTCCTTGGCGCCTGTCAAGGTGGATTTCCATGGTTCTCATGGGTCCCTTCCAGCTCAGGATATTCTGTGATGTCCACTGAAAGAATTGCAGGTGGCAGCCTGTCCTGCCCGCTGGTGCTGAACCCTTTGGAAAAGGCAATGGTTTCCCATTGCTCCCAGCTCTGTTCCCTCGTGCTGCTGCTCTCCTCCCAACTGGTGAGCCTGTTGATTATACAAACTGCTCCCTCTCGAGCATTGATAGAGCTGTTTGCCTCCCACCCCACTGGGCTTTGCAAGCTTTTTTTTTATTATTATTATTTTCCTTGACTTAATGGGATGTGTACTCGACAACAGCCCTCTCTCAACACCCAGCAGGAGGAACTCTGAACCACCACCCCAACAAGATGTTGACTTTCACTCTGAGCTGGGAGTAGATGTGAGTTTCCCCCCTGCTGCAGGTCCTGACACTGTTGGGGTTGAATGTTGGTCCCCAAATCCAACTGAGAGGTTCTGGCATCTCATTTCTGCCCTGAGGAAGAAGCTCCTCATACAATTTGGAGTCTGAGGACTCTTCAGCCTTGGGGCAGGTCGGGCTGGGTCTGAGGTGTGTGAAAGAGTCCTGCCCTGTGACAGTGCAGCTCTGAGCAGGCAACAGGGATCTGGCTTGGCAGCTGCCAGCCTTGTTTCATGACAACTGCCAAGCAGGCAGCAGGTAGTCGTGATTTCTCCTACTCCTCTGACTTGGAGTGAGGGACAGACTGGGAGGGGTCTGTTCAGCTTTTCTTGTGGAAGAAAGCAGACCCAGGTATGCACAGATCCCTTTCTCATCTGTCCCCCTTACACCAGTGTGACACCCATGCTCCCTATCTTCTCTATTCATCTGCTGCCCCTGGGTGCTGCTGCTGGGGCAGTGAGGGTTGTGGTACCAGGGCAGGTGTTCTTACAGCCTCACTGGTTTGATCAGTGCCTGTGCATATTGGTTGGCTCCACGATACTTTTGCCACATGCTGGTGTCATCTTCCTTTACCAGAGCCTCCAGCACTGGGGCAGCCATGACTGCTCATTTCTTCAGGGAACAAGAGCCCCGTGGAAGTTTGTTTCTTGCTTTCCATGAGCTCTGTGGTGTAGTTTTGTTGCCTTGGTCTCACCTCCATTCTGGTGTTCTTCCTGACTATCAAAAGCCGCAGCAGACTCTCATCTGAGGCTCTCCCAGTGCTGCAGTGAAACTCTCACCTTGTCCTCACAGGACAGCAGAAGTCCCTGGTGGGGATGCAATAAAGCAGCTGAATCCCAAGGGGCTAATCCAGCACGGAGCAGCAGCAGGGAAGAGTGGGAAGTGCTGCAGTGCAAAGCCAGCAGTCTTTGTCCCATATCCATGCAGCAAAGGGCAGGGCAAGGCCACAGCACCCACAGGAGGCTGATGGCATTGTCAGACTGGGAGATGCCAGAGGACGGTCTCTGAATTAACTGTAGAGAGGGGGAGTCTTAAAACATTTGAAGAGGGCAACATATAACCACAAAGGAACGATTCAGGTGCCCAGGGAAGAGAAGTAAATCTGTGTTTCCCTCGCGGGAAGTGCGCAGGATAGGGAGCAAGTTGTTCATGTTGCAGTTTCCCACTGCTTCCCAACTCTCACCCAACACCAACTGCAGAACAGTCGTCTGGCAAATAAGCTATGAAAAAAATAAGGAAACTTTGCCAAAAACGTAGCTGAAAGAGTAGAACTCTCACAGATGATGCTGCTGCTCAGAGGCACTTGCCTCCTGCCTTTAAGCCGGCTTTATACCAGCATCCAAAGATAAAGAAAGAAAATCTGACAGGTGTATGTAAGCAATTGGGCACAAACAAACAAATCCTCAAACTCTGCAAGGAACAGGTTATGTTTTGTGGGGGCTGTCTTCATGTACAGGCATGCACAGAGAGGGGCGTTTTATTTTGTGGAATAAATTCTGATATTGAAAGCTGGAAAAGCATTTGAGCTTTGCTGTAATCTTCTCCACCTTCATTCTGGAAACATTCTTTGGAAGTTCATAGCTGTATCTGTAAAGGGTCAAAAAATACAAACAGGTTTTTTAAAACAGTTACATAAACGAGGCAAATAGATGTCAACAGACAACCTGAAAAGGTGCATGCTGTATCAAACAGGGAAAACAGGAGAGGATATAAATTTGGAGTGAGACAAGTTTTAGGGTGTGACATGCTAAAAGCATAAGAACATGTAATGAAGACAATGCCAGGTCATTAGAAGAAAGGCAGTCAGTGCTCTGCTGGATTCTTGTGTTTCGGTGGCTGCAAAAAGCTCTGACATTAGGGCATCACATAAAACCAAAATTAATCCCTTTACATCATGATCTGCCATGGACAATGTTGGAAAATTCACGCACTCTGCCCCTTTCTATAGCAGATAAATCTAACGAACTCTCCTAAACTGAAATGTCAGAAAATGCTTTTGGGAAATACTGATGAGATAGAGAGCAAGGGATTGCCAGGACTGCCGGGTGCCCTGCTCCTGGGATGAGCACTGAGATCATGGAGACAGGAGGCAGCAATTGTGACTGCAGCTTCTGTCAAAGCTTACAGCCAGGAAACTACATCCAAGCCCAACTTCTGTGCAGAGCAAATGAGTTGCTTGGAGCTCTGATAAAGAATAGAATGGGAAGATGTGGAAAGTCATATGATGGAAGTCAGGCGTGTTTTCAAAGGAGGAATTCGTGGCTTGCAAATCTATTATTCTTTCTTGAGTATGTTAGCCAGCTAATAGTGCACTTGAATTCCGCAATTCCATGGTAACCCACCTCCCAGCCCTTGCTTCTCAATCTATTTGTAAGAAACGCACACAAGCCTCCTTTCATGCATTGATAATGTAGTTTCCTTGAGAGGTTTTGTTGATTTTTTTTTCCCCGCCAAGACTGGGAGGGTGGTTACCATGGAGTTACCTATGGACGGGCAGGCAGACAACCCCGTGCCTTTGGAAAAAGGGGACGAAGAGCAGGGTGACAGTGTCCGCACATCATATATAATGTCCGAAGGTAATTAACAAAAAAGCTAATGAAGCACTGCCAGAAGGGTTTCGTGATGTTTAGCGATCCGATGACAACATGGCAAGCGGCATCCAAAGAGAAGTGCCACAGGCAGAGAGGCTCGCAGGGCAGGCCGGTGGCGGCCCGAAACCCTGGGGAAGGAGCCGGGGCAGGGTGGGGAAGGCACCCGGCTGCCGGGAAGAGGCGCGGGAGATGCGGGGCTTTGCGGTGCCCGCCCGGCTCCAGCGGCGCGGGGCTGGAGCGGGGACCCCCGGCGGGAGACACCCGGAGCCATGCCGCTACGGGCGATGCGGGAGATGCTCCCACCGCCGCCCGACTCCCGAACCTCCGCTACCCACCGAGGGCAGACACACGGCGGGGCGATGCCCGGCGCTCCCGGGCGATGGGGGGGAAAGGCTCCGCAGCCCCCGGCCGGGCCGGGGGGGGGTCCGCCCGCCTCCTCCCGCCCCGCGGCCCGCCCCGCCCCGCCGGCCGCCGCCCGCCCCGGGCCCGCAGAGCCGCGCTCGCCGCGGGCACGGGAGCGGCGGGCCGGGCCGGCATGGCGGGGGCGGGCGCTGCGGGGCGGCAGCGGCAGCGGCGGCAGCAGCAGCGGCAGCAGCGGAGGCGGCGGGCCCCGTCCGAGCGCTGAGCGCGGCGGGCCATGGGGGCGGCGGCGGCGGCGGGCTGCGGGAGCCCTGCCCTGCCCCTGGCCGCCCGCCGCCTCGCCCGCGGGGCTTCCTGAGGGAGCTGCGGCGGCGGAGCACAGGTGAGCCCTTGCCCGGGGCCGGCGGTGCCCGGGACACACGTCGGTGATGCGCGGGGAGTTCGCCAGATGCCCCGGGATGATGCTCCGGGATGATGCTCCGGGATGATGCTCCGGGATGATGCTCCGGGATGATGCTCCGGCGGGACCGAGGGGACTGCCACAGCCGAGCAGCTGTCGCCTCCTCCCCGGCACCTCCTGGCGTCCCAGCGCTCCGCTGCTCCCGCGGCGTGGCACAAGGGATGCCCGCGTCCCCCGGGAGCGGCGTGCCCAGGAGCCATCGCTGGCGCGGAGCAGCTGAAGCAGAGCTCTGTCTCGTCCTCAGCCCGCAGGGTCAGCCGGAGATATGCCCGTGGCCTTCTGCTGGTGGCGGGGTGGTGATGGGTGCCCCGGTCCTGCCCCGTGTCCCTGGCGCTGCCCTGGCGCGGTGCAGCCGCGGAAGGGACGCGCCGGGAGGAACCTGCCTGGAGGAGCTCTCGTGATGTGGATCGGATCGGTGCAGCTGAGCCCCGCACCGACCTCAGATGGCTTTGCCCATCGCGGGGCCCCGGGCAGGGAGGCCTGAGCAGAGAAAGTGGGGCTCGGGGCACGGAGCTCCACCGCTTCCCCCTCAGGTCACCTTGGCGTGCTCCTGGGTGACAGTGTTCTTGCTATTAGTCTGGTTTCATGGCAGTTGCCATCATCAAGTGTGGCTGATTGAGCTGAAAGAACAGAGACAAATGCACTTGGCTTCTGGCTTGAGGCTTGTTTGGGTTTTTTTCCTCATTTTCCTATTTTAGAGCAATTTGGATGGGATGAGTTTTCCTCCTTGTCGGCAGCAAAACTGGTAGAGAGACGTGGCTTGCTTTTGAGGAAGTGCAGTTTGAAAAAATTCTCACCTTTCTGTTCTCTGATGACAGCCAGTGGGCTGTGTGTCACCTTCAGCCTTCCAGTGCCTCAGTTTCCCCACGTCCACAAAGGAAAGATGAAGCAGAGGAAAGCAGGTTTGCACCAGGGCAGGCTGGGATGTGTGTTCTTGTGCCTGAGAACCTCTGCTGGCATGAGACCGCCTCGAGGTTCTGGGCCAGGCCCAAGGGAAGCTGAGCCTGTGACCCATCTTTGGGAGGAGGCAAGTGCTGAGTGCAGGGCAGGGCTGGCACTGCCTCTCTGCTGGGCACAGACCCTGGCAGGGTGCTCCCTGGCTTCAGCAGTGCTCCTTACCCATCCATGAGCTGCTGGCATCCATGTTGTCCTGCAGTGAGGAGTTCATGCTGCACCTGAGCAGCAAACCATACAGCATCCCGGGGGTTTTCATAACAAGCTGGAGGTTTTTTGGCTCCAGCATCTCCTGTGGTCATTTCCTGCTCAGGCAGTGCCCTGTCCCTGTGCCTTAGAGCACCAGCCTGTGGCTGAGCCTGCAGCCTTCCATTCTCTGGCTGCTGCCTGAGGACTCCCATGAGGCTGAACTTTCTCGTGCATTTGCTGCCATGCTGCTGTCTCCTTGCAGTGTGGCTGTCACCTTGCAGCCATCAGGACAGTGGGGACCAGCCTTTGCTCGTGTGTGGCCGGAGCTGTGCTGTGACAGTGCAGGGCTGTGGGGTGGTGGGAGTGGGGCTGTCTGCACTGAGGAGTGCTCGGTGCTGGGAGCAGCTGAGCTCCTCAGGCTCTGTGCTGCTGCTGCAGGAGCCTGGGGGGAAATCAGCCCCCTGGGACAGCCTGGCATGAGTTGGTAGTGTGGCTGCTCTGCTGGTATGACAGTTCAAGGTGCCAGCTGCCCATTTGATTGGCATGGCAACAGCCAGGGTGCTGCAGCTGGGCTTTGGGAGCCACAACTTCAGCCTTGCTGCAGGACCAGCCCAAGAGGGGGACACTGGGTGCTGCCGTGCTCCACCATGGACAGCACTGAGCCAGCAGCATCCCACAGCTGGAGCTTCTCTGCCCCTTCCAGGGCTTCAGCACTGCTGGCACCAAGTGCTGTCCCTGCAGTAGCCCCAGCTGCTGTGGCTTGTCCTGGTGTGAAGTCCCCAGGGCTGTCCCTGGGGGTCAGAGCTGCTGCCCTGGGGGTCACTTGGCTGCCCAGGAAGTTTGATCAGCTCAGGGGAATTGGGATCTGTTTTTAAGGATGGACTCGTGGAGCAGATGCAAACCCACATCCTCTTTGCACCACGGCAGCTGTGGGAAGCACTTCAGTGCAGCCAAAGTGGGCTCAGGCCTGGTCCCTCTCTGTAAACCAGGAGGTGCAATGCTGCAGGTAAGGCTGGGGAAGGGGAGAGGTGCTACAAACATGTATTAGGGTGGACAGGAACCTGTTGGCCTCAATCTTCCTGAGGCAGGAGGGCAGCCACATGCTTACAGTTAACCACAGTGAGGTTGTAGCGAGCCTTGGAGCTCATTTCTGCCTCAGACCAAGCCAGTCTGAGCTTTGAACTGAACTGAAAAGCCCTGTCTAGCACAGGAAAAGTCCCTGAGTGGGAAGAAGTCAGGAGAGAAGATGCTGTTTCCACCAGCCACCTTCCTGTTAACCACCTGAGCTCCTGGGAGCTGGCCTGCCACGCTGGGGCTGAGCAGAGCTCTGGCACTTGCCCGTGGATCTGCAGAGCTGGGATTTTGCCTCCAATCCCAGCCCCAGGGTAGCAAGAAGATGCTTTTGTTGTTTGCTTGGTGGGTGCATTCTGACACTTAAGGACAAAGCCTCAAGTCCTCAGCTTTGCCTTAGCACTGGTCCTTCTTCCCTCCCACTGAAATCAGTAGCAAGCCTCTCTCCTGATTCATGCCCATGACTTCTGTGTCCTTTGCCAGCTCCAGCACTCAGGCTCAGGTTTAGTCGTGAAAAAAGTGTTTAGATAAAGGTCAAGTTGGGTGCTGCCTTGAGGAGTCTCTAGCCTGGCTGGAACAAGGCTCTCATCATCTCAGGGTCTTCCACAGAATGGTTCCTCCCATTATCAAAGCCTCTCCCATCTCTCCTGCCGTGGGGCAGGGAACAGCCCAAATCTCCCAGGGCTGAGATGCTTTCTGGTGCCACCTTCCTCTCCCAGGACATCCCTGATGGGTGTTTCAGAGCTGCAAGGGGAGGAGGGAGATGAGCTGATAAAATGGGGCCTTTTGCTCCCTGCCAGAGCAGGGCTGTGTTGGGTGTGCTCCTCCCCATCCACAGCACCCGTGGTGTTGAGCTGCTCCAGCCTTGACAGAGGGGACAGAGACAGAGACATGGATCCACATCAGCCAGGGAGCAGCACTCAGGAACATGGAAGGAAAAATGACACCATCAAGTCATACAGCTCATCTATACTGTGGCCTTGGGCACTGTGAGCTGGGAGATGCCTCTGGCTTGTAGAAAGACATAATTTTTTCCACTTGATCCACCTAAAACAGAGCCTTTCTTCTTCTGTGGCTCCTTCTAGGGTTATGTTCAGCTCCCCACTTCTTGGAGGCCTGGAAATCTCTGGTCTGGCTGGATATTAGTCCTTCTGGCTGGCTGTCCTGCACAGGGAAGAGAAGAGAAGCTGCTTCACAGCTTTCTGTGAGGCTGAGTGAGCTCCACTCGTGTTCTTTCCTCACCTGTTACGGTGGGAGTTGTGTTCCCTGAAAATGGAGAGCCAGGAGAGGGCTGAGGGAGGCACTACGGGAACCAGAGCAGAGACTTCTACAGCCAGGACACACAAAATAATGGCCAGGAGCTGCCTTTGAGGACCTGGCAGTCAAGAAGCTCTTTCATGCCACTTGAAGTGATGATCAGAACACCATGGCTGGGTGTGGGGTGGTAGAGGAGCCTCAAACCTGCTGCACTGAGGGAACACCATGCCCAGTTTAAATTTCTGCTCGGCACTGGCAGTGCTCACACACATTCACAGATGGGCCTTTCCTCCCTAAGAGTGCACAGATCCTCCACTGGGGAAAAATCACTGTGCTTCTGCCTCACCATACCTCCATCCCTGACCCCTCCATCCCTGCCTGCACAGCCTCAGCATGCACATGGATGCCTGGTGACGTTGGGAACACTTCTGAGCTCCCTCGTCATTGTCCCTCTCTTTCAAATTAAGCAGGAGCGGGGCTCAACAGCCAGTCAATAGCAAGACTTATCTCTTAAATAGCATTATTGATTGCCCAGGAAGCCTGGTTTTGTATCAATAGACACATACACAGGCAGGCAGGTCCTGTGCCAGCTCCTGGTGGTGAATGGCACAGAGGAACGTGCAGGGATGGTTTGTTGCAGGTGGAAACACACGTGTGAGTCCATGTGAGGCAGATGCAGCTCTCATTGGAGAGCAAGGTGAGGCATCTCAGGGCCTTTGGTTATGGGCTTTTCACATTTGACCAGCATTATTGTGCTGCCTTGACCACTCTTGAACATGTGTCCCTTTCTCCCTAACACATGACGTTGTGGTGCAGGATCTCTGCCAGCTGGCTTTGCCTCTGTTTGCAGGGAGGCTTCTGGACTCTGCCTTTGGAGAAGATGCGCAGATGTCCGCCCACAGACTGTGTGGTCTCCTCAAAGGTCACTGACCCCGCAGGGATTCTCCATGTGGGATAGATGTGCAGGATTCAGTCTGCTGTAGCATCACCCAGAGGGACTGGTTGGAGAGGAGGAAGGCTGAGACAGGCTGGACCTGCCCAGCCAGGGAGGGCATTGCCTTGTGTCCAGCTCTGGGCTGGCAGTACAGGCTGTGAGAGGAGTGTGGTGTCCCCTGGCTGAGCTCTGAGCAGACGGAGCCATGGCAGTGTGGCAGGGAAGGCAGCTCGCTGCCGTGGCTGCTCAGGAAAGGCAAAGTGTGCTGCTGCTCTCGAGCTGTCTCCCTCCAGGTGGTAAAGAGGGTTCCCATGGGCTGTGGGGCTTCACTGGCTTCATTCCCTCTGGGCTCAGAGTGGTCCTTATCCCTCTGAGGTGGCAGAGTGCTGGCAGGTTGTGGTTTGCTGCTCGAGGCCCTGCTTGCCAAGGCACCTGCACTGCACGTGCCTTCATAGCATGGAGCCAGCCCCTCGTGTGAGGGAGCACAGGAGAGAGCTGGGAGCTAGAGCTGAGTGTGATGAGAGCTGTGTCCATCCTTTTGTGCAGCACCTGGAGCAGCTCAGTGTGCTGGGAGCCCTGGCTGCTCTGTCCTCCAGGGTCGTGGAGCACAGCCAAGGTGCAGCGATGCTCGTGAGAAGAATTGCAAAACCTCCTGCTGGGTTTGCTGTAGCAAAGTTGGGGCTGTGGCAGTTTTGCGTTGGTGCTGCAGAGCCTTGCTCTGGGCTGGGAGCCCTGAGGCTGCCACAGCAGCCAGCCTTGCTCACCTCACCACATGTGCTAACTCACATTCACCCTGTGACAGAGCACGGCCCCATGTCCCTTACCTGGCATCCAGCTTTGGACCGGGCTGCCTGATGCTCTGCTCTCTCCTGGGGTTAGCTAAGGCTGAGGAAAGTGTCAGCAGCGTTATCACAGGCAGCTGAAGCAGCTCAGATGATCCGTAGGGTCATCAAACCCGGCGGGTAGGGGCTTGTAGGACCTCTGTGTGTGTCACTGTTTAGCTGATCAGCGGGCACGGGAAGTTCTTGGGTGTCATGCCTGTGTTTCCATGCATTATAAATGTGTGTGGATACGTAGCAGTCTAAGATCTTGCTCCTGTTTGGACCCTCTCAGCGTTTTTCTAGACAATGCCTGCCCGCAGCGAGCGCCGGTTGCTTGATCTTAGCCAGCCAATCTATGCAGGGATCTCAGGAAAGAACAGTTGGGGTTTTATGAAGCTGGCATAATTTACAGCTAAAATAGCACACCAGATATATGTCCAATCCAATCTCCTTTGTAATCTTGTTTTCATTTAAGCCTCCAGGGTGGTGATGGGGGGAGTAAGGAAAGCAAACTGCGAAGGGAGTTTATTACCCGTGCCAGGGAGATTTGCATGACGCTCTGCACCAAATGACCTCAATTTGCAGAGGTTAAAGCTGGCCGTGGCAGTCCCTGCCTTGGAGGGGTGTCTCCTGCCTGTGCTGGGGGGCACTGAATGCAAATCCTCTTGCAGATGGCAGTGTCTCTGTGTGTGTGTGTGTTGAGGACCATACACACTGTGAAGCCATCCCAGTGCCTGCTCCTGTGACCAGGCAAGAAGAGAGACGTGATGCATCCGTGTCACCCCGGCCAGCTCCACGGGAAAAGGAACGGAATTATCTCGCAGCTGCTTCCTTTGCGGGTTGCATTTCTCTTTAGTTTTCAAGCCACATATTGTCCCAGATCTCCTGCCAATAGCAGGGAGCAAACTGATAATGCAGCTGCTATTAATAAAGCAGCGTTGTTACATATTCATATCAATCAGACTTCTAATTCCACAATATATTTTTTTCAAGAAGAAAAGGCAGTGCTTCACTGGGGCGATGGAGGAAGCTGTCAGGTGGGATGGGGTTGGAGATGCCTTTCACCAGCACTGGCAGAACCTGCTCTCCTCATGTTTCTTCCTCAATCCCTTCTTGAGGATTCCTGCACTGAGCTGGCCCTGGGGTCCTCATCCACCTCCCCTTCAGCTTTTCTTCTCCCTGGGAGTGCTGAGCTAAAAGGTGGGATCCCCAAGGCAGCTCCAGAATCCAGAGCACTGTCACTGTGGGGAAACACGAGTGGTGTGAGACGGGGAAGTGCTGAATTCCAGCGGCTGCCTTGGCAGGAGCAGCTCCGTGCTCTTCTCCATTTTATATAGAAATTTTCACATATTATGCAAATTTCGAAGCGAAGTATGGAAAATCTGGGTGTAAATCTGGGATGGATGATGGATGTTTGTACAGCCATTAGAGAGGAGAGTATACCACAGAATTCTGGCCGATGGATAAATATACTTATATACATCATTCCTGCAGTAAAATATGCTTTTTGTCATTGCTGTAGTATAAAAAACATACTGTCTCCAAAACTGTAGCAGCACTTTATGGTGTGCTGTAAATTGGAAGAGATACCTGATTATTCATAGAGTATTATGGAGGTCTCAGTGACTTCACTATTAAGCCCACTCCAATTCTTTGTCCATAAAGCAAAACCCTCTTTCTCACTTCTTTAGGATTGAACTCAACGTCCAGATTTGGCCAAATAAATCTTGTGAAGGCTGAGCACATTTTTCCACTAATGTTTTTCTGGAAACTCTCCCTCACCCTCGGGCTGGGAACGTTTTGAAGCCTTAGCTTGGAGCCTTGGGATCTCCAAGTCCTAAACCAAACCTCGCAGCCCTCGAGCCTTTCCGGGCTCTCTCATCCCTGGTGTGTGTCAAAGCTGCTCCCAGCTCATCCCTGCTTCCTCCAGCTCCTGGCACACGCCAGGGAATGGAGCATGGTTGTTCCACCAGGTTCCTTGGTGGCAGCCCTGGGAAGTGGAAGGGCTGGCATTGAGCCCTCCTGGCAGCAGCTGTCAGTGGCTGCAGCAAACAGTTTCCAAGCAACTCGGAGGCTGCCAGTCTGAAAAGACTCCTGATGGAGGTTTGTAATATTAATTGGAGTTAGGGAAAGAAGCAGCACTGAAGGAGATGTGGGAAGGGCAGCTGGTGTGGTGTCACCAATATCCTCCTGCCATCAGTCGTGCCACAAGTGCTGGAGAGGCCTGGCATGGCCACAGCTCTGGTTCCCCCATCCCATGGGATGCAGGGCATTGCTGTCCTGCCAGCTCTTCAGCTGGGTGCTGGGGCAGGTGGAGAGGAGGCCAAAGGTGTAGTCCCTGCCCCAAAGAGCTTGTGTTTGGGGCCTCCATCCAGCTTTGGCACCTGCTCTGAGCAGCTCTGTTCCCCAGCACTGCTCAGCTGTGTCACAGCCTGTGGTGAGTGCTCTGCTCATCTGGGGACACGTGGGAGAAGGGCACTGGCTGGATCAGGTGGGTCTGGTTCCCTGTGCAGATATCCAGCCTCCATCCATGTTCTGCCATGCATTTCCTCTCTGGAGGCTTAACTGCTTCTTCCAGGTCATATTTCCTTGCTCTGCCTCTCTTTATTTCCAATATTTCAGTGCTCCCTTGAATCTTGTGCCCACTTCCACCGTGGTCAGCAGCCACCTTTGAGCATCCATCCCCTTCCCAACAGTCTTTGTTGCTGCTTGCACCCACTGGGCTGTAATGGGGGCTTGCCCACATGAACTGGTCAGTACTGGGAGCTACCAGCCAGCACTGCCCTCAGGTGGAGAGATCAGTGGGATGGCAGTGTCCACAGGCACTTGGAGCAATCTGTCCCTACACATGGAGTGGTCTGGAGGTTTTCCCTTCCATTCCTTGACAAGTACAAGCTGGAAATGCTCCTCCTGCTGCTGCACAGAGCCCTGGGGGGCTGATGTGGTGCTGGTGGGACATGGAGCAGGAGCTGCCATCAGTGTCACATCCACCCTGGCTGTCACATCCCTCCTCCCAGCTGCTGGGGTTGGACCCAAGTCTCTCTGGGGAAGGCTTGGAGTGGTTTCTGCTGTGGCTGATTGCTCTTCAGCTCCATGCAAGCTTCTTCCATCCCAGGGGCAGAAATACCCTGGGCAGGGTCTGGGAGGGATCTAGTGGCTTCTTATCATGTAAGTGGTGAGTGTCCCTAAGTGGACCGGCTGCAAAAATCCCTAAACATCTCCAGAGGACCATGATGGTGCCTGGAAAAGTTCTGATACCACAGAGGGGGATCTCACTGCCTGGATGCCTGAGCTGTTTGTCCTGAGGGCAGTGGAAATACAGGCTGGAACTTGTTGGCCTGGGGTGGTGTGTGGGCAGCTGAGGGGTTGAGGTGCAGAAAACTCTGGTCATAGGAAAAGGCAAGCAGGATCTGAGCCTTCATCCCCATCAGCATGGAAAGGAATGCCAGGACACTTCCCTGTGGCCAGCTGATGTCAGTGGGGAAGGCCAGCAGTGCTCCTGATGGAGTTCCTGAACTCTCAGAAACAGCAGCCCAAGGGAGGACAGACACCATGGCAGGGCTCAGCAGGATTGGAGCTCTGATGCCCAAAGCTGAGCCCTTCCTTTGGCAGAGTGAGCATCTGGGGTATGACAGAGCTGGGAACAAGCCCACTGGAGCTCCAGTGCCACCTGACAGATCTGCACAGTCCTCCATAAGCAGTCTCTGGTGTGGAGCCGTGCAGGAGCTGTGTCCTGCTGTCACAGCACCAGCCATGCTGGGAGTGGATCTGCCACCCTCCCTGCCCGTGTAAAGGTTCCAAGGGTTTGGCAGCTCCTCGGGCTGACACAGGGGTTGTCACAGCAGCAGGGCTGGAATTTTGCAGGGTCAGGAAGGAGGTGGAGCAGCCTGTGAGGTGCTGAACGGGAAGGAGGAGAGAGCAGGCACTGCCACCTGGTCACTTGGTCCCCAGCAGGGTGTAGCAGTGGAGGCCAGGCTTGTTCCATGTGGAGTGGGTAGAAACTGAGGTTAGTCCTGCTGGGTGAACTGGCACCTCCAGCCAGCCCCTTGCCCCCAGCAGAGCACAGGAGACTTGATTTTGGGAAGGAGTAAGAGAGTTAGAGCTAATTGAGAGAAGACAGGAGCTGTGCTGGCAGCACTGGGGTTACTGGTGTCACAGGGGAGCTGTGAAGTGCCTGTGTTGTTTGCTGTGGCTCTGCAAGCAGGAGGCATCTGGCTTTTCTTACCTTGTCTGTGAATTTAACTTTCTGCCTCTTCTGAGGTAGTGTGAGCTCAGGAAGGCAAGGGAGATAGGCAGGAATTGGTTTTTGGCTGATCAAAACCAAATCCAACACATCCATCGTTGTGAGCAATTACTGACCTTGCAGGAGTACAGAGGCCATAAACAGCTTTCTGTGGGAGAGAAAACCTGCCTGGGCAGCCAGGGGGTTATCTGGGGGTGAGCTCCATCTCTCCCTGTGCATGGGAATAAACTGCTGGATGTATCCTTGGGACACTCAAATCCAGAGATGGATTTCAAGAGGCAACGCTTGTCAGGGTCCAAATGGGCAAAGTCCTGCTCCTCGGACAGGCATTTCACCCTGGAAATGGAAAATGGGTGACTTGGCAGCTTATCTGTGTTGTGCTGAGCTCTTACCCGCTGCCAGAGCCCCCAGGGTGGCCATCTACAGCAGGGCATTACATGTGGTACTCCCCATGTGTGCCAGAGCTGCACAAGGCTGTTTGCAAAGAGGCTGAGCTGGGAAGGTGCCCAAAGAGGGGCTGTGACAAGAGGAGGGAGGACAAGGTCACCCTGCAGGACTGGGGGCTGCCTTGCAGCACAGGATCCCAGGTGCTGGGCCAGCCAGGCCGTCAGCAGCAGATGGGCTGTGTGTCTGCTGCAGCCCAGCATCCCCTCCGGTGCTCCAGCAGGGCAACTTGGCAAAATAGGTGTCCCCACCTGCCCTGGAATAGTGGATAAGGTGCTGCGTGGGTGACCAACAGTGACACTCACACTGGGGACTGGCTCCTGCCACAGCAGGAGCTGCTGGGACCAGCACAGCAGTGCCTGTGCTCTCATAAATCTGCCTGGCATCAGTGCAAAGAGCATTCCCACTGACTTATGGCTTCTGTGCTCCATGAGGACAGGAAACAGCATCTCATGGCTGGCTCTGCTGGCATTTACTGCACCATGAGTTGTCCTTCCTCCCTGTGCCACGGAGAGTGGCAGGTGAGGTGCTGAAAGCAAGAAAGGTGTGCTGGCAGCTCAGACCCGTGTGAGGGTCTGGTGGCTCCAGCAGCATGGTTGAGAAGCCGCTGGTCCCTCACAGGGAAGCTGGATGGTTGTGGCAGAGCAGTTTCATGTCACCTGTCGCTTTTAGTCGCACCTTGCACTGAGGAAAAGGTGAAATGGTGCCACCTCTGCTGTGCCACCTGATGGCCCACACAGGTCCCGTGTGTGTTACTCTCCATCTTTGCAAGTCAGGGATTGATCCCTCCAGAGCTGCCTCGCTTGCAAAGCTGAAATGGCTGTCAGGGTCCCCTGGTGCCACCGAGGATGGCTCCACACTGTGGCCTGCCATGCTCTCAGCAGTGGGGCTGAGAGCCTCACCCCTGGCTGTGGCACCAGCTGTGCAGTGCAGCCAAGGCCTTGGGGCTGCAGACTGACCCATTGTGGCAGTGGGTGAGGCTGGGAGAAGCCCAGAGCAGCAGAGCACAGCCAGGGCTGTGCAGTGGGGCACACTGAGCCCTGCTCCTCTCCAGCCAGTGATGCCAGGCCTGGGGAGCTGCCCACTGTCCCCATCCCAGCCCGTGATGTGCTGTGGCAGGACAGTCCCTGCCTGTTGAATTGAGACTCACAGGTTCCCTTTGAGCCCTGCTCTAACCAGCCTTGTGGCTGCTGCTGTCCCAACCCATTCTGAGTGCTCTACAGAGGAGTTTTTCCCCCAGTGCCATTCTCTGTTGTCACCTCTCTCCACACAAAGCCAGCTCTGTCCCACCACAGTGCAGCAGGTGTGGAGCCCTGGGAAGCAGTGGGACACCCTGCTCTGTTCCTGGCAGCACCTCAGCCTCTCCTCTGCACTCTGGGTCTCCTTGGTCAAGTGCCTTCTGCTTCTGTGCCTCAGTTTCCTCATCCTTGCAAGGGGAGTGATATAAGGTTGCTGAAGTGTTTTGGGAGGAAAGGGAAATGCCAGGCACCATCTCTGTCCCTGATGTGATGGTCACCAGGCTGTGGTGGCCTCCTAAAGCCTCTTTGCCCAGGGAGGTCCCTCTCCACCTCTCAGCACTTTAAATAGATGCGATGCAGCTCTTGGCTAAACAAATTTTCTCCACGGCTCTTTTCTTTCCTACTCAGAATTCAGAGAACATCATTTTGGTAACCAAGGTATTTGCATAATCAGTATTTTGTGGTAATTGCTCCCTTTCAGAAGAGGTGCTTATCATCCCATCGGGTTTTGAGGAGCTCATGCTATCTTTGAGGCCAGGCAGGGAGGTGTTTTCCAAAGGGGAATGGCTGGGCTGCTGCCCTGTGCTTTGGGGGATGCTTCCCCCAGGATGAGCAGGAACAGAAGAACCTTTTGCCTCTGTGTTTCTGCACCATCAGTGATCTGCTGCAAGTCCCTTCCTCCCCGTGCCTCAGTTTCCCCTTAGATCCGTAGTCTCAGCTCTGGGAGGGAGGAGAACCCTCAGTGCAGCGGGACACAGGGTCCCCATCTCTGTAGGATCTCCCCAGAGCCGCTCCCTCTCTCCCTGATGCCATGGCACTGGAAAATCAGCTTTTGGGAGCGGCTTTGCAGTGCTTTAACAGCCCAGCGGAGCAGGGTGGGAGCTGAGGACCGTCCATCCAGCTGCAGCAGACGCCTCTCCCCGGGGACACCCTGGCCCTGGTGTCACTGTCACTGCGGCTCTCGGGGGACGAGCGGTAGCCAGCGCCTGGCGTGGCAGCGAGCCACCCTCGGCTGCGTGACTCACTCCGGAGCGGCGGCTCCCACTCGGCGGCGTTTCCAAGGAGCCCGGGAGATGTCTCCCCGTGGCTGGAATGGGGTACCCGCGACCCCGACACAACCCGCCCAGCAGGTTTGCTGCCATTCCTCCTCTCCTGCTCTCCGACACTTCTGCCTTGCTCTGGCACAGCCCAGGTGTGCTGTCCACAGGGCCCGGGGTGTCTGTGGCTCTGGGACAGGCGGCAGTGCAGGGACCAGCCCAGACCGTGGTGCGAAGGTGAAACCATCGCTGTGCTCGCTGACTGTCAGAGGGAAAACTGCGTGTCCTGTTCCAGCGTTGGTGCTGCCTGACCTGACTGCTAAGCAGGGCTGAGGCTCCTTGCAGCACTGATCTCAGTGCTCACCGAGCCGTCCCTGCTTCATCCTCGCCATCAGTCCCCGGTGCCCTGTGCCAGGATCCTTCCCGGGGTGGCTCTGCCGTTCAAACCCAGCTCCTCTCTCGTCTGCTCCATCCTCTGAGCCCTGCTTCTGTGCTGCCATCAGCCAGAGAGCAGAGGCTGCTCCTGCCTCAGCACTGACTGTTTCCGCAGCTGTATTACGTCTCTATTTATCTAGATAAAATTTCATGTCATTCATCGTCCTAAAAGGCTGGCAGGTAATTCTGTAATTACCATCCTTCCTATAGTGCTGGCCTCTCCTCTCTCCCTGAGAGTTGGATATCTTCTTCAAGTTTAATCCTCTGGGAATTTACACTGTCTTTGCAATCCCCAAGGAAACAATGCTGCTAAATCCAGGTCCCAGTGCTGGCCTCTGGGAAGCCCTTGATTCCCTTTCCCATTAGCAGAATGCTCAATTAACAGCCCCTTGTGACTCCTCTCCTGGTCCTTCTCCCCACAGAAGCGGTCTGGGGCTGGCTGTGTGTTTGGATATGATGGAGTCCATGCCCTCTTCCCAGACAATCCAGCCTGGGATGCTGGGACATGCCAGCACTCTTTGCCCCACACCCTGCAGACCCTCTTTGATTCCTTCCAGGGGTAGGGAAGGGCTCAAACTGCTTTGCACTCACCACTTTGCCTCAGAGCCTCCCCAGACCCCCCAAACCCCGTGGAGGTTTCTCACTGCAGCCCCCCCAGGCCATCTCCTGAGCAGGGTGGGTGGTGGGAAAAGGGGGAGGCTGCACTGGAGCATCTCCCAGGCTTGAGGTCTCAGTGTCACAGAGCATTTGCAAAGATCCTTGCTTCTGGTGAGGCAGAGGATGCTGTGAAGCCCTTCAGTGTTCTGTTGGTTTTTGTGCTTTGCTCCTTTTTCCCCTTTAATGGGAATTTTATTCTGTGCATGGAGCAGCTGGTGATTCTTCTGGCTGCTGCAGCATCACCTTTGAGCAACTCTCACGAGACCCCTCTTTTCACTGTCTGTACAGAGAACTTGAGCAGAGGAGCCTTAGGTCTGTTCCTGCTGTAACCCTGCTGATGAGAGAGACATTTCTGAGAAGGCAGGAGATACCTGGGACTGCCTGGGGTGAGGACACAGGGAAGAGACCTTGGGAGCTGTGGGGGTTCACACAGGAGTCTGTACAATCACTGTGTGCCCCGCTGATGTGTAACAGCAGTAAAAGGCTGATTTGGGATTTTTATTTTTCCTTTAAAAAGGTGCTGTCGTCAGTCAGAATCCTCAGCTTCCAGAGGGGAACCAGGCCTGAGCTGGGGGAGGGAAGAGAGCATTCCCCAGGGAGTGGAGGCCTTTCCAGAGCTGTGAGTTCCTCCAGGAAGGAAGAAAGGCTGTGGGAGAGAAGCTGGATGCTCCAGTCTCAGCTCCCATCCCTTGGCTCTGTAAGAGGGAGATGCTGGAGTTTGCTTTGTTCCAGCTCTTCAGAGGAGATCTTTTTAAGGGAGCATCTTCCCTTACTACCTGTCAGGATAAAATCCGAGTTAGATCCTCTCTGCTGATGCTGATACTAACGAGTTGCCTGTGTTTACCTGCCCCTGGCAGTATTGCTGCAAACGAGGTGTCAGCAGGGATGCTGGCGTGTGTGGGTTTTACAGCACCAATAAAGCAGGGCTGAGGCGTGTGGTCAGGAGGAATCGTGCTGGCACCCAGCCAGCGGCACGTGGGGAAGTTTGAGCTGACAGTGTCTCATCACTTGCTCATTCACCTGGCTCCTGTTCAACAGAGGGACTTTGTGGGAATGGCTTGAACGTCAGGTGTGCTCAGCACAGCTCCTGCAGGCCCCTCTGCTGATGGGGTGACACTTTGTTACCCAAGCTCCAGCTGCTTTTCCAGGATCACCTGCTTGTCATGAAGAGCAAAGGCTACCTCTAACAGCTGTGGGTCTCTCAGTCCCTGTGTGATCTGGCTGCAGAGTCCTGCTCCTGCCTGTCCACGAAGGAGCAGCACGTCCCTGATCTCCCCATCCTGCACAGGGTGTAAGTGCTGCCCCCAGGCACAGATCTGAGGGGAGTGGGAAGCACATCTCCATCACCAACACCGTGTTTCTGCCTCAGAGGACCCAGGCATTATTTGGAAACTGCCCCTAGACCCTGAGCTTTGTATTGCCTGTAGCCCCCAACATATCCTGACCACTCTGCAGCAGCAGGGCTGATGGGGTAAAAAGGTGCCCAGAGATTTGGGAGCATCTCATCTCTGTCCTGCAGATTTGTGGTGCCACCTGTCATTACCAAAATGCTGCTGGGTGATCCATCCCCAGTATGTGCCCATGCTGGCACAGAGCCATGGCTCTGGGAGATCTGCTCCTCCTTCCTCTGCCACTGGCACTGGCGTCAGGATTTGCAGATGCTCCTGGTCGGAGGGTTTTGTCTCTCTTCCCTTTTAATTGCCACGAGGATAATTGGTTTTGTGGTTGAGCAGGGGGAGTCCATGAGCTCAGCCTGCAGCACCCGTGCAGCTCCCTGCCAGCAAGCTGAGTGCTGAGAGGGTCCAGAGCATCCCAAGGTGGGAGCTGAAATCCTTCCCTGCAAGCCCCCAGGTTTCCCAGATGAGTGGATGTCCACCCTGGCCCCAGGATGGAGTTTGCAGCTCCTGTCTACCCACGACAACGAGCTGCTGGCAGCCAGGAGGAATGAAGGACCAACTGGCTCATCTGCTGAGAGCATTTGATTGATGTTGTGATCGTTTTGATTACCTTTTTTATAGGCTAACAGAAGGGTTTTAATCTGAACAGTGAAGTAGGAAATGGGGGAAGCTGTGCCTGGAACTTGACGTGGAGGCAACGAGGGCTGGTGGCTCCTTGTCCACACCCTTGGGAGGTGGTTTTGGAGCTCTTGGTGTAAGAGTGTAAGGTAGAGGCCTTGCTGGCCTGATCTTACAGGAACTGCAGCTGCCTCTAGTGTTATTTACAACACAGCTGGTGCCCAAGCAGCTTAACCCTGGCCTCACAGCTGCCCAGAGACAGGCACTCCTCAGAGCATCGATCTGAGCCGGCGGAGGAAGGGGCAGCCAGCTCTGAGGCCAAGTTCAGCTCTCTCTGCTGCTTCTGGTGACTTGGAACAAAGTCATCTGACTGCCACCAGAGGCTGTGAATTGTCATTCTCCAGAAGTGCCAAGGTGACAGCTGTGGGGACCACGGGCAGATGAGGAGCGGTGTCAGTCCTGGCTCTGCGATGCTCTCAGGATGTGAGTGTGGGGCTGTGAACAGGCAGGGTGGATGAGAGAGCTGCTGCTGCTGTGCTAACTGGGCCACCTCTCCTCTGAGGCTTCTCTGAGGTTCTACCAGTGCCCTGCAGAGGGTTCAACCTGCCCAAAATTGATTTGCTTCAGTGTCTCTTGGTGAAGGCAACATAGTGGTGCTGTAGGCAGATCTGTGCTTCACTCTCCAGCAGCTCGAGGGCACAGCCCAGGGCTGGTAGCACAAGGCAAGGGAGGGGATGGTGATGGGGAGCAGCGCTGTGTCCCACAGGACATGAGGAGATGTCTGGCCCCATACCAAGCTCTCCATACCAGCACCAGGGAGCTCCTGCAGGGCTGTGGCAGGGTGGGTGTGAGGTGGGCTGGGGCTGTAACACGGTACCTCCATCTCCATCCTTCCCTCCGTGCCTGTCCCAGCTCCTGGGCCTTGAGTGGCAGCCAGGTGCTTGTTCCAGCCTGATCCCATCAGCCTGCCATGGTCTGCAAAGCCCGTGGCAGCACGCCATGAGTGTCCTGCTGCAGGAGGAGATATGCAAGAGGCCAGGTGACCAAAGCCCCCAAAGTGGGGACTGCCCAGAGAGGTGATGGAGAGGAGGCAGCGCTCCCACATGCCTGTGCCATAGCAGGGGTGCCACAGCCCCGTGGCAGGGCGGGTTGCAGGGTGTTGTGCAGGAAATGTGTTGCAGCTAATGCTGTGTGACAGTTTGACACGTCCTCCCGGGACAGGCAGAGCTGCCGTGTCATCTCCAGAGCTGTCACTCTGGCTGCCACACCACGGTGTTCGCTGTAAACCGGCAGCGAGGGGAATGCTCTCCCCCGGTGTGAGGAGGGAGAAGGGCTCTCTGGATTTATTTGCATGTCCTCAGATGATCAGGCCCATGTCACTTGGCACCGGGATGTATCCTTCAGGGAGATGGAGCCAGCTGGGGTGAGGGCAGAGAGGAGGGGAAGTCTAACATCCCCTTAATCTAAGGAGGTGATGCTGAGCACCTCCCTGAGAAGATTCTGGCATGAGCAGAGCGTTACCTGCCAGCCCCAGTGAGGGGTTTCACACCCACCCAAGCAAGCTGTGGCTGCCACAGTGCCTTAGCTGGAGAGCCAAGGGCATGGCACAGGCTCTTTGGGATTGGGGTAGCCCCTGACCCCTGGGGGATGCTCATGTGGGGCCCAGAGAAGAATCCTGAGGCTCCTGCCCAGCCCCACAGTTAAACCTGGGGCTGGATGTGGCATTTCACAAGTAAAATGCAGGAGCAAAGAGACACAATGCTGCCTTTCCCAGCCCACTGAACTTCACCCAAGATGTGAACAGTGCCCTGTACGGACCACTGGCCCCTGGCAGGAATGCTGGTGCCCCCATGGACCAGCCCTGGGGGATGTTTGTGATCCTGACCTCCCATTGCACTGCCCTGCCTGCTGCTTTTGGGTTTCTTGGAGAGCGTTGAGGCTCACAGTGCTGAAACCCTTTCTCTCTCAGAGAGAAACAAGTGTGGCACACGCACGGGGGAGAGAATTACCGGTGTGTCTGGGGAGGCAGGGAGCTGGAACCAGACAGGCTCTGACAGCTGCTTTCAGGAGGTCTGTGAGACACCAAGCAGCATGTCAGCCACTCAGAGCTTGTCCTGTACAGCATCAGCCCCTGTTCTACGTGGTTGCTTTTGGCATGATCAGCCTGTCCAGGTACCAGGAGCTGCCTGGCTTTACCTGTCCTGGCTGTGAAATGCTTTTGGGGTGAGTGCTGAGGTGGGAGCCATGGGCTGCTTCCTTGTGGGGTGAGCAGTGGGGACGTTCCAGTCCTGGCAGTGGGACTGGGAAGCAGCATGTGTTTCCAGGCTGAGTCATGCTGAGGATTGTGTCTTGTTCCTTGTTACGAGTCCAGTTGCAATATTCACTTGGCAGGATGAGCTCATCCTCCCTCTCTCCCCAACTGTGTGTCTGTCTGTCCGTCCCTCCCACCTCCTTCAGCTACCAGTAAAGTAGCACTTGTAGGGAAAAAAAAAAAAAATTAAAATCTCTACCTGGAAGCTCTGCAGGGCTGTAAGGTCAGGACAGCAAGCACTGGTGCTTGCTATGCAAAGCACGGAGCCAGTGCTGGGCAAGCAGGTACTCACTCAGCTGCAGCTGCCAGGGTTGCCTTTGCACTGAGGTGGGGATTTGCATCCCTGGGAGGGGGGAAATGATGCCACCAGGGCCAGAAAGGGGTGGCAGCCAACAGGAGATGGAGACACACAGCTCCTGAGTGGGACTTGCTGTCCTGTCTGCCAGCCAGGCAGTGGGAGCTGCAGAGAGGGACACCTGCACTACTCTGTCCCCCTTCACTGAGCTGTCTCTGCTCAGCTGCTCTGTGTCTAGGTTATTTTTGCTTTGAATCAGCTCTGAAATTGCCTTGGCTGAAACTCTGTCTCTATTGTTTTCAGTCTGCAGAAGCATCATTGAACGTGTCAAAAAGATAAATTGGAGAAAAGGAGAGGAAGAAAAAAAAATTTAAAATAAAAAGAGAGGAGTGCAGTGCAGTTGGTGAGGAGAGCCATGCTGGTTGTGGTTTCCCAGAGCAGCTGGCTGCTCCAACCCTATTCTCCCTTTCCAGAGGCAGCTCTTTGCAGCCCTGTCCCCTTCTCTGCAGGACTGAGACACCCTTGCAGACATCCTCCTTTACCTTCTGCCAGAGGGCTTCTCCCCCTTGGCAAAGCTCATTTAGGCTCATTTAGGCTTAGCATCTGTCCTGCCTGAGCCTCGTCTGCATGGTGAGCACAGTCTCTGAGACCTGCTCTCTGTCTCTGCCCTGGCTGGGGCTGAGACACCGAGTGCAGCCTGGTGGCTCAGCCAGAGCACCACAGCAGGGCTCTGGAGATGAACAGAAATGAAGTAGGATGGGCAGCAAAGGGGTCCTGGGTGTGGGCAGGCGCTCGGGGCAGACCTGTGTGTGCCCCCAGGGGTTTCACTCACTGGTGGCTTTGTGCACACCTTTTGGGGTCCAGCACCCAAACCCCTGGCCCGGGGTCCACGGAGCTGGGGAAGGTCTGTGCAGCATTGAGCAGTCAGATGGGTCAGTCTGAGCTTCAGCCCAGGCTCTCTCAGGAATTCAGAGAGCCCCTGTCCCAAAGGTTTGAAGAGGACTCAGGCTTCTGCATCCCTGGAAGGATCAAACCTGAGGGATGAGGTTTGGGGTCTGTTCGGGGGATCATTTGGTTCTGGAGAACGTGGTGCTCTCCACGGGCTCCTGGAGCCAGCCCTGGGGCTGTGGCATCCAACAGCATGGGGTGGGTTGCTGTGTAACACCTTCATAATTGCTAATTACCTCTGGGAGGAGGAGGAGGCACCTGGGAAAGGAGCTGGCAGTGAGTTATGAGAGGTTGAACAAGTGGCTGTTGCTGCTGCTGAGGACACTGGGGCAAATGAATAACCTGTTCAATAAAATGTCAGCCAGGAACGGATGGGAACTGGCATTGCTTTTTCCACTTGCACTTTACAAAATGAATCTCCCTGTGCGTGGTTGATTTGCTTATTCAAAATAGGCCGTGGTGGAGGGGCTCTCCTGCTGTACCCGCTGACACCAAGGGCCAAATTGTGTAAATTCCTTTATCCAAATGCTCCTCTGAATGGCTGCAGTGATCTAAGGCCATAATCTGTTGCTAGAGAGGGCTTTTCAGAGCCTAATTCCCTTTGTTTCTGGAAACAATGAGAATGTGAGAAATGAAGCTGAGAAATTGCCACTGAGCTCCAAGCTGCAGTCCAGTGCTGGGAGAGGGGAAACCATTCCCTGCCCCAGTTGCCTTCCACACCTGCAACAGGGAAGATCGATCTGTGTGAAAACTCCAGGAGGCAAATCCTGAGTGGGTTCCATTAGATAAGGCTGGTTTCAAATGGAAACTGATTTGCATGGGCTGATTAAGCTCATTACTACAGCAGGAACCCAGAAAATCATCAGATCCCCATGCAGCAGGAGCGCTGAGGGCTGCTGCGATGACACTGGGTGTGCAGCCAGCACTGCTTTGTCTTCTGCAGCGTCTCCTGGGAGTGCACACAGGACATGACCAGTGGTCACTCTGCTACCAGCACCAGCCTGAGCTGGCACAATATTGTGGCACCAAGATTTGTAAATTATTTGGCCTTGTTTAGAAATCCATTGGGGCGTGTCTCGTCATTTAGGGGCGCTTTCAAAAGCACCGTGGTGAGCGCAGTGCTGCAGCCCCACAGGGCAGGGATGTGGGCAGAGCAAAGCCCTGGGCACCAACACAGCACGTGGGGCACGGGCACCTTGCTCTTGCTGGTGCTCTGGTCCCATCTGGTACCCCAAAGGGCTGTGCTGGCTGTCCCTTCTGTCACCTGAGCTCAGGTGCTGCCTGAGAGGCCTGACAGAGCAGGGGGCTGTGTGCCAGTGGGGGACCTGTGGAGTTGTCCCTTTGGGCTTTCCCCTGGGGACACTGCATCCTGTGCTGTCCTGTGGGAGACCACGTGTGTGCATCCCACACGGACCTCGGGGATGCAAGTCAGGTCATGCTGTGCCGGGAGCAGCTCTGTGTCCCCGTGTCTCTTGCAAACTGAGAGTAAATTTAGATTATATATTAGGAAATCATTCTTCCCTGTGAGGAGGCCCTGGTGTGGCTGCCCCATCCATGGAGGTGTTCAAGGCCAGCTTAGATGGAGCTCTGAGCAGCCTGGTCTGGTGAAGGTGCTGCAGCTAGTGGCAAGGGGCTGGAACTGGATGAGTTTTGAGGTCCCTTCCAACCCAGGCCGTTCTGTTGTTCTATTCCTGCAGCATTTCCCCAGGTGAACACCTCGTGGTGAGGAGTCTCAGGGCTGTACACGAACAGTTGCTGCCTCCCGAGGCTGCTGCTGCTTCTTCCGTGTAACGTTTGTACACCCACGTGTTGAAAACAGAGCCCACGTGGGCAGGTGTGCCTCTAAATATATCTACCTGGAAAACACACTGCACTATGAGCACACACAGACTCTGCAGTTTGCAGAGTGCTCTCCTCGCCCTGCACCCCCAGGGGCACCCTGGCACAGGCAGCAGAGCTGGGAGCTGATTATGAAGAGATTATAAAGGGGTATAAAGGAATATAAAGGCCAGGAGCCCCAGGCTGGAAGCGTCACACGCAAAGGCTCCTCTGCTCCTGTGCATTTTCTCTTTTTAATTTTTTTTCCTTTATCTTGCATCAGCACAAGAGCTTTACTAAGCCCCGGAGCAGGGAGAGGGATCCTAGAAAATGCAGGGGTGGAGGGGGACTCTGTGAGGCTGTTTGTCACCTCCCATAAGCAGGTTCCAATGTAGATCTTGTCAAGGCTGGTGACAGCATTGGGGGCTTGTTGGGACACTCCCTGCTGCCACACAGGTGAGCTGGTGGGCCAGCTCTGTCCCAGCTTGAGGGGACCCTCTCACCAATGTTGTACTGTCAGAAATGTTTGACACCTCCGTGTCAAGGTGAGCTCTCACCCTGGATGGGCTGTGGGTTGCTGGGTGAGCTTTGAGGGCAGCTCAGGCTCCCTCTGCACCCAGGGGCTGTCACGCAGCAGTCTGGGCTGGGGATGGTGATATCTCTCCTGCTCTCCTGCCTCCTCTGTCATTCCTTCCCCCAGGTCCCTTCCCTGCCCTGCTCTGTGCCGGGTGGAGATAGGAGCCCAAGTCATCCACTGAGGAAATTGCTCCCTGTAAATCCACACTGAAAGTCCTGGGATTCCTGAAGGCCCAGAGGAAAGGGCTTGATTGGATTTTCAAGCCTCTCTTGCCAGCTTTGGGAGAGGAGGGCTGACAACCTCCCTGAATCTTGCTCACTGATGCCTGGGAGGGGATGCAGGCTGTGCCTGCTCGCTAATGGAATGTAAAGGATGTGTAAATCTCCCGCCTTATTTAACTCCCCCCTGAACTTTATATGCAGCCATAAATTTCTCCTCCTGCAAACCTGCTGGAACAAGGTGGGCCTCGGGTGCCTGGTGCCCACGCAGGTGTGGGGGGAGCCATTCTCCTGCTGCTGGAGAGGAACTGCTGGAACAGCAGCCAGACCCTGTCCCTGAGGAGCACGAGGCTCTGGGGACATGCTGGGTGCCCCTGGGGGCTCTTGCAGGAAAGGTTCAGTTTGGGTTCAAGCTGCCTGTATGAGAGGTGCAGGAGCACCTGGGGCTGGTGTAATTCCCCCTCCTCCCCACGGGGCCAAGGGGGTTTGCCTTCAGCACCACCAGAAAGCAAAGTTAATAAGACACAGAGGTCTCCTGAGTTAGAACTGCAGCAGTAACAGGCAGCCAGAGAGTGGCCAGGCTGTGGTGGAGAACTGGTATCACTCCAAGCCCCCGTCACACAGCTGAGCATCACACAAATAAGGGAGAAAAATGCTGCAAATTTTATTCTATTGCCCCTTATCTCTGATTAATCCTCTTATGTGTTCATCTCATTTTTATCCCAGTGTTGGCTGTCTGTTTATTGTATTTCTCTAGTCCTCACAAAGACAAAAATCCCTCTGAGTCTTGCCTGGCTGGGCAAGGGGGTGTCCTGCCTGCTGGCACCAGTGGAGCACCACAGAGGACAGGACCAAGGTAACATGCCCATGGTCACCACAGCAGATGGTGGCAGAGGAGGGGCTGGAAACCAGTTTCTCCCAGGCCTTAGATTAGTGCCCAGCTGCTTGAGCGTCCCCAAATGTAAAGAAAGACACCCTAAAAAGAGTTGCCCTATGGTGTGGCTTTGCAGCCCCTGCTCAGGGCATGTTCTCAATGCACTAGGGAGGAGCCAGACTTTCCTCTTCACACCCCTCTCTCACTGCAGGCGGGTTGGTTAGAGCCCTGCAAGGGAAGCCCTACTTTTCTGAAGTCCCTCTTCTCTAGCCCAGGCTCTCCAGCTCTGCTCAATTTTACCAGCAGCCCCGTGCTCCTCTACCTGCTGCTGGGTGAGCACCAGCCTTCTGGACCTGGCCCTGCTGCTAAAGGATTTTGCTTCGATCCTCTTCTCCAGCTGGGGAGAACAAAAATCCCTTAAACAGCCAAAAATCATAGGGATGATTGGAGGAGAATTTTTTTTTTTTACCTGAGTGGGAGCTCCTGGTTCGAACAATTTGGTGGAGGAGGATGGTGTTTGTAATAGCATAAAACAATTTGGAGGAGAATGGTGTTTGTAACATGGTGGAAACTTGCACAAATGATGGAGCCCAGTGTCTTTCAGGGGAGTTTAGACAGGCTCCACAGCACCCCAGCCTGTCCCAAATTTGTGCAGGCATGGCCAGGCCATGTGAGTGAGCAACCTGGAGGTTGTCATCATGTCACCCTCAGCATCCTTCCCTCCTGCAGGTGCTGAGTGCTTGTCCTAGAACCTGAGGGCCTCCTGAAGGCATCCAGTGGCACATGCAGCTGGGGTCCCACCTGTGCCACACTCCTGTGCACCTGGGGCAGCCCGTTCAGGTGCACTGTGCCACCAAGGTGGCCTCAGGTCCTCTTGCTGCTGCACACTGAGCACACAACCCTTGCTGTAAATTCTCCCAGCATCTGACAAGCTACAGCATGGGAACTGTGGAGGCCTCTGGCTTTAGGAGGTGGAAATTGTTTTTCAAACCCAGTTGAATTTCCAGCCTCCCCAGCATCCTGGGATTAATTGGTTTCTGTGTGGCAAAATGCTGCTTTTTCCGTGTGCCAAACCTCCTTCCACAGCAGTGCCAGCTCCCTGCCCAGTGTCAGGCTGTTTTCAGGGACCATCATGGCCCTTCTCCTTTCTAACCTGGAGATCCCAAGTCTTAGCTGGGGAAGGCAATGTCTGTGCAGGTTTGCCTGTGGAAAGTGCAGTACAGGCTGAGCTTCAGATGCTCAATGCTGCATCTGGTTGTGTCTTACAGCCTCTCCCTGTGCAGAAGCTGCTTTTTCTGGTGACCTGAGCATGTGTCCTAGGGTGAATTTATGATGCTTGTATCCCCAGTGGGCTGTTCTGTTTATGCTGGATATTAAGTTCTACACCTTTAGGACTAGTTTCAAGAGCAAAGGGGGAGAGGAGAAGTGTGGAGTTGGTTTTCAGAAACTGCACTTGCTCCTCCACATCCTTCACAGCCCGTGCTGTGTGCAGTGGACAGCAGGAGAGAGCTCTCCTTTCCTTTTAGCTACGTTTTTAACTAGATGAGGCAAAGAAGTTCCCCAGACTGTGGCTTTTTTTTTTCTTGGAACTGATCAGCCTGCTCTGGACTGAAAACTCAGAAAACACTGGGAGCTCACACCTGTGGCCCACCAGGACCCAGGACGTGGCGTTTTCCAGCACAGGAAGAACAGATAACAGACTGAATGAGCCAAGCTCCACCTCACAGCAAGGACTTTCTGAATTTGCCATCATTTCAGAACTGAGAGAGGTTTTCTTGTTAAATATTATTCCATTTTTATGCTTGTGAATATTTTTGCTTGTTAAATAAACAGTTTTTTCCACTTTTCTCCAAGGAAATATTTTTCTGAACCAGTTGGGGAAGGGGCTGCTTGAATCTGCTTTCTAGAGAGACCCCTTTGGAGGTTTCTTCCCAAATTTGCCCTAAACCAGGACAAATACTTTTTTTGGTGCTCAGTGTGGGGCTCGAGAAAGTGGAAAAAACCTCTACTGATTGCATTTTGGTTGTACTTGCTCTGTGTTGGGATAAAGCAGTCAGTAGGCATGTTTCTTGAATTCATAATGTCTCTCTGGGTGGAGGCTTTCATGTGTTTCTGGTCCCTAGGCTTTTTTGAGGTTTTAAACCAGGACAGCATGGCTGCAGGTTGTGGTGACACACAGGGTCTTTGCTACCCATGCTGATACTCTATTTTTTTTGTAATTGGCATCATTACTTTGAGAATTTTGGGGCCCCTCTCGTCCCCCCAGCACCTTGTTGAGCTGGCTCCACTCCTTGCCAGGGGGCAATAAGTCCATCTCTGCCACCCCCAGGATATAACAGATCCTAGGATTTCCAGCTATCCCCCAACCCTCCTGGGAGCCCCTTTTGCCTGTGTCTATCTCTAGGTGAGATGCCAGGACCATTTCAAAAGCTGCAGGCTGGGCAGCAGAAAGCTGCAGCTGCTGCCCGGAGCCAGGCTGCGGCTGCTGCTTCGTTATTTACAGCTGCCTTTGGCTGCTCATGAGCTTCTCCAGCAGCTCTGCTGGACACTGCTCGCTGCCTGCTTGTCCCTGCACTGAAAGCCAGGAGTATCTGTGCCCTCAAACTGGTGCCATCTGGCACCCCACCTTTGTACCAGCAGCGTACCCGGCTCGCCTGCCAGCTCAGGACAGAGCCAGCAGCAGAGCTAACCCCTTAGAGGAGCTCTGCTGGTTTTAAACTGCTTCCCAATATTGCTTCCCAATACTGACAGCAAATCCAAGCTGGAGCACAGGGGGTAAAGTCTGGGCTGTGTGGCAGAGCCGTATGCAGGCTGCATTCTCCAGGCTGGGTGCATAAAGGACTTCACCTGTTATTCACCCAGCATTATTGTGCTGCCCTCAGTGCTGGTTCCAGCCGGGCTGGCACCCCTCAGCCCAGCTCTCCTCACTTCAGTCAGCTGTTCAGCCCTGCCAAAGCAGGGGCAGGTTGTCCAGCTCTGTGTGACCCAGCAGCTCCTCAGTGCTCTGGAAGGACAGCATCTGTCTGCCCGTGCTGGGGGTGTCTGACACCTCAACGTGGGCCAAATGGCATCTCCCAAGGTGCCCACTGGGTGCAGATGCAGGGCTGATGGAGCAGAGATCGTGGTGGATTCCCACAGCCAGCTCTACCTGCTCTGCTTTTGTCCCCACTGTTGGTCCCCACGAGCCCTTGGCAGCCCCAGGGGGTGTGAGGCTGGAGCTGCCATATGTTCCCCATAAAAACACTTCTTGGCCCATTCCCTGGCGTTTCCTGCCGCTGCCACACGTGCTCAGGATCCCACATGCCTCACAAGCCGTTCCCCAACTGCAGCCTGGCAGATGGAGGAGCCAGGCATGGCTTTGCAGTAGGAGAGGCAGGACTCCACGGGCTCTGTTTGTTCTTGGGTTGTTCACAGCAGCAGAGGAAGGGGAGGAGAGCTGGCATTCACCCCTGCAAACTGCCCCTCTGCAGAAGGGACAGGACCTTCCCATACCCACTCCCCATCCTGTGAGCCACCTGCACAAAGTGTTTTCACCTGGTGCCACTTGTTTAAAGGAGGTTGGAAATTATGTGAGTGTCCTGGGTCGATGGAAACCATCGCTCCTCCCAGGCAGGTGGTACTGGTTTGTTTTGGTGGCAGATGGCCAGTCAGCATTAAGAGCAAAGGCAGAAAATCAGTCCTCAGAGGGAGCAGAGATTTATTGCGGTAGGAAATTAAAAATGTATGCGTCAGCTTTTGAAGTAACTCCTGTTCTGCCTTTATCTCTTGGGGGGGGATGAGGGCTCTGTGTTCAGCCCTGCTCTGTGGCAGGGAGGTCTGAAGGTGCTCAGGAGCTGAAGGCACATCCCTTGGCTGTGGGTGCATCGTGATGGGCAGTGAATGGACCGAGCTGATGTCTCTCTCTCCTGCTTTGGGTGGCAGAGTGTGACCAGATCAGTGTCAGCTCTGAGCACAGCAGATGAGTGTCCCAGCCTCAGCAGTGGGATATCTTCATGCCACATCAGTCGAGACACTGTGAAGAGCCAGGTGCTGCCACAGGGGTACATCTGTGGTGGGCTCCTGCTGGGCACAGAGGGGCTTCTCCTGATAAATCCTTTTACTTTGTGCTGAGCTGGTTTCCAGTGACTTTGTGCCTTGGTGGCATTGTGCCGTGGTGGTCTCCGAGGACACAAGGGATGCAGAGCAGGTTCTTGGGCTGAGGGTGGGCAGCAGGCAGGGAAGGACACAGGCAGGGTGGTGACATGGGCATAAACAGCCCTGCAGTGGGATGGAGTCAGTGCTGGTCTGTGCCCCCCAAGGTGGTGGCAGGTGTCCCCCCAGCAGTGTGTCCCCAGGCTGAGGCTGGATTTGGGTGTTGCTGATGGCACCAGAGCTGCTGAGCTCCAGAAATTGTTTCACATCCTCAGCTCCCTGCTGCAAGAGCGAGGCCATGAGCTTTGCAGCCCAGCACAGCTCCCTGCCCAGAAATTTAAAGAAGAAACATAAAAATCTCAGGTTCCAGGCAAGCGATGGCTCCTGGGGTGCAGCCAATTACCACTCTTAGGGAGAGATCCACCTTACCCACTGCTGCTGCTGGTTTTCTCTGACCTCTCACTCTGGTCCAGGGTGAGCACACGTTAATCCCCAAGCCCATGGGAGAGCTGGGAGACTGGGAAAGCTGCCGCAGGAAGGACGTTCAGAGGCACAGCCTGGAGAAGGCATGTTGTACCTGCTGCTGAGCACATTACTGCTACTCCAGGAGGGGATAAGTCCTGCTTAGGAGGACGCTCGTCCTCTTTTATTCAATTTCCTGGTAATGCTTCTGCAGCATCCAAGTCTTATCAGGAGAGGAGCAGCTTAAGAGGCCGGTAAAGGAGTTTTTATTGTCAGTATCCACCTCTTTATTCCCCTCTTCCCTTTGACGCTGGATGGCAGGCTGGTTGTGGCTGAAGTGAGGTGTGCGTTCTCTCCCTTTTGTCTGTTAAAGCTGCAAAGATTTCCCGACTGACCAATTCTGATGGTAATTTGGGCTGCGGGAGATGCTGCTGTCCCCGGTCCCCGGGCGGTCACCGCCTGTGGCTCAGCCGCGGGTTCCGTGGCCAGGAGTGAGGGTGACACCGCCGCCCTCATTGCACACAGCAGGACAAATCTGGGGACACAACTGGGCAGCTCTGGTCTGGGACTCGCCATCCCTTTTGCTCTGTGACTTGGCGAGCAAACCGCTGCCTCTGTTTCCCGATGGCACTGAGCTCAGCCACATCCTCCGAAGCATCCCAGTGCTCCGAGTCCTGCTGCTGCTCATCCTCCTCGTGTTCCTCTGCCGCGGGGGTTTGTGCCTGGGGGCGCTGGCATTGCTGTGGGCAGCAGGGCTCCGATGAAAGCAGGAGTGTCCCCTGGGAAGCCAGCAGCTCGGTGACTGCTGCCTTGTGGCAGCCACCTCCCGTCTCTGGCATTCTCCCCGGCCGTGCCAGGCGCTGTGGAGACGCAGTGCTGCATTCAGCCGCCTTTTTCAGCCGCGCACAATGGGCCTGGATAACGTTTGTTTGAGAAGAAAAAAAAAAAATTGCTTTGGATCGCGTGATTCTTTTTGTTGCGGTTGTATACTGTTGTTCTTTCAAATGCTCATGGGAGTAGCAGAGCGGCTAATGAGGCGGTGCGGTGACAGTCGCTGGGGAGATGGTCCCGCCTGGTCCCTGCAGCTGCACTCTCCTGGTGATGGAGCAGGGATGGGTGCGGCACTCCCCGTGCTCAGGGAGCTGCCCAGACCCTGCTGCTCCTTCAGACCTCGCTGTTTTCTTCTCCAGCCGCGGGCACACATCGAGCTGGGCGCAGGGAATGGGTCACCTGGCCCTGGTGACATCCCACCATCACAGAGCACAGCTCGCCCATGGCCAGCGCTGTACCCCTGAGCCTGGGCACACTCACCTGGTGCTGCGAGCTCTCCTGGCTCCCATAGCAGACACGGAATCCTTCCTTAGGGGATTTGGGGTGGTAACCTGGGGATCAGGTTCGGCACAAGGCTGTCTTTGGTGGCAGTGATGTCCTCAAGCCCCAAGCTCTGGGGAGGGGAGCTGGTGGGGAGCTGCCAGGAGCTCCTGTCCCCTCCAGCCCCACGTGCTGTCCCTCTTGGCTCTGCAGCCAGTGCCAAAGGCAGCACTGGGAGCGGATGGGGGGTGTCAGAAATGCAGACAGACAGTATTAGATGGATGATGCATCAAATCCTAAACTGATAAGAGATGGGACAATCAGTGTGTTGTCAAAAGGCCAGGAAGGATCTCTTTTAAATAGACTAAATAGTCTGGACAGGAACAAGCAATGAGCAGCACAGAAACAACAGCACGTTCACCGCTTTGTTTTTCTGGCTGGGCTGTGCACGTTGCCATCTGTGCTGTGCTCCGTGGCCATCCCGTGGTGCTGGGATTGCTCCCCCAAAGCAGGCTCACAGCCTGCAGCCGTGGCTGGCATTGCTCTGGGTGCCAAGGGCAGCTTTGACACGACCTTGCCCTGGGCTGGAGCTTCCCATCTTCTGCTTGTCTCCACTCCAAGGAGTCCCTGGGCTGCTGGTGGAGGTTTGGCTGTAGCAGCACAGCTGAGCCTGCCTTAATCCCAGTTTTTAGACTGGCTAAAGTTGTTTTCACTTATCTGTGATACTGCTGAGCCGTGTTACACAACACAAATAAGCCAACCCTTGAGTTTGCTCTTTAAGCTCTGCAGAATGGCCGAGAGAACTCTCTGGCTGTGCCAGGGCCTGTGTCCCCTGACCCTCAGGGAATGGCCAGAGCCACACCACCAGCGAGTGCAGTGCTGGGACAGGGGTGGGACAGTGAGGTGCTGGGTGTGATTTACCCTTGTGTGGCATCTCCAGGAACGTCCCCATGCCTGAGCCGCTGGTGCTGCAGCAGGGACAGGCACTGAGCAGCACCGCTCTGCACGGGAGGACTGTGACTGTCCCAGGAAGGGGCTGGGACAATCCCAGTCCCCGGGACAGTGCTGGGAGCGCTGCAGGTGGAGCGGGGCTGTCCTCCACAGGGCCGGGTGTGGCGGGGTGCCTTACAGCGTGTCCGTGTGCTTGCAGCGCAGCCATGTGATGCCGGAGGAGCGCGGTGGCGATGATATGGAATGTGGGCAGCTGCCTTCGGACACGCTCCGACAGGTGACGGTCCAGCGCCACCCCCTCTACGGATTCGGCTTTGTGGCTGGCAGCGAGAGGCCGGTGGTGGTGCGCTCGGTGGCAGCAGGTAGGGAGGGTGTGGGGTGGTCCTGGACACCTGCAGCGTGCCAGGAAACACAGCGACGCTTCCCCCTGCTGGGACACCCCTCCCTGGGCTCCTGTTGTCCTCTCCTGTCCCCTCTGGTGGGCCTGCAGGGTGTCCTCCACAGCCACCATAGGTGGGCAAACGCTTTGGGGATGCTTGGGACCCTCCTGCTTCCCCTCCACCCCGCAGCTCGGGATGCCTGGGTTGGCCCTGACCCTCTCTCCTGGCAGGCGGCCCCTCTGAGGATAAACTCCTGCCAGGAGACCAGATCTTGGCCATCAACGATGAGGATGTGAGTGAAGCCCCCAGAGAGAGATTCATCGAGCTTGTCAGGTGAGGACAACATTTGGAGGGGCTCATGCCAGGCTGATGTGCCCACACCAAAGCCTTGGGGTGTCAGCGCACACCCACGTCCCCAGTGGTCACTGCTGGGATGGGGAATTCTCAGCCTGAGCAGGGGGAGTGCCTTGGAGCAAGTGCCACAGCCCTTCCCAGCTGGCCAAGAAGTGGCAAAGTGCCCACAGCCACGTTGTCAAGCACCTCAAGGAGCCACAAAGATCCCGGCCACCACTGGGCTGGGAAGGGTGGGATGTGCTCTCAGTTGCCCATGTTGAGGTCCATCACCACAAGGTCCCATCCATCTTCATTTCTCCTTTCTGTCGCAGGAAGGCCGAGGACTTCATCATCCTCACGGTCCTGCACACCCACCAGGTGAGACTGGCAGGGCCGTGGCAGCTCCAGGGGTGCCAGGACAGGGTTGAAAAGCCCTTTTGGAGACCACGGTGGGGTCCCTGCAGACCCTGGGAGACCACTCAGGCAGCTCAGCTTATTCCTTGGACCCATGTCCCACCACCCCGAGGCTCTTCTGCGGGCTGCCAGGGCCCTTTGGGGTCAGTGGGTGTGCAGCCATGTCCCTGTCCTTGTCACCGGGAGAGAGGGAGGAAGAATATTCCCAAAGCCATACAGTTTGCTGAGGCTATCGTGTGTCTGATGGAGTAGCCCATCGTGCCAGGGGTGGCAGGGAGGGGTCGCTGCTGGCTCTGGAGCCCCTGGGGAGGTGGGAATGCTGCAGGAAGGCTGGAGATGCTGCTGCCGCCAGAGGCACCGTCTGTGCTTCACCGGATCTTTGATGTTGGGGAAGGAGAGAAGTGTGAGAGCTCCTCTGTGCTCCCCTCCTCTCCGGGAAGGAGATGCCCCCACCCCGTGCTGCTCTGTCAGCAGCGGGGGCGTGTGCCACACTCCAAAAAAGCTTTTTTCCTCCTGCCCTGGGATGGCCGCCAGCCAGGACAGGCGGCTCAGCTGGTGCTGGCACCATCAGACACACACAGCTCTGTGGCACGACTGTCTCTGTGCTGGAGGATGTGCGGGGACTGCCACCACAACATCCTGTAGGGATGCCCGGGGTCCTGCCATCTCCCTGGGGCTGCAAACCCACATCCAAAGGGTTCATCTGTCTCATCCAGCTGGTGCCAGCAGCTCCAAGCAAGAGCTGGCTGATGTCTGCTGGAGCTCAGCCTGCACAAGGGGTGCCAAGCACGGGTGCTCAGTGGGGTGCAGCCTCCCTGCCACACTGATGCTGCTGATGTGACTTCAGGGGCTGCTGCTCATCATTCTGGCCCTGCCTGCAGTGCTGTGTGACCACAGCCAAGGGGGTTTGCTTTCTGCCCTCCCCATTTCATGGTTTGCTGCCCGCTCCTTGTCATCACACTGGCTCCAGGGAGGTTTCCTCTGGGCCCCGTGTCTGCCTCCAAGGGCAGGCAGGGGATTTACCCAGTGCTCTCTTTCCAGTCTCCCAAATCTGCTTTCATCAGCGCAGCCAAGAAGGCGAAGCTAAGGTCCAACCCGGCCAAAGTCCGATTTTCAGAGCAGGTGACAGTCGGCGAGACAGACCCAGTAAGTCCTGCCCTGCCTTCCCCTGGGCTTCAGCCCCTTGAGGTGTCCCCAGGGCTGTGAGGTGGTTGGGGGCCACAGGGCTCCTCATCCCTGATTTGGGCTCTGCAGGTGATGGCAGCTGTCTGGCCTGGGGAGCAACACAGGACAGATGCCTTTGGGCACACTCAGTGTGTTGGGTCACTTCTGGGGGGATTTTCTGTGGTCGTCCCCTGTCCCTCTGAAGGAGCCCCAAAACCTGGCCTTAGAAACCTGGTTCAACTGCATCCCCCTGAGCACCCAAGGGAGGCATCCAAGCAATGCCAACGCCTGCCCTAAGGAAGATCTGTGGCTTCCAGCCTGATCCCAAAAGCTTTGGAGTGCCTGTATGTGGGGCAGGGTGACCAGGGCACTGCTGAATGGCTGTGGAAGCTGAAGAGTTCCAGCCCAGTGCTTTTATCTCTTAATCACTGAAGGGTTTTATGAACAACAAAACAAAACTAAAAAAAAAAAAAAAAAAAAAAAAAAAAAAAAAAAAAAAAAAAACCTGTAAAGTGCTTCTAGCACATTCTATTTTTAAGCAGAATCAATTAGGTAATTATCTGATTGAAATGCTTCTCACCAAATAAAATCAGCCTTCTCCCAACTTCCTGCAGAGGGTTGAGAGGATAGGCTTGGGGTAAGGGTCAGGAAAGGGGGATCAGCTCTGAGCCACCCCAGCCATACCTCTCCTCTGGGACACCAGTGGGGAGGGGACAGGCTGCCAGGCACGGGCCCTGGGATGTGCTGGACAGAGTAAGATGCTCTGTTCCCACTGCAGCTGCTGGGAGCTGAATCTGTCAGGCAGCTCTGATTTGCCTCAGCTCTGTGCTTCTTGATGGCTCACCAGAATGCCGGGTTTTCAGGGGAAATGTGCCTCTTAGCACAAAAGCCTAGAGCAGCAGAGGATGCCACGAGCGCTCCATCACTGACACTCTCTCTCTCTCTCTCCCCACCCTCCCTCTGTCTCTCCGTGCCCCCCTCACTCCTCTCCTCCCCCTTTGCCGGCCCCACATGCCAGGACATGTTGAAGAAAGAAGCTCTTCTGCTCATTCCCAACGTGCTGAAGGTTTTCCTGGAGAACGGGCAGATCAAATCCTTCACGTTCGATGGCCGAACCACTGTGAAGGTGAGCCCCTCCTATCCCCCCACCCCAGCACCGTGACACTGCTCTCCTCCCACCTGCCCAATCCATTTTTCCTCTCCTGTTTCCCATGCACGAACAGCACAGCAGTGCTGGGCTGGCTGTGAGCTGCTCTGGTGTGATGGATGGGCTGTCTGCCTCCCCAGGCAGCACGCTCTGCAGCTGGCAGGGATGGGCCTTTGCTGCCTCTCTCCTCACTTCTCTCCCTGCATCCTCCAGCCAGGGTGGGTGTTCTGCCAGTCCCCCTGCCCAGGGCCAGCTCCCTCAGCACCACCACGGTGTTACCCCAGCTGCTGGGGCTCTGGCTGCTGGTCACCTCCCTCTGCATCCTGTGGACCCTCTGAGCCTCATCCTGGCACAGCCCCAGTTGCCAGAGAAGAGTGGGCTCTCAGTGAAGTCCCAGCTCCCCCTGAGGAAGGAGCTGGTGCCTCACACCCAGGGCTGTCTGTGGCATTTGCAGGACGTGATGGTGACATTGCAGGACCGCCTGTCGCTGAGACACATCGAGCACTTTGCCCTGGTGCTGGAGTATTCCAGCCCGGAGCAGAGCCACCGCTTCCTGCTGCTCCAGGACAAGCAGCCACTGGCCCACGTAAGCTGCTGGGTGTGGAGGGTGCTGGGATGGCCGAGGTGAGGGGCTGGGCACAGAGAGCCTTTTCTTCCCTCAGTGTGGGGCCTGGCTGGGATTGTGCTGTGAGGTGGCACGGCCTCTCCTTGCCTCTGGCGTGGTCCTGCAGGCTCAGAGGTGAAAAGGGTGGCCAAAGAGGGAGACAGGCAGGGTTTTATCCATCCCACACTGACAGCACCATGGAGCTGCTCTGTCCTTCAGCCTGGGCAGCTGCAGACAGCACTCGTGAGCATCCTTGTCTGGGAGAGCCAATAAGCTGGTGCTGCTCAGAACCAGGGATAAAATGGGGATTGTGGAGCACACATTAACCTGAGTGGCATAAACCCTACAGAACCAGGGAAAGCTGTCACACACCAAAAAGGCTGGGATGGGGCTGGGATGAAAGGTGGTGCGTGGAGGAGAGAAATCAAATATCACACCAGAAGAGGAGAGAGGGCAACTCATGCCCTGCAGCCCATGGTTCCTGGGCTCACTGCTCCCCTCTGCTCCTGCCGCAGGTTGTGCAAAGAACACACTACCATGGCATGAGATGTCTCTTCCGTGTGAGCTTCTTCCCCAAGGACCCCGTGGAGCTGCTGCGCCGGGACCCTGCAGCTTTCGAGTACCTGTACATCCAGGTAGGACCTGGCAGCTGGTGGCCCACATGTCTGCCCAGGCTGTGCCCTGTGGTGGCACCCCTCAGGTGGCAGTGGCCTGTCCCTGTGGCTGTCTCAGGACACCTCTTCTCCCTCCTGCAGAGCCGCAACGATGTGATCAGAGAGCGCTTTGGCACAGACCCCAAGCCGGAGATGCTGCTGGGGCTGGCTGCCCTCCACATCTACATCACTGTCTCAGCCACCCGCCCCAGCCAGAAGGTCTCCCTCAAGAACGTGGAGTGAGTCCTCCTCCCTGTCCCCAGGCATCCACACAGCCCTCCTTTGTTGTCCCTTCCCTGTGTCCCTGTGTCACAGCGACGTTTTGGGGTGCAGAGCGTGAGATGCTCTGAGAGTCCCCCCTGAGCTGGGTGGTGGCTCAGGGGCTTGGCGGCAGTGACAGCCAGCCCCATGTCCCACCACGGGGCTGTGTAAGACCCTCTCACACTGATATCCACCTGCATGCAGCAGCCAGGGCTGGGGACATTTCCCATGTGCCCAGGATCATTTCCATAGGGACCTGGTGGATTTTCCACCTGCATCCAAGGCAGGGAGATGTGGCTGTGTAATCTCAGCCTGTCACCAAGCTGTGCAGCACTGGCTCAGCCCTCCTGTGGCTCCTGGGAGACCTAAACCCGTGCCCAGCCCATCTGTGCAGGCTGGCCTTGCCCAGTCAGCACAGGGAGGAAGGAGGGAGGGGTCATCCCCAGAGGACCCCAAAGGAGGTTTGGGAATTTGCCCTGCATCCCCTAAGCTTACATGAAGGTGAGTGGGAGCTGGGGTCTGCTGCAGAGCGTGGCACTGCTGTTCCCCAGCCTGATGATGGTAGCCTGGGGTCCCATCCCTTTGGGGACCTGAGCTAAGGGCATCAAGGACGTGCTGGTGTGGCTCCAGCTCCCTCTGACGGCAGAGGATGCTCTGGGACAGTTTTCAGTCCCTCTCTGCCCCCTAGCAGTGTCTCTGACCTGGCAGCTCATGCAGGTTTCCCTCCCCGCAGGAAGGAGTGGGGCCTGGAGCCCTTCCTGCCCCCCTCGCTCCTGCAGCTCATCAAAGAGAAGAGCCTCCGGAAATCTCTCTCGCAGCAGCTCAAAGCCCACCAGCACCAGCCTGGCGGCACCAAGGTAAGCCCAACCAGTCTCTGTTCAGGGCTGGTGGGGTGGGAACCTGCCATCCACCCCAGCCTGTTGTCCCCAGCTTCTCGGGGACTCTTGTTATTAAATCCCCTGGGATGGGAGATAAATCCCAGACAGCCAGGTAGCCACTCTCTCTCCTGAATCTGCTTTCAAGAGCTGATCTGGATTGCAGGGAGTGCAGTGAGGATCAGGGCTGAGATCAGCTGAAGCCTGGCTGAAGTGGCACACATCAGTTCATTGTTATATCTGCTTTTGGGCTTGCAAAGCTCTGAAGGCAGCTGCTGAGCCACTGCCATGGTCCCTGCAGCCTTCACAGCTCCCCAGGGACAGAGGGTTGTACATCTCAGGGGGGTTACACATCAAGCACTGAGGCTCCTTCCTGGCTGTGCCTCTGCTCTGAGATACCTCCCAAGAGCTGCCCAGGATGGCAGAGGAGTGGGGACCCCCCTCACCCACAGCTCAGCCTCACTGCCAGCCCAGCCCATGCCTGACAACTTGCTGTGTACCCCTACTCAAGAGCCCCCACGTCTGCCCCAGCCTCCTGCATCTCTTCCCCCTCATGTGCTCATGGTGATCACCCGTGTGGTGTGTTTTGGCAGGTCTCCACAGCCCAGGCAAAGCTGCAGTACCTGAGGATTCTGAACGAGCTGCCCACCTTTGCTGGGGTTCTCTTCAACACGGTGGGACTGGTACGGTAATCCAGGCTGGGCTGGGGGTGCCTGCTCCTGGCTGTGTGCTGGGGGGGAGCCAGGGGACGTGTGGCCTCACAGAAATCACTTCCCTCAGTCTCCTGCCCTGCCCTGCTGAGCTCCAAGCCCACCCAGAAAAGCCTTTGAAGCCTCTGCTGTCAGTGGGTCAGATTTTCAGGTCTGCAGGGTCAGGATCTGCTCTGTTCTTGCCAGCAAGATGAGCTGCTCAGTGAGGTTGGAGTAGTTTCAGGCATGTGTTTGTAGCTCCGTCGTGCCCTGGCACATCCTGCCATCCATCCTGGAGGAGGGCAGCTCCTGGCCAAGGCCACTGTGTCCCCTGCTTGCCCACACAGCCCTGACTGGGTTGTCACAGATGCTCCAGCCTGACCACTGCCACAGCCATCCTTTGTCTCCACTGCTCACCCAAACCCCCTCAGCAGGAGAAAAGCCTCCCACAAAGGCTCCCCACTGCCTGGCTCACCCCTTCATCCCTCTCACCCCACCTGCCACCCAGAGGTCCCCATGTAGGTGTCCCCTCTCTGCCATCCTTCCCTTTACCCCCACCCGTGGTCTCAGCACTTCCCTGGCTTCCTGTGCTTTACCTACTGGGTTCCATCTCTGGCAGCCTTTGGTCTGCTCTGCCCCTCACCTCACAGCTCAAAGGGCTGCCTGCAGGAAATCAGTTGGTGCCATGGCAGAGCAGCCAGAGCCTGCTCCTGACACTGTCTGAGTAGACAGCATTTTTTTTAATTTCTGACACCAAAGCAATGCCTCTGAGCCAGCCTGTGTGTTGAACTGTGCTGAAGTGGTAAAAAGTATTCCCTTATTATCTTCTGCAATGGTCTGCCCAGCTCCTCTTCCCCTCCATACCTGCCTTGAAGCATCCTTTTAGACCAGAGCGAAAAACATCCCAATTTCCAGTCAAGGCTTTGGTCTTTCTTCTCTTTTGAAATACATTCACTCCCTCTTTTGCTTCCTTCTCTTAGAGACAGTGGAGATCAGACAGATTTGTAACACACTTACTTCAGTGTAGTGGTACCAATGAGCCTGAATATTTCATGTGGACAGTCAGTTCAGAGCTTTACTTTTAAACAGCCTTGGCATCCTGCACACCCCTCCCAGCTCTGCAAAGGGCCTCAGAGAGGCAGGTTGATTGGCACCAGCCTTACCTACAGCTCTGTAAGAACCATCCTGGACCTGCCCAAGCTGCCAGCACTGAGGCTTGGCTCCATGGAGAGAGCCGGTGCAGCCTGTACCACCCTGGGGTGTGGGCCTGGTATTTCTGGGGCTGAGAGATTTTAGCCTGCTGGCAGCTGCTAACTTTTTCCCAAGGAAAAAATTCTGAAGTTTCTTCTCAAAACAATCTTGGCAAACAACTGTCCTTTCCCAAAACAACCTTTCTCCAGGTGGTGTTTTGCTGTTTCTCTGGTTTAACCAATGGCATTAGAGAGGTGTCATTCCTATTCCCCAACCTTGTTAAGTCTGTATCAGAACACCTTATAAAAGCTAGTAAGAATTAAACAAATAAAGCTTCTTCTATGCTCTTTGCCTTCTGAAATATTTGGAGTCTTCCACCTTTCTGTCATGTCCTACAATGACACTGGGGTGTGTTTGTTGACCCCTCTCTCTCTCCCCGTGTCCCTGTACCACCAGGACGAGAAGCAGCCAGCCACCACCCTGCTGGTGGGACCCCGGCATGGCATCAGCCACGTCATTGACCTGAAGACCAACCTCACCACGGTGCTGTCAGAGTTCAGCAAGGTCAGCAAGATCCAGCTGTTCAGGGAGAACCAGGGGGTGGCCCGGGTGGAGACGAGCATCCTGGATGCCAAGGTAGGCACGTGGGTGCCAGGGAGGGCTGGAGATGAGCTTGGGGGTTTGGGGCCAGCCTTTGGAGGGATTCACGTCACAACTGTGTGCTGGACAGTCCACCTGGGGATTCCTAGAGACTCCAAAAGCCCTTTCACAAGCAGGGATTGCTGCTGAGGGCCACAGGGCAGGCATGGCCATGACTATGGTGGCCTTTTGGCCATGACCCAGGGTCACAGGGCAAGCACGGTGGCATTCTGGCCATGACCCAAACACCTACCTAATGGTCCAAGCAGGGTCCTCAGGCAGATGGGGGTGACACAGGTCAGACAGGTAGCAAGACCTCACCTCTGCTCACGGCTGGAAAGGGGCAGTGCATGGCCATACCTGTGCTGGGTGCAGCTAATGGAAGGGGCTGGGAGATTTCATGCATTAGTAGCACTTGTGGAACTTGTCAAGCCAGGCAGGATTGTTGAATGAAGTGGAAATGATGGGAAAGAGGTGTCAGGCTGAGTGTGATCCTAAGGAGATCTTCCCTTGGCCTTTGCTCAGGTTTTTAACAAGCTGGGACATGTCCCTGACAGACTCCAAGGCAGATAGCTGCTGTGTCTCCAGGGCATCCTCGGTGTCACTGCCTCCCTGCACCCAGCTCTCCCTGCCCCTTGGGGAAGGACAGCTGAGAGGCAGAGATCTCACAGATAAAAGCCAAGCCTCCTCTCCTCCTCTCCTCCCACTTCGAATTCAACAGGACAGAGTTAGGATTAAGTTTGGAGTTGATTAGTCAGGAGCAGTACTTAGCAGAGCCAGTGGGGCCAGGACTCTGTGGGGCAGGGAGGTGCCCCACAGGTGTATTTGCATGAGCCCCTCGGAGCCTTTGGCTGTGGGTCAGCTTTCCTGCCCCTGCATTCATCCCTCTTTCCCCCCAGGCTGATGAAGCTGAGCTGCTTTGCTCAGCTGTCTCTGTGTTCCATCTCCTGCAAGGTCTCAAAGCCTCAGCCCTCCCTGCAGTCCTTTCTTTGCACTGTGTCAGTCGGAGTCTCACAGATGTAATCATGGTGGATTTGTTTAGGATTCTCCTGCTGCCTCCTGTCCTGCTGGATTTTGGCACTTTCTCCCACTTGGCTCATTAATTCCTCCAAGTCTGTTTTCCTGCTGCTGCTGTGCCTGGTCCAGCAGCTCTGCAAACCTGCAGTAATACCCCAGCAACCTCTGCCAGAGCTGTGTTAATCCTCATCCCTCTGCTTCAGCTCTCCCCTCCACAGCCTCATCGACAAAGCCTTTTTTTTTTGCATTCCTAATTCAGAGGGTATTTGGTCAACTGTAACATTTTTAACATTCCCTCTTCTGCGTCCCACAGAGGTCAGTTGTGCACTTAAAGCCTTAAAGTCCTGCTGTGCCTGTCCTAACCCTTCCAAGCCCTCACCCTCCCCTGCTGCAGCCTGGGCAGGTGGAACCCTCCTTGCCCAGCCCATCCAGCTGCCTGGGCTGTGCAAGAATCCAATTTACTCCTCAGAGAGCAGGAATAACCAGGGGATTGTGCCTGCACCACGAGTAACCCTGCAGGTTCCTCCTGCTGCCCATGCCCCTGGGATTTGTGTGTATAAAATCACCATATTAATGCATTAATAATAGGGTGGTCATGCCCCTGTTACTGCTCGTGGCTCACTGTGAGTGCCCTGAGCATGGCTGTCCCCATTGTCACCTAGCTCCATGGCACTGAGCTCTTGGGGTGCTGCTGTCCTCTCCCTGGTGTGGAAGAGGACACACTGCTCCCCCCAGCACAGACTGGCCACAGGAGGGACAGATTCTCTGGAGGCTTAGGTGATGCTGGCATCCATCTGCTCTGAATTAAGTGGCAATTCCCACACAGCTTGTCCACAGATCCTGCAGTGCTAATCCCAAAGCCATTCCCTTCTGCAGAAATCCACTCTGTACCTCCACCAGCCCTTTGCTGCTGCAGGAGCAGACTTTCTCCTGTGACCCTGCTATCCAGCCCCACAAAGGCTGGAGAAAAGCCAGCTCAGTGGAGGAAGCCAGCTCACACACTTGCTGTGAGCACATCTGCATGCACGATGGCTTTATCTCCATGAGAAATTCCAGGCAGCTGCCTCTGGCCACCAAAAGCCCCTCTTGCCTGCCTGGAGTGGAGCAAGCACCCCATTTATGGATCTCAGCAGGCTCAACAGCACCGTGCCAGGGCAGGGGCTGCTGTTATCTGTCTTCATTTAGCCATTATCCAAAGGGCTGGGTTTTAAAGCCAGGATGTCTGCTCCAAAATGAGGCATATGCTAATCCTACGCACGACAGCGATGGATGAGGCAGGCTAAGAAAAGCAGGCAAAAAGATCATTACAACACAGTGCTGATCTGCTCTCTGCAATTATTCTGTTGCACTGAACGTGCCACTGGCTAAAGCCCTAGGTTGCAAATCAATCAGTTTCTGCCATGAGTTGCAAACCATTAGAGGGCTCAAAGTAGTGTCCTGACTGCTCTGGGGACCTGTCAAATCTGTGTCACCGCTGGAGCCTGTCAGAGCTCCGTGGATTGCAGTGTAGGAGGGGATGTCCCCCTGGGCTATTTCCCCCTGATGCCTGGCACTGCTGCTGGTGCTGGGGCAGCTCCCAGCCTGAATCTGTAGGAGGTGCTCGCTGAGTTACTGTGGAAACACAGATGGTCAATGATGGTTTAGGGTTTTGTGCAGAAAGTCCATCTTGAATTTCTAAGTGTAGTTAAAATGATGAGTTTAAAAAAAATGGTCAGGTCATGGAGCAGCCCTCAGCTGGGAGGTCTGAACACCCTGACCAAACCAGCCAGCACAGTCCAGACATCCTTATCTGCTGCTGACCTGCAACCACAGCCCAGGCTCATCTGCCAGGAAGGAGCTGGGGGAGAGTTTCAGGTAACAAACAAGCTTGAGGACATCATAAACCATTTGCATTTATTTCGAGCAGAAAAGAAATACTGTTCGTCTTATGAATTATTCACTAGGTAGTTAATTGGTTTGTTTTGGAGCTTTTCCATCCTGGCCTTCAATTTCTGATTAAAACAGCCCATTTGGGATACAAACCCAGGGCTGGTACCTCTGCTTTGCCTTCTTTAGCTTTTTGCCACTGTGGCAAGAGAGGGGCAAATGCTGAACCCCTCAGAGAGGAACTGCACAACCTCAGGACCGAAGAACAAAAACCTCCAGGCTTCTGCCACTGGTTGTGAGGATATTTGTTCCCTGCAAGGTCTGTGAGAGCTGCAGGGAGGACAGGAGCAGGTTTTGTTTCAACAGTCATGGAGGGACTGAGTTTTGCTTGGGAATGCTGAGGAAGTTGCCAGCCTGAGGCTGGGGGCAGGACCACACCTCCCCAGCTGCACTGCGAGTGCAGTGCAGTGGTGCCAGTGGTCATTTTGTAGGTCCCAGAGCTCATTCTCACCTGACAAAGCCTCCTTTCTGCTGGGGCTGTTGCTTCTCTGTTCTTCCTCCTCATGTCTGGGGACTGATTCTGGAGCTCTGTGTTTGCACTGATTCTGCAGCTCGTATATTTGCTGGGAACAGGGAGGTGGCACAAGGTGATCTTTATGCATTAAGTGCAGCTTGCCAGGTTAGGGGGCTCTGCAATTCCCAGGGGCTTCCCCCTGCTGCTGGGAGCAGCATTTAAGAGTGACCAAAGCTTCTGAGCCAGCTCAGGATCGAGCTTTCAGTCATGCATCTCCCTTCCTCCCTGGGGCAGCCCTGCAAAGTCCTCCTCTACCTCCCAGTGTCCCAGGAAGGCCAATGTCAGCATCTCCTGCCTGGCACCTGGACAAGCCCGGCAGCCTGGATGGGCACAGGGAGGTGACTGCTCCCCCCAGGCTCTGAGGGTTTGTTCTTACTGAAATGCCTTTTCCAAGGGAGCATTTCTCCTTCGTGACTCACACAGCTGGGCACAGCTGGCCCTTCTGTTATTAACACTCTTGACATTGGGACAAAAGCTGCTGAAGTGCTCTGAATGCCAATGAGAGAAGAGCACTTGGGGGACAGCAGGATCACCTGAGGCTGGACAAGCCTGGGCAGCTGAGCAGAGGAGCTGTCCCGGGCTGTGCCCTGTCCCCGTGCCAGGCTCTGGGGACAGGAGCCCTCGGTGCTGGCCTCTGGCCGGGTGCAATTCCATCAAAGGCATCAGGATAATTGACTTGGGTGTCCCAGCAGGGCCTGCAGCTAGCCGGCGCTTAAGCCGAGATCAACACTTGAGAGAGGAAAACAAAAGAGAAAATAACTCAGAAAGGTCCCTGGCTGCTGCTGCTGCTGTGCCTGGAATCTGCGTCCTGCTGCTGGTGTGCCAGGGTGTGCTCTCAGCCTGCCATGGAAAAAAAAAAATAACAGCTGGATGCACAGCTGGGGTTCAGCACTCTCCTTTCCCCATGGAAGGAGCCCCTTCCTCCCCCAGGTGATGGATGTGCCCCCCTGAGCTGATCGGGGCAGGGCTGTGCTGTGGTGCTGAGGCTGCTGCCCCATGGCTGTTTGCCAAATTCCAGCCTGAAAACAGTGGGGAGCCCCATCAAAGTCACCAGGGCAGGGGAGGCTGACATTGCTCTCAGCTCTGATGGAAGCCCCTGAGATTTCTCCTGCAGGAAGAGCGAGGCTTTGGAGTGATGATGGGCACGCAGCTCTGGCTCCTGACACCGAGTTAACCTTTAGTTGCATTGAACCGTTCTGAAAACCTCATCTCCTGAGAGAGAGGGAGAGACTCGGATTTCCTTTGGCTGGTACCTGGGTGGGATGGGCAGACACAGATTCCTGCTTGCAGTGGAGTGTGAAGCAAGGGAATGGGATGTAAAGCATCCCATGTAAAGGATGTCAAGGAATGGGATGTAAAGCAAAGCACTGGGATGCAAAACTAAGCACTTCCCAGCTCCAGAGCACTGCCTGCAGGCACCCAGGACAGGAGCCACTCAGAAACATGAGAGGCAGACAACATGAGGAGAGGATAAATTTCCAAGCCTGCAAAGCCAAATTTGATTTGTTCATTAAAAAAAAAAAAAATAAAAAAAAAAATTAAAAAACCCTCACACCCCCAACCCAACCGAAAAATGCAGCCCTGTAAGGAAGGAGGCACCTGCAGTCTCACCAAGGCAGCGCCCTTATTGATCAAGAAGTAGGAAATAATGGTCCTAGTCACAAGCAGCCTGGTATTGATAGAGCTGAGTTAATAATGCTTAAGGGGAGAGAAGGAAAGGTCAGTGTAGAAGTGAAAAATTGACTGCTGCCTCGTTAGGCCCAGGTGCCTGTATTATTAAATAAAAACTTGGCAGTGCACCTCAAGTAAACCAAGGAACGTAAATTATGTAAATTCATCTCCCGTCTTTCTGCTGCACTGCATTAAAGGAAGCAGGGTAAGACCCAAAGTACATGATAAAGGGGGGAGAGTAAAAGGAAATGCATATAATCTTAGATGTCATAGTATGAATAGATGGGGTCATAAATTAATTTCAGTATGAGGACTGTTAAAATCACCTAGCATAACCCTGGCCAGAAAATTTCCTACAGACCTTTGTCTGAGTGAGAAAATACCCACCAGAAGGACACTGAGATCTTACTTAAAAGCAAGGAATAATAGAAAAATCACTTTATCATTAATAAGCTAATGCGAAAGTAATTTCTTCTATCTGGTATAAATGTATTTTGTTTTACTTCACAGAGAGACTGGATGCCAAGCAGGAAATTTTGAATAAAAAAGTGTCTTTTTCTCATGAGGCCTAGAAAATCTAGGAAACCATTATGCATGAAAGATCAAACCATCAATAATCTCAGGCTGGTATTACACATTTAGATGTAGGACGAGCATCTTTGTGAAAATTTGCTTCTTTACACGTTGGCACATTACAGGTGCCTTTGCCTGGGCATCCCACTGGGAATCTGATGTTTGGCCAGTTTTTAGAGCAGTATGATTATCCCAGTAAGTTCTGTAAATCCCTGTAAAACTTGGAGTTTTCATTCCAAAGGTGCTGCTGTCCTGACAAAACACAGACAGGCATTTTTGCTTTGCCCTCTCAAGGAAGCAGAGCCCTGGGGGCCACTGAGGAGCTGCAGCAGCAAGAATGAGGAAGAGGATGGGGCTGGTGGGTGTGAGACAGGCCAGAGGCTGGTGGTGGGAGGACAGCCAGGGGTTATCCAGGCTGATAACTTGTTCCCCATCAGTGATCAACATCATCTCCTGATTAGCTGCTGGGAAAGAGGGTTCTGCACCTTCTGCCAGGGCAGGGAGCAGGGCTCAGCACAGCACAGCTTTTGCCCCTGCTGCATCATCCCTGCCCTGCTCACAGAAGTCTCTGCCCCACTGCACCACTGGGTTTAGAAAACTTAGAAAGATTCAATGCTCTTCCAGGCTGCTGCCTTTTTGTCAGGTTTGGTTGAGATGGAGCAGCAAGTTGTAAAAACCGAAGGGAGATATACAGGGATAAAACAAAGGGATATAAAATAAACCCCAGCCCCGTGGCCACCAGGCCAGTCCTCACCTCAGGTTTGAGCCCTGACTGCCTCTTGCAGGATGTTTCTGAGGGAAAGGAGGTGAATCTCATTTGCCAGAAGCCATGGGCGTCACAAGGAAACCCAAAACACAGACCGCAGTTCTTCAGGGTTGTTCTTATTTAGAGCAGCTCCCAGCAAAGCTGCCCTGAATTTGCCATCTAAACCCCTCAGCACCATGAGTTGGAAATGTTTCTTGCACCTGCTCACAAAGTCAATATTTGCTCAGCTCTCCCGTGCCTGGCTGTCTCCTCAGCACCTCGTTAGCCTGGCCCACACAGAACACGGTGAGCAAGGCTGCCAATGCCTAAAAATAACACCTCCATTCATCCCTCCTCTTTGTGGGATCATTTCCCAACGGAAGAGGGCTGCTGCAGTCATGTTGTCTCTTTGCCTCTTGACCCCATAAATCACTTTCAGTTCTGCTGGCCACTTTCAGGCGGATGTGGCAGCAGGGTGGACATCTCAAAGGCAGCTGAGCTGCTGCAATCTCAGCTAAACTACCCAGTGGAGTGGAAGAGACAGACTCAGTCTTGTAGCCCCATGTGGGAAAGGCTCAGATCCTTTGCCAGAACTCTGTTAGTGAGCAGCAGAGAAGCCACCAAGGCTGAGGGAGATGCACAGCCTGACTGCAGCAGCTCTGCTCACAGCCAGTGTCTTTGTAAAAAGCTCATAATCCATGAGCAGGACACAGACCCATGGCACTGTGGGCTCCCAGGCCATGGGGAGATCACACATTCACAAGAAAATACCAATTTTGGATGGCTCCAAGCTGCACCTGAAGTGATTTAATCCCTAATAACAATATTTAAACACTTGGCAATTGAAGAACTCTCACACAACTTCCCTGTCAGTATATCAGAGTAATCTTTTCTAAGCTGTAATGTTAATCAGGTTTAAGATTCCTACTTTTCAGAGTGCCACAGTTAACCCCAGCATGCCATGCATTTATTGCTGGAAGCCATTCTGGAGGCTGGACTTGCTCACAGACCTGGTAGGGAGCTCTCAGCACCCTGGAGTTTCATCTGCAGCTGAGAAACATCAGTCAAGGCTGTTGTGTCTCAGTCCTGTTGCCCTTCAGGAGGACTGATCCAGGGGCTGCCTCCTGCCAGCAAAAACCTACAGTCCCATTTCTGGATGGGTGGGAGCATCCTGAGGCAGAGGTAGCTGAGCAGAGACAGAAATGGGTCTTGGAGATGCTGGTTCCCAGCTAGGGCTGCCCTGGGGGGATCAGTGCCCATGGTGAGCACTGACAGGGAGGCAGTGAAGGTTCACAACCCTGTGTCACTCTGCCTTGGTGGGATTCACACATGGTGGAAACTATCCCGATTTTCCTTTGGAAAAGGGATTCTCAGCCCAGCTTGGCCTCTTGGCTCACTCTCCCAGCAGTGGAGGTTTTTCAGCCATTGCCTCCCTCCCACTGGGATTTGCTCCCTCCCTTGCTGCTGACACTCCAAACCCTGCAGAACAAAGCAGGGAAAATGCACAAATACGTCCTCATTCAACAGATGGCTTGAAAAACCCAGGAGGGCTTAGCCCTGTGTAGAAGCCCCTTGTTTTAAGGATGCTTCATAACAGAGCACATGGTTTTCCTTGCATCACTTATGTCAAGACTGGAGCTGGGCTGAGAGGTGTCACCCCCTCACCACTGCATGCCTGCCTCCTTTGAGCTATGTTGAGAATCTCCTCACTCCTCTCCCTCTGGTTTGATACTTCCCTTTTGATCTGTGTTATCTCAGGTTTATTTTCCAAGATTCAGGAAGAGCCTTGTCAAGCAGGGGCAGAGCCTCTCAGCAGAAGACCTTCACTTGTCAGGCTACTTCTCTACCACATCAAGTTATTTCTTTTCCTTTATCTCCCTGCACAGCAGCCAAAGAAGGACCTTCTTTATCCTGGGAGAAATCAGGGGCTGGCATGGCTTGGGGATCACATGCAGCTCTGCCCAGGGCTGATGGCTTCACACTCAAGTTTGTTGCACTTTATAGCCCAGAACATGACACTCTGGCCTAAGGTGGGCCTTCCCTTGCCAGAATTGGCTTGGTGGCTTACAGCAGCAAATATTAGGCAGAGCACAAAACTGGCCAGTGGGTACCAGGAACCTCTTGTGGTTATAAAACCAGAAAACCAAAATAGCTTTAATGCTTTTCACACTGTGTAGGCTTGAGTGTTTTTTAAAATAGCCTCGGTGTTCCCTGAATGTGGTAATTGAGTTCTTCTGAGTCCTGGAGGGTTCTCAGTGTGTAAGAGGCTGAGCATGGCAGGACAGGCAGCCTGAGACAGCAGTTCAGCATCCCCCAGTTGACTCAGATATCCCCTGTACCTGGGTAAAAAGGTCCTTTGGGTAGAGGTGCTTTGTGCAAGGGGTAGGTGAGGGCAGGAGCTGCCTTTGCCATAACTATTGAAGGCACTTGTCAAATTTTTCCATCTCACGGGTCTGTCTTGAGCAGTGCTGGGGGCTCAGAGGGAGCACAGACCTCTCAAGGGAGCTGTGCTGACACAGGCTGCTCTGCCCAGCCTGGCCCCAGCAGTGCACAGCACCTCACTGGGTGGGTAAGAGTGATTCCCACCCCAGCAGCTTCCCTGGGCCAGCTAATCTTCTCCTTGGGACAGTCTAGAAACTGGGAGTTGCACTGTCTGCTGCTAGATTGTGCTGTGAGGTTATATGTGTCACAGAGATCATGTCTGAGCTTGATTTCTCTGTAAAGCAAAGATCTATTTTAGCATGCAAATAAATGCTCTCCTAAAAGGGAAGGCGCCATCTGCTCCCAAGCACAAATTTGATTTTCCAAAGGGTTAGGTTTAAATAAGATCCACAGTCTCAGAGTGGTAGCTGGGGGATCCTGTAATGGGGTTTGGGCCCTTTGGCATCTTGCTGGAAGCTGTTTTAATTTATGGGAGGGAGACACAGTGCCTGCAGTCAAAGAGGGCTTCTTGCAGCTGGAGACTCCACAAACTCCCTGCACTCCTCCCAAGTTAATGATGCTTGAACAGGTGCCTGCAGGTGGGCACATGGAGACAAAGGATCAGAAGATGTTGTTGTGGGTCCCTCATCCTTGGGGGAGTCAGCCAGCAGGAACCACAGCTGCAGGCAGACTGTGCCCAGCCATTTGTTGGGTGAGCTGGAGCAAGGCAGTGCACCTGGCTGGCTTTTCATGCTGGGAGCACCAGTTCCACCAGTGCAGGGCCCAGCATAGCCCCTGTGGAGCTCTGGTCCCTATCAGCTGAGCCCATGGCCCTCATGTGCTTTGCCTCTCTTGCCTTCCAGCCGCTGGTGTTGCTGATGGAGTGGCCTGAGGCCACCAACTTCGCCTGCCTCATCGCAGGCTACTGCCGTCTCCTGGTGGACTCCAAGAAGATGATCCTGTCCAGGGCCCCCAGCCAGCCTCCCCCACCTCAGATTATCAAGGCAGGTACGTTTCAGCCTCTGCTTTCTGTGCCAGCCCCTTCCCCAGCCTCCCTCCCTTCCCTCAGTGCTCTGCAGCATCAAAAGGTGAAGGCTTTCTCTGACACCTCCCCTCTGCTCCCATCCACCTGGAGAACCAGCAGACTCCTCTTTAGCCAGAGAGCACGGAGCAGGGGGGACAGGCGCTCATTTGGGGTCTGCCAAAATGACCTGTGCTATCAGCTCTGGCCCTAAACACTCACCATGAGTTGTGGCAGCTCCAGGAGCTCCTGTAAATCTGCCAGCCACAAGCTGGGCCCTCAGAGAACAGTCCATGCAGGGGTGCAGCACACATTCCCTGGCTGGCACCCTGCTCCAGAGACCCAGCTGAGTGTGTGAGCTCAGGAGATGGCATTCCTGCTGCCTCTGGGCACTGCTGCCTCCAGCCTGGGGCTCTGAGCCTCACGGGCAGAGCGTGGCTGCTCTGCTGATTTCCTAAATCAGGAAAGAAACTTTCCTGTCCCAGCTTTTCAGGGAGCAGAAGGCTGGTCTGGTCACAGCAGGAGCTTCTGTCCCAACAGGCATCAATGCTGTCCCTTGAGGATGGATTGCAGGTGTGAGTCACCTCTGAAAAGAGCAGTGATTCTCAAGAGTGATTTTAAACAACCAACCATTAAATACATGCTGCTGTTCCATGCATGCAGGTGTTCACATCCAGTATGTTTTGTACAGGGAAATATAAAATATGGCTTGAGATGGGCAAAATACCAACCCAGATGCCTCTGGAAAGTCACTCCCAGATCTCCCAAGTGACACTGCAGCTCCAGAGAGCTGTGACAAATCCTCAGTTTAGCTGCCAGTGTCAAAACTCCCTTCTCAGGATGGGCCTGGCTTGGGGAGGTGGGAGGAGTGCAGAGAGCTCACAGGGTCCTTGGGAAAGCACTTGGTGCCTTTGAGGAAGGCACCTGAACGTGGATTTGGCGCATGTGGGAGGACACACTCACAAGAGGGATCAGGAAAGCATCTGCAGCAACCTCAGTGAATCCAGAAAAGGCCTGGCAGGTGATTTTGGTGTAAGTATAAGCACTTTCCTCTCCTTTCATCCCCAGTGCCTCTGACTGACAGCTGTCACTGTGCTCTGCCCTGGTTGCCCTGTGGAAATGTATTTAATCACATTTTGCTGCGAGCAGAGGGCATCTGCAACTGAACTGGTTTCACTGTCATCAGAGTGGTCCTTGCCTGGCTTATGCCACCCTGACATGGGACACAGGGACACAGGGGGCACGTGGTTGTGGGGAGTCAGAGAAGTGGAGAGCATCCCATACCCAAGGGCTTGGAAGGGGGCTGGCAGCACCCACGGTTCCTGGCCTCTCAGGGGATGTCTCAGCGGGTGCAAGTGGTGTTTTTCCACACTCTAGCTACTGTGACAATAGCCAGAATTTTTTCCTGAGATTTTGCTTCAGGGCCATGGTCCAAACCTCTGCCAAAAAGCGTTGTAGATTTTGCCCTGTTCTGGACAGTCTTAAGAAAACAGTGTGAGTCTGCAGGGGTGGGACTGAGTGTGAGAGTCAGAGTGTGGGTAGGACAGTGATGGATCTGTGCCAGTCCCTCTCTGGATGGCCTGCCCTGTCCTCCTGGGTGCAGTGAAAACCTCTGTGACCAGTGGAGTGGAGCAGTTTCCTTATAGACCAGTGCACTCAGTCACTCAGGCACCCTTCAGAAGGAGTGAATTTAGAGTGAATTGGGGAAAGAGTCTGCTCACAGTTCTGGTCTCCACAGCGCTGCAGGCTGAGCTGTCAGAGCTGGGCGGATCACAGGGAGCATCGAGTGCTGATCATTAGCACATCCTTGCAGGAGAAAGCCCCACTGGGATGAATTAAGTTAGCCCAGACTTCCCAGGCTGCAGGCAGACTGTGCCAGAATCTTAAATGTAAAATCAAGCCTTGGCCCATGTTTTTTACCTAGAAGAGGAGCACATCCATCTTCCCTGAGGCCCATTAGAGCCTCCTGCTGAACAGCAGACATTTTTAGAAATGCACACGCTGTCTGGATGCTGTCAGTTGGATCCAGCTCTCCACATTTCCCTGCGGAGCCATGTGCCACAGCCTTGCCCTCCCTTGTGCCACACTGCAGCTACACAGGTGATTCACCTCCCTGTCCCTTCTTGTCCCCACTCTCACCATCAGCCATCATCAGCCAAGCAGCTCTGTGCCCTTAGTTGCTCTCTCAGCTCCTTGGCAGGAAGTCTTCTCCTTCCTGAGCATGCAGCAGGCAAATTTTGGATTTTAGGGGTTTGGCCCCATTCAGCAGCAGGCCTTGGCTTGGCGTGGGCAGCCAGCAAGCCTCTGCCTCAGCCTTTGCCACCCTGCTCCAGCCCACACGTCCCCCTTGTGCTCCCTCACACAGCTGCCACTCCTGAGTGCTGCCGTGGCCAGGCATGAAAAAGATTTTGTTTTTATTGGGATTTTAGCATTGCAGGTGATGAACAGTATAATACAAACATGTGTTTGGGGAGACAAATTGTCCAATTTGTTGAGCTAATGAATTTAATTAGGATTTATTTGATTGAATTTATCCTGGGTAAGACAGAACCTGCATCCCCTGGCAGCCGCTCTCAGCACAGCTGCACAGTCCAACCTGCAATGCAGACATCTGCCCCTCCTGAGGGAGGGACCGCTGGCCAGAAATTCAAGCAGTGTTCCAGCCACTTTCCCTGCACAAGGGAACAAGGGGAGGCTGTCACTGGGAGATGCTTAACAGCAAGAGCAACGGGCTCTGTTGTAGCCAGCCTGATCCAATAGCTGTTATTAGAGAAATAACACGGGCAGCAAGGGACAAGGGGCTGAGGCAGTGTCTGTCACTGGACACAGCCAAACTACAGTGGATGTCTCCCCAAAAGGCAATATTACTCCACTTTTAGTAGTCTCCTGACAAACACTGCTTGGTGTGGCCAACATTACCCAAAAATGGCAACAATTCTTTCTTGCCATATAACGTGTGAGCTGTAGCAGGCTGAGGCTGGAGGTCCTTGGAGCAGCTAGGCTGCTCCTGCTGCGCTCTGGATACTGCTGATGGATCTGGGATGCAGCACCCACATCCATGTGTCAGTGTCAGCTGTGCTGGCCAGCCCTCCTCTGGCTCTGTCCAGCTCTGCCCACAGCAAAGGGATCAAGTTCAGGGGCCTGTAGTGGGACCAGGACTGTTTCATGTCTTCATTAAGGACACAGTGGATTGAGAGCACCCTCAGCAAGTTTGCAGATGATACCAAGCTGTATCATCTTCAGCTGAAATGCCTGAGGGACAGAGTGACATCCAGAGGGATCTGGACAAGCTCAGGCAGTAGCCCGTGGGAATCCCATGAGCTTCAACAAGGCCAAGTACAAGGTGCTGCACCTGGGGCAGGGCAACCTCCAGTATCAATCCAGGATGGGGGATGAACCTATGGACCTGTTGGAGCGAGTCCAAAGGAGGCCATGAAGATAATCAGAGGGCTGGAGCACCTCTCCTAGGTGAGAGAGTTGGAGGTTTTAGTCTTGAGAAGATTAGGCTTCAGGGAGGCTTTTTAATAAGGCTTGTAGCTATAGGACAAGGGGCAGTGGTTTTAAATTGAAAGAGGGTAGATTCAGATTACATACAAGGAGGAAGGGTTTTATGATGAGGGTGGTGAGGTGTAGGCACAAGTTCCCACCCCTGGAAACATTCAACGTTTCCTTGAATATTGGACATGGCTCTGAGCAACCTGATCTAGTTGAAGGGGGGCCAGATGTCCTTTAAATGTCCTTTCCAGCTCCTTCTGTGGTGCAGGACATTTCTTCTACCCTCATTGTTGGCAGACAGGTTTGCCAAAGGACCAGTCAGGTGGCCTGACTGCTCTGCAGGGGAGGTGGGTGTCCCACGTGCAGTGCAATGTGCTGAGGGCAGGAGGGTGGAGAGCACCAAGATGCTTCTCCAGGGTGAGCAGGAGCTTCCCCACGCTGTTTCCCCTTCATCCGGGCGCCGCTGCTAATGTCCCTGTTGTGGTTTTGGTTTAGATTACATCAACGCACACAACTTCCACCGGCCTGCCACGGCAGGGCACGTGGCAAAGAAAGAGAATGGGCTGGTGGGTGGCTCTGCCACTGTCACCGGAGCAGCCGGGCCTTCTGCCACCAGGGCTTCGGACTCGGAGCTCGTCCGCTTCTGCTACCTGCACATGCGAGAGCAGAGGAAAGAGAGAGAGAGCGGGACGGATATCAATGAAAACCTGATTTTTTTTGAGGAAACTCGTCCCAGGACCAAATCTGACCCTACTTCCAAAAGCTCTGGCCAAGGCTACAACGGGGCAGCCAAGGAGTATGACCCGGATGGCCTTGAGCAGGACAGGCACGCGAGCAGGGCCAGGGCACACACCATCGACACGCACCTGCGCAGCGACGCCTCCCACCTGTACTGCGAGTCCTGCCAAGCCAAGATCAAGGGCAGGCTGGCCCCGGGCACGGGGGGCAAGCCTGGCAGCACCCGTGACAACATGGTGGACTTGATGTCGCTCCCTCCTCCCGGGAACGACGAGGAAGAAGACGAGACAACGTCCCTGCTCCCTGCCATCGCTGCTCCCCCTCCTGGTTTCCGAGACAACAGTTCCGATGAGGATGATCCCAAGCGCCGGGCAGCTGCCCAGAGCCAGGAGCAGGGCAGGCACCTCTGTGGCATCCTCTACGACGAGATCCCGGTCACTCTGATTGACAACGTGCAGCCACGGACGGTCCGAGACCACGCCCAAGAGCTGGACGATGCCCTGGTGTCCACCCTGCAGGCACTGGAAGCCCTGGCTGCTTCAGAGGATTGTCCACATCCCCCACCACAGCAGACAGCAGGTATTTTAGTGGCTGTGACTCCCTTTCTTCCCTATAGCCTTTCTTTCCTACTGTACGTCCTTCCCTTTAGTCTCCTCCCATCCTATAAGTGACTGTGAAGCAGCTTCTAGTAAAAACTAAGTTGTGGCAGCAGGCTGTAGCAGGAGCAGCCAAGTTGCTGCTCAGAAGATTTCTGAGGTGGGACTCCTCTCCCTGACTCTGGCTGAAGGAGTCTCTTGGTTATCCCATGTCTGCCACATGCCACTGTGGGCCGAGTCTCTAACAAACCAGTGCTGTGAGCATGAGTTCCTCCCCACTGTCACCCCACTCAGCTGAGACCTTTGGCCTTTGCAGGTTCCCAGCCAGGTTTTGCAGTGTGTGAGCCCTTCACAAGGCAAACCTGCTGCCAGGTGGGTGACTCTGGGACCAACCTGCTGGCAGCACAGTCCTTTGTCCCTCTTCCCACCTTGGTTGCCCTACTCGCTATGGCAGAGTACCTGTTGCCCAGTTTTCCTTCTTGTGCCAGACACATCCCTATAGCTCTGCACCACCAACAATGGAAGGTTTCACAGGATCTTTTCCTGGGCCAGAAGCTCTTGCTGAATTGAGCTATCAAGCGAGCTCAATGCTGACAATTGATCTCCCTTACAAGCCTTAACTCTTAGTTGTGAGAAGTCACAGAAGTTTCTCCAATGTGCCCTGCATTCCTGGGACCCTCCTGCCACAAGGAGTTCCCCTCTCCTCCACACAGCACTGTGGTGTGAGGGTTGTTGTGGGGTTTTCTTTGTGTCCCTCCTCAGGTCTTATTGTCCTGGCTGCCATCACTCCTGAGTCATCCTTGGACTCTGGCCACGAAACAAACTCCTCAGAGCTGACAGATGTCTCGGAGATGGTCTCTGCTATGAAGCAGCATCAGAACGCAGCCTACTTCCTCACCCAACACATCAACAAAGAAAACCTCTTGGCCAGGAAGGACTTGCCTTTCCGAATCCAGAGCTGTGCTGCCCAGGCTGTCCTCACCTCACCCTTCCCCCTGAGCCACCAGGACCCGAGCCCTTCACTGAAGCCAGCCTTCTCTACCCAAAATCCCAGCCTTACCAACTGCAAGAGCAAGCAGGAGCAGCAGCACGGGGAGAGAAGCTGCACCTCAGTTGCCCAACCAGGGCTGAGCCCGCAGCTGAGTGAGCAGAGCAAGGGGGCTTCAGTGCCAAGCTCTGAGTGCAAAGGTGCAGGTCACACAAAAGCTGCCTTTGAGGTATCTCTGCATGCCACAGCAGCCCCGAGCAGGGAGCAGGCACAGGATCTACAAGAGAAGATGCCCAAAGAGGTGCAGCCGAGCTCCAAGCTCCTCCTGGACCAAAAAAGCAGTGTAACTCCAGCCATCGTTTCAGCTGCTCTGCAGCAGGTGGCAAATGCAAAAGCCTCAGCTCCCCAAGTGGTATCAGCCTTAAAAGAAGACCAGAACATGAATGGTACCAGCAGCTGTGCACCAGCCAGCAGCAAGCCTTTGGCACTTAAAGGAGGTCCACAAACTGCAGAGACATTATGCAACTGTCAGCAGCAGCAGCAGCAGCAACTCTCTCCGCAGCAGCACTGTGAAGTTTCTCCAAGTCCTAAGGAAGCTCCTGGCAGTCAGGCTGAAGCTTTCCACCTCACCTCAGCAGGCGAGGAAGTGATGCCCAGTAAGACTTTTGCCTCTAAAAGCTACCAGCAAAAAGTGAGTAGAGATGCTCCAGGAAAAGCTGTAAGCGGAGAGACAGGTCAGAAGGCAGGTGGGGAAGCCACAAGCCTCGTCTTGCAGAAACACACAGCTCCTTCAAACCAAGGACAGAAAACACTACAGGAAAGCTTGGCCAAAATCTTAAAAGCTGAGAGCAGCAATGTGCACTCTCCATCACCTGGGAGCACTTTTAGGAGCACCAGTGAGGAAGCCAAAGGGCCAATCCAGCTGATGCCCAGATCCGAGAGCCTGCAGGTTAGCACTGTGCCTTCCAAAAAAGTAGAAAAAGTCTTGGAGGTAACCCAGCAAGATGCTGATGTCCCAGCTAAACCCAAAGCCCCAAAAGCTCCCTTCAGGCTTAGGAACCTGTTCTCTGCAACGTTTCCCACCCGGCTGAAGAAGGAGACGGACGAGCGGCAGGCCCAGCTGCAGAAGGTGAAGCAGTATGAGCTGGAATTCCTTGAAGAGCTGCTCAAGCCAAAGAGCAAAGGTGACCTCCCACCACACGAGTATCTGCACCCACCTGCCCCTGGGCGCTGCAGCTGCCAGCTGAGGAGCAGTCCTGTGCAAAAAGTCCCAGGGATGTCCAGGGAGCAAAGACGTAGCTGCGACTGCAAACGGATTTGCAGGGGAATGAGGCCACCCCCCAATCAGCTGGTGGTCCCAGAACTTGAGAGGCGAGGCAGGGATAAAGTTGCAGATGACCAGAAGCAGGTAGAAGCCATCAGGCTGACAAGCACGAGCAGCCCTTCCAAAGGCAAACGGATACGATCTACAAGCTTAGAGTCCAGAGACAACCGGTCAGATCCAGAGAACGGCATGTCCTGCTTGAATACCTGCACCTCCCGAGGGGAGTGCATGGGTGCACCCCATTACAGGAAGCTCTTGCGTCGCTACAGTGTCAGTGAAATAGATAAGACTGATAGGACATCCTTGTCCTCTGACGTCTGCCAGAACATCTACACAACCAAGCAGAAAGGCCCCCAAAAAGAGCCTGAGCCCAGCATCCTCTGTCCTGCTCTGAAGAGCAAAATTCAGGAAGCCTCTGGAGTGGCTGACCCCTCCTACGTCCAGATAGCACAGGACAAAAAGAACCAGAAGGGTTCAGCAGTGTTCTCTGTCCAGGAGGAGATGTATCCAAGTCCTGCTGAGCTGCGGGATGAAGACATGGAGGATGAGAAGTGCTGCTCCATCCGGTACTGCTTCTACTACAGAAAATGCGATGTTGCAGATGATGGGAGCGAGAAGGATGAGCTGTCCTATTCCATCCCCATGCAGATCCTCCCGGGAATGAAGCTGGACAATCAGATGGTCCCAGTCATGAGCAGGACTCTTCAGGTCCTAGACGCAACAGCCTGCAGCAGTCCCAGTGAGAGCCAGACCCAGGAAATAGATTTAAGGACCTCCAGTTTTGAGGGCAGCTTGGCAAAAATCAACACCCTTCGAGGCCATGCCTACAGCTTCCCCAATGGCTTTCTGCAGGTGCAGCTGGACACCAACGAGCTCCTGACCATCCTGAGGCAGTGCGTGCTGAGCCCTGAGGTCCGGGACTGCAAACCCTACATCTCCCAGCTGGCTGAGTACAAGCAGGAGCTGGCTCTCAAGTTCAAGGAGTTCCGGGCGTCCTGCCGCCGCGTGGCCGCCGTGGACAAGAGTCCCAGCCACATGCTCTCCGCCATCACGAGCAGCTTCCAGGTGCTAAGCAGCCTCATCGAGACTTTCGTGAGGCTGGTGTACGTCGTGCGCTCCGAGTCCCAGCGCCAAGAGCTGCTGAGCAAGGTGGAGGAGGTGGTGAGGAACTACACCTTCCTCCTGAAGGCCGCTGAGGAGTCCACGGCCAGAATGCTGAGCCACCAGCAGACCGTGGAGCAGCTCGCCCGCCAGTCAGCCACGGTCGCCACGGTCATGAGCACTCTCACGCGCTCCCTGAAGACGTTGATCAATAAGTAAAGCCAGCTGTGAAGACCAACAAGCCAGTGTGAGCCAGGCCGTGCACTCAAATCTCACAGGTCTGGTGAGGATGCCATGTCTGCAGGCCCGGGGGTTGCGATAGCCAAGACACTCTGATCTCTGCAGGATGGATGGTTGTGTTGGTGGTGGGTTTGCAGGGGGAATTTGTGCCCTGTGCAATCAGCTGGTACAGGGGCTCAAGCGGCTTCTCTGCTTGTTCTGCCACGCTGGCTTGTTGGTGACAGTATTTGGGAGGTACAGGCACCCCATCTTCACACCAGTTTGGTTCCATGGGGTTCTGGGCCTGGCAAAGACCTTTGTCACAGTTAGTAGTGAGCCAGTGAGCTTTCAGGAGCTGAGCTGAGATCTGGCTTCACTTGGGCAGTCTGGAGCCAAACCAGTGTCTTGCCACGTAAACAACTCTTCTGCCTCCAGGATCTTCCTGGCCCACAAACACAACATAAATAGCAGCAGAAGGGATCTCTGGGGTGCAAGTTCCTCCTGCTGTGCTAGGGCTTGGGAAGTAGTCCTAGCATGGGCAGGTTGCCATAATCCTGGGACGGAGCTAGGGCACCCTACTGCGCTCTGCTCTCATGGTTTAGGCCCCAGTGCCAAAGGCAAAGGCTTAATGCCTACAAATGGGGAGGATCCAGGGAACTACAGGCCTGCCAGCCCGACCTCGGTGCCAAGAAGGTCATGGAGCAGATGATCCTGAGTGCCATCACATGGCAGATGCAGGACAAGGGGATCAGGCCCAGCCAGCACAGGGCAAAGGCAGGTGCTGCTTGAGCAGCCTGGTCTCCTTCTGTGACAAAGTGACTCTGGGTGAAGGGAAGGCTGTGGATGTTGTCTGCCTAGATTTTAGTAAAGCCGTTGACACTGTGTTCTTCAGCATTCTCCTGGAGAAACTGGATGGATGGAGAGGCCCCAGAGAGGGGTGGGGAATGGAGTTAAATGCAGCTGGGGCCATCACCAGTGGTGTTCCCCAGGGCTCGGTGCTGGGGCCTGTCCTGTTCAGTACCTTTCGAGGGGATCCTCAGATGGCACCAGTTTGGGTGGGAGTGTTGTGCTGGAGGGCAGGAAGGCTCTGCACAGGGATCTGGGTCCATGGGCTGAGGCCAATGGTGTGAGGGTCACCCACATCCTGCCCTTGGGTCACAACCCCCTGCAGCTCCAGGCTGGGGCAGAGGGGCTGGAAAGTGCCTGGTGGGAAAGGCCCTTGGGGTGCTGGGCAACAGCAGCTCAACATGAGCCAGGTGTGCCCAGGTGGGCAGGAGGCCAAGGGCACCTGGCCTGTCCCAGCCATGGGGTGGCCAGCAGGACCAGGACAGTGACATCCCCCTGACTGGGCACTGGGAGGCCACTCCCCAAATCCTGTGTCCAGCTCTGGGCCCCTCATGACAAGAGGGACACTGAGGGGCTGGAGCTTATCCAGAAAAGGGAATGGAGCTGGGGAAGGGTCTGGGGCACAAGTCAGATGAGGAGCAGCCAAGGGGGCTCAGGAGGAAAGGAGGCTCAGGGGGGACCTTCTGGCTCTGCACAAATCCTTGGAGGGAGCAGCCAGGTGGGGATTGGTCTCTTCCCCCACGTAGCAAATGACAGGATGAGAAGAAAGGGCTCCAAGTTTTGCTGGGGAAGATTTAGATTGGATGTCAGAAAAATTTGCTCACTGATGGTAGTCAGGTTTTGGAACAGGCTGCCTAGGGAAATGGTGGAGTCACCATCCCTGGAGCTGTTTAAAAGACATTTAGTTGTGGCATTTGGGGACATGGTTTAGTGGTGCCCTTGGCAATGCTGGATGAATGGTTTGACTCAATAATCTTAGTGGTCTTTTCCAACCAAAACAATTCTGTGTTCCTCTTCTGGATGGCTGAATCCATGCTAGAGACCCTGCAAGGAGCCCAGATTGATTGATCTTTGACCACTGCAAGCCAGAAGGTGGCCTTGCAGCTGAGGGGAGACCACTTTCACACCATTCTCCAGGGGTTAGGTTTATGCCCTCAAGGCTCAGCCCAAACCCTCTCCTATTTCTTTTCACTGTGACCATCAGAGAGGAGCCAGGCAGTGGCTGTCCTCCTTGCCAAGCTGTTGGGGTTCTTTTTCTGTCTTCACCAGGCTGACTGCCACAAGAAACATTATTTATTTCTGTGAGGTGGTTATGTACTTGGAGTTGGGTTGTTTTGGTTTTTTATTGTTCTGGGAGTTTTTGTTTTCACTTCTAGGTGAATGGTAAAATGATTCCTAGCTGTGTTCCTTCCCACCCCAAGGTTCCCCTCCTCCTCCTCCCAGTCTAGTAATAGAAATAATCAGTGAGACAGCCTTAACTGGTGTTTCCCTGCAGCCACCTACCCTCCAAAACAGAGCAAGGAGAGGAATGCAAGGTCGCACATGCATTGCCCTCACCGTGCCACCCAGTGCAGTCCATGTCCTGTCCCTGTCACACCCCTTTGGCTGGGCAGGAGGTCACAGCATTGGCCTCACAGGACTGAGGGCACTTGTCCAACCCAGCCAGCTCGCCCCAGCCCCTGGGGACGATCAGGGATCTCTGTGCAGCGAGCAGTCGCTTCCCAACTCGATTATTTTTGATAAATATGCACATTTGAAATGTCTTGTTCTTCCATAGGAGCTATGGAAATGCACAAATGTGCTTTTAACCTGAGCATCCTTGGAGTGCAATAACCTCCCCCTGGCCCAGGGCTGTCCCAGACTGGGGCAGTGGCTGTCAGCAAGGCACAGAGGATCCTGCTGTGGGGACAGCCTCCTGATTTCAAGAACCATGTAGCAAATATCCAGTGGAAGAGCCAATTTGGACTTCAGTCCATGGTGGGCAAGGCCTGTTACAGCGCTGAAGGCTGACAGGGAGACGTGTTTTCCTTTTCCCTGGGAATTACCTAATATGAAACTCTGAGTTTCTTCAAAGCTCCCCGTTATGCCTATATCATTCCTCCATAAATCTCTCAGTCTAATACAGAGGAAAATTTTTTTATTGTCTGTATATAGTATATATAAATAAAAAAATATATAAGTTATATCTATACACAAATTTATGTCTTGTTTTACAAACAAGAAAGATTAAATATATTAATCTTAATATCCAAACCAGCATTTGTGTCTTTTTTTAAGAACTTTGTAGAAATGTGGCTATTCTTAGATGTACAAGACAGTGTTTGTAAGCAAAACTTATTTTTGTTGCTGTAGAAATGCAAGGTTCACAGACAGGTTTGAAATTGTTTGGCTTGCCAAGGTCACGTTTGGTTTTTTAATGGCTGCTTTGGTTTAATTCTCCCCCAGAAGGGGAAGACAGCAGCAGTCACCCCTTCAGCGCTGGCACTGGGCACTGTGGCTGTGCTGGGACACCCTCCTGCCCTAAACCTGGGGAGAAAGGGGTGGTTTAACAAACCCCTGCCTGATCCCTTTCAGGTGAGCCAAGGTGAGCACCCCCAGACCAGCTCCTGCCTGTGTTTTCACCCAAGCCTTTCCCCTGCCTGGGAAGAGGTGACAGTGTGGACCTGCCATCAGTGGCCTGATGGCTCTGCTGCCCTGTGGGACTGCTCTGGTGTGTCTGCAGGGCAAAGCCCTGCAAAGCAGGATGCCGGACCTGGGGAGGATTCTAAGCCAGGCAAACAATTTCCTAGCTGCAGATGGTAGCCGTACACGTTTTGATGTACACATTTTTGCCTGGCACCATGAACTGCTCTCCGTTTATCAGGGAGGAAGGCGTTGATGTGTGTTCCCTCTATACACCCCAAAGCCTCCAGGAATTATAAAAGCCAAGTCTAATAAGGATCCAACACAAAAACAAACCCTATAGGAACTGGGTCATTCTCTGTACGGGGGTTGAATGTGTTGTCTAAAGCAAAGGCAGCAGCACTTGAGACTCACACACGTTCTCTGTGCCTCCAGGCTCGTTATTTTAATCTGCATCACACCATTTCCCCTGCTGAACTAACGATGACACTGAATGGGACAAAACCCACCTATTTATAAAGCTGGATATGGATCAAAACCACGGAAAAGCCAAGAGGTTTTCTAACAACCCCCAGAGCCTGAAAATGTTAGTGACAGCAGGCAGGTTTTAATCCATGATTTCAGACTCGGTGCTTAGTACCATCTAGAGGGCAAGAAGCACACCATCAGAATGTTGTTATGTACAGGGATATTATCCAGGAGCAGCCAAATGTCCCTGTGTGAGCAGAGCAGCTGGACTGGTTCATACCCCAGAGGGTGATGTTGCTGTACTCGTCTCTTTAGGTGAGGTCCCTGCACTTGCTGGGGACTTGTAAATACTCTCAGAGGAAATTATCCAGATAAAACGTTCTTGTTAATGGTTCTGAATCACAGCTACTTAAAAAAAAAAAAATGCATCTCAGTAACACAGCACAGAGAATTAAAAGTGGGCTTTTCCCTGAAATTTAGTTCCCATTTCACTGCCTATTTAGTTTATCTCCCTGCAGACTGCCCGATTCTCATTTAGCACCAACAGTTCTTCACCTCAAAGCCACTGTACCCCAGGAAGTCAAAGCAAGGTAAAATACTGTGTGATTAACCAATTTTCCTGTATTGAGGGGCACAAGGACACACAGCCAGGACAGCTGATCCCAGCTGACCACAGGGATATCCCAGACCATGTGGCATCACCCTCAGCACACAAAGCTGGGGGAGAAGGAGGAAAGGAAGACATTTGAATTTGTGTTTCCAAGTCATTGTTACATGTGATGGAGCCTTGCCTTCCTGGAACATCTGCCTGCCATGGGGGGCAGTGGATAATTTCCCTGTTTAGCTTTGCTTGCTTGTGCAGCTTTTGCTTTATCTGTTCAGTTGTGTGAACAGTCTGAGAGGTTACACCTCACTACCTGGCTCTCAGGGGTTAAAGTGTCAAAGGCAGGGGCTGGAAAATCAGCAGGCTTCAAGCAGCAGTCCCAAGACAGGTTTTGTGTCTCCGTGGACTTTGCTGGTCATTGTCAACTGGAGACAACAACTGGGCGCCGTGGTGGAGAGCACTTTGAACTCTAATCCCCATGACAGGGCAGTCGAATTCTCCTGTCGGGATTTCCATCCTCTCCAAGGTCTTGGCAACACTACACAGGACTTGCAGGAGCCCCAGATACAACAGCAGAGCGAGCTGAATAGCTGGGACCCACTGCTGCTTTCGTCATGCCCAAGGGGGCTGACAGGCAAATAGAAGTGAGTAATGTCTAAATGTTATCCTCATTTAAAGCACAGTGTCTGGGTTCCTGTGTGAAATATCCGACCAAATTCCTCACGTGGGCAGTGACAGTGGGGATGGGCAGAACACCCCATGGCTTTCTGTGGACATGGGAGAAGTCTACCAGGGCACACAGCAATCTCAGCCTATTTACACCACCCAAACATAACACACACAAAAACAATCTGTAGACTCGATAGGAAAATTTTCAAAAGTTTTTTGGGTTTTTTTATTGTAATTCCATGTCAGGGCATGAGCAGACACCTCATCCCACTGCAGCTGCTGCACAACGTCCTAGGCCAGCTGAGATGGTGCCCCTTGCTCCTGTCCCCCACATACAGAATAAATGGAGAGGGTTTTCTGCAGCTGGACTATTGAAGTTATTAAAAAGCAAACACACCGTGCCCAAAGTGGCAGAAATTCCAGTGCTGCCCCTCTGAGGTTCGTTGCTCATGGCAAGGGCTGGTGAGAAGATGAAAGGGCTGGGAACATACACTTTTAGGTCAGGACACTTTAAAATGCTTTACTAAATCCCACTTTCGAAAAGCACCTTGGAAATAGCCCTAAATCTTATGAATATTCACCTCTTCCTAAGGCAAGACAACTCATTCCTCATACTTTTACCTGGGCTCCTTAGAAAGGCACAGTAAAGACGCTGAGTGGAAGCATCAGGAACACGAAGGGAACCAGTCAGGATTTAAAAAGAACAGAAAAAAAAAATCTAAGTCTGTATTGGCTCCAGTAGAGACTAGGCAATATCATTTATTTCCCAGAAATTTGCCTTTTCCTGACAAATGGTGTGCTTTTCCCTGGTGGTGTGGTCCAGCGATGTCCTGTGTAACTCTGGTAATAATTACAGTTCTAAAGGTGAGCACCATTCCTAAACTTCCCCCTCTCGGCTCCTTCTGCCCTCATATCAATCTCTCACCCCTTTTTGGCATCAGCTTTCAGCCTCCCTCCCCTTTTTGGCCTCTACTTTTCAGCCTTCTAACCTTTTTGGCATTATTTTTTTTTCTCAGCCTCTACTTTCCTATCCATGCTCCCACCCTGACTCTACCTTTCCTTTTTTTGACCTCCAGTTTTGTTTTTTTTTTTTTTTTTTTTTTTTCTGCTTTCAGCCACCAAGGCAAAAGGGCAGAGCCTGGTGTTATTTCCATCAAGTGCCATTCATTAACAGAACCGGCTGTGAGGCAGTGAAGTCACAAGGCAACAGAAGGAAATAACAATCCTCAGCTACAGGCTTTTTGCATGAAAATGTGCTCTTGATTAGTGGCTGGTGGTAATTGAGTGGCAATTGTATGTAGGAAAGTGCCAAGAGGGGGACGAGAGATACTTGTCTTGATTGACATCGCCGTGAAATTTGATGCTGTTAATGTGCTGCTTAAAACTTCCTGGAAAATTCATTCTCAGCTTGTGACACACAAAGGTATTTTTCTGATTAATTGCACCTCCTTGAAAATCAGGTACGTAAAAAGGATTTTTTGGCTGTTTGTATGTTTTGAGGTTCTTTAGTTGGACGGTAATTTAATTCACAATTACAGAACTTGATGGAACACAGCACCTCAGGCTACGAGCTTGTCCTTTCTGCTTGTGCTTGTCCATACTGTAAACCACAGGAAAATTAAATAAAATCCTTTAGACTGAAAGTAAATAATTCAATTTATTATATTTTGCTTTCAGAATGAAGCCAGCTGCAGTGAGGGGCTTTAATTCTGAATAAGGGCATCCACACAAGAACTGAGACACTCCAATGCACTTTCACACACTGTGATCACTTCCCTGAGCATCCTCTGACAGAAAACCTGACTCCCAAGCCAGTGCGAGTTTGTTTTTCAAAGGATGCAACCACACGGTCTCTCCTTTCATCCCAAGAACCAGATAAACCTCTCACTCTTCAAAGCTGCTTCTCCTCGTCCTTGCATGGCAAAGCAAAATGGAGACAAGCTGTGGCTGAGGAACCTCCTGAGCGAGTATTTGGCTTTGTTTAACTTAGACTTTGGTGCATTAAGAGCTTCTCCTTAAGCAAATCCCCGAGGTTATCCTGTTCCAAGAGCTTTGTGAGTCGTTAGTGGAGGTGGACTTTTGTCCTCGGGAACAAAGCGCTGGCGAATCTACAAAGGCTCGGTGGAGGGAAATACTGAGGGAAGAAGGTGGGTGTGAAAACACACCTGGCCGCCAGCTCAGAAAGAGAGAAAAAATATCTTTGATTTTACACATAACAGGTTATTACCAGTTCCTGGTTTCAGGATTAGTGATTTTTTTTTTTCTCTCCTCCAAATCGCATCTCTGTGATGCCAGGAGGAACCTGATAAGAAAGCTACTTCCAAAGTCCTGTGGAAGGAAGCTCAGGCAGGGCTCATCAATGAGAGACATAATTTGCATGTTTAATTACACCCTCTGCTGCCTTTAGCCTCAGGTTCCCAGCGCCTAGTTGACAAATAAACTGGGAGGAGCCTGGGATGTCGGGGCACAGAAAACTCTCATTCTGTATTCAAGAACAGGGGAGAAAAAAAATAGAATTTAAAACAAGATGAAGCAAATAATTCAAAACCAAGTTGTGCCCCAGACCAAAGGCCAGGAGTCAGCAGTGAATGGCTGCAGTGATGTGGGTTTGGGACAAGAATGTGTCTGCTGGAAATTTGGGCAGTATCCACAAATCCCATCACTTGAACCATCAAGTAGCTACTCACCAGTGAAATTTTCTTCCCTGCTAAGATTAATTTTGTTTAAGATGATCGTTAAGATGAGAAGTGATTAGCAACAAATTAGAAGCAAAGGGCTGTAGTCTTCCTTTCCCATTCTCTGGATTTGTTGTCTGTTACAGCATCTCAAAATTGCTACAGCTACACCAGAAAATAATCAAAATTACCAATATTAATATTCCAGTTCCATCAATGCAAAGCATGGGAATCGATATCTATTTTAATGCAGATGAATTCCAGATTTAATGACACTATACAAAGTGTTACAGAAAACCTCCTCAAAATACAGTTCTGTAGTCATTAATTTTTGGGTCTTTGGGGATAACGGCAGCACATTTGGGGCCAAGAGAGTTTTAAGAAAATAAAGAAAACGTGGCCAGCCCCCCCCTTGACTGTGGATGATTTCTTCTAGTTGAATTCTCAAGGACTTGAAGCGAATCAATGTCAAATTCACTGCAGAAGTTTATTGTCTCTCAGAAATTCAGGTAACATGAGCAGGAATTACACAATTGCATGAAAATTCTGAAGAAGCTGTCTGTGGGGGGTTTTTTTAGATATATTTATATATGTGTGTCAATCTTCCTCCTTCACTTTGTGGGGAAAATAACAAAATAACAAGCACAGCCAGGGAGTGAAGAGTCACTGCTTTGGTGTCATCATTACCCTGGACTTGCTGGTTGTTGTGTGTCCGACAGAAACACAGAAATATGAGGAATTATCAAATTTCTGCGATGAACCATAGGACCTTTTATTTTGGAGGGGTCTATAAATAATATATACAAGCTAAAACTTGAGTGTCATTTCCTTCGAAGTAGTGAATGGTAATTGGAAATAATTAAGTCTTAGAAAGAGGACAGGACTATATTGCCCTAGTAACAACTTCTGGATCACGAATTTACAACGAGAATAAAGCACTATAAAAATCACCTCGCTGGGATTCCTGTGCAGGGACTTTGTGGTTCTCTCCCAACCCAGGATATTCTATGATTCAATGCTATCCAGGTTTAAAGTTTAACAATCCAGCTTTAAAGGTTAAAAACTCTTAAGCACAATGTTTAATTTCGCTAAAGATGAATTAATGTGCATAATGCAGTCACAGACAAACTGGTAATTCACAGAAGACTGATTTGGTATTAGTCTATTAGTTAGGTTACATATATAATTTATGTAAGACAGATAATACACACATATATATTTATATATATATATATATATATGTACCAGTACATAATTTGATATGGAATTAGGTACAAAATCCCGGCTACAAACGTAAAACCCCCCTCAGGAATTAACCATCCTGTTCAAAGATCGCCGCCGCGGCTTCCAGCCCTGATCGGAAACCAAAGCAGCCCTTTGGGCAATGCGGGCACTCTCGGCGGTGCCGCAGGGGCCCGCTGCCACCCGCTGTCACCCGCTGTCACCCGGTACCGCCTCACGCGCGGGCCGCGGGGTGACGCCAGCTCAGCGCAGCGCCGCGCAGGCGGCGGGGGACGGACGCAGGGGCGCGGGCACGCCGGCATGCTGCGGTAAGGACAGCGCGGACCGCGGGGCCCCGCGGGCGGTGGGTGCGGCGGTGGGAGGCGGGCGGGGGGCGCGGGCGCGGCGCCGTGAGGCGGCCCCGGGGCCATCGCCCACCCCCGTTCCCTCACAGCGCGGGGGCCGCCATCATGGCCGCCGGGGGGCGGCTGCACCGCCGCGGCCACGTGGGGCAGGGCCGGCCGCGCGCTCCGGCCGCCGCCGCTCTGGCCTATCGCAGCCCAGGCCGCCACACAGCGACCAATCGCAGACCGCCTCCTGCCTTCCGCCCCGCCCCTCACAGGGGGCCGCGCTCATATCTCCGTGCCCTCGAGGGGAAGGAAACGCCCCATGCCGCGCCTATTAAGGCAGCACGGGCGCGCAGGATCCCGCCCCCTGAGGCTCATAGCCAATAGGAAACGAGGGGAGGCGTGTTCTCGGCGCGGAGAGGTTATAAAGTCTTGGCTCGGCAGGCGGGAAGGGGTAAGATGGCGGCGTAGAGGCGACTGGTGTGACCTGCACCCAACGTGCCGCGTCCTCGCAGGAGGCGGGCGGGTCCCCGCGTGGCAGCCGCGGCCGCTGCGTGGCGGAGCGACGACGAGGAGGATAAAAAGGGCGCCGCCGCCGCAGCCGCCGCCATGCCCAACATCAAGATCTTCAGCGGGAGCTCGCACCAGGACCTGTCCCAGAAGATCGCCGACCGCCTGGGCCTGGAGCTGGGCAAGGTGGTCACCAAGAAGTTCAGCAACCAGGAGACATGGTGAGGCGGGGCGGGGCGGCCGCACTACAGCTCCCGGCAGGCCTCTCGGCGCTGCGGCGCTGGGCGTCGCGCGGCCTCCGCCTGGGGGGTGATGGGGGTTGTAGTTCGGGGGCCGCGCGGTCGGGCCCGGGCTGCCAAGTCGTACTCGGGGACATCCTCGGAGCGCTCCCGCCCAGCCCCTGCTGCCCCGAAGCCCTCGGGTGCATCGCGCTCGTCCCCCCGCGCAGAGCAGGGTCTCGGTGCGGGGTGAGGCCGGCCGCGGTGCGCCCCGGGAGCCATGTGCGGCCCGGGCCGTGCCTGCAGCGGCCCCCGCCTCACGGCGCCGGCCCCACACGGGCTTCCACCGCCGCACTGGGGGCTTCGAGCCCAGGGCCGCGTGGAGCTCTTCAGCTTGGAGGATTTGTGTGACCTGGCCGCTGTGGCGAGTGTTGAAGCGGTGGAATTCGCCCCCCGTACCTTGCCCCCTCCACCCCAAATCCGCGAGTTGATGGGACGGCAAGTCTCGGAGTTACGCCTACGCTGATTAGGCTCTTTCATGCTTAAATCTAAACTCTGATGACTTGAGGCATGATAATTATGTATTTAGCATGTAGCTGGTACCTTTAAACTTCTCTGAGGAGCTTCAGAGTCTTAGAAAGTATTGATAGAATTCTTAAGGAAAGAAAAGAGGCTCACACCTCCGTACATCCCACGGTGCGCTTGCAGTTGTGCAGTCTGTTTCCCTCAAGCTTTGAAACCTAACATTCGCCTTGTTTTCTGTATCTGTGCTTTAAAAATCTTGCTGCCATCCTACATAAAGCTAAAAGGGAGGTTTAAAGTTGTTCAGAGCTCCTTAAGCTTGCTTTAGAGAATACACTAACCATGTATACACCGCAGAGTATAATACGAAGAAACTTAATTGCTCCAACCCACTCCTTCTGGAAACAGTATTTTTTTTCCCACGGCAATCCAGGATGTACATGTGACGTACAATATTATGTTTCTCTTGCCATGGATATTGATTGTAAAACGTCAGAGGGTAGTACAAAGAGTTGTGGAGGAGTTAAAAAAAGTTCTGTTTGATTTACAGCTCTTGCACTGTTCTCATTGTTCATTATTAACTGCTCTTGCCCATCTAGTTGGCTGGCCAGCAGGTTCCTATGGCAGCAGGCAATGGGACTTGAAGACTTAAAAAAAGACATCTGATTTACCCCAATAAACTGACAGCAGGTGCTTCCCCAAAAGAGTAAGACTGTTTCAACAGAATAATTCATAGGCTTTTTTTGTGCCATAAATATCTTAAATCACCCTAATAGTGGAGATGACACCCGTGTGCTTACTGCTGATAATTAGACACTTCCCCAGCAGAGAGTTCTCACTGACTGAAACTCTCCTCGGGAGATGGATGCATCCTCTAAGTCAGTAGGCAGTAAAGATGACAGCAGCTCGCTGATGGATATTGAGCAGTAAGGCTATAAATAGATAACAGTCAGCAGAAAAAGTTTGAAGAAGATATCAGAAAGGTCAGGGAAGGAAATATTAGAATTAGGACTCTACCCTGAGGGGCTCTGTAAGTGAAGTGGTTTCTTTCCCACTCGTTCTGGTGCAGGTGACTCCATCAATGCAGTGGAGCTGGCATTTTGCTGCTGGCAAACAGGACCTTTGGCTTGTATTCAGGCCCTTCATCAGCAGGGATTAGCATGCACTGCATCCAGGAGGAAATTAACCCCAAAAGCCTTTCCAGAGGGAAACGCTGGAGTGCTTCTCTGCAGGAGCCACTGTTATGACTCTCAGTCTGGTAACTGGCTGTGGTGTTGCTTTGGTAGCAGTTTGACCCCACTCTGTCTGCTGGGCCATGGTCCTTGCTCCTTTGTACACTGCTGCTTTTAGAGGTGGCTGTGCTTGTGATTCCAGGGGAGCAAGGCTTGCTCTGGGGTGTTTACATGCTCAGCTTGTGTTGAGATGAAGAGTGCAAGCTGAGTGCTTTTAGCCTTACTGGCTGGACCATTAAATCTGATCAGTGAACGCTGTAAAATAGCCACTGAGCAAATAAACAGCAGTGTTCCTGCTCAACAGCCTTGGTGATATGGCATTGTCACCCACGGACACTTGGCAATGCAGTGCTGTGGTTGCTCTGCAGGCACAGGTAATGGCTGTGCTTTAATTTGTGTTTGGCTACAACTCTCTTCTCATCCGTTTCCAGCGTGGAAATAGGCGAGAGTGTTCGTGGGGAGGACGTCTACATTGTGCAGAGTGGCTGTGGGGAAATCAATGACAATCTGATGGAACTCCTCATCATGATAAATGCCTGCAAAATTGCCTCAGCCAGCAGAGTCACAGCTGTCATCCCCTGCTTCCCTTATGCCCGGCAGGATAAAAAGGACAAGGTAAGGGACGTGGTAAAGGTTTCTGCAGGGAAGTTGAATGCACACCTTGAAAGTCCTGATTTTCCTTAAATCCTGGAGAGGATTTAAATGAAGTTTTGTCGCCTCCTCTGAATATCCAACGTCTCTTCATTTTGTTAAACTTCAAGACATTGGACTGCAAAATGATCTTTTTATAAAGATCTAGTTCTGCTTGAAAATATTCTAAAGTCTAATCACTAGCTGATGAAAAGATGCAATGTTAATGAGTGCTCCTTTTAGTAACTGCTTGTGAATCACTGCCTGGAAGCAGAAGGCTGACATCTTGGGGAGGGAGTTGAACTTGTCTTATACTGTCTTTTTTTTTTCCTATGCCAGAGTCGAGCTCCAATCTCTGCCAAGTTGGTTGCAAACATGCTGTCTGTGGCAGGTGCAGATCATATAATCACCATGGACCTGCATGCATCTCAGATTCAGGTAGGAGCAAAAATCAGAAAAGTTCCAGTCTGCTTTGCAGTCATCTGCTTTTTTGAGATACTGCAGTGATCAAGACTTGGAAATTTCGGACTGGATGGGGAGGTGGGTAACAAATTAACTTGTAAATGAAAGTATAGTTGTTTTTCATCAGACTGAGTATACTGGGTCTTTTGTAAATGATCTAGTAAATGATCACTACAGGTTTGTTGCCACACAACAACACTGTTTATTCTTCACTAGACCTTGGAGGAATATGTGGAATGGAGTGTCCTTAAATTCTGGGCAGAGCTTTCTGATGCTTAGTGTGTTGTCTTGGAGAAGTGAGCAGTTAGTTCTGCCCTCAGGTGTCCTGGCACAGCTGCATTTGTGGGTTAAGTTGACCAGGACAGTGATCTCATAGCTTGCCTCTGGGAAGATGGGCAGTCTCACTTGTATCCATTCAGTGCCACCCTCCCACACAAGCTGGCCTTGGTTCTCTCCCAAGCTGGTTGTGAATTGAAAATCATTCATAGGCCTTGTTGGCTTATGAACAAAATACCTCATAGGGCAGCTAAAGTCTCGACCTGGGCTGTGTAAGAAAATTTGCCAGGGGGAGGTGGGGCTGCAAGCTCAATTTGATTTTGTTTCTCTCCACCTTGGGCAAGTACTCAAGACCAAAAAACTAACTCAGTGAGAGGGGTGTGGCAGAGGGAAGGATGTCTTTGTATGGCTGCAAAGGGTAAGGTAGCTACTGCCTGGTGAAGAAATGGGATGGCTGTTTCAATAGTTTTAAGTGCAGTCATTCACACACCCAGAAATACTGTCTCAGATGCAAAAAATCTGTGGAGGCACAGCTGAGAAGGGTCTCAGAAAGAGCATGAAATAACTGAGCCCAAGGGGGTCCCTCTCTTCCTTAAGGGCTTGGAATTTGTGTGTGCCATAGGACTAACCTTTCACCAGCAGCAGTGATGAGATTTAATGGGACAATTTGTGCATCTGTGCTTTCAGCATCTGGCTGGTTCTTGTAGCCGCTGTGTTGCTGAGAGCAGAAGGAATGATGGTGAGAAGGGTCTGTTACCCTGGGCCTTGAAGCATTCCTCAGGAGTACCTGCCCCTCACTCTCCTGCCTGTTACTCCAGGGTTGACTTCTGCCTTTTAGTGACCTGTGAGATTTGGAGAAGTCTGCAGGGTCACTGTAAAGTTACAGAAGCAGCTGCATTAAAGACAGATGTTACTCAAGCCCTGTTTTGTAGATGTGAACAGTTTGGGTAATGAGCTTTAAAGACTGTAAACAGGCAGCCAGCTGCTCTGGAAATGAGTGCATTTGCTGCAGGCTTTCTGCAGCCCTCAGGACAGAACTAGTTTCATTTTGTGGAGGTGTTAGATGTAAAGTGTTATTTGTGCTGCTGAACTATTTCTAGTTCTGAAGACTTCTTACATTACTGTTTTGTGTATCCCAAAGACTACTGCCCTTACATGAAGGGGAGTAAAAAAGAAAGCTGAAAGCTGTGGAAAGGTGATGACTGCATGCCTGATGATATAGAAGGCTTCTTACAGCTGTTTCTGGAATGGGACTTTGAGCTGCATCTGTTCCTGTTGTCTTCCTTGCAGGGTTTTTTTGATATCCCTGTTGATAATTTATATGCCGAGCCTGCTGTACTGAAATGGATCAAAGAGAATATTCCAGAGTGGAAGAACTGCACCATTGTTTCACCAGATGCTGGTGGAGCCAAGAGGTGAGCTGTCAGACAGGTAGCTTGAGATATTGCTTCTGTGTTTACTTCAGTGTGACCCTGTTTTTAAAACATGTTTCTTCTGTCAGTCTGCCTTCTCTCAGACAGTCTGAGACAGCTGGTGAAGAGTGGTCAGATATTCTTCCTGGGGAATGTTTAGAAGGTCTCATGGGCTACATGGAGGATTAAATAGCTTCTAGAATCACAGCTGCATAGGTAGGAATTGCAGAACAGCTACATCCCTTGAACTAAAGCAATTTTTATGCCAATTGAAAGAGGAAATAGTGTAGCTTACATGCCTATGCCAAGGCAACCTTACTGCTGATGATTAATGATACATTTTTATCCAGACTGCTTTCTTTGCAGAATTACTTAGTCTGTTGAGGCATTTTCTTACTTTATTACCCTGGATCTGAATATCTAGCTGTGATTTTAGTCTGCTGCCATTCTTCATTCTCCCTGAGAACAAGGAAGATAGATGGTTCCTTTCCAAAAAGCAGCAGCATATGCCATAGCACATTTCTATTTTGATAGCCTGACAATCTCCCATCTCCCTGCAGACAAACATGCCAGTTTGTGGGCAGCTCAGAATGTTCTCAGGTGCTTTTTAGGAGAAACTAGGATGTTCCTTGATGCTTCTGTCTGAGGGCAACATGTGAGCAGTAAGGGGGACACAGATGTATTCTTTAATCCAGGGCTGTCACACCAAAATGTTGGTATGTACTGATCTGATTCCTGTGCCTCAGAATATTTTAAGTGAGGTGTTACAAACAGCCAAGAGACACTGACACTGGTCACTGATGTCTCCTGTAGCTCTGCTGTGGTCCATGGATTGGGCAAGACCTTCTATATATTCAGCTATTTCTGTAGCTTGTTGCATAACACGGTAGATGAGGTGCCAAACCAGCCAGATATAATCTGACTCATGAAAAAATCTGCTCAAAAGCCTCTTATACTGAAATGTGTCGATCTTGGTTGGTGCAGTATTTTATGGAGATATGCAAAGCCAAATACTTCAGTTTAGTGTAATAGTCCTGTGTAGAACAGCCAGGATGATAAGTCAGATCTAGTGGGGCTGAGTCTACCTACCTCAAGTGCAGAATGTCTTGGGGGCATGTGTGTTTTACTCCTTCCACACTTAATGCTTTTAAACTGTTTACTCTTCATCAGTATATAAAGTTAAGATCCCTCTAGTAAGGTTGTTCTGCAGTCACTTTAATGGAAATAAGTGTGAGGTGGTGGATTCGAATTTCCTGCATGTGTAATCCTGCCACAATCTGTGCCAGTGCTTGTGTGCATGATGATTGAGGACTTACAGGAGTGACAGTAAAGCTCTGTCACAGCACAACTTAAGCCTTTCCAGTGTAGTGTTACAAAGATGACAACTTTCCAAGTGTTTGGATCTCTTCAAGTTTGCTGACCTTGCTGGTTGAGGTTTGTTTTCAGCTTAAATGCAAATTAGTTTACCGTGGTCATGATGAAAGATGAGATCTATTTGCTGTCACTGAGAGAGACTAGATCAGAGGTTGCAGTTTAGCTGCTTGAAGGGAAAGTAAGAGTGCCCTCTATTAATTGCTTGGGAGCAGTAGCAGAAGTGGTGACAGCTCCTCTTAGTGCAGCGTGCTTGATACCGAAAGAGCTTTGGTTGGAGCTGCTGTGGGGAGTAAAGAGCTGTTTGGGGCCTGCTCTCTCCTCAGAGTGACCTCCATTGCAGACCGGTTGAACGTAGACTTTGCCCTCATCCACAAGGAGCGCAAGAAGGCCAACGAGGTGGACCGCATGGTGCTGGTGGGGGACGTCAAGGACAGAGTGGCCATCCTGGTCGATGACATGGCAGACACCTGTGGCACCATCTGCCACGCTGCAGACAAGTGAGTGGGGCTGCCTGCTGCCTCCCTAACCCAGGAGCCTGCTCTGGCTGAGCGCTGTGTAATGGGTTAAGCAGATTATTTGCATGACGAGTTTCACACGGCTCGTGGAGTTTCTTGGTTATTCACGTTATACAAAATAAGGAAAAAACCCAGTTTAAGTTCTCACAGTGGAAATAGATAGATGACCATAGTGTCCTTTTTTTTCTTCCCTGAATTAAAAATGTACTATCACTCACCATGCCAAGTAGAGCTAAGTGTTGTCTAGTCCATCAGCTGATTTTGTATTAGAAATAAGCTTTTCAAATTTGGTATCATTCATGCCTTTTGCACTAGAAACACCAACATATGCAAGATGGTTAACTGTTAAATACAGTATTAAATATTAGTACAGTATTTCATGCTGTGTTAAATAGAGTATTAAAGTATTAACGCAGTATTAAATATGTGCTACCTTGTGTAAGCAAAAATTACAGAAGGTGATTTGTATGATCTGTTCCAAATATTCCAGAGCTAAAAACAAAGGGGCTTTTTCAGTGTGTGCTTTGCCTGTGGTGGATTCCATGGTACTTGTACATTTGTTTCCCCAAGTCAATAGAGAGGGGGAATCAAAGGTAGCCTGTTCCCAAGCACATGGTGCTGTCTCCTGTCATGATTACCATGTGCCCTGCACTAATGTCAGCTTAATACTTGCTGAGAATTACTCAGCCTTTTCCTTTACTCCCCCCTTCCAGGCTTGTGTCAGCTGGAGCCACCAAAGTTTATGCCATCTTAACTCATGGGATCTTTTCTGGGCCAGCAATTTCCCGGATCAACAATGCCTGTTTTGAGGCAGTTGTAGTCACAAACACAATACCCCAGGAGGACAAGATGAAGCAGTGCCCTAAAATCCAGGTGAGCATCTATTTTCTGTTACTCCTGGGGGGTGGTAGCCTTGTCTGTTCCACCTGTTGGGGGTGAAAACCCCACAATACTGTGTAGTGCTGACAGTGGATCTGTTGGTACTGACATCAATGTTGCCTAGTTCTCTTGGCCCTATCATTGTGGGGTAACAGACGTGTTAAAGTGATAGAAAGCAGCTTCTGTCCCAGCTCATCTCAAACAGTTCCTTAAAAGATCTTTTCTTCAGGGTTTTTTTTACCTAGATCAGGTGTCTGATTTAATGGGGCCACGATGTAGGCAAGTAGTTGGATGTGTGCCCTTTGGAGGAGGGATGTGCTGATGATGTGCAGTGCTGAAACAGAGGTAGACAAGATCTTCTGATGTTGGTGCTGACAGCTTTGTTGTGTTGTCACTTCATGCCCAGCCTTTGCCATCCATATGAAAACTAAAAGCTGATAATGATTCCCAGAATCTGCTGTTCAGCCACTTCTCAATCACTCATCCAGTGTACACTTCTTGAGTTTGCCTGTGAGGATTTTATGAGAAGCCTTGCTGCAGTTGAGAATATCCACTGCTCTCCCCTCACCCATCCAGGTAGTTGCTTCCTCATAGAAGGTGATCAGGTTGCTCACTAACTGCCTTCTCTGCATCCTCTGTCACCAGGGTCCCCCTTCACTTTAGTAACAGGCCCACATTATTCTTAGGTTTTTCCAAATACATCAATAACAAAAGGAAAACATTCTTCTTGTCCCTGAGGTCCTTTTCCAGATTTAATTCCAGACAGGCCATGGCTTCACAACACCAGTATCTAGGACACAGGCATTTGGAGAAGTTCTGGCACAACTCACACTCAACCAATACTGTGGTGTGAGTAGAAGCTCCCCCACTGCTGTGCTGCTGATGAAAAGGAAACTGAACTGCTGAAGGCTGAAGCTGCAGTCAGTTTTAAGCTGCTTTTGCAAATATGTTATAAGCTGATTGCAAGCTGACGTTGCGTTGCAATTCTTTCAGCGCTAACTTCTGGATGATACTCCTGCAACATCTAAAACATTTCTGGTGCTTCACCTTGTTTCCAGGCTCCACACTGCAGCTGGTGTAGGCAAAATGATAAACTGGCAACCTCTGTGTAAGTAGCTGTAGCCAAAGATTGCAGTGGAGCAGTTTTTGAGACTCTTAATACCTCACATTTACACACTGATGTCTGATGCTGAGGAAAACAGAGCTAAAGGATTTGTCACAAGTCTCAGGCTTTACTCTGCAGCTTGTTGGGGTTTTTTTTCTCCTTCAGAGTTAAGCTATCTAGAAGATAAAAAATATTAAATATGGCTTTCACTTGGTTTCTTCAACACACCATGAATATGGTGATTCTTACTAGACTACACATATTGAAATGCTTTAGCTGTGGGGATTCAGAGCTGAGATTTGGTTGAGACTCGACTTTTCCTCCTGGTACCTGTGTGACCCCACCAGATGGAGCCAGTACAACGCCTGGGAGTTGAGCTGCAGCACAGCAGCTTCATCTCTCAGACTGCTGGCAGCAGTGGTAAAACCTCTTGGCTCAGGGGAAGTGATTTCATCTTGATTTAGACTGCTCAAACTTCTCTGCACAAAGTGAATAAGAGAGTCCTGCGGTGAACAGACTGAGCCTAGGGGCTCTGAGCAAAGCAAGGTGACAGTAGACTAACTGACAGACCAACTAGAACATTTGTAGTGCTATTTGTTGGGTCTCTTCAGGCTTATATGTAATTAATCCTAATCTTGTGTAGAAGTAATTTGTCTGCATCTGGCATGTTATAAATGTGGGTGATGAGTTTATTCTTTAGGTTCTCCCTGACTTTCCAGCCGTTCTTTCAGGCTTGATGCCTTTTTTTCAGTGGTGCTGATGCAACTTTTTTCCCTTCCAGGTGATTGACATCTCAATGATCCTTGCGGAGGCCATCAGGAGGACTCATAATGGGGAATCTGTTTCCTACCTATTCAGCCATGTCCCTTTATAACAACAGATGTCAGCTGCTGCTTGTATGGCTTTTTTTTTTTTTTTTAAACCAAAAGTTGTTCAGCTTGTTGTAAAGTTCAGTAGAAGACTCTGCTTGTTCCAGTGCAGTTCTCCACAGCTCCTGCTGAAGTCAGGCTTACTGGCTCTGTTCCTGACACTGGGAGGCTGGAGGGGGAAAGCCCATCTCTGTAACAACCAACTCCACCAGCACTCCTGTGCATGGAGCTGATCAGTAGCACTGACCCAATTCTGCAGGTCTGTGGAGAGCAGGACTGACACATGGCTAATTGCCACAATTATTTTGAGGGGGGGAGGGAGAGGGTTTGTCTGTGGGCAGGGTTAGATGATCTGGCATGTGCACCCTAAATTGTTTGGGAAGTAGAGCTCCCTAGGACATGTTGATCTGCATCTACAGCAAGAGCCCAAGAGACTGCTGGCTGTCTTACCACTCTGTACCTGACAGAGCCCTTGGAGAGTGATGGGGAAGGCTTGTGTCTTGGCCAAGCTTGACCCTTGGTGAAGCCCTGAACCAACCTAGGATTTGGTTCTGCTGCAGCTTCCTCCCAGGAAAGGAGATCAGTGTAGCTTGCAAACTTGAATTCCTCTTAATTGTTGATGAAATTAAATGCCCTTCAGTGTGCTACACAGCAAAGTGAGGGTGAGAGCAGAGTCTGTGCAGTGCTGTGTTAGCTTAGTAGAGAAGGTGCATCTTGGACAAGTGTTCTTTTCGGAAAACTCTGACACAGAGAACTTGTGGTGGTTGCGTGCTTTGATTTCTAGTGCAGGCTAAAACCAGCTTTTCAATTTCACAGCTTCCTGTTAGCCTTGCTAGCTAACTAGAGGACTGCTGTCATGCACTGCAGCTGCACCTTGACCTGCTGTGCAACCCCCTGACCCTTTTTTTTACCAGTACAGTAGTAAACAGAGCCTCTTTATTCAACAGCAGGAGGGTTGTTGCATCTAGCAAGTGCCTGCTCAGACGCTGGGGTGACCTGAAACACAACAGCTTTGTGTCCAGCTGGCTCAGCCTCTAATTCATTGCCTGTTACAGTCCTGTTATCCTGGAAGTTACTGACACATTGTCCTGCTCATTGTCTGCCTTTCCTTGAAAGCGTTGCTTGTGGAAAACACCTTAAGCCAAGGAGCACTGCAGGTTGCAGGACAACAAAACTTGAAGGGACCCTTGAAGTGGGTCTGATGCTTTTCAGGAGTGTTTATGGCAATGGGTTGAAGAGACTGGTGATAAATAATACTGGGAAAACTACAGATTGAACACCAACCTGACAGGCCACAAAGTGCCTGAAAGAAAAATACCAAAACTAGAGCTGGCTGAGGCTCTTGGATGTAATAAGTACCATCTGAAACTTGAATACTCAGAAAATGTACCAGACAATCGTAAGGTAAACTGCTAAGTCTCTCTTGAACTCTTACGGTTTATAGACCAAACTGTTTTATTCTGGTTTTGTTTTGGTTTTTGGTTTTTTGGTTGGTTTTTTTTTTTTTTTTTTTAATAAGCACTCCTCTTTTATTTGTGTTTTAGCTGGAGGAAGGGAAAAAGGGAAAAGAAGGAACTTGAAATTACTTTCTGGAGTAACCAGCATGGCTTTGAGAGGCTGGGGGCTGGGGTATAAGTGGAACTCACTGAAAGATGTGGTTAAAATCTAGGGAAGTACTTACTTAGTTGTGCCTTTTACTGAAGACTTCTCTCCCTTCCTGAACTCCTGTCCTGTGGCAACGTTAACACTTCCATTAGTGTAGAACTTTTCTTTTTGTATAAGAATTGGTGTTTGTCTGGAAACTGTGCATCTCTTGCTTCTTTGCTTTGCATCCTGCACTGAGCTCTCCTGAGAGTCTGTGATCCCACCTCCTGTATGGGAGCCCCTGCTGCCATCCTGCTGCTGCTCTGAGAGCCAAAAGCCAGGACATCAGAGCAGTGCTGGGAGGATTTTCAGCAGCATTTGTGTTTAAAATTAAGACCTGATGAAGGAATTAAACTTTTATTTAAAAACCATGGCCTCTGCCTGTATGTGTTTCTAAATATCTTTAAGTGACATGAATCTTCTGAGTTGGGTCATTTTAAGGGCAGATCATGAGGAATTTTTATTTAGAAGGGACTTTGGAAGGTCATCTGGTTTAACCCTCGTGCAAGTGACTAGCTGTGAGGTTCAGCTTGGCTTTGCTCACATTGCATGGAAGGAAAAGCGTGGGACCAAGCACTAAGCAATTGCTTTTGTCCATGTTTGATTTCCTGGACTAAATTGTTAGAGGTGGTAGTGCAGCTTCTCTACTAGTGTTCAATTATATCTGAGCAGATTTGTTCGCATAATGTTCGGGTGGGGAAAGCTTGAATATTTTAACAAGTACAAATGAAGAACTTTGTAAGTGTCTCACACAAAGCAGATGATCAGAGACAGGATTATGTCCTGAGGAGCACTTGTTCTAAACCCTGATCCTTTCTCATTGTGTGTTGCAGATGAGAAAGTATAAATGAAATCAAAAGATGAGGTGGCAGATCTAGAGAAAGGTCCTTGACATTATAGACAGATTTCCAGGCCTAGACTGAACGTGACCACAACCTCAGGCAGACATTTGCTGAGGATCACAATTGTCATCCATCTGTTAAAATGTCTTGCAGTACTGACCAGTGACTAAGTGAAAAAATGGGTCGTTTTTTATCTGCCAAAGTAGCAGGATGCGTGCTGTGGGTCTTGTCAGGATTATGTAGCAGATTTCACCTTCCTTTGATTTAAAAAATAGCTTTACAGCCATTTATAAACAAGAGACCATTACTATTAGTGAGTATATAATGTTTTTGTAGTTATTTTAATAAAACCAGGGTTTTGAGTTGGGAGAGGGCACAGACTTATGCTGTGTGACATTGTAGGTCTTAAAAAGGATGGGAGATACCTCCTTGGGACAGTTCTCATACCTAAGTACAGTTACTCTGCTTTGAAACCTTCAGATCAGAAGGGATGGAGACTTCACCAAAGTCTGAAGGTGAGCTGTGGGGTGTCTTAGGCTTTCCTCACAGCTACCTGAGTTACTACTGTACAAAAAAAGTTATTACTCAGGAGAAAATATCAACCGAGTCATTTGCTGTGCTCCTGCAATTGGAGGTCTGGAGGAGCAGGATAGAGCTCCAGCAGCTCCCTCTGCCCCAGGCACAGCTGGAGTGTGGCTGCAGGATGCTGGTATTGGTGCTGGTCAGCCATCTCGTGCCTGTCTGCTGCCTGCTGTTAATTCACAGGAACAAGGAACACATCAATCACTAGTCCTGTATCAGCCCCACTCACCTGCCTGGGTGCCTGAAACTAATGCACAGGGTGGGAGCTGAGTTTACCAGGTAAACCTTGCAGGTAGCAGGATGTGTCTGCTGTCGAAAGCATGAGACACATCCCAAAGTAATTTGCTGGCACCTCCCTCCTGCCTTACTGATGTAAGGAGGTCTCCTGGAGTCGGTGTTTCTGTGATCTAAAGAAAGCAGCACCTTGTCTTGTGCTGTTGGGCAAGGGGAAAATGGTGTTACGAAGCCCTTCTGTAAACTGCAGCAACATCCAGGGGAGGGATGAGCCCTCCTGTAAGACAACAGCCCCAGTATGCTGCTGCCTTCCCAGGGCTCTCTGCTCCTGGCCTGATGGATGTAAAGGGTTGTGGCAGGAGGCTGGGGTGAAAACGGGAGAAAGTGCTGTCACCCTGTGGAGAGGCTCAGCCTGGCAGCTGTCATGGTGGTGCCCTGCAGGCAGATGGATCAGGAGGCTGAGAAAGACTTCTGATCAGAGAAAACTTCCTGCCTCCTTCCTGTACAGGAGAATAAGGCATTCCTGGAAATGGCTATTGGGGAGGCTGTATCAGCCTCGGCAGCCTTGTTCTGTGTGAGATTTAAAACCCATCTAAAATGGCTGGCAATCAGTCTGTGCTATTTCAGGTCAGGGCTGTTTTTGCTTTCTCCCTATCTACTGATGTCTCATTTCTTTGGTTATAAATTATTGAAAGCAGAAATGCCAAAAGACGTAAAAAAGAAGCTGGTTGTGCAGCAGTTACGGGAGGCTTTGCTAATTTGTCAGGGGGAAAAGCTCTTGCTGGGATATAAGCTCCTTTCTTGTTCTTTGTGCAAGATGGGTTTTAGCAGCTCCCCAGCAGCAGCCCCACCTCTCCCCTGCTGGCAGTGCACAGGGTTGGCTTTAAAGCTGCTCTGGCCGTGGTTTGTACGAGTGTAGTGGTGCCTGTGTGGCTTGAGGAAGGGGGAGCTCCCTTTCCCCTGCCTGCGTGGCCGCCGTGGTGGCTTTGTGCCTAGACAAAGACCCGGGGGTTACAAAGTGCTGCAGCATCAGGAGATGCAACACATTGCCCAGGGGCTGAGCCTTGCCAGTGGCGGGTGCAGCTGGTCTGCTGAAGGGCTGGGAGGATGGTGAGCAGGTTTTTGGGTGCAGCTGGTGCTGGCGAGGAGATGTGCACAGGCAGGGTGGGGATCAGGTTCTTTCGCACTCGCTGCCTGCCAGGGACAAAAGCTACGTCAGACTGCAGCATCCACAAAGGAGAAGCATGTGGAGAACAGGCAAGCAAAGGGGGAAGCTGAGGGGAAGGTGAGCACAGCCAGAGAGTAAACACATGGTAAAACACTTGTCTGGCTATTTGCATGAAGGCAAAAAGGATTTCCTGTGTTCATTTTGAAACCGAATGGATGTTTTAGTTCTCCCTGGCTGTGCAGGGAAGACGAGCCTTTTCTCGCTGAGGCTGGGCTGTGTGATGCAGGCTCTGCTGGGTGGGTTTGAAGGATGCTCGTGAAGGCAGCCGTGCCTGGGCTTTTGCAGCTCCTGGCTCTGTGGCACTGTCCAAACATGGCCCTGCTGGGGCCAAATCAGAGCTGCTCTGGGAGCAGCCTGGCCTGGAGCTTTGCCTGCAGCCTCTCCCTCCCTTCCTCCCCCAGGCACAGGAATGGGAGGCTGTTTGCCATCCAGATTCCTCTCGGAGGAGCAGCCTGGCCTTAGATCTTGGCCTTTGTCTTTTCAGCATTTGCCAACTCTTGGTGTTTCTTGAATTCAGAGTCCATATTCTGCCTGGAGCAAGAAGGTGCCTCAGGGCTCGTGGCAAAGGGCCACCTCCGGCCGTGACCTGCTGTCGCTGGATAGCACCAGTCCCTCCTGCCAAGACGGCAGTCGTCTTGCTAAAGAACACAAAGCAAGTGTTCCCTCCGGATTGCTGGAGATTTTCTCTGCAAAATCTCCAGTAAGCCCTGAGCAAAACCCAGAGGCTGGCAGGCCAGGAGGAGGTGAGAGCTGTTGCAGCACAAGCTGCTACCCCTTGGTGCTCTATAACAGGTTCCTGTTCACCATGGCACCAAGATTTCTGCAGAAGGGTTTTGGCAAGCCTCAGCTGCAGTCAGGATGCTTTTCTTTTTGCCTCCTCTCCTTCCCCTCATTTCCTTCAGCACCTACAGGACCCTCCTGGCCCTCTAGCCCCTCTCTATCCTGGTGGCCAGCATGCAAGTGTTCCCTTAGACTGCCACTATCCTTCCTGCTGGGATCAGACAGGCTGCCTGCACTTCCCCTTGGCTTTTTCCTACCAAAGGTGTTTATTCCACTTGCACACCAGCCCATCTGCACAGTTGGGGCTGCTCCCCAGGCTTGCTGCAGCCAAGCACGAGCCTGTGAGTGTGGTCAGCTTCTCGTCCGCCCATGCTGCTTCTTTAGCGGATCTCTCCGGGAAGTGCTGTGGCCAAAGGCAATGGATGAGCTGAGCAGTGGCCAAGCATCTCTCACAGGTGTGAGAAGAGGGTACAGGCTTTAGCCCAAGGCTTGCTTTATTCAAGTTCTGCTTCAGCAGTGGGAGCATCCCTGGGTGCACACACAGACCAAAGCTGCCTCCTTGCTGTGGGTCACCTCCTTCTGGTGGGTTGAGGCCGGGACAGTGACTTTGGAGCCATCTGGTCTCATAGCGACCAGCCTGCTGCCCCTCACACCGGGCACCCAGCAGCGTGTGCGCACCGGAGTGGCAGCGAGAACCACGCCCGTACTGTGGGGGCAGCATGAGCTGTGTGTGAGGGGCTGTGTGCTGTGTGCTGTGAGGCGGTGTGTGGCCCGTGTCCCCGTCCCGGTGACGCCTCACTCGCCGTCTCCCTCTCCCCCGTCCCCCTCCCTCAGGCTCGGCCCCGCTCGCGCCCCCGTCGCGCGGCACGGCGGGAACGGCCGCCCCCTGGCGGGCCGCGCGCTTCCCGGCGGGCGGGCAGCCAATGGGCGCGCGGGCTGGGCGGCGGCCGGGGTATAAAAGGCTCCGCCCCGCGCGCCGCGCGCTCCAGACTCACCTGGACGCGCAAGGAGCGGGATCGCTATCGGTACCGGCAGCAACCGCACGCCACATCCACCGCACGTCGCACCGTACAGCGCCGCAGGTACGGGCTGCGCCGCCGAGGGGGGCCCCGGATAGCGCTGCAGCGAGGAGGGACTCGCCGGGGCGCCCCGGGGCGGGGGCTGCGGGCGCGGCGGGTCCCGGGGGGACGTGGCTGCCTGCTGCGGGGAGGGTTCCCCCGGCCTGTGCGGGCACCGGGGCGCCGCTCCGCACGGCTGCCCGGGCCCGGGGAGCGGCGCGGTGCCCGGGGCGGCGGCGCGCCCCGCCCTGCGCTATTGTCCGCGGCGGGGGCCGGGGGGGGCCGGGCCGCCTTTGTCTCCCCGTCCCCATCCCTCGGCTCACTGCGGCCGGGGTCTCGCAGGCAAAATGTGCGACAAACCAGACCTCTCGGAGGTGGAGAAATTCGACAAAAAGAAGCTGAAGAAAACCAACACGGAGGAGAAGAACACGCTGCCCTCCAAGGAGAGTGAGTGCGGGGCCGGGGGCTGTCGGGGCAGGAGGCAGTGCCTTCGGGGGCCGGTCTCACCGCCGGGGCCGAGGGGCGGTTTGAGGCGGCGGGGCTCTGGCCCGGGGAAAGCCACGGGCAGAGGTGTGTTGAGCCCGGGGCAGCGGGCATGGGCACTCGGAGAGGGCTGTTGAATCAAATTGGTCCCTCAGGGCATCGCTTTCCTGCGGACAGGTGTCCGACTTGCTACCGTGCACACGTGTGGCATGTCGTCTTCTAGCCTGTTAAACCGCCCCGCTTGGGATAAAGCCACGAAATTGGCCACCAGGGCCTGAGTGAATCCTCTGAAATCTACTCCAGTTTGTGCTTCCACAAAAAAAAAAAAAAAAAAAAATCACTAGAGATTAATGAGCCTCTATTCTCTTGCAGCTATTGAGCAGGAGAAGGAATGTGTGAAATCTTCCTAGAGAGAGATCGCCTGGCAGGAAGAGCAACTACTTAATTATTTTGCTTTGAAATGAATCATGTGGGTTTTTTTAAATTTACATCACGTACATGTATAGAAAACAGCTGTATCACCTAACACACTGTCCCACTTTGCTGGCAGCTTTGGCAGGTGGGGGGACAAAGCGTGGTCCTCTCAGTCCATCAGTAGCCTGACTCGATGCCATGTCTCTGCTGCTCAGCTGCCTCCTGTGACAGCACTGATCTAGCTCTAATGCAGTGGGGAGATGAGCAAGGGCCACAGTGGCTTCTGGGCATGGACCCCTTCTGCCTGGGGGAGTGGGGAACCTTTCTGGCCTCACCTCCAGCCTGGGTCTGTCTTGCATATTCTTCACTGACAGTGTTCTGTAGCCTCACTCACAGTTTTTTGTCTTCCTTGGGGGAAAAATGAGAAGTTTATTATAAAATAAAAAATTGTAATGATCTACCTATGGCTCGTGGCTTCTTCCCTGATAAAGGTTCTGGGTGTAGCTTGGCTTGCCCTGGAGGGTGGGGAGGTCTCTGCCTGGTGCAGCAGCAGTGCTGGTTGCTGAGAGGGTGATGTGGGATGGTTCCCTGCAGGGTGAATCCAGCTTGGTGTGCTCACTTGGGGATCAGTTCCTGGGGGAGAACTGGAAGCATTTCTGGCATGATCATGGCCACTGTGCTCCACCACCACTGTGGTTTCTTGGTGCATCTAAAAGCAGAAGCTAACCTCAGTCTTGCTGCCCATGTGAAGGCTGAGCCTCCTGCCTTGGAAAACTTGGTGTCCCCTGCCTAAAACCTTGTGCAGCTGGGCTGCTGCCTTGTCAGCTTGGCTGGAGGTGCTGGCCCGGGTCCTGCTGGTGTGACCAGGCCAGCTCTGCCCACTCAGTTCTTGGAGCGCAGTTCTCCCATTGCTGCATGGCACTGCCCTTTTGTTCCCCTTGAGCCAACCTCCACCCCTACCCTTCACTGAAGGTGGTTTTTGCAGCCCTGTAAGGATGGGTTTAAATGCAGTAAATCCCTTGGTACTCTCTGGGCTGATCCCAGCCCTGCCTTGCAGAAGTGGAGATTCCCAGGTCCTGCAGCTGGCCACCTGCACAGTGCGGGTCCTCCACCTGGCCTGTGGGGTCACTGGACACACCAGGCCACTTATAGAGGAGGTGGAGGCAGACTAACCAAAAGTGGCCAGCTAAGTTTTGGTCAGTGTTCCTAAGGAGCCTGGTCATCTGGGGACATACACGGGGCTGTTGCTCCTGTCTGGACATGGTGCCTATCTGCCTCGTGCCTCCACCCACGCTGCCTGCCAAGGACTGCAAATAACACTGCCTGTGTGGTTGCCACTGCCTCCACCCCTTAAAAAGCAGAACTGAAAAAGCTGCAGGTAAGAGTTTGGTGTTTGTGCGCTGTCAGGGCAGCGGATGGGGTTTTCCATGGGGTGATGGCAGTGGGCAGCAATGCAGAGGCCCAGCTGGGGCTGCTGCTATGTTGGGCTGAGCACTGGGAAGCACATGCCAGGGTGGCTGTGCTCCTTCAGCACCCTGATGTCCCCAGGACAGAACCCTATCCTGGAGGTGGGAATCTTTTCCCAGTGCCAACAGCCAGGGTGGTTTGTCAGGGTGGCAATGTGTCCCTGCTCAGGAGTGGTTTTCTCATAGAGCAGGGACAGGTGGATAAAGCCAGCCTGAACCCTTTCCTCATCCTGAGAGCCAGAGGCTGAGTCGAACCAAGTGAAGCTTTTGGGAAGGAAACACAAAGCGGCAGTGCTGATCTCCCCTCCTCAGTGCTGTTTTTGGGGGCAGGGAGGTGTCAGTGGCTGCCCAGAGCACCTTGGCTGCTCCTGACACCGCCCCGCTGCCTCTCTCTGCTACATTCTGCAACGGGCCCCTCTGCAGGCCTGGAAAAGCACCAGGGTAAAGCACCGGGGTACTTATCTCTCCCTGAGTCACATGGACATCTGCAAGGCCACAGCAGGAGTGTCCCCTCCCTGGTGCTGCTGTGCTTACAATAACTTCCCCCTCACCCTGTGCTGTGCACACAGGCAGCAGAGTCCGCCGGATGGGCTGGGCACCCCAGTCCTATAAAGCCAGCTGGTTTGCCAGCCAGGGCCAGGGCTGTGGGTTGCTCTATGAGGAAGGGTGGCTGGTGCCAGAAGCTGGCGATGCTCCAGCATTAACCCAGAGCCTGTGGAAGCAGCCCATAGGGACCCCCATGCATTCTGCAGAGCCATAGAAGGGTTGATGCATCTGGGTTTGGGTTGCTTTTTCACTGCAGCCAATCTGGGCATGTAGCAATAGAGATTTAGACATGGGTTAAGTGCTAGCACAGCCAGGTCTGTGCCCCAAGGAAACTACCCCAGGGGCTTGCAGTCCCAGCCCAGACCCAGGGACATCAGTTGGAGCTGGGAGCAGCTCCCCAGCAAACACATCTCCATGTGTCTTATGGTCAGTGTCCTGTGTTCACCTAAAATGAGGGCAGCCTAGGCACTTTTCCCAAGCACATCCCTGCCAAAAGGAAGTACCAGAACACATTGTCTAAGTGCTCTATCTGCACACCTAAATAAATGCCCTATCCTCAAGGCTGAGGGTAAAGAGTTACCTATTTTACTAACCAGTATCCAAAATGTCCTTGTTGCCAGCAGAGTGTGAGCCAGTAAGGGGAGAACCATTACCAAAAAGCCTTTCACGTCAGCACTTTCCCTCTCTATCCCAGAGCTTCACCTTTTCACTCTGGCAAACATGGGCCCACAGCTGCCAGGGGTATGGGAGGCCAGGACACCTGCCACACTGATGTCCCCTAGAAATGTGGTGGCTTGAGCAGCATGAACTGCCCCAGCAGGCAGCCATGCACAGAAGATGCCATCCCAGGAGCTGGGCCTTCCTGGCAGGGCTCTGTGACCCTTCTCTCACTGGGCAGCAGGTGAGTTACTCATGTCAGCCCCTCTTGGCAATGCCAGGAGAATATAATCCATGCCTCTCCCATCCAGGGCCCGTCCTGCTGCTTCTGGGTGGTTTCCTCCCATGCTCAATGAGATGGTGAGCCGTGGCCTCACTGCAGAGGAGGGAGGAGAAGGCTGAGTCACCATCAGGAGGAACTTGGGCAAATACCTGGTGATCAGCAGCATGAGGTGAATTCAGATCAGGGCTTGTGGCTGGGATGTGTGTCTGCCCCTGCCACTGCTCCATCCCCTCTGACTCACACAGGAGAGGATTTGGCCCAACACACATGTGGAGGATCGTAACCCCATCTCTGGCAGGAGGTGACTGAGTCAGCCTGTGCATGGCCCTGTACTGGACTCCCCTGTGCCCCATGGCTCCTTGCCAGTCTGTGGCACCTTCCTCATGTCCCACAGCACCACGCTGGTTTGTGGCACAACTCACCCAGGGCAAGGGAGGCTTTTGCACTCTGGAAGCCGGGGTTTTCTCTTTGCCACTCCAGGCCCCAGGAATGCAGCAGAAAGTGGTGAGAGCCAAGAGGTGTCAGTGGTCAAGGCCTAAGGCAGCTCCTGAATGCCAGGAAATTCCCAGCCTCAACCTGAACTGCGGATGAAGCAAGCAAGCCTTTTGCAGGTGTGTATTTGGCACCTGAGAGCCAAATCTCAGAGCAAACAGAATAAGGTGAAGCCAGGCTGCACAGACAGGTGAATGCTGCAGCTCCCCAGTGAGTGTATCCTGCCCATCCTCACCTCCCTGTTCCCTGCATCCCTGAGGAAAACATGTCACCACCTCTGTGTCACTTGGGTTGGCCTTTTCCTGCCAGGACTCTGCTGCCTGCACAGACACATTGCTAAGCACAGAGCTCAAACCACCCACGGTGGCTCAGGTTGAGAGGGGAAGCAAGGGGCAGCAAGCATGAGCTGCCAGGGGAAACCTCTGCCGGGAGTATTTGGGGGGACCTGTACGTGGGGATAGTTAAAGAGCAAAGCACGTGGCTGTAAAAGAGAAAGGCAGAAGAGAAGAAGCAAGAGTGGGAAAATGAAAGTGTTGTGTGGGCTAATGACCACAGCCCTTTTGCAAGGGAGCTTATAGTAGGCCACCATGGTGTGTGGGAGTTGTGTGTGATGGGGCCACTTGGTGACATGGGAAGGATGGACAGACAAGCTATCCCCATCTCCTCCTGGTGGGGAGGAGCACTGTGCTGAAGAACACCCATGGCCATGGGGAGGGAAGCTATTGTCCCTTTGCACCCACAAAGACATAAACCCTTGGACATCTGTGCTGGGAAACCGGCCTGTGAGCTGCACACACTCAGCACAACCCAACACTTTCTCCAGCAATGCAAAAATTATTCCTGCTCTTGAAATCATGCCCTGGAGGGCAGGTTTACCAGCAGGAGCTTACTCATCCCTTGCCAAGGAGTGCTCAGCATGAGTAGCGATGAACCGGGAGCACGCAGAGCTTCCTGCTCGGGACCAGGCTCCGGCCAGCACCTGGCTCTAAACAAAGCCGGGAAGGCACGCACGGAGCGCCCCTGCATTTGCCGGGGCTGTGGCCGGCCCGAGGCGCGGGTGGCAGCAGCCTGGCTGCGTGCCTCGGCCGGGCGGCACACGCTGCTGGCCCCCGCCGGGGATGCCGAGCTCTCGGGGAGCTCCCAGCCCGCTGCTGACAGCGGAACTCAGCGCTCACTTCTGGCACCCCCGGCTGCATTCTGCAGATTCCCGCGGGCCTGAGGGGCCGTGCCCGGAGCTGCGGCACATATGCCCCTTGCGGGAACGCGGCTCCGGTGTCTGCGGAGCGCCCGCACTTGCACCCGAGCCGGGGCAGCTGACGGAGCAGAGGAGCGCTTTATTTTAGGAAGCAGCTGGCTCACACAGGAGACATTGTTTATCATCTTTCTTGCTTCTGGTGTTTTATTACAAAGGATTATGGCATGAAAAGCCATTTTGTTCCCCTGTTCCCAATGCAGAGCCTCCTCTCCATGATTTATTCCTCTCCACAGGCAACAGCTGGGGTATGACATCCCAGGAAGTGGAGGGGAAGATAAGGTGGAGGCTCAAACGCGTGGCAGTGTTGGCAGCAGGGATGCACCCAATGCCTAAGTCATGGCACAGCGGTCAGGAGTTTGCCAGGGGTACCTGAGATTGCTCATGCACCTTCATGATGTGAGGGGTGGAAAATCAAAATCAAAGCCTTTCCACGGTGGGTAAGAAAACGTCACCTCACTCCGTCTGAAAAGGGCAGAGATCACTGTCCTCTCCTGGGACACTGCTGTCCCCAAACCTGTGTGTCCCACTGCCAGTGCTGGTGACGTCTTGTGGCATCACAGACCCAAACCTACCTGGATGAACCTGTATGGGAATCTCCTGCTGCCCACGGGGAACTTGGAGCCAGGCTGGGCACAGCATGGTGCAGGGTATGAGCAGTGGCTGGAGTGCAGGGTACAAACTGGGGGGTCAGCTTGGGAATATGATCCTTTGCCACTCCCTCCAGAATTACCTTCATGCAGGGCAGAGGCACATCCAGAGCCACAGTAGGAGCAGCTTCTCTCCGTCCCTCTGTCCAGATACTTTCTTTGCCAGGTGACAGCCAGGATACCATGTGGCCCCCTGTCCTCTTCCTCTGCCCCTGCTGCCATGTGCCTTTCCTGTGGGTCCCACAGCAGAGTCCATGGCAGCACAGGCTGAACTCCCTTCTGCCTGGCTCTGAGACAGTGCCTGATTCCCCTGTGGTTTTACAGGAACCAGCTCTGGAGCCATGGGCATCAGACAAACATGTTGCAACAGATGCTTTGTGCTGTCTCCCGAAGGCGCATCCTGTCTGTGCACCTACATCAGGGTAGAACAATGTCTGGTGCTGCCTCCTATGGTGCTACCTGCTCTGCCACCTTGTCATTTATTATGTCCCTAAACCCAGCCAAGGGGTTCTGGGGAAGAGCTGGGGATGGGCAGGGAGGTGAGTGCAGTGGTGTGTGGCTCAGTCACTGCCACGCCTGTGGTTGCACTGAAGCTGGGACAAGCCCCTGCCTGCAGTGTTGTGTCTGGGAGGCAGCTCTGCAGCCCAGGCATGTCCCCCTCCCTGCTGCCTTAGACCAGCTCACAAAAACAGCACAGGTCACTTCTTTAGGGCAAGTTGGGCTGTGTGGAGTAGAGGGGGATGAACCACAGGGTCTTCCCCAGCTTTGCTCCACCTATGGAGCTCCTTCCTGGGGAAGGAAATAGATGATGGGGTACCTGGCAACCTGTTCAGAGATGTAGGCTCAGGGCAAATTGGGGTGGCCAAGGCTAGGGGTGGTAGGACTGCTCAGAGGATTCCTGTGCTGGAAAGTGTTTCAGAGCAGATGCCACGGGCTGGAGCTGCTGCTGGGCACATGCCTTGGAGAAGCAGCTGCAGAGCCATGCACCGGTGCTGGAACAAAGGAAGAGGCCCAAGCCCCAGCTGCAGCACGGGACGTGTGATGAATTAATCGGGGCATGAGCTGGCAGCATTGTGTGACCACAGGCTGGCAGGGGGTCGAAGCTGGATCAGAGGTCCTCACCTTGGCACCAGCTTCCTGTTGTTCACCCTAACTCCCAGGGCTGGCAGTGAGAGCCAAGCAGCTGCACATGTGATGTAGCCTCTCTGGGCAGGGATGCAGCTGAGCCAGGGGAGTAGAACCTCTCACACTGAAGGAGCCCTGTGCCCTGCAGAGTCCCTGCCCCAGTGCAGCCTCCACAGCACTGGTACTGCTCACCCAGCAGATGGCTCCTGGGCCACGTCCCCATCTCCAGACAAATCCCCCTGGTGCCAGGACCCACAGGCAAGGTCCCACCCTGCTCATGGGGCCAGGGCAGTGCTACTCTCAGCGGGTTCCCAGCAGCACAAGGTCATGCCCAGATAAGCCCATTCCTTAACTTGTGCTAAGTGTGCTTTAGCCATAGTAGTTACTAAAGTAGGCAGCTCCTGTTGGGTCACAGTGTTTGTTGACTGCATTTCTTATCTCTTTACTTTGCTGGGCTTTGGGAACATGTTAGTACAAACCATGGCTCTGTGCTTTGCCCTGGTACTGATGGCCTTGCACTGCTGGGGGAGCTGCCTTGTGGAGAAGATCAGGGAATACATCTCCCTCTCCTTACCCAGGACGGATGTGGGTGGCTTTATTGGGCAGGCTCATGAGGTCCCTGCTCACCCTTACATGGGCTGTTTAAAACTACTAATTAATAACTGGGGGTTTGTCACAGCAATTTGCAGTTTCTGCAGGCAGCTCCTCTCAAGTGTGAGGGCAAGATATCTGTTCAGGGTATCTTGAACTACTCAGGAAAGTGGACTAGCACAGGTAAAGGCATCCAGCACCTGAGAGAATTAAGTGGTGCTGGAGGTCATCTACAGTGATCTAGACAATGGTGGTGTCTCCAACGATCCAGAGGGTGTTCTGTACACAGGCTGTGTGGAGGAAGGTGATCCAGAGTGTCCCAGTGTCATTCTGGCAGCTTGGCAGCAATGTATTGTCCAGATATGAAAAGACCAGCTGTGAAGAAAACCACCTTCTTGGCTTCCAGAACTTTGATGAAATATCTGTTCCCCCTCACCCTATAAGCCAGTGTCTTGGCTGTCAAGGGCACCCCAATAAGTTAGTCCCCTCCTGCCCTGGTCAGAGCGAGAGTGAGCCCCAGATGCATGTGGTGTACTCTATTTCTTCTTGCCTGAACAGGGGAGGAAACAAGCAGTGGGATGGTGAACCCAGCTTTAATCAGAAAGCCCATGTATGAGACATGAGAGGGAAGAGAGCTGTTTAGAGGAGGAGATCCCAAGAGGCTGCTGATATAATTGCTGTAGAGCCATAAGAAGGCAACCATCTTTCAGAACAACCACTATGAGTGCTTAAACCCTACTTCCCAGAAAGCAGCTGGACATCACCTGCTGATGGGAAGTAGAGAATAAATTCTTTGCTTTCCTTAGCTTCTGCATGCAGATTTTGCTTTGGTTTTATTGATCTGCCTTTATCTTGACCCACAAGTTCTTTTCCATCTTACTTTCTCCTTGCCCTATTCTGCTGAGGAAGGGAGTGCTAGAGCAGCTCGGTGGGTAACTGGTGTCCACCACAGATGTCAAATAGGTGGTTGTCCAGCTCAGCAGGACAACCAGACTGTACAGCCACTGGGAACCAAACCAGACCAGGTACATCCCTGCTCAGGTGGGCAAGCGACTCCACCAGCTGCCAGCACCCATGGATTACCCTGGAGTACGCAGAGGCCCCTCGAGCACCAGCACGGTCAGCTGGGGTCACTGGCTATGCGGCGTCTTTGGCTGAGCTGCAGGGACATGCTGTCCTCCCTAAACCCTGCAGGCAGCATCCCCTGAGGATTAGGTGTCTGCCAGGCCTGACAGGGGTGGTGCAGGAAGGCAGAGGATAGCACAGTGCTGCAGCAGAGCACCATGCCTCTGTGCCTTGGCAGGATTTGTCGTGGTGGCTCTTTCTTGTTTAGGATCGGGGCTCACCCCTTACATGCTAAATCAGATCCCTCATCAATAAATACTGGCAAATAACAGGATTGAATGGCTGCCAGGCAAAGGGAACTTGGCAGGGGCAAATATTCCCTGCTCAGAGGTTCACTCCAGCAATGTATAGTCCTGACAGAGCTGGCATGGGAATCTGGACATGGATCTCCCAGTGGGTGGTGCAGGCTGCGTCTGCTGCTGATACAAGCAGCATCCTGCACTTCTGCCCTGGTGCTGCTGTGTACAGTGGTGCCCCAAATGCACCCTGGAGCTCCCACATTTTCCCTGGGCTGCCCTGGTCTCCTACTGCCAACAGCTTCGACCTTGGGCTCTTGTGCTGCCCACCCCCTCCTCAGCCCACTAGGCTTCCCTTGTTCCCTATCTCTTCTGACAGATCACTGAGGCCAGTATTAATATAATCCCAGGCTTAATTTAAATCCTCCTCCCATCTCATGCTTTCCCGGGGGGAGAAGGGAATTGATGCACTTTTGTGGTACCCGCTCAGCCCTGGAGCTGATGGAGGATCCAGATGGCCAAAGCCCCAGATATCCGTACCAGGGGTCCCTGCTTTTCCCTCCTTGGAGAAGGTGTCCAAGGCATGTTGCAGCCTCAGTGAGACGTGTCCCCAAGTTTCAAAGGTGTATCCTGGCGAGCACCAGGCACTAGTAGGAAGAATAGTTGATGATGCCAACCACAAGGGAACACACAAGTGGCTGTTGCTCCCCAAAACCCCGCTGCAGCCACTTGGGGCATCTGGTCTCTGCTCTCACCATCTGGGCAAGGCTGGCGTGATCTTGCTAAAATTTTCCCCTTCAACTCTCTGTAATGTTTATATTAGCTGCTTTTCCCCAGAAACCTCCTAGAAGACATTCTCGCTCCTGGTCCCGTGGGCGATTGTGAGGGTGGGGGCGTCTTCGGGCAGCTGTCACTGAAGTGACAAAGTGGGGACAGGGAGACTATGAGAGGAGTGACAGGGGCAGGCAGTGAGGGGGCACAGGGAGGACAGTGAGAGGAATGACAGGGAAGGGCGGTGAGGGGCTGCGGTGCGACATGTGCGACTATGAGGAGACAGGAGATCGGGGAGTGACAGGGACTGGCGTTAAGGGGGCTGCGGAGGCAGGGGACATACAGGGACCATGAGTAGAGTGACAGAGGGGACTGTGAGGGGAGTGCCGGGGGATACTGTGAGGGGCTGCGGGGTGACATGTGTGACATGTTTGGGGAGTGCCAGGGCGAGCAGAGAAGGGCTTCGGGACACAGCGGGACACTGAGGGGTCGGGATATCGAGGAGTCACAGGGCGGGCAGCAAGGGGGCACAGATAGGGCTGTGAGGGGAGAGTGAGAGGGGGCTGAGGAGGCACAGGGCGGACATGCGGGACCGTGAGGGGAGAGGCGGGGGCACCATGAAGGGAGAGGCGGGGGGACCGTGAGATGGTTAAACATGCACAAGGGGCACATGCGGGACCGTGAGGGTACTGGCGGTAGACTGAGGACGCACAGGGCGGACATGCGGGACGGTGAGAGGAGAGGCGATGGGACCATGAGGGGGCTGAGGAGGCACAGGGCGGACATGCGGGACGGCGAAGAGCTATGACCGTGAGGGGCTGCGGCCGTGAGGGGCTGCGACCGTGAGGGGCTGCGGGGCGGGGCCTGCAGGGGGCGGGGCCTGTCTGCGGGGGGCGGGGGCTGCCTGCCGGGGGCGGGGCCTGCCGGCAGGGGGCGGGGCCTGCCGGCAGGGGGCGGGGCCCGGCTGCCGGCGGGAGGCGCGTGCGCGGCGCAGGCGCGGGGCTGAGCGGCACCTGCGCCCCGCGGGCCGGGCGGCGGCGGCGGCGGCCGGAGGGCGGTGAGGGCGGTGAGGGCGAGGTAAGGGCGGGCCCGGCGCCGCCGCCCCCGGCCTGGGCACCCGCGGAGGGGGGGGCTGGAGAGCCGCTCCTTCACCCCGGCCCCTGGTCATGGCCACGGGTCCCCTCGCGGGTGCCGCTCCTCGGCTACGGGCACCTCCCGTGGGGCGGGATGGGACCCGCCGGAGGGTCTCGCCTCCGCCGAGCTGGGGCCTGGGGAGCAGGGGGGAGTCGGGCCCGGCGTGCCCACCCTGCACCGCCCACCCCGCACCACCACACAGGTGCTGGTGCCCTGTGAGAGCGGGTCGGCCCTGCTGCAGTGGGGTTCAGCCTCCAGAATAGCTCGCAACGGGGCCAGCGATGTCAAGGCTGTGTCACGGCTGCAGGCTCTGGAGCAGCCCGACATAACCTATTAGCCATTTTTAAAACGAGTCACTTGCTAAGAGAGCATTTCTAAGGCAGAAACTCTGCTCGGGGTTGATGGCCTGTGCTAAGAGGGGCTTTGGTGACAGTGTCTGTTTTAAACATCCCTCAGGAGGGTTTGGGAAAGGAACAAGGGTATTTAACAGCGCACCTGCTCACGGGGCAGGACTTCCCCAAAGCCTTGGGTCGTGGGGACCTGTGCTGCAGTTCCTGTTTGTATCTTCTGACATTTGCATTTTGGTCTTTGCTTTAGAACTACTGGAACTGCACACACTGCTCCTCAAATAGCCCATCAGGTTAGCACAGCTGTGCTTGGTTTGAGGTGCTTCTGTGCAGGGAAGTGAAATTTGTGAGCCTTTTGTGCAGAAAGTGCAGAAACTCACTTAAAGCAGAAGTTCCTGCTTTTGGCTTTGTGGTAAGCACTGTTTGAAAGGGCTGCAAAAAAGAGCAGAATCAAGGTTGAACAGGACCCCCCGAGGTTAAGGCAGAAAGCAGGGCTTGGCCTGGAAGGAGTGGGAGTGCTGATCTAAGTAGTACCACACACTTGTGCTTCAATGGGTTGGAGATGTCATTGCTAAGCAGCACTACTCATCTCCACCCTTCCCAGGAATGTTGGTAGCAGGTGTAAGCAAGCTCCATGTCTTTTCATACCAGGCAGTTACCAGCTGGCTCACTTTCCTGGTTAGTAGATTCAGGTGCAATCCTCAAATCACCTTCCAGCGTGTGTGAGTAGGCAAGACAAGCAGATCACAGTTATCATCCGCTGGATTGAGGGGAGACACAGGGTGCACAGCCTGTGCTCTCATGTCAGAGCTTCTTCAGTTTATTGTATTCTTACCTGGGGTTCAGCTAAGAACATGCACATTGTACTGGCTCTGCCCTGGCCAGAAATGGGCTCTGCTCCATTTCACTCAGGGCAAGGGAAACTCCTCAGTGCTTTGTTCTTGCTGTTTTACTCCAGCCATCAGTACAACATGTGCAAGTTCCTTGAGCTCTGCCGTTGTCCTTCCAGCCTCGATCAGCATCACAAACTGAAAGACAACGAAGGCAGCTCTGATAACCTTGATAACTGATATTTGTTTTTTAGTGACTGTTACACTGGAGGAGGGTGTTCCCTGGACAGCCCTGGAGACGGAGCAGGTACAGTACAACAGCCAAACAAACCTCTCTTTCCATGGCAGCCCTTTACCTTAGCCTGCAGGGTGTCCCTGGCAGGGGAGGGGATGCATTGGCACTTGGCCTTGAGGGTGCTGACTAAGGAACCTGTGGTGTCTGGGTTGTTGCAATGTGAACTTGCAGCTGAGCCCGAGCAAACCTGTGCTGTGACAGGCATTGCCAGCAAACAGCAGCTGGTTCCCTGTGCCTGGGAAACCCCTTCCCAGCCATGGAGATCACGCGCAGCTCTGCTGGCAAGGTGAGTCAGCATCCTCAGGGTGATTAAGAACTGGCTTGACAAATTACTTGTACTGGTGTTGGACCTGCATGTCTATTACATCCTTCCACTAGAGCGAGTCAGAGAGAAGAAATTGTTTAGCTGGTGATGGTAATGTGGAAAGGACGGCCTGGTGATGGCCACCCCTGGTGATTTTGCTGTTTCTGTGACAGCCTCACAGGATGCAGGCCCGGAGAGATTTTTTTTATGTAGTGATGATGTGTTTGGAAACACTGGACAAGCTTTCTGATACAGAGTTTTCAGCAAAAGTAGTGTAATTGACGCTAAAGTCACAACAGTTGTTTTTACTTTTCACTTAAAGGATTCACACTTAAAGGAGTCATGTGCTGCATTCATTTTGGACCTGATGGAGGACTTGAGTGCCTGAAAGTTTGTCCAGTTCCCAGCTCTAAGCTCTCTAATAAGAAAGATTAGGATAATAAGATCTCTCTAAAAAGAGACATCACCTCCTTTATACCAAACTTCCGAAATGGGGATGCAAATACTATATTCTGTTCTCTGTGTGTCTTTATGCAGAGCCCACAAGTCATGTGGCTGTTTTGTACTCTTTCTGAACCCCGCAGATTGCCTGGGTACCCTGCCCCTCGGTCCTGCTGCAATGAGTGGGAAGTCCTTGCTCCTAAAGGTCATTCTCCTCGGAGATGGTGGAGTTGGGAAGAGCTCCCTGATGAATCGGTACGTCACCAACAAGTTTGACTCTCAGGCGTTCCACACAATCGGGGTGGAGTTCCTGAACCGGGACCTGGAGGTGGACGGGCGTTTTGTGACCCTCCAGATTTGGGACACTGCAGGACAGGAGAGGTTCAAGAGCCTGCGGACGCCCTTTTACCGGGGAGCAGACTGCTGCCTGCTGACCTTCAGCGTGGATGACCGGCAGAGCTTTGAGAACCTCAGTAACTGGCAGAAGGAGTTTATCTATTATGCTGATGTGAAGGACCCTGAACACTTCCCGTTTGTAGTCCTGGGCAACAAGATAGACAAACTGGAGAGACAGGTGAGCACAGAGGAGGCCCGGGCCTGGTGCATGGAAAATGGTAACTATCCGTACCTGGAGACTAGTGCCAAGGATGACACCAATGTAACGGTGGCCTTTGAGGAAGCTGTGCGACAGGTGCTGGCAGTGGAGGAGCAGCTGGAGCACTGCATGCTGGGCCACACCATTGACCTGAACTCCAGCTCCAAATCAGGCTCTTCCTGTTGTTGAGAGTGGCTGCTGCTTTGGGAGCGGTGCTGGAGCCAGCAGCTGGATTGGAACACACCTGAGCAGCCCTGTGGCACTCTGAGGAGAGTGGTCACAAGGACAAGAGGTGGTTTGCTCACTGGGGAGCTGCAGCCTCACCATCTGAATCCTGCCTGGAGTTTTCAGGCACAGAGCATGTATCTGCAGGAGGGAGCTGCTAACAGAGCATGTGAGTGTAGTCTTGCTTCCATCTCTGCCTGTTTTAGCAGGTTTAAAGGGCTGAGGTAAAGTCCTTTAAATTCCCTAAAGACAACAGGTATTTGTTCTGTACCAAGAACCGCCTGCAGAGCAAAGCTGAGAGCATCCTAGACACTGAAGTATTTTAGTCCTGAACTAAAAAAAAATATTAGACCCACTCATGACCATACTGCCAAAGGAAATCCCGCTCAGCATAATGAACAAAACCTGTCGTAAAGACTCTGGCCCATGTAACTGTGAGAAAGCCAAATACTGGAGTGGCTGGGGTGTGTGTCTGTTGTTTGGGATAAGTGCATTATGTCCTGAGGCTGAATTGTGATGAGGATTGTTAGAGCTCTGACCTGAAGCAACATATGAAGGAGAGTTGGGCTTGTGTTTGAATGTGACAACATTGTTACTTCATAGCTGCCTATTTCTGGCTGTTTTTCCTCACCTCTTACTTTGTCTTGTGTGAGTGTTATTTTTTTTGGAGAGACTGTCTACTTGTTGTTTAATCATGTTTCCTTGTCTCTTATGGAAGCTCAGCCTGAAGCCCTGGGTGAAAAACACTGATGTGGATGCTTGCTGGGTCATCTCAAAGGGCTGCTCAGGAGATCTGGAGTGTGACACTTCAGCTGGTTTCTGTCACAAGTAATCACTGTGTTCAGGTGATGTGCTCTAGCAGACCAGATGGCAGGTGGGCTGCCTCCTGGGTGTGCAGGTGGCTGGGGGACTCATGCATGGTCAGCTGTTAAACCCACTCACTGTCTGGCACCAGTGACCACTGTGCCTCTCTGGCTGGCAATCCATGCCTTCAGTTGCTGTAGCATGGATGTTCCCATCTGAATGCTGCAGCATGGGGCCATTCCCCTGTTGTGTCAGGCACAGTGCTGCTGGGCACAGTTAGCTCACACCATCATCCTGGCCCTTGATCCCTCGTGGGAAATCCAGGATGTTTTATCTGTAATTCCTATGACAGACTGGTCAAGTGTCTGCTTGGTTAACTGACTGCTGTGTTCAGTCCAGTGGGGAGAAAGCTGCACCACTTCATCTGTTCAAGGTGGCTGAAAAATGAGCATGAGGGGACCAAGGAACCTTCTGGAAGGGATGCCAGGCTTTGCTCCCATCTCCTGCCCTCTGCTAGGTGTTAGTCCCAGGCTGGCCGTGTAGCAGAGATGAGCTTGCTGACTGCTGTCTTTGCCTTTCAAACCTTGTGCCCTGTAACCTCCCATGCAAGCATTTGGCCAAAGCTGTGACTGCCCACAGGCACGTAGGAGCCTGCCCTGAGCACGTATCCTCTGGCTGCTGGCTGTGATTCCCACTGTGATCAGCTGCTGGATGGTAAATTTTGTAGCTCAAATCAAGCAACCCTCCCTTAAACTGTGCTTTAGAGCAGGGCAGTCTCTGCCCTGTGCTGGCAGCTTGTCCCCATCATGGCACAGTCTCTGAGCATGCAGAGTGTGAGCATTCCCCTATTCCTATGGGTAACCCAGGGGGATCTTGCTCTAATCTGCAAGGCAACCATGTGTGGAAGGGACTGGAGTATTAATGCTTTAGGGGGATCCAATTCCTAACAGGCCTGAGCAATTGTATTCATGGGAAGTGAATGCTACCGAGGCAGCTCTTGCAGTCTCTGGAAAAACATGTCCCTTTAGGAGAAGGTTCTGCCTCTGTAGGTGAAAGAGATTTTTACAGGATGTTATTGTTACTGTTTATTTAACTGTGTCTGACCTCCTGAGGCCTCTAGCTTTTTCTTCATTAGCACTGCTTGATATTTCCTTCAAGATCCCAAGCTCTGTGACCTGTGGTTGCAGTTTCCATCCCTGAACAGCCTCATTCCCTGGAGCTGGTTTGCAGAGGGGCTCAGGGTCAGAACAGACTCAAGCCCCCATGTGCTGGCTGGCCCTGCCAGGGGGCTGCTGAGGGAGCTCCCTGCACATGAAACTGCCACTGCCCCATGGATCTCCTGGGGTCTGTGTGAGGACTGGCACCTCCTATGGAAGAGGGCAGAGATTCAGCATGCCCCAGTGCAGGAGGCACATGTGCAGCTGTTTGCAGCACCCTGTGCATGTCAATGCTGGTAGCTAAAGCTCAAGAGCCTCATTGTGCACGTGTTACACAGCACCTTTTATTTCTAGCAGGCATTGGATCATTGACTTGTTTTATATTAAAACCTCCCCTATTATATTAGGCTTACGTGGTTTTTTTTTAAAGGTAGAGTATAATATATTTCAATTGTTTAATTTATTTTAAACGAAACGCACAATTCCCAAAGGAACGAGATTTTGAATTCTGTTGCAAGTTCAGTGCCAACAGCCATCCCTTCCCCTGTGTTCACTCGTGCTGCTGCGGTTGTTGCTATTGCTACAGAACTGGAATTGTAAAACCAAGATTCTACCTTTATTTAAGCAAATAAAACATGGATGTATTCAAGTGAGTTTGGGAAGTGGCTGCCTTCTTGATTTATCAATGTTCAAGTCACCTTTTGTTCTTCTGAGGACTGGTTAGTTACAGCACCTGGCAGAAGAAGTCACTAAGGGATCAGAGGGATATTCCTTCGTGTTCCTGCCTGGACAAGGAGCTAAAGGATCAGAACTCAAGAGCTGAACCCAGTGACCAGTTTTGCCTTTTCAAGAGAATCAGAAAACAGTTTCAGAACAGAAAGATTCCACATGAGTTCCTTCTGTCACTACATCTTAAATTCTGGGCCTGGGCTCTCAGCAGCAAGTCCGGTACTTTCCTATGACATCTTGCGGTGATCTTGGAACTGGTTCCTTGGCCTTCAGGGGGTTTTAACCAGGCATGATTTCCATGGGATGCTGAGAAGGAAATCAGCATATGGGGACTGTTCTCTTTCGCTGTCCTGCCAGGAGGGTGCTTATTTTGGGAGACTTTCTCTGTGTGTGCAGAGCCTGTGCCTGCTGTTTCTTTTGGCAGAATCCTTTAGTTTATTTTTCCTCCCAGGTCTTCTTGCACTATCCATGGTTCCAGGAGGCAGTGTAGGGTTCAAAGTCCTTGGAAACTGTGCATTTTAAATGTAGGCTGGAGTATCTGGGGTCCTCCAACATCTTACTTCAGCCATTTCAAAAGGCAGCTGAAAACACAGGCTCCCAACGCTGGTGGGAGGTGGCTTCAGCCTGGAAGCATTGCAAGATTTGGGTGAGGCTGCCTCACATCAGGAAGGATCTGTCTCAAAGCACCAGAAACTGCTGACTCTCCTGGTGTGAGGTGTTTGTATGGAAGTGCATGCAGGCAGAGACAGGAGCTGTAGTGAGGCCATTCCCCACTTTCCCACTGTAAGCTGTGGCAGAGGACTCAGTAGATTTTGTCATGGGTTGGGGAGAGATGGATCCCTGGAGGGCAGGGAATGTTTTTTCCAAAGGGAAGCAATGAACTGCTTCTGTGTGGAACAGATGCTGTAGCATATCCCAGTGTGTTTGGAGAGGAGGAGGGGTGAGGAGCATCCTTATTCCATTCATGTTTCTCTCCCATGGCCCTCTGAGGATTCTGCTGCTCTGGGACAGGTAGTGCCCCTGTAAAGCCATGCAACTGCTTGGTGGTGGGCTGAGCAAACTGGATTCTCCTCAAGAACCACTCTGAGGAGCACCAGTGGCTGCAGGTGCCCTGGGGCTGCTCTCTGGGTGACCAGGAGTGTTCCCCAGGCTCCTCCTCAGCTCTGGGGCTGCTCCTCAAGGCAATAAACTGTGAGAAGATTAATGGGATCTCTGGATGCAGCATACTCTTGTGTGAATTTGAGATGAAGCAGAATGAATAAATAGTTAGAAATGCCCCTTTAGGAGCCTCTGAACCCTTCTCCAAGCTCCAGTTTCAAACAGGGGCTTGAGGACAGCTCTGACACTGGGGCACTGGTGTGTTCTCTGGACTAAGGAGCACTCTGCACTGCCCGGGTGGGAGGTGATGGCAGCTCTGTCAGTGGGTCTCTGAAGGCCACAGGTGAGTCAGAGTCCCTCGGCAGGGAGATTGGGCTAATCTGTGAAACAGTGGATTACCTCCCGATGTGATTTCTCATGCAAAAGCAATCGGGCAGTGACAGAGATACCCCTTGGCCCTAGTGCTTGTGCTTGGCTGGTGCAGCAGCTCTTTCCTCGTGACTTCCTGGGGTCCTTTGGGGGCTGATGCTCATGGTCACACAAGGTACCAGGACTCCTGGAACAGGTTGCTTGGAGAATCTGTGGCTGCCCCATCACTGGAAATGTTCAAGTCCAGACAGAATGGAGCTCTGAGCAACCTGATCTAGTCGAAGTTATCCCTGCCCATGGCAGGCAGTCAGAACTGGACGATTGTTAAGGTCCCTTTGAACCCAGGCCATCTGTGATTCTGCGCTTGCCTCCGCTTGCCTCGCTGCCCGAGGAGCCGGCGCTGCATCCGACGGCCGCGGGGAGGAGCTGCAGGACCGGGGATGCGCTCCCGGAGGACCGGGGATGCGCTCCCGGAGGACCGGGGATGCGCTCCCGGAGGACCGGGGATGCGCTCCCGGAGGACCGGGGATGCGCTCCCGGAGGACCGGGGATGCGCCGGCGGCCGGGAGCAGCATCAGCCCGGCGGCCCTTCGCCCTTGGGGCTGCCTGAGCCCAAGGCTGGGGACCCGTGGCCATGACCAATACCCCCTGGGTGCCACCATCCCCTGCCCTCTCTTTTCCTCTCCCCAAAGCACACAGGGCCGTCTCCCGGGGCGGCAGGGCACAGGATGGAGGGATGGGAGTCACCTTGTCTTCTTGCCAGCAAGCCAACCCATGGGACTTGCTCCAGGGTCCCTTTCTCTGGTCCAGCCTTTTTGGGAGCCAAGTAAAGCCACATTTTAGCCGCTAGATAAGGGAAAACAGGTGATTGCACTGGGTTGCTGCTTGGAGCTTTCCTGATGGGCCAGTTTACAGAGATGGAGTTTGGGATGATGCAGACCTTATTCCCTGTCTTTTCTCAGCCAGTTGCTGGAGGGCGCTGAGCGCCCAGGAAAGGAGCTGAGAGGGCCGGTCCCATGTCCCCAGGTGGGGTGACAGCGGGGCATGGCCGAGGGCACACCTGATGAGGCTACACGTGTCCTTTGGCCCTCGGACTTGCCCGGCACCCTGGCCTTGCTGGCTGCTCTCACACACCACCTCGCACTCGCTGTCCCCAGCCCTCACCCCGCCCGGGGGGGCACCGGTCTCTGCCAGGGGAAAGAGATGGTGTTTTGTTCCCCAGCTCGCTCCTGCCCAGCGGCTGATTGTGCACACACAGGACCCTTTCAGCATGGGGAGAGGAGGATGATGGCATCTGGGAACGCAGGAACAAAGGGCCCCATTGATGCTGGCTGCAGCCCCATGGGTTTGTCAGCCAGGGCAAGGCCGAGCTGTGCCATTGAGCTGGGGCAGCAGCAGTGCAGGAGCTAAACCTCCCCTGGCCAGGCTGCATGGGCAGCTTTGCTGCCTGTTCAGAGGGAGCCAGGGAAGAGAGGGGGAAGTGGGATTTGGGCTAGAGTCCCGTTTAGGAGGAGTAATGAAGGTCCCACCCTGCTGCTCCTGGGCATGTGGCTGTGCCTGAAATCTGCATTTTTGGACAGATTTATGGGGCTGGGAGCATCTTTCTATGGCCTCACTCCCTGGAGGCCCCTGAGCACAGCTCCTGGGGAGATTCCTGAGAGAAACAACATTTGAATCAATAATTTTTGAGCAGCTGCTGGGGAAAGATGCACCTCAGGGTTTCTGGGGCAGAAAGGCAGCAGCTGATGCCTTCCCACATACCATCACCACGCACACCATTAACTATCCTGCAGCAAATGGCACCACGGGTCCACAGACAGGACATGGAGGGCTCTGTGACAGTCCAGTGTGCCCATGTGCCTGAACAAGATCATCCTGTTCCACACAGGGCTCTCTGCAAGTGAGAGAATCGCCCACTTTGCATGGCTCTGGACATGTTCATCCCACGAATGCTGCCTTAGTGCCAAGCCATCTTGGCTTGAGCTGTCCTGTTGGTTTTGTTGTGGTTTTGTTGTGCTACATGACTAGACACAGCAGAGGCTGTCAGCACGTGGGCCGAGTGTTAAAGGGCAGCAGAACCACCAAACACAAGCAAGCAGCTGCTACAAGACCCCAGCTTTCCTCAGGGTGGCTGGAGGAGAAATAAGAGGTTTTAAGGCCCCTCCCCAGCTGGGAACAATGATTTTGAAGTCAGAGTTATGAACCTCGTGGCTGGAGTGGGCAGAGCCCTGCAGGGGCTGCTGGCCCACACATGGGTCAGCAAGTGCTGCTCCTCTGAGACCTTCTCCTCTGCAGCCTCCCTTTCCCTGGAGAGCCTCTCCTTTTTTTTTTTTTTTTTTTTTTTCTTGTCGAGGGTGGGAGGTGGAAAAGCCAGCACAACAAATGGACAGGCAGATGTATATCTTGTTCAGAATGTTCTTAATTTTAATGTATTTTCTTTAATTTTTATAAAATACATCTTGTAAGATAAGTCTCTAAAAACTTGCTCCTTTTTATTGCTGGTTAACAAGTTGAAATTCTAGATCAGAAACGAGGGAAACACTTTCAGTTGATTAACTCTTTTTGGTTGTGTGTGTGTGTGTATGTGTGTGCGTGTGTAGGGTCTGGGGACAAGGGTGGGAAGGAGGACCTGGTTATTTTTTGTTAAATGGATTTAAAAAACACCCCCAGCAAACCCCCAAGAGAGATAGCATTGATGTGAATTTCCAGATCTTGACTGGTTTCTCCCCACCCTGCCACCCCTCCTGGCATCTCCCCCCTCCCCATCCCGTGTGCGTTGGTAGCCTGGCCAACCTATTTCAGCATTCCCCGTGGCAAGGATCCTTCAAATGCGCTGCTCAGCAGATCTGCTTCCTTATCCTTGCCCCTGCTGAAACCAGCACTTAAAAATATATATAACAATAATACAGACATGAAAAAGAAAAAAGAAATCCATGCAAGATGGAGCTACAGTCTGCCACTGAAAGTAGTTTCTCCAATAAATAAACACAAAGATTAGCATTCAGGAGAGAGGCAGGGAGAGCAAAACAAATCACCAGTTGTCAGGGAGCACTGGAAACAGCACTTCTTCAGGTCTGGCTGGACCCATGCTACCCAGCCAGAGGGCTTTCCTCCAACTGGAGAACAGTCATGGAGGAGAGGTCTCCACCCAACCCCTCACCCCCCTACCCCTCTCCGTGGGAAATAAACTGGCACCAGAAAGGATCTGAATTGCAGAGACAGGCTGTGTTTGCACCCTGCCACCTCCAAACTGCCACCTTTCCTTCCCTCCCCAATTCCTCCATGGGTTTCAAGATGCTGCCAGTCCCTCCCACCCTGACAGGAACAAGACAGCTGTCCTGACTTGCAGGAAAAAAGAAAGTGAGTGGACGTGGGGGACAGAAGGAGGGGCAGTTACACTTGATAAGGGGGAGAAGCGAGCCGGGCTCTCTGGCACAGCAGAGGTTAGAGAAGCAGACGTCACCCCAGAGAAGAGCACCATTGTGAAGGGCACTGGCAGGGCAGGCAAGGCACGCGGTCCCGAGGGTTATCCCCTGCCTACGGAGGGATGGCTCTGGCTTTACGCTCCCAGGGCTTGCTGCAGAGGTGTCCCCTCCTCAGCCGACCCTATTTGCTGCCTCTCTGCTGCCTGGAGGGTAAAGCCAAGAGTTCCCCTTGTATACAGAGACACCAAACTCCTTTAGGCTTTAATAAGGGCAGCTGGGTTAGGGCTTTATCAGCATTGGGATCAGCACTCTCTTCTCCACACTGGGAAGATCCTTGCACTGAACTCCCTTTGCCGTGGCTGCAGCAGGTGATTTAGGTTAAACTCATCTTTCTCTGCTAAGGGAAAAAAAATCCTTCTCTTATTCTCCATCCATGGGTGGTGACAGCAGACAGCTCCAGGAGAGTCTCTAGCAATGGTACCAGGACTGTGCCAACTTCCTTTTCTCTCTAGGCAGCCTTCTGCTACTCATGGAGCAACCTACATGGATTTCTTCCTCCCAGGAGCTCGAAGGCCTTTGCTCATCCCTAGGCAACACTGGGACACTGGAATAAGTCCCTCCTCTTCTCTGGCTGGTTTTGACGGGCTTGACTCTAGAGCGAACCGGTTACGGATGAGCAACAAGAGAAAAGTGCATGAAGAGGCGTCCATTGGTGGGAAGCTCTCCTTCCTGGTCACGCTCAGCACAATGGATGCGAGGGAGGAAGAGGAGGGGAGTCATCAGCGAAGGCAGAGTTAACGCAGGAGACCTGGTGTCAGGTGGCTGCAGTGTTAAAGCCTCGGGGTTAGACAAAAGAAGGGCGTTTGGTCTGGCTGGGCTCCGCCACTGGGGCTAGAACTTGGTGCCTCGGCCCATCAGCCTGAGGACTGCGAAGTTGTAGGTGGCGGCAATGATGAAGGTGACCTGTGGGTAGGAAAAGAGTGAGTGAGGGGGCAGCCCCCAGCCCCACACCCCAACAGAGCAGTGCCCTGCAGAGCCCCACGGCCCCGTCGGGACCCCGCAGTGTCACATCGCTGGTGTAAAGCAAGAGGAGAACTGGGGAAAGGCAGGACACTCAGTGTATTGGCAGCAGGACCTCTCCCTGGCAGTCTCCTAAAGCCTCTCCAGATCCCCTCCTGCAGCCACCTCTACCTTACGGCCTGGATTCACCATCTGCACTTACGTGCCAGAAAATGACACGAGCACAGGCTCTGTCCCATCCATGCCCACCACCTTCGCTGTCCTTTTCCCCCACATCTTTGCCAGGCGGAGAAGAACGGCCGGGCAGGGGGAGCACTGACTCACCAGTGAGACCAGCGTGGCAGCTGCCCCCACGAAGGCTGCGATGAAGAGGTGGAAAGTCATCTGGAACTGTAAGGGAAAAGAAGAGTGAGCTCACGGGGTCCCATGTGCTGTCTGGGGAGGCCAAGGTGTCCCACTGAGGGGCACACACGAGGTGGCAGGAGTTACTCACCTCACTGGTCTTGCAGATGGAGAGCAGGTTGGAGCCACACACTTTGCCAGGGAAAGCATTCCAGGGCAGGACACCTGCGGAGATGTGGGAGCCAGGTGAGCGAGGCATGGCTGACAGCTGACTTCCTTGCTCAGCTGCCTGCAGCCACCCATCACACAACCCCCAGCATCTCAGGACCCTTCAGCACCTGCCCTGCTTTATCCCACCCAACATGCCTGGGCCCTGCCCTCCATCCCCTCTCCACTGACCCGAGCTGTGGCTCCTGGGGGGTGAATCCAGCACTCACCGTACATCCTGGCATCTGCACACAGGGTGCCAATGCTGGCTGAGGTCTTCGTGGGGTTGCCAATGGACTGGCAGGTGGTCCAAGTGTTAAAATAGATGTAGACAGGCACGGCGGAGCAGGCGAACACCAGGAGCCAGATGATGGTCAGGACATAGGTAATGCCCACAAACTGCAAGGGGCAGGACAAACCCGGGCAGGGCCGTGGTTACCAAGTGGTCAAGGACACAGACAGGGGAGCGCGAGGTTCCCCAGGCAGGGGAGGGCGTGGGGCAGGGTGGGGGACTGCGACGCTGCCTGCACCCAGCTCTGCCAGACCCAGTGTGTCCCCAGGCAGGCAGCACAGGACAGCAGCCCAAGCTGGGGGCTCCTGCAGTTCACAGGACCAGTGCCAGTCCCACATTCAGCCTGGCAGTGTGTGTATGGGGGTGACCAGCAGCAGCAGGATGGCTGCCACGTTTAGGAGGGGAGTAACCGTGGCCACGGCCAAGCAGGGTTTGGTCTCTGTGGGAGGGCAGCTGGAAAAGCTGCCTTGTAATATCAACGTGGCTCTCCTGCCCTCCCTCCATGGTGCCACCCCAGCCAGCCCCCGAGGGAACCACAGCCGTGCCCCTCTGCTCCTCCAGGCCACAGGATCCCTTTGCCAGCACTTTGTCGTGGTTCCCAAGCCCAGAGGAGTGGACGACCCCAGGGGTACCATAGAGCTTTGGGCTGCCAGCACCGCAGGGATGCTCTGATTCTCCCCGGCTATGTTTAAACATGAAGCATTTTATCAAACCATTCGGGCTACTTTGGTCCCCAGCAGGGCCTGGGGGAGGACAGCAGGGCTGTGCTTCCCTTTGGAATAATCCCAAAACCCGGACGGCCGCAGCCTCCTGCCCTTTGGCCGAACTGAGCGTGGTGAACCCGCTGGGGCGCGCGAAGGGGTTGCCAAACCCCGGTTAAGATCACCTTGTCAGGATGTCCTAGCCACTTTCCCAAACAATGACACACCCGCTGCCACGAGTGAGCTCGCTGGGGGCCTCGCGCTCCCCTCCCTTTCGGGCCCCCAGTTACCGTTGCGCTGAGGCCCTTGCCGCAGATGGTGGTCCTGTAGTCCCCAAAGATTTGCCGGACGGCGCCGGTGGTGTAGAAGCCTTCGGCCAACAGCAGGGCTCCATAGAGGAAGAAGAAGGCAGCTGTGCCATAGATGAAGTACTGAAAGCCGTGGATGCTGTGGGGGAGAGGAGCGGGCAGGGGCGCTCAGGTGCCGGGGCGGTGCTGGAGAGCTCAGCCCCATGCGTGCCCTTTTCCTCCCCACACTGCCCCGAGGGGACCAAAACAGTGAGAATCCACGTCCAGAGCAAGCTGGGACAAAGGCGTGGTGAGCAAGGCTGCCCTGACTCCCCCACATCCTCCATACCTACCCAGTGCAGAGGTCCAGCTCTACCCAAGACACCTGGCAAGGGTCAGATAAAAACCGGTGTGAAATGAAAACAAGTGGCCGCTTGGACCTGCCATAGAGCCATGGGCAAAGGCACCTTGGGGTGTCCCTGGTGCCTGGGTGAGAGCCTGGCCCTGGCCAGCCCAGCCAGACGCTTCAGCACAGAGCAGGACAAAGCTGCGAGGGGCCCCAGTGCAAGCAGGGTACTTACACATCGATGAGAAACTCATAGTCCTGGTAGTTTTTGGAGAAGTAGGTCTCAATGAGCTGCTCGGTGCCTGTGAGGGCTTCGTGCCCACAGCCACAAAACAGCGCTACCCCAAAGAAGCACAGGCCAGTGGCAACCAAGGAAGCAAAGGGTGCCCCAATGAGACATCTGGCACAGCACTCGAGTAAACCTATGGAGAAAAGAGGTGAGGTGGGACAGGACTGCCAGCACAAGGATTGCTTGGGGCAGCTCAGCAGCAGGAGTGCAGTAGGAGAAAAGTTCCTGGCAGGAGGAGGGAAACAGGATAAAGGAAAACCCCAGAAATGACCCATTGCAGTGCTGTAGAGCCAAACCCAGCAGCTCCCCTGAGAGCTCTCTGAGCAGCTCAGAAGCCCACCCAAGGGTGCCCAGGGATGGTGGCAGTGTGGGGCACGGGGGCTGTGAGGAGCTGAGGTGAGCCAGCCGTGCTGACCCGTGACAAACAGATGGAAATAGAGCGTGATGTAGCGTAATGCCAGTGGGACCTGGCAAACGAGCTGCTAATGGGCTCCCCACTGCCACCACAGCCTAGCTGCAGCCACGCCGGCTGCCTGCAGTTTTATTTTGCCATCGGGGATGGAGGGGAACCCAGCACCTCCACAGAGACAAACCCCAGAGAAGATCTAGCAAGGTGGCCCTGCTTGGGCCAGCGCTGCAGAAGGCAGCACTCTGGACTTCCAGGTGGCACCCTGGGCATTCGTGCCTTGCCTGGCACCCCTCAGGCAGCTCAGGCAGCAGCCGCCCCTTTATGTAGGCAGATGTGCTTGTAGGAAGGAGCCGTGTTAGTTCCACAAATGACAGCACTTGTGTAATAGGTTTAGTCCTCCAGGACCTGTGTGTGGGCAGGGAAAGCAAGGACACGCAGCAGAGTGTTGCTTGCAGTGCCGAAATGCTGGATTTTTTTCAGCAGTGAGGCCATGGGCACCTGCTCCTTCTGCACGTCAGGGCTCTAACATGCAGGAGTGTTGGCTCAGTTTCCCAGTGGCCTGGCTTTGGAGGTGCCCAGCCAGCTGCTCTCCTGCCTGCTTTGGGGGCAGCCAGCCAGGTGAGTTTGCACCCACCAGCATTTGGCTCCAGCTCAGCTGTGACAAGCTGCTGCCCTGGCTGTGTGACACCTGCACACAGGGAAGCTGCTGCCTGCCCCCAAGACAGGGGTTCTGGCACCCCACTGCCCAGGGCACAGTGGCTGCCTGGGCACATCCCATCTGGGCATAGAATTTCTGCCTTGAATGCCAAAAATGCACCCACACCAAACCCACGCTCCCTCCACAAATCCCACAGTGCTTTATCTCCTCCCCAAGAGGACAAGAAAGCCATGGGGTCCTGGCCAGTTCTCCCCTCCCCGCTGGGAGCAAGGTTGCGCAGTGGCACCGAGGACAATGGGGAATTGTCCTGGCACTGCCACCCCAGTGGCTGCCCCATGCCAAGAGCAAACAGGGAACAAAGGCAGCGCTATAGGGGAGTGCTGGGACCCCTCCCTGTTGTTTGCCTTGGACGCAGCAGATCCAGGGGGGGCCTGGTTCATCCTGGCCAGCGCTGCTCCCAACCTCGCCGGGACCCACGGGGACCAAACCTGCTTTTCCTGGCTTTATTTTTGGCCACCTGGGAGATGGCACAGATGTGCCCGCTCTGGGGCAGTGAACAGCTCCATTCCCAGGGGATTACTGCAAGTCCTGGGATGCAGCAGGGCCTGACAGGCTCCCTGCCACAGCTCCTCTGCTTTGGGAAGCTGCAGGGGAAGCCTAGGGAGCGGAGAGGAGGGGAGAAAGAGTCCTTGTGCCACACAATCCTGAGCCTTGTACCCAGGCTCCGCTGCTGCCAGCACCAAACAACGTGCTGCAGACAGGAGGAGGAGGCAGGGGGCCAGCAGCACGAGGCACCCCCAGGAACAGAGCAGCCCCAGTACCCCAGGGGTACACTGGTGAGTGTACTGATACGGTTCTGCTGTTATCAGTAGGGAAACTGAGGCACAAGGTGTGGCTCTGTTTTCCCAAGGCATGAGCTGTGACAGGCTCAGTGCCCTGCCTGGACCTGGGGCTGCCAGGAGCTCTCATCTCTCCAGTCCATGTGGAGAGGGCTCGGTTGGGACAGGCTGTGGGGATGCCATCTGCCCCCACAGACAGCACACGGGGACAGAAAACTGCCTTGGGAAGGAAAACGTCCCCCTCGCCATGTGCCAGCATGGGCACACCGGGGTCACCAGGACCTCACCAGTGCCAGGGGAAAGTTTCAGCGGGCTCTGCTCTGGGATAAGATCCCCAGGTGGGACAAGGACCAGCAACAGCTCCACAGGTGGCCCCCACCCTGCCCTCATACTCACCCATGGTGCTGGACTTGGTCAAGCGCCCCGAGCGCCCGCTCTGCTGCTTCGGTGCTGCGTGTGGAGCCCTCCCCTGCCAGGCGGTCCCACGCCCTGGATCTCCCCCTCTGGGTGCCCGGCCGGCTCTCCAGCAAAGAAAAGGGCTCTCTGAGTGACAGCCACCCCCCTTAAAGGGAGCGGGCCCGCCCTCCCCCGGCCCCCCCAGCACCCCTTGGCTGCCAGCTCCTGGGTGTCAGGGCCTGGGCAGCACTGCCCCATGGCCCCACTCAGTGCTCCTGGGGGAAAAGGCTTTTGCACAAGTGAGACATCAGCCTAGGGGCAGGGGAAGGGCTTGTCCCCCCTCATTGGTGGCTCTGGGGACATCCCCCAGCCCCACCAGGCTGGTCCAAGCTGAGGCAGGGTGGGAGTCTTGGTCCTGTGGGACAGCAGTGGTGTCCCCATGTCACCTCCCTGATTCTGGCATCTGGCAGCAGGGAAGAGGGGCTCCCCATCCCAGGGACCTGCTTTCAGCTTTGGGGGTTCCAAACTGGAGGCTTTCCCCCTTTTGATGGGCACCTTGCAGCCACTCTCCCCAGCCCCATGACCCCCACGGGGTGATGGCATTGCATTCTGGGGGGGACACTCGCGGGTCCCCACGGCCTCAGGGCTGTAGCAGGTGCAGCCTGGTGCCTTGGGTGCCCCATATCCCATGGGTGCCCCACATCCCATGGGTGTCCCAGGCCCCCTGCAGCTGTGGAGGCAGCACAGGGCCAAGGGAGCCTGCAGAGGGCAACCGGCCCCTTTCCTGGCAGGCACAGGGTGGACAAAGCCTCGCTGTGTCCCTCAATGCCCCACTTTGTGCCAGGCAGCGAGGTGGCAGGGCCTGGCTGTCCCTGGGCTTGGAGACACTGCTGAGCTGGGGACTCTGTGGGCTGTGGCAGGCTAGGACCAGGGTGGGCCACCCTGTGGGGACCCTCCTCCTTCCCCACCAACTCAAAATCCACCCCTCGGCTTGCCCGCAGGTGGGGTGGGGGGGAACACCACTTGGCATCTGTGCAAATGCTGCCAGGGCTTTGTGGGGACCAACTGCACCCCACATCAGTGGGGCACAGCTCTTGGCCCCACAGCGTTGCTCCCTGCCTCAGTTTCCCACTGGCAGGAAGGCAGAGGGGCCACCTGGTGACCTCAGCCAGGTGTAGAATGGGAGGGGACAACAACACTGTGTCCCTTACCTCCCAAGGTGGCACCCAGTTGGCCTGGCAGTGATGTCACCTGGTCCCGATCTCCTCAAAATCACCATGGGAAGGTGACAGACTTGCAACAACCCTTTGGAAATAACCAGATCCCCTCCAGCCACTGGAAACCAGCAGAGCCCTGCCTGCATCCCAGGGAAGCCCAGAGGGACCCCCAGCCACTGGGAGGAAAAAGTATTACATAAAAATTCCACCATAAATAAAACGCATAAAATGCAACATAACAGGAAAAGAATAAAGTATGACATGGGGCAAAACCATATCGGTCCCTTTTTTTGTTCCCACAGAAATTCCAGGCTTGCTGACTCTACCATTTCTGAGCACCCTGAAGGGAAGTGAGAGTTTTACCTCATTGGGCACAAAGTGAGCAACTGAGAGGGACTGGGATTTCTGCACAAAGTGGCTTAAAATTCTTGGCTGTTGGGCACTTTCTGTCAGCAGGTGGATGGGATGGAAACCCCCTGTGGCCCTGTCATTAGTGACCAGCCCACCACCTTCTGGCAGTGCTCCAAGGATGCTCCAGAGCAGGGCTGCAAGGCAGGCAAAAGGGAGAAATCCCCCCCTTGGAGGAATCTTGGATTTCTAAGGCTTGAAGGAGACGAAAATATGCAGGAAAATGTTTGGAGTTGCCTTTCCTGTGGCAGCACGGAGGGTACCCTGCCCCAAGCAGCTGAGTGGGCAGCCCACGGGGGCAGAAACCCCGGGGCACCTGTGGCTGTGGGGATGTTGAAAAACCTTCATTGCATCCCTCTCCTTTTTGCATTTCAGTTTGTGAGAGCTTCTTGCTGCAAACCCAACACTTCTGCATGCTCAGAGCAACCCTGCAGCTCAGCCCCTGCCTGGATGAGGCCCCGGGGGAGCTGCAGGGAGCCTGCCAGCCCACATCAAAGCTCTCTTGTCGGCTCATCCCTGCCAGAGAAAACACTGCTGCCTCTCAGGTGGGGAAGGGAGGACTCATCCCTGCTTGCCAGCCAGGAGGGGAACACGCCAGGCTGGTAAAAATAAACACGCTTATAAATCAATATGGATCACCTTGCAATTTGTTCTGACCCTTGGGCAAGTGACAAATTACATCCAAAACTGCCCCTGCCCCCTGGGGAAATGAAGGGTTTAGCCTCGAGCCTTCATTAACAGAGCCACCCTTTGCCCTTTGTGAGGGGCTGATAGGAAGGGGAGCATAGCAAGGCTTGGAGGGGATTTTCCTTCCCCTACCACCCACAGTCTGCACTGAGATGTTGCAAAGGGCTGCACCAAAATGAAGTATTTGGATGGGCACACACACACATCTCTCTAAACACGCTCCCCACGTGGAAAGCACTCTCTGGAATTTTTGTGGGGTTTTCTCTTCACAGCTGCAGCTCAGACTTTCCCCTGGGCCATGGGGAATGCAAGACTGGGGCTGGGAGGACAAGCACAGGAGGACATCAGTGGCAGAGGGACAGCCACACAGGCACCACTGGTTCATGCCACTCCACTACTTTAGAAGTGAGATGGAAAAGCGAGCAGGAGCATGTGGAGCAGAGTCCTCCCTGTCCTCCCTGTCCCTGTGTGCAGCCACCTCACCCACCATCAGCACAGGCTGTCACACTTGTCCCATCACTCTGATGGCACAGGACAGACTCCTGCTGGTCCTACACACTCCCAGCACACGCTGGGCATGCAGGCAGCCCTCCCTGGGGTGAGGCAGGAGGCAGCAGCCAGGCCAGCTGGGAGAAGGGGTTTTCCTGCAGTTTCAGGGAGGATTTGTATTCCCTGCTAATTGATTTCTTTGCTTACAGCCTTACAGGGGCTGCACTCTTCATTTTCCTCACTCCCCTGGGCGCGGGGCTGGGTTTTCAAAGCTGCACAGTGGCCAAAATCAGTGTGTGCTGACCCTGCAAAACACAGCCAGCCCCATCACTCTGCTCCCCAAAATCAGGCACAGCCCTGGGTACACCCCAGAGGCACCAGCAGTGGCACATGCAGCGCCCTTATCCATTATACATCTGTCAGCAGGAGAAATCCCAGCGTGTCTTGTCACAGCTGAGAGCCTTGCTGCTATTTTTAGCCACTCCCTTCTCCGGTCAGGATGAATTTCTTGTCATCTGCTGCTGATTTTCACTCTCCTCTTCACTCGTCCCACCCTGCCCCACTTCACCCACCAGCAGGGTGAAACTGCCCCGGCCAGGCAAAGGATTTTCCTGCCGTGCAAAATCTCCTGTTTTCCCAGGTGGGAAACCAAAGCAAGAGGAGACAGTGACTGTGGGCAGGCTTTGGTGGCTCCAGCAGCATCTGTCCAGCTGCTCCTCTCGGGATGCCAAGGACTCCCTCTGGAGCCAGCCCCGAGCCTGGCTGTCCTCACTGTCCTATTTGTATTCCCGGGTTGCTGCAAGGCTGCAAAATGTGCTAATAAAAATTAAATTAAAAAAAAAAAAAAAAAAAAAAAAAAAAAAAAAAAGAAGAAGCTGATAGAGGCTCTCGAGGACAGGGGAGGCATGCTGAAGGACAGACAGACAGGGCAGTGTTGCAGGATGACAGAGGAAGGGCAGGGGCTGCTCAGGAGAGGAGAGGCTCAAAGCTTTCTGAGGCTCAGCAAGGGCTGGGCAAAGGGTGCCAGTCTCGACTGTGGGACGCTGCACCTTGAGCCCCCCAGGGATGCTCTGGGGCTCTCAGGACCCTCCCCAGCAAACAGGGTTTCAGGCAGTGCAGCAAAGCCCTGCTGGATAACCCGGGGACAGAGCCCTCCCACCTGGCACCAGCACTCATCTCCTGTTTGTCCAGACTTTGTCTGGGACCACAGAGGCGGCCAGGAGATGCTGGCCAGCAGGGATGAGCTCACCTCCCACGCAGTCACCCTTCAGAGAAGCTGAGCAGATGTCTGCCCTTCTGTTTTGGTGTCTCTTGCTGATGTTTCCCTCTGCAGACGCCTGATTTTTTTAAACCTATCAAGTTTTTAATTTGGAAGATCTTGTCCAGCCGGTGCCTGGGGTCACTGCTGGGGGACAGCAGGGACTGTCATCTCCCCAGCCGTGCTCGGGGCAGGGGGCCTGCCATCCCAGAGGTGACACATGCAGAAGCCTCACTGCTGTCCCCACGTCCTTCACAGGCTGTGTCACCCAGGTGAGTGCAGGTGTTCAGCCTGTGTTTGTGCCTGGGGGACCAAAGGCTCAGGCAGCTGCTGGCAGCAGAACCCAGGGTGCACCCAAGAGGTGCCAGCAATGACACAGGCACTGTCCTTATCCAGGGCCCAGCTGATGGGAGGACGCTGGAAGCCTTCCTGGCTGCTCACTGCTCCTCTTACCCACCAAACAGCCCTGTTATTTACTGCAGAAACTGGGGATGATACAGCGGTACAGCTTTCTTAGTTCTGGTTTTTAATTTCAAAAGAAATTCCCACAAACCTTCTCACTCAGTTCAGTGAGTCCACCAGGTTTGTGGAGAAGGTGATTTCTTTTCCCCTGGCTCCTTTTCCAGCAGATTTGCCTTCCACATCCACTGCTTTTCTCCTTGATTTTCTTTCTACTGGAGGGTAAACAGATGCCTCACTCTGATGTTTTCCAGGCTGTTCATTACTCTCTCACTCTGCCCTTTGTGGGGTCATATTCTTGAACTGTTCTCATTTACTTTTCAGAAAATCCTGGAAGGGAAAGACAAATGTCATCCTGGCTCCTTGGAGGGGATGGTGTATGAGAACAGCAAACACAGCCCAGGATTGCTCTGTGAAGCTGCAGTGGGGTCCCTAGAGGGAGGCAATGCCAGCACCAGGCTCAGTTCTGGGGTGTCCCCATTTATTTCTTGCTGCCCAGGGGACCCATTGGAAAAGGCTCAGGTGAATTCATGTGCTTCCGAACAACCAAGGAGGTGTTAACTTGTCCCACACCTTCCTGGAGCCCAGAGGAAGGCCAGAGATGCTGAGGGAGGTCCTGGGTCAGTCAGAACAGCCCTTGAGCAGTGGAGGTTGTGCCTGCAGTGTTCAGTCTTGGATTCGTGCACAGAGAGAGAGGCTGTCCCTGTACTTCCCTCTAGAGCCCAGGGAGATGTGTCTGTCCCACCCACGCCAGGAGACAGGGTCTGACCCAGCCACTCTGAGCCCTCTCCTCAGGCTGGCAGGATGCCCAGCTGCAGCAGGGCTCTCCTGAAGGATGAGCAAGTGGGCACCGGGAGGTGATGGCTGGGCTGGACAGCAAAAGGACAGCAGTGACAGCCCCCAGGGCGGCATTACTGTCACAGCTCCTTGTGCCTGAGCCACAGAGACCATGCTGTGGTGTTTCCTGGAGAGCACACCCAGGAGGTGGGTGTGAGAGGTGCAGACATTCCTCCCCTGGCACCCACTGCCTCTCCCCAGGGCTGCAGGCACAGGCAGCTCTCAGAGAGTGCACTGGGGACAGCAGCCATAAAACCCTCCTCCATGGAGCAGCCCATGGACACCACACAGGTTCTGGGGACCGTGGGTTTGTGGCTCCAGACATTACTTTTCCTGAGGTGATGTCCCCGTGCAGCCCTCCCACACCAGCAACTGCACGGGGGGAATCAGCCCCTGGAGGTGGCAAGGTGGTGACATGGAGACAGAGGAGACGCTTTGCCAAGATGCCACTTGCAGCAGGGAGCCCAGAACAGACAGCACAGAGCCCACAGCAGTGGGAGGCAGAGGATGGGGTGGGGATGAACTCAGGATCACAGTCAGCTCCTCATGGCACCATCCTCTGCAGCCACATGACCAACAGCACCTGAGTGGCACTCAGCACACCGTCTCCTCCCAGCCAGGGCTTCTCTGGCACAGTGACATGTGCCAGCTGTGTGGGATGCAGGTGCCACCGTGGCAGCTCCACACACTGACTCCCACAGCCAATATTCCCCCTGGAACCGGCTGCCTGACCTGCTCCTATTTTATCTGGGCAGCAGTGGGAGGATTTGCATCTGAATAAATCCTCCACCTCCAACACAGAGGCCGTGCTGAGGTGGAGGGGAGCAGCAGAGGCACAGGGCAGGAGGCACAGGAGCTGATTTCTTATTCCTTCTTCCTTGCACTTGCCATCTGATGTGTCATGTTCCATTTTCCAAACTTGTTCCTCACAGGGGTCTCTAGTTGAAGACAAGATAAACCCAGTCCTATCCAATGAGGTGGGGGCAGGCAGCCTACAGGGAATTAACCCAGCCTGATCCCACGATCTGCTGCTGCTGATCTCTTCTGCCTTCCTGCTTGGAGACCGCTGGGGCTGAGGGCAGGAGAGCTGTGGAAGGCAGAACAGTGAACAGAGCTCACCAAACCCCAGTGCTCCTGCTGCAGGGAGAGGTGTGCATCACCATGGCAACCACGGCCAAGGATGCACAGAGCGGGGTACCCCAAGTGAGGAGGAGACTGGGGGACCACGTTAACCCTGTCCTCACTCCCCACTGCCTCCCCTTAGCCCAGCACTTGCTGAGGCATTGCTTTGGCACAGCAGCTCCTCCCCTCCCATGCCCAGGCTGGGCAAAGAGCTGCAGTGGGTGAGGGCTGAGGGGTCTTGCAGTGTCAAAGCCCAGTAGATTTTCTCCAGAGCCATTGGAAATGCTGGAGACAACCAGAGCAGGGGTCCGGCCAGCACCCTGGGGAAGCGAGGTGTCCTCTGAGGGTTTTGGAATGTGTGCCAGGCTTTGCTGCTGTCCCCAAGAGCCTTGCTTGACACTTATCTAAATTAAATCTCCCTGTTCATCCCGCTGGCTTGCCAAGGTCACAGGATCAGGCAGTGCCACTGCTCCAGCCTTCCCTCTGTCTGCAGTTCCCTCCTTGCTTGTTCTATCTGCAAACACAACCCGCAGAGTCCACCCAGAGCAGAGCAGGAGACACAGGGTCTGCAGCCCACGGACAGACAAAGGAGAAGTTGGGACCATCCAGTCCATGTCTTCAGGCCAGGGTGGCAGTCACTGGGTTGGATGTGATGGGTGGGATGTGCACAAAATAGTTCCTTGACAACCTGCCATAAAAACACCAGAAATATGTTTGACAGATGAGGATAAGCACCTGTTGATGAGGGAGTGATTTTGAAGTACAAGCACTGGACTGTCATTTCTTTGATGGCTTTCAGAACAACAGCTGAAAGACCTCCCAGCCTGCAGGGAAGGTGCTCAGGGGCTCCAGGATGCTCTGAGTGAGGAGCAGGACAGAGCTGCTCCCCATGGCCAGGAGGCCAGTGAAATGGGATGGGGCTGACCCAGCTGGATCCTGCCAGGCTGGGATTGCATCCAAGCCTCAGAAACTCTGTCCCAAACCCAGCTCTCCAGCAGCTCAGACACACAGGGACAGGTAAAGTGCCCTCCCAGCCCAGTGATGTCCTCCCACAGCTGTATGGAGGGTCTGGGGCACATTTCCTTAGCACATGCAGCAGCCCTGATGTCTTTAGCTTTAGCTTTCCTGTATTTCAGGTTCTGTGGTGCCCAGGGGTGCAGCTCTGAGCTCACAGTCAGTGTCACTCAGCTCTGCACACAGCAGGGACACAAAACAAATCCTTGTCCTGCTGCACACCAAGGACAATTTTCAGGCCCAAAAGAACAAACAAGGGTGGGCTGAAGGGAGGAACAAGAAGGATGGGACCTCACAACATGAAGCTGGAATGGGACAATTAAACCCCAATGTGCAAATGGACCAAAACTTATAAAAATGTGAGACGTCGTGACTGTCCATTCTGTGACCATTCTTATTCCACCTTGGGTGCAGCCCTGGCCAGGTCCTGTCCTGCCCAAGGTGGATCCTGGAGGCTTTTCAATAAATATCTCCTTTATTCTCCAGCTCTGTCCAGTCCCTGATTCAGGTCAGCGTTCCCAAGGCATCAGCCTCACAACCACAGTGATGGGCTGAGTGCTCAGGCCTCACTGCACCTCGTTAGGAAAATGAGCCCTGTTGCAACATCCCTGAGGAGCTCCCAGATGAGCCTAAGTGACCCTCTGGGATCAGCGAAGTACCCAGTGCTGGGCTGAAACACAGCTCAGAGTGCTCACTGAGGATGCTCTGTCCCCATAGAGTATTTTGGGGACTGATGGATGAGCAGCTGCATCTGGCACAGCCCTGGAGAGAGGTGCCAGGTCATTTGGAGCGAGAGGAGAGGTGACCTCTGCGCCTGGCTGCTCATGGAGCAGGAGGGGCAGCCCCATGGCTGCTGGCAGAGCCATCCCAGCCGGATGGTCCAGCTGTCCTTGGCCAGCCCTGCAGCACAGACCGTCCCTTCACAGCCACTGCGCGCAGAGCCCACCCCCAGCACCAGCATCAGGGGTATTTTTAGCCTGGAAAAGTGCCACAAAATCGTAGAGCAACATTTGCTGGAGTTGGGACCAATGTCTCAGTTCACCTTGCAATCCTCTCTGGGTCACCCTGCCCTGCTGGGTCCTGCTGGCACTGCTGCATAAACACCAAGCCCCCACTGGTGTCCCCAGTGCCACCTGTCCCCTCCTCCTTCACCATGGTGCCACCTTCCTTTGGGAGCAGCTCCAAATATCCCCTATGACCTCCCAGGCCACAGAAAGGGACATCCTGCCCTGTCCTTCTGGTGTCCACACCTGAACCCAGTGCCCTGCTAAGGAATGGGGACATATTTGGCTCTCTGCCCATGCGTTGGTGCCAGTGGGGCACAGTCCCTCCACCAAAGCACCACTAGAGTTACTGATCCCGTCACCATTTATTGCAACGAGATGATTTTTGCTCCTGCTGGGAAAGGAAAGCACCCAGAGCCTATTACACAGCTTCTCCAGGGAAAGGCAGGGAGCAGCAGGACACCAGGAAAACAGTGACATTACATGACAACACAGTGTCCAGCCTGGGCTCAGGCTGGGCAGCCACTGAGAGCCCCAGGCTGGGAGCACTGCACAGCCACCCACGAGAAAGGGTTTTCTCCAGCATTAATTTCACACCCCATTAAATACCTCAAAATGTTTGCTCTGTGGGAGTGTGCCTCCGTGTCCCCCCAGGGTGGAGGGGATGTTCTCTCCCCCAGTGCAGGCACGAGGGGTTTTCCTGTTTGTTTTGCTGCTTTCCTTAGAAACAGTGATGAGGCTGTGCCTGCTCTCTCTTATTTTCACTGGTCAGAGCATTAAAAAAGGGAAATGAGAGCTGACACGGCCCTAAACTGAAGGCAACAGAGAACTTGAATCTTTCACAGAGAGTGCTTTCTCCCCAGGGCTCATTAAGCATTTAAGCAGTTGGTCCAGAGAAGTGCACAGCAACCCCTGCACACTGGCTGGCAGAGCCCTCTGCACGCAGCAGCTCCATTTCACACCTCGGTTTCTGCAAAAGAAAATCCCAATCCTGGGAAAAAAAGACATAGGACGATGTCCAGAGCTAGCTGGGCTGGCTGGGATCCTTGGGAGAGGGGAAGGAAGTCAGGAGAGAATTAGGAGACAGGATGGAGGTGCCTGTGATGTGGTGCTTTCTAATTACAACAAGCACAGTCTCCCAGAGCATCAGACTCTGTTCCTGATGAATTGCAGAGTTGTTGTCCTGGCCTGGCCCATGTGCCAGCCCTTCACTGGGTCTGGGGCTGAAAGATGCAGAGCAAGCAATGCCCCTGAGCCAGGAGCTGCCTCTAAGCTGCTGCCCACCCCTCCCCAGAACTGACCCACCCTGCTGCAATGGGGCTGAAGCAGGTTGCTCAAAGCCCACCATAAATCTCTGCCCACCTGAAGCTTGTGTCCCTCCTGCTTCAGGTCTTCCTGGCTCCAGGGCAAAGGCAAATCTGTGCTCACTCCAAAGGAGAGACCAAGGATGAGTGGGAAGCAGCAGGATGGCTTTGTGGTCCTACACAAAGAGCAAAGTGTACCCCTCTCCCTCACCTCTCAACACAAACAGCACAAAGCTGATCTTTATCCTGAAACTGAGCTTAAGCACCTGAACCTTTTCTCTGGAAAAAAACCCCAATCTCTTTTTAAAGGCTTGAATCACCCCCACCCTGTAATGGTTTTGTCTGCAAATACACTTCAGGGTTTCATTGATCAGACAGAAATTAAATCTATAGATGTGGCATATAGATTGAATCTATAGATGCGAGGCTGAGCAGCAGCAGAGAGGGGTTGGGGTACAGGCAGTGTGAATTGGCACAGCCCTTCTCCAGGCTCTGGAGCCAGGCAGATTTGAGGCAGGTAAGTGTCTGGCCTCCAAGCAGCTGTTTGATGTGAACTCAGAGATAGTGGAGGGAAAGGAAAAAAAGATTATCTCACTTTTGTCCCCATTTGAGCAAACCCAGTCTCTGTTGCCTGCATGTCTCCTCTTAGCAGAGCCTGGCACGGTGACAGGGGCAGGTTTGGAGCAGGGACATGGGGATCCCCCTAGGGACTGCACCAGGCTGGCAGCCACTGGATCAGAGTGATCTTTGCCACCTGCCCCCTGCCCAGTCTTGCTGCCTCTGGGGAGAGCAGCCACAGGCCAGCCTGGTGGTGGATGCCTCTCTCCAGAAGCCCAACACTGACAGCTGCCTGCTGGCTGGAATCCTGACTGTTTACAGAAAAACCACCTCATGCTTTGATTTGAGGGACATGGGGGATAAACCTATTCTCGTCACTCCCAAAAATGAGGATGAGGCAGCATCCCTGGGATCCCCTGGGCACAGCTAGGGCTCTCCTTGTGCAGCTCCTGCTCCATCCCCCTGACCCAGCCAGCAACAAACCAGCGCTGCCTTCGCCCTCCTGATGGGATGCTCGCTGCCTTCATTTTCTCAGAGCTTATTTTCAGCACCTCGCAGCGCTGGCTGCCTGCAGAGCTGCAAGGCGGGCAGGAGGGCTGAGGCTGCAGAATCCCCCACAGTGCTGCTCATCAGGGAGCCACGTTGGCTTCTCCAGCCTCTGCAAGAGCCTCGTTCGCTCGGTGCGGCACCCTGCTGACCCCGGCGGGCGCACTCATGGCTTGTCGCTGGTTATCTTGAGCTCCCATGTTCCCACAGCTGCTCTGACCATCCTCAGGCCCCTCAGCTGATGCGGGGACACCATGCCAGTGCCTCAGTTTCCCCAGAGAGCAGGGAGGATGCACTGGCTCCCCTCCTCCCGGCAGTGTCAGGTCCGCTTAGCTCGGACAGTGTCTGGAAGAGGAGCTGTCACCCGGAGCGCGTTTGCTCTGTGCTCCCTGGGGCTCCACGCTGCGCCTTGCGCCTCCCAGCACCGCGGCGCCGTAATCATTAATGGCAACGGTAATCAGAGGAGACTTCTCCCAGCTCCTGGTGCTGGGAGAGCCGATGAGTGGGGATGAGGATGGGGATGAGGATGGGGATGAGGATGGGGATGAGGATGGGGATGAGGATGGGGATGAGTGCCTCGAGCCAAGAGCCCTCTGGTCACCGCCTGCAGCCCCCTCTGCCCTGTGCTGGAGCGGGTTCCCCGGGCTCAGCCTCGCACAGGAGCCCTCACTCCCACTGCACGGCAAATCCATTGCGGGGTTCTCAAAGTCCCGTGCAGCCCCTCATTCGCCCTGGGGACAGCAAGCACAGGGGCACCGTGTTCTCCTTCTCCCCTAAGATCTTCCTCTGCGGAGCCCTGCAGAAATGGCTTTGTACAGCAGCCCCCAGCCATTACCAGACTGCAATTAATACAAATAAATGAGATGAGCCAACCACAGTAGAGTGAACAGAAACCTGACTGACATATCTGCCAGGAATAATTTATTTTGCACTTTTATCTTTTTTAAAATACTATTTACTTCCTTGCAAATTAATCACAGATTGCCTTGGACCAGAGGGGACTCTGCGGCTTGGCCGGATGGCCTCAGGGGACAGGGCACAGGGAACCGAGTCCCAGCCCTGCCTCTGGTTAACAGGCAGCTCCGCTCCCTGTGCCTTGGTTTCCCTGTCCCCGGCAGCCGCTGCAGCTCCCGCATCACGCTGACATGACTGTCCATCTTGTGTTCTCCAAGGAGCTCACCCAGGACAATCCTGTGCACCCGCTGAGCCTCTGCGAAAGGCAAGCGCAGGGGTCCCAGCAGGAGAGACCTGAGCTGCGGCCCCAAGGCCGGGCTGAAGGATTTAGGAGCCCCGTTTTCCCGAGCCGCTCCCCCCCATCCGACGGCCAGTTCCTCTGGGCCAGCCCTCGATGCCCGCACATCCCTCAGCCCCGCACATCCTCTGATCCCGGTACGCTTCTCGTCCTCGGAGCACCCCTCGCACAGCCACCAGCGCTGCCACATCCCTCAAGCGCAGCGCATCCCTCCACCCCTCCATCCGAGACCCCGGTGTGCCCGGAGACCACCCCAAACCCCCCCGGGGGCCGCGGGCTCCGGGACAGCCGCGGGCCGGGCGGCACAGAGCCCCGAGGGCACGGGGAGGAGGCGGGCACGGTGCCGGGAGCCCCCCACCGCCGTGCCCGCCTCCTCCTCGCCGCGGCGGGCGAAGCTCCGCCCGGCTCCCGGGGCCCGCAGCCGGCCGGCGCCCACCCCGCGGCGGCCGCCCGGACTATGAGGAGCGGGAGCGGGCGGGGGGCGGCGGCAGCGGCCCCGGTGAGGCGGGAGCGGGAGCGGGAACGCCGCCGCCGCCGCCGGCCGGGTCATGCCCGTGCGCCCGGGGCGGCGGGGCTGCGGGCTGCGGCGGGATGGGCGCGCTCCGGGCCGGTGCCCTCGCCTTCCTCCTCCTCCTCCTCCTCGGCTGCCTCCTGCCCCGGCGCGGCCCGCTCAGGTGAGCGCACGGCGCGGATGCTCGGGGCTGCGCGATCGCTGCTCTCCGAGCCGCTCTCTCCCGGCAGCCGGACCCCATCCCCCGGGAGACGCGATTCCCCTCCGGCACACGGCTATCACCCCCTCCCGGAAACAGATCCATCCTGCGGGACCTGGGCATCCCCTCTCAGACCCGGACGAGCCCCTGAACCCTTATCCCGACCCCCAGTCCGGACCTGCCTCCGGGGCCTGATGCCCCAGACAGAACGCTCCCAGCTCCTATCCGGACCTCCCGCGAATCTGGATTCGCTCCCCATTCCCCAGGACCCTGACCCAGCACCGCGGGGAACCTGGCAGACCTTCCCCTTGCCGTTCCCCGCTGCAAAGAGCCGGACCCTGCCTGTCCCCAGCAGCCCCTGAGGGTTCCCCTGGCCCCGAGCCTTACCACCGTGGGAGAAAGGGCGAGCTGAGCCCGGTGATAGCCCAGACAGCTCCTTCTCTGGTGCTGCAAAGCCCCTGAGATGTCCAGATCCTCTCCTGGCTCATGGCGTTTGGGGAGAGGAGAGCTCAGGACAGTCCCTGACCCAGACCCTGGGTCACTCGGGACAGTGGGTGGGTGTCTTAGGTCCCATGGGTGCAGGAACAGCTCTTGGCCCACTTGAGTGGAAAACCTAAAGCCCCCAGGTGCCTTTTTCCATGTCTGTCCACCTTGGGTGTTATCTGGGACAATTACACTGGGATTCAGTGGAGAGTGGGTCAGGAAGGGAGGGGTTGGGGGCTGCAGGACCCCTGGGCTGAGTGTGAACCCCTTGACCAGTATGGCTGGAGCAGCATGGGGGAATTTGCAACACTTATGGCAGAGAGGAGTAAACCAGAATTGCTTCAGGTGCAGAAACTGCTTGTCTCAGAGCAGTGTTTTTAGGCAGACATCAGCATTTTCCAGCCCTGCCATCCACTAACTCCACAGAGGTGCTGAGTCCTGCAGTGCCCAGCCCAGGGTCGGGGCAGAGGCCCCAGGGCAGGCAGTACCTCAGGTGGGGGGCTGAGGCAGGGGCTGTGCCCAAGGGCTGCATTCCAGCACGGCCCTGCCAGGGATGCTGTGGGAAAGCGGCTGTGCTCTGGGCATTTTGGCATCCCCCACACAGGTCTGAGCATCACTGGGGCTGCAGATCTGCTGTGGCTCAGTTATCTGAGCCTCTCCAAGGAGCCACCTGCCAAGGGAGCCTCCCTCCCACGTGCGTCAGGGGAGAGCCCTCACTGTCCTCTCCTGCTGAGGAGGACATGGTTCACAGTTATGTGGTAGGCAGAAGCCTCACTTAACTCCTTGTTAGCCTGGCCTCTTGCAGCCCTCCTCCCAAAGGCACCACACCTTGCTCGTGCAGCTCCTGGCAGGGAATTTCTCCCAGCCTTTTCCTCTTGATCAGGATGAATCTCAGGTACCCTCTGCTGCCCTTCTCCAATTAAAGAAAAACCTGCCCTACTGGAACATTTTGGTTGTGGCCATTTCTAGGTAAGGGTGCACATAAACCCCTCTAGGATGAATTTCACCTCCTTGAAAAGAGGTAGGAAGAGGGACCACAGGGTTCTCAGCAGCATCCTCTTCTTGTAATGAAGGGGTTGTAGCTCCAAGCAGGAAGGAGATCCACCTGGGCACAGACCTGATGGAGTTATAAGGCAGCATGCAGCAGCACCAGCAGCATGCTCAAAGCTCCTTTTGTGTCCAGAGATCTCTGGCTTATTCCTCTCCATCCCAGCCACATGCCTGGCAATGTGGTGAGTGAACATCTCTCGCATTGTTCCTTGAAATTATCATTATAGACTGACAGGAGGAGACAAGCTGGCAGGCTAAGATGCATTCACAAAAATATCCCCTCCAGAGTCAGTTTAAATAAATCTCCATCATCATTCAGAGCGCTGTGTGGGAGAGCTCATCACCGTGGCTGGTGTGGAGGTGGGCTTTACTGCTCCTCTCCTGCCACATCTCCTTGGCCCCTGGCAAGGTGTCAAGGAGCCAGCTGTGCTCTGGACACCTCCTCACTCAGGCAGGGCCGTTGTGTCCCCCAGCCCCCTCAAGCCACGGCAGGCAGTGTGTGACTGTGTTTGCTCAGCAACTCAAGCTGGAGCTGTAGGTGGAACCTGAGAAGGATCTTCTCTGCTTTCCCCCTCCAGCTCTGGTTTGTGTCCTGTCCCCACCATAGCCCTGGAGCCAGGAGACACTGGCCCCCAACCTCATGCCAAGGGATGTGGTGGAGTAGGGACAGGCAAAATGTGGGCATGTGGCACTCAGGCTGTTGCAGGTGAGGGGAAAAGCCACCAGAATCCCAGCAGAGGGAAGGAATTCCCCCTGTGTGCTGGCTGGGCACTGGAGTGGATGCAGCATAGGCACAGCCACCTGCCCTGGCAGCTGAGTGTCCCCACGGGGTGCCAAAATGTGCCTGCAGACCCCTGGAGCCAGCAGGCAGCAGCTGACCTGCCTCCTCTGCCCCGCAGGCTGGTCTCAGGGCGGGAGGAGATTAAAGCTGGTTCCCGAAGCTCACCCAAGCCCATGTCCCCCTCGGATTTCCTGGACAAGCTTATGGGACGAACCTCAGGCTATGACGCCCGCATTCGACCCAACTTCAAAGGTAAGAGGGAAGACGTGAGGGTTGCAAAGCTGGCAGATCCATGCTTATGGCTGCCCAAACCCAGGGCCTTTGGGGCAGAGCTGTGCCCACATCCCTCTGTCCCCACAACCTCCTGGAGTGCTGCTCCTGCCAGCACTTTGTGCTCACTTTGCCTGACAGCACAGGCGGCTGCGGTGCCTGCAGGGCGTGCTGGGGTTCATTTATCCCCACACTCTGTGGGTCTGTGTGCCTGCAGGGTGTGCTGGGGTTCATTCATCCCCACACTCTGGGGGTCTGTGTGCCTGCAGGGTGTGCTGGGGTTCATCCCCACACCCCGGGGGATGAACGGGCAGGGGACCCTCCCTGTGTTTGTTGAGCCACATGGTGTGTGCCGGGGCTGTCCCCGTGTGTGCCCGCGGAGCGCACGGGGCTCAGCAGCTGGCGGCAAGAGGAGACTTCACGCTGTTTTCCAGGTCCACCCGTCAACGTGACGTGCAACATCTTCATCAACAGCTTTGGCTCCGTCACCGAGACCACCATGGTGAGGGTTTTGCTGGTGCGACGGGCTCTCCTCTCCCGGTCCCTTGGGCTCTCCTCTCCTGGTCCCTTGGGCTCTCCTCTCCCAGTGCTTCGGGGCTGGGGAGTGTGTGGGTCCAGTGCCCGTGGCTGTGCTTACAGTGGCTCCTGTGACCCCTTCCCTGGAGCCATCCCTGGCACCACGGTGGGGATATGCAAAGCCATAGCACATGGCTGTGGCTTTTCTGGGGTGAGCTAACACAGGCTTGGCTGTCACATCCCCTGAGCTGAAAGAAAGGGTCACAGTGGGGCAGCTGGATGTAGCCCCCTGCCATCCTGAACCTCCTTGGGTGCATGAGGAATACCTCAGAGGAAGTCCCAAGGATAAAACTTTCCTATTTTTACTTCTGCAAAAGCCTTAATACTATCAACAGGCCCACAGAGCCATGTGCCAAATGCTGCAGGCAGCAGTTACTGGTCTTCCACCACCTCCTCCTCCTTTTCTCAGCTGCTGTGGCCTTGGATTTGAATTTGAATTTCCCCTGGCTGCCAACAGCATGGGAAGGCTCCTGAGCTGCCCCTGCTCCCTGCTTTATTAGCAGGCACACAGCAACAGCAGGGCTGAGCTTCAACAGAGACAGCCCTTTCCACCTCCTCCTCCATCCCTTCCTCCTCCTCCTCCTCCTCCTCCTCCTCCTCGGCCCCCCGGGGCGCTCAGAGCTGAGGTGGTGCCCTCTGTGCCAGGACTACCGTGTGAACGTGTTCCTGCGGCAGCAGTGGAACGACCCCCGGCTGGCTTACCGCGAGTACCCCGACGACTCCCTCGACCTCGACCCCTCCATGCTCGACTCCATCTGGAAGCCAGACTTGTTCTTTGCCAACGAGAAAGGGGCCAATTTTCACGAGGTCACCACCGACAACAAGCTCCTGCGCATCTTCAAGAATGGCAATGTACTCTACAGCATTAGGTAGAGCCTTCCCCTCTGGTGCAGTGCCTGAGTGGAGAGGCAAAGCTCTCCTCTTGTCTTCCATGTGGCAATTTTCCTCACTGACTGCCGCAGCTCCAATAACTCCCTCCTTTCCTCTGCCTCCTCCAGGCTGACACTGATCCTGTCCTGCCCCATGGACCTCAAGAACTTCCCCATGGACATCCAGACATGCACCATGCAGCTGGAGAGTTGTGAGTACCTCGGGGGGTTCAAGCTATGTTTCATTTCCCTCTTCCCATCCCATCCCCTCCCATTCCATGCCATCCCAAAAGCTGGCAGCTCACTTTTTCTGAGGGACATAAGCAGGAAAAAGCAGTTGTTCAGGGTGGGGTTGAACAGGGTACGCATCCCCATGCCATGGCTCCCTACACCTCCTCCAGTTGGCTACACTATGAACGACCTCATCTTCGAGTGGCTGGAGGAGCAGGAGGCCGTGCAGGTGGCAGAGGGCTTGACACTCCCGCAGTTCATCCTCAGGGATGAGAAGGACCTGGGCTATTGCACCAAGTACTACAACACAGGTGAGCACCCCAGAGACCTGCTTCCACCCCCTTGCCACGGCCCAGGGGTCCCTCTTGCCCACTGCGGCTGTCCTTCCCTACAGGCAAGTTCACCTGCATCGAGGTGAAGTTCCACCTGGAGAGGCAGATGGGTTACTACCTGATCCAGATGTACATCCCCAGCCTACTCATTGTCATCCTCTCCTGGGTCTCCTTCTGGATCAACATGGATGCGGCGCCAGCCCGGGTGGGCTTGGGCATCACTACGGTGCTCACCATGACCACACAGAGTGCCGGCTCCCGCGCCTCCCTGCCCAAGGTCAGTGCCCCAGGGACAGCCTTTTCCTGGGAATGGCTTGGCTTTGGAGCCTCATCAGCTGGGGCACCACATGTGCTGAGGGAAAACACTCTCGTGGCTGCTGTAGCCTGTGTGCCCAAGCTGAGAGGGCTCCCATGCTTCTTGGCAGCGGGATGAAGCTGGCAGTGAGGAGGGATGAGCAAGGTGGGGGGCAGTGGGTCCCTGAGCCCCCTGTCACCCCGGCAGGTGTCCTATGTGAAGGCCATTGACATCTGGATGGCCGTCTGCCTGCTCTTTGTCTTCGCTGCCCTGCTGGAGTACGCGGCCGTCAACTTTGTCTCCCGCCAGCACAAGGAGTTCATGCGCCTGCGTCGCCGCCAGCGACGGCAGAGGATGGTGAGTCCCCCCTCTCTCGTGACATCTGGGCAGAGGATGGTGAGTCCCCCCCTCTCTCATGACATCTGCTCGTCCTCAGCCCCTGAGGGGACACCCCAGGGCTGCAGTTTGTCAGCAGCCCCCAGGGCAGGGCTGCATTCCGTTGCCCCAGATGGCTCCTAAAGCACCCCGGGGACCCATGGGCACTGCAGCACAGCCCACAGCACCCATGGGTGCTTCAGGCCCTGCTTAGGGTGCTGTCCTTCTGCTGGGACATCCTTAGGCTCTGCTTCCTCTAAAAATGCAGAAAAAACCCAGTGAGGATGGGGGGAAAGCAGCCTTTGCCCTTACCTGCGGCCCCAAACCTGGGATCCTTGCTCTGCTGTAGCCATGACAGGGACTCACTGCTATGTCAGGGACCCGGTGGCACCCAGGGACAGGTGTGGGCTGCAGATGGGAGCGCAGCAGGATCTGGAGAGGCAGGATCCCTCACTCATGGAAGTAGTCCTCCCCCTCTGTCAGCTCATCAGCACAGGCATCAGGCCTGCAAGAAGCTTGGGGTAGGCGTGTGGCTGCCCCACTCTCATTTTCCTGCCATAAACACTGTGAGGCACCAGATCTCTACGAAGACATGAGCGCACACACACACCACACAGGCTCACAGTGTCCAACCAAAATCCCTTTGGCACGTGCTGAAGACAGATCCCAGTGCCAGGGCACACTGGGGGTGGCTTTTTTCCCCCCCACACAGAGCCCCCGTCTCCCCAGCATCCCCATCCTGGCACCCAGAGCCGCTGCCCCGGGGCCGGGGTAGAGCCCTCGGTCACCACCCGCTGTCCTGTTTCTGTTTGGTGCACACTGCTGGATGCCAAAAGGGCCTGAGCAGCGGCACGGCCAGCCTGGAATCCCTGCGGCAGCTGAGCAGCCGGCACAGCAGCGAGCACACCTACGCGACGCTCTCACAGCTCTCCAGCTCCCGGGTAAAGCACGACCCTCCGGCAGCCCCCCGTGCTTCCCCAGCCAGCCTCACCCTCCCCTCCCCAAAAGGAGCCAGCCCCGGGGGCCAGCGAGGGCCTGTGGAAGAGGCAGGCCAGTGATTTGCACAGAGTAGGTGCCCCTAGGATGCAGCTGCCGATTCCTGGGCTCCAAAGTTTTGAGAGAGGGATGGGAATGGAGCAGATTGCCCTGTAGACGCTCCCACTCCGTGCCTTGGGTTCCCCGTCTGTAAAGCAGCACCGGCACAGTCTCCTTTGCTGAGGGTGAGTGATGCTGAAGGTGACTGATGGCTGCTCCAGGGCTGCTGCCCGGCTCCCCAGCCATGCCCACACCTCCGGCAGGGTGAGGGCTCTGCCTCCCTGCAGGCAGGTTCGAGGCACTCCCAGCTGCCTGCAGAACTCCAGCACAGGCAGCTGCTCAGGGCACACGGGCACTTTGCAGCTTGAGGCATAGGGAGAAGTGTGGGGCAGGGCAAGCTCCCAAGGTGTTGGGGAGATGCAGGGGGTCAACCACAGCTCCAAGGAGGAGATCAGGCTTGGCCAACCTCACCTCCTCCACATGATCAGCAGCCCTTGGATGCCACGAGAGGCACCTTTCACAGATGACTCCTGGAGATCAACACCCACGCAGCCAGGGCAGGGAGAGAGAGGCTGTGTCCAACCCAAGAACCATCTGCTGGCTTAGAACAGAACCAAAGTGCAGCTGCCCCGAGGTGGAGGCTGCAGAGCCACCCTGGAGTGCACTGGATGCACCAGCAGCACCCCAGGGTGCTGTTCAGTCAGAGATGGGAGCAGAGCCCCACTACACACAGCTCCTGTGCCTGAGACAGCCAAGCCTGGGTTTCACAGCCTGAGGGCAAATCCCTCCCACAGAGCACCCAAATCCAGGCTCAGGAACAGGCTGCTGGCTCCCCAGGCTGGGGGAGTAGCTGCTGGTCCCCAAGGGCACACAGAGCACCCCAGCTCTCCCCCCCTAGAGTGGCTGCAGGCACTCAGCCCGAGGCAGGGAAATAAAACTGTACTGCAAATGACAACTAACCTCAGCAATCTGAGCCGCTGCTGCTCTTCCCACTGTAAAATCTTGCTTAGCCTGTGGATTGCTGAGTTAAATAAAGATGCCAGGGTACAAACTCTGCATGAGAGCCCCCGTGCACGCCGAGTGCCTGCAGGGGCTGACCTCAGCAAGCAGCCTCTGTGTCCTGGAGGGCAGTGCTGGCCAGAGATGGTGTTTGGGATCCCAAACAGCACCCAGACACAACGTGAGATACTGACCTGCAGCAGGCCCTGGAAGAAAGGACCCACCACAGCCAAATACAGCACCAGCAAAGGCAGAGGGGAGCTGAGCTGAGCCACAGACCAAACGAGTCCAGGGGCTCAGCAAAAAGCCAGATGTGCAGCCTGTGCTTGCACATGCCCATCCCTCATCAAATCTTTGCACACATAACCCTCTCCAAGGCTAAAAGAGCAGGACAAGGCAAGTGGCTAACAGTGCACAGCTGCTGATGGGAGGAGTGCAGGCACCGCTGGCCAGCCCCTGAGGCACCCAATCGGTGCCCTGAACAACGGCAGTGGGCTGTGGCCAGAGACTCCCACGGCAGTTTTGCAGCCTTGATCATGAACATGCAACTCCATGGGCGTGTTGCCCTCTCTGCAGCCTTCTGCCAGCAAGGGGAGAGAGGGTGAGCAAGGGCACAGAGACCAGCAAGGAGTCCAGCTCTCTTAGCCTCCCTCCTCTGCTGCACCAGGCAGTCTCTGCCAAGCAGACAGGAGGAGAAATGAGAGCATGGTTTCTCGGGAGGGACTGGGGTGGCCGGCAAGCCGTGATGGTAGCCAGGTTCCTGCATCCCTGCCCTGCTCTGCCCCCGTCCCCTCCTATTCACCATCACAGTCACACTTCCACCCCACAGCAAACACAGCACAGCCACAGCAGTGCCTGCACACCGCAGCTCCCTGAACCAAATGCACCCTGCACCCCTAAGTATCCTCTTCCACCAGTTCACCTCCCATCCTTGTGGCTGCCAGAGTCAGGCTTCCCAAGCCCCGGAGCTGGAGCTGGGAGGAAGCTGGGGGCATGTGTGTCGGGCTGCCAGGGTCGGGCTGCCTTGGGCTGCGCCCTGAAACACATGCTGGACGAGAAGGCAGGGGCTCAGTGCTCACTGCCAGCCCCGTGCTCCTGGCCGCACGGCTGGGGCTCTCTGACAAAGCGCCCAGCCTGGCACAGGCACTGTCACCCGGCACCACGGGGTGTGCAGGACCTGCAGCCTCTGCCAGCACCAGTGGGTGCCCTGCCTGATGGCCTCTCCCTTCACCAGGAGGAAGAGCTCAGCCGTGAGAGCCGCTTCTACCTGCGAGGCTACGGGCTGGGGCAGTGTCTGCAGGCCAAGGAGGGAGCTGTGGAGGCCCCCGGTGTGTACAGTCCCCCGCTGGCCAGCGCCGTGCTGCGGGAAGGGGAGAGCCTCCGCAGGCGCTACATCGACCGCGCCAAACGCATCGACACCATCTCCAGAGCCGTCTTCCCCTTCACCTTCCTGGTCTTCAACATCTTCTACTGGGTCGTTTACAAAGTGCTGCGCTCAGAGGACATCCACTTGGTGCCCTGAGGCTGGGAGAGTGTGACTGCGTCTCTTGCTGTGACCCCCACAGTGTGCCCGGGTGCCACAAGCTCAGCCAGAATGACATTTCCCTCTGTCCCGGAGCGGTGGCACAGCTGAGCTGGGCCTCAGAGCCTGGACATGTGGCAGCGCCCAGAAGCCCCACTGGATTCTGTGGCACAGAGTGAGGGGATCAACAATCACAGGTCTCCATGGTCAGCTGGAGAGAGGGACCCCTCCTGCTTCCTGCATGGTGTCACCCCCAGGTACCCCGGGATGTGCCATCAGGGCACAGGGAAACAACTGCTCCCCAGGAATACTGTGCTGCTGCTGGGGGAAGCCCTGGGTATCCAGGGGCACAGGAGAGCCCCGGGTACTTTGGCACAGCCAGCAGTCAGAAAACATCACCTTCCAGAAAACTACCCTCCCCTTCTTCACACCTACCATGTTAGGCTGCTGCTTCTCCAGCCTGCATCACTGAGCTGTGGGCCCTGAGCAGCCAGGGATTAAGTCACAGCCCTGTGCCCTGGCCTGGAGCTTGGTTACAGGAAGGAGAAGGCAGCACCCCTGCCTGCACCTAGACTGTATGGGGTACTGGCTCTGGCCCCACAGCCCCCTGCCCAGCAATGGACAGAGCCCCTCTGCCCCAGCCAGCCCCAACACACAGCACAGCAGCAGGCTGGGGGTGCTGCCCTCCCTGCAGAGCTCAGAACTGCCCATGATGCCCAGGGCTGCAGGCAGGGACAGTGGGCAGGAGGCTCTGTTTGCTCCAAGGAAATGCCAGCCCTGAGGCAGGCAGCAGGCAAGCTCAATCTTACTGAAGGGGCACAGATGGCCACTGCAGTTGCAGATGGGAAGTCACTTGGCACTGCGTTATCAGCAGCGTGGGGCCCACAACCTATCTTTCAAATGGAGATTTTTTGGGATGAAAGCAGTGGGGAAAGCTTGGCTGATCTTTTTGGAGGAGCAGAGTCAGTGGTGGCATCCCCAGACTCCTGCATTCCCACAGTACCACGATGCCAGAAGAGATGGAGGTGAATATTGCCCCATTCCCCAGCCCAGCATCTAGATGTAGCATCCTCTGGATAGGTTCATCCATAATACTCCACTGGAGAGGAGACCAACTGGAACCCTGACAGGACAAGCTCAGCAAGGCTTCCAGCCCTCCCGATCTGGATACCCTCCATGCTTTGCAGGAAATAAAAGCAGCAGGTGATGTTTAAGTCCTCCAGAGAGGAGTGTGGTGATGCTCTCCTTTCCCTCTGCCCACAGTCAGCCTGGAGGAGGCTGCAGCCCAGCAGGCCCCATGGCCATGGGTGCAGGAGAGAGCTCAGAGTTTTCCAGGGCAGGGCAGGATGGAAATAGGATTCACCCCTTTCCTTGAAGGCTGTGGTGCCCCCATGGCACAGCGAGTGCTTTGGTGACCCACCTGCCATGGCAGAATGGAGCCTGCAGGGCAGGGGGACATGGGCAGAAGGCCAGCACATCTTCTGAAACCTGACCCAGGCAGAAACCCCTGCTGTGATCCCTGGCCTGGCTCCTCAGGCACCACTCATCACCCTTTTCCTCGCAAGACTGACCGGCAGCAGCATCATCCGGCCCCTCTGAGCCCCACAGAGTGCTCAGGCACCCATTTCACAGATGAGGCAAGCAGAGACCTGGCCCCCAGGCTGCCCCATCACTGAGGGGCCCACAAGGACAGGCTGAGCCAGCTCCATCCCATTGCCAGCACTGTGCATGCCTCCCCTGCCGTGGGGTTCCCCATGGGGCCTCACTGCGCGTCCAGGCCAGACTTGCTTTTGGGGAGGCCCCATTTGAGGCACCCTCGGCTCCCCCAGCACCCAAGGCAGTGCCAAACAGGGAGGTACCAGTGTCTGAGCAGCACCCACAGGCACTGGGCGGCCACGCCAACCTCCAGCAGTGGTGGGTTTTTAAACAGCATCGATCTTCCTACGCAAATAAAGCTTTCTGGGATTTTCAGTGGTGTGTGCTGGGGATTTGTCTCTGCCAAGAACGCTGCAGCCAGCTCCCACTCACAGTGTGGGGAGGGGACAAGGGCACAGCTGCCCTGTGGGGACAAAAGCCCTGACCCACCATTATACCCATATAGATATCATTACCTCTCCACGGGTGATTTTTCTGACATAATTGATGACTGTCACATTTAACTCCCACGTGAGAGATGCCAGGAAGGCTGGGCAGGAGCCCCTGAAATTCCTCAGCCCCAAACCTCATCACTTTCTCTCCCTACCCAACTCTATGGGGTGCTCCCCACAGTCACCCAGCCCCTTTCCACTCATCCAGGCTTGGCCAGGGGACAGGACCCAGGATGAGGCAGAGCTGGGGCTGGGGGGTTCCAGCTCTGCGGTGGAGCTCAGACAACCCGAGCATGTGCAGCATCCCAAGGGCAAACCTCCCTGCGTGGCCCCTCGGCCCCTTCACTCCAGCTCGCTGGGCGGGCGCCAACCTTACAGAGCTGCCAGCTGTCCTGGGGGGCTTACGCCAGCCCTGCAGTGCCACCCGGGGCCGGGGCTTTTGTCCCCAGCTGGTGCAGGGGCGGGCAGAGCCCGCAGCTGAGGGCTGAGCGCCCCAGCAAACATCAATCTCCCTCTGTGCTCCCGGCCAAGTTTCACAGACCAGCTCTGTTGGTACCTCGCAGCCCCATCGCCCGCCCAGCCCCACCGAGGGCCCTCTGAGGCAGGGATGAGAGAAAGCAAGCTGCACCCACGCCAGTGTGGTGCTGGGGTTGTTCTCTACATTGGACAGAGGAAGCTTCCCCAGGGTCTTGCTGCTGTCCCCACCTCAAACCAAGAGAGGACGCAGCCAAGGGGAGAGCTGTGAGGTATTTCACACCAGTACTGTGTCCCCGATTCCTTCACTCCCCGCTCTGGAGTCAGGACATGACGTCTGGGCACTCAGTGTGTGTTTGGAGACAAACATTGCAGTCAGCTCTGAGCCATTCAGCTCCAGGAACAAGCACATCCAAGAAAAAAAAATGAAAAAAACCAACACATCCCTCCCAAGACAAAGCCCCCAGGACCCAGGCACTGCTCACAGCAAGGTGAGCAGCTTATTTCTGGCATCGCACTTGAAAAGCTATAAGGATATCACTGTCCCATGGCTCTGCAGGTACTGTTGGTTCTGGTGTCCCTGAGGGCAGTTTCAGAGTCGGGAGCAGCACTCAGGCCCTCCCCCTGGTCCTCCCAGCAGCCCAGTTTGAACTGGGAGTTGCTGGGACACTCTCACAACTGCAGAGCTGCCATTGCCCTCCAGCAAAAGGCTCCCATGGGTCCCTCACATCTTGGGGATGGGGGTGCTGAGCCCCATGTTCTCACAGCACAGCCAGCGACCAGCCCAGATGGCTCAGCCCCCCAGCAGAGCCCACAGTCTTTGGACAGAATCAGTTTCTCATTCCCTGCTTAAGGCTGTGCATTGGTGGGTACATCACAGTCACCACGGACAGCAGCTGTGGGCACGGGACCAACAGCCGTGGCCAAGTTAATTGCTGGTTTAAAAGGAAGTTAATGAAGTTAACACCAGGTTAATGGAACTCCCAGACAGTAAAATGAGCATCATCAGCACTGGCAGCTTCCCAGCTCCTGCTTGCAGCATGCTCAGGGCCAGGAGCACACACAGGTTGGGGACAGCACGGCTCCTTGCCAGCCCCAAGGGCTCCTTGGGGGCCAAGGAAATGTGCCCTTGGCTGGACACTGCAGTGACATGCCAGCAGGCCCCTGTCCCACCAACCATAGAGGGCCTGACCCTGCTGGCACTGAGCTCTGCTGCTGTCCCTGGCAGCATCAGGGTGTCAAACCTTCCCTTCTTCCCCCTCTCCCTCACCAGGGCTTCTGCCTGCAGCCTGCAGCTCCCATGGGGCAGCTCCAACTGCCAGAGGTTCTGTAAAGCATCCTGTGCAGACAGAGCAATGCCTGCAGGACAGCCTGTCCCACCCTGATCCCAACTCCAAGGCCAGGGCAGTGCAATGCCACTGAACAGGTGACAGCTTTCCTGGGGCTCTGGGCAACTTTTTGCACATTGCCCGAGCACAGAATTCATTTAAAGAAAATATCAAGCTCCAAAAGTCAGCCAGGCAATCCTGAGCAGGCCAGGGCTTCCTCTGCAAGTGGTAAAATGGACACAAGAGGAAAGCACCAGGAGCTGGACTGGCAATCCCTGCTGGGATTGGCCATGTCATGGGCAAAGGGCCCTCACAGGACCAGAGCCCCCATGGGGACAGGAGCCTTCTGGCACAGGGAAGGTGCAGGGTACTCTGGCAGCGTGGCTGTGCCAGCACCCCAGCCCTCAGCACAGCCCTACACAAGCTGTCCCTCTGACAGGAGTCCCAGTGCACCCCCTGCCACTCAAGCTGTGGCATCACACCACGTGCTCAGAGAGGCTGTCACCTCCACCTGCTCAGAGAGGCTGCACCGGGGCCCTTCCAAACCTCACACCACTGTCATCACCACATCCACCCCACAGCTTGGCTTGGGGACCAGCCTGCACCACTCTGGGGACACCAGCCAGTACAGGCAGCCCTCACAACACCCCACAGCTCCCCATCCCAAGGGGTGTGGCAGTGCAAGGTACTCCTGGGGAAAGGCAGGACACCTGGGAAGCAACAGTGAGGGATTGCTGGAACACAGGGACAAGCAGGGATCAGCCCTGCAGCACTCCCAAACGCTGGGAATAGGGGATAACTGCCCAGCTCTGGAGTGTCGTTTTGCACAAGAGAAAACAAAGCCATGAGGTTTTCCAGCCTCCAGAGTGTCTTGTTTTGTCCGACTTTGAGAAATCTCTGCGCTTCAGCTCCCCAAGGGACAGGGGGAGGACCCCGGCACTGAAACAAGGAGTGATTATCAGCCCACGGGCTCTGAAGACCTTTTGTTCCCTGGATGTGCACAGCAGGGATGGGAGGACACCTAGCGAGATTCCTCGATGGCACCCAGAGCTCTGTGCCTTGATGTCCACAGCCCTGCTGTGCTTCCATCCTGCCCTCCTCCTCCTGCTGTGGTGGGGCCCACAAGGAGACCTCCAGTGGGACTGTGGGGCCGGTCCAGCCCTGGGGGAGAGGCACAGGGGAGAACTGACTCCTCACATCCCATTTCCCACGGCTGCCTTGGCAGTGGGAGCCTCCAAGTCTCCTTGACTCCTCCAAGTCTCTAAGCGCTGCTCATGGCTTTGTTACTCCTGCAAAAACAAGGATTAAATCCAGGGCTCACCTCAGAGATGCTGGCTGGCATGCAGGTGCCCCTTACAGCTCTCCAGGTCTTGCTGACACCAGCACTGCTCATTTCCAGAGGTTCTCATCTCAACTGCCAGTCAGATGTAACTGGTACAAATGGGGCGATGCCCAGTGACCATGACTTATTCTTGTGGCTGAACTTGTTGAAGAGGGACCAGAATCTTTGAGTGCAAAGATCTGGATGGGCCCAAGCATCCCAAGCAGAGAGGCTGAATCCAACACAGAGTCCACACAGGCAGGCAGAGAGGCAGCAAGCAGCCTGGCCATATTCTACACTCTGGATCAGGCTGGATCTGACAGAAGAGCACATGGAGAGGTGCTTGGGAGGCTCATTCAGGAGCTTCTCACAGAGTTTTTGAGGCAGAGCTGAAAGCTCAGGGCCAAAACCAAGTCCTGAACCCATGGGGTACAATCCCCTCTTCCCCAAGACATACAGAACACACACAGACCCACACTCTGCACTCACAGCAGCCTCAGCACTGCTGAGCACACAGAATCATGAAGGTCGGAGAAGATCTCTGAGATCGAGTCTAACCTATGAGCAATCATCACCTTGCCAACCAGACCATGGCACTGATTGTCATGTCCAGTCCTTGAACGCCTCCAGGACTCCACTTCACTGGGCAGCCCATTCCGATGTCTGATCGCCCCTTCTGAGAAGAAATTACTCATGATATACAACCTAAACCTCCCCTGGCACAGCTGATGTCCCCCGATGCTGTCCCTTGTTCCCTGGGAGCAGCGCCTGACCCCACCTGGCTGCACCCTCCTGTCAGGGAGCTGTGGGCAGTGACAAGGACACCCCTGAGCCTCCTTTTCTCCAGGCTGAGCCCCCCCAGCTCCCTCAGCCTCTCCTCACGGCGCCTGTGCTCCAGCCCCTTCCCCAGCTTTAGTGCTTCAGCAGCTCAATGTCCCTCCCTAGCTGAGGGGCCAGAGCCGGACACAGGACTCGAGGTGTGGCCTCAGCGGGGCCCAGCACAGGGGACAACCACCGCCCTGGTCCTGCTGACCACACTACTGCTGTACCGGCCATGTGTCACTGGTCTCTCGGCCAGCTGGGCACACTGCTGGCGGGCACACGGACTGCGCCGCCCCGAGCGCGGCTCCTCCGGCACCTCCCGGCACCTCCCGGCACCGCCCCGCCGCCATGGGCCCGGCCACCTCAGTCACGTGACACGTCTCACGTGATCCGCGGGAGTGGGGGCGGGCCGATGTCCGCCTCGCTGCCCGGGATTGGCGGCTGGGGCGCACGATGCAGCACAACGATTGGTTGTCCTCTCATCCCCGCCCACCGAACTCCCCGAGGATTGGGCAGCCGGGCTGTCAATCATGCGGCAGTCCCGCGGCGGGGCGATGGCGGCGGCGCGGTGGATGCTGTGCTGGGTCGCGGCGGCCGCCGCGGTGGCGGTAGCGCTGGACAACGGCCTGGCGCGGACACCGCCCATGGGCTGGCTGCACTGGGAGCGCTTCCTCTGCGCCACCGACTGCGCCGCCGACCCGCTGCGCTGCGTCAGGTACCGCCGCGGGGCGCGGGTACCCGGGGAGTCCCGGGCAGCGCGGGTGGCGGAGAGCCGGCCCGGTGGTCTGGCACCCGCTGGGCCTTACTCGCGCTCCCTTGTGTGCCCCTGCCCGCCCAGCCCCCTGCCGGTGGTAGACATCAGACGTTCTCCGCTTTCTTTCCCGGTCGTGCGCCCTGCCCGTGCCCAGCGAGCAGCTGTTCGTGGAGATGGCTGACAGGATGGCCGCCGACGGCTGGAGGGACGCCGGCTACGAGTTCATCTGCATTGACGACTGCTGGATGGCCCCGACGCGGGACGAGCAGGGCAGGCTGCAGGCGGACCCAAAACGGTTCCCCAGTGGGATCCGCAAGCTGGCCGACTACGTGAGTGCCACCGTGGACGGTGGTGAGCCAGCCCGGGAGCCGGGGAGGGCAGGACGGCTGGGCGGGTATGGCTGCACCACTGCTGAGATAAGGCCCTGCCTGCCACAGTGGGGCTTTGCTTCCCTTGCTGCCCCAGATCCTCTTCCTTCTGCCTTGCGGCTTCCCCATCCCAGCGTCTGTTTCTGTCTGCACACACAGGTCCACTCCAAGGGTCTGAAGCTGGGGATCTACGGCGATGTTGGGAAGAAGACGTGTGCTGGCTTCCCTGGCAGCTACAACCACTATGACCTGGATGCCCAGACATTTGCATCCTGGGGTGTGGACCTGCTCAAGTTTGATGGCTGCAACTCTGACTCACTGGAGCTGCTGGCAGAAGGTAGGCATGGGCTCAAGGCAGCTATTCCCATGGGTGGGAATATTCTGCAGGCAGCAGCAATTCTTAGGCCCAGCATCAGGCTCCAGGGACTCAATTTTCCGTGAGCATACTCATTTAAGGGACTTGCTTACAAAAGCAAATCTGAGGCTCTGTTCTCAAGCCCAAGGTGTTGAGTATTGCTGTGTTAAGTGTTTTTACCTGCTCAGTCTCCTGGAGCTCTCCTTCAAGGACAGCTTGGAAAAGGAGCTTTCTCAGCCTAGAGCCTGGATCACACAGAGCACAGACACATCAGCTGTGAGCTCTGGGGATGGCTGTGCTCCCTCAGCTAATAACTCAGCACAGACTTTGCCCTTCTGCAGTGCCTGTACTGGAGAGCCCAGAGTGTTTCACACACTTAACCCTTAATCCCTTTGGTGGGGCCTTGTCACCGTGAATCAGCCTGAAGCCAGAACAGCTTGTGTCAGCCATCGAAGGAGCAGTTAGGAGAGCTTTTAGCAGATAAAAATGAAGGCAGTTATGGCATCAAAATCCTCCTGGGGTTTTCCTTTTTAAGCACACCAGTGTAAATAGCACTTGAGAAGTTATTTGCACAAAGGCTGGCAAGCCAGCAGCTAAAAGCCCAGCAGCTCCCTGTGCTGAGGGAACTAGGCTACACACTCTTTTGAAGCACAGGCAAATCCCAGCGCCACAGCAGCAGATTTACGGGAAGAACACTTTTAACTTGGAAAGCTTTTTTTCTCTTGACTGGGCTCTGTGGCTGCTGGCACAGTCAGCACCACTGTGTTTGGCAGCAGGAGTCCTGCACAAAGTCCTGTCTCTGCCTGGCAGGGAGAACCTGCCCAAGTGACAATGCCATTGAAGCCAGATGGTGGGGCATATGCCAACTGCCACAGACAGGAGCACAGCTCAGCACCCTGAGTGACAGCTGAGCTGAGAGCTCCTGTTGGATCATATGTGTAGCCCAGATACAATCCAGTTGTACTGAAGCAGTTCCAGAGGAGAGAGCAGACTTTTCATTCCCTCTCTGCCAATTGGAAGGGACTTAACAGGGCTGTTTGGGGACAAGGACAGGAAAAACTAGAGCTTTTGCATTCCTGCCCAGTCCATATGGTGCAAGTGCCTCATGAGAATGTACTCCTATATTAGCCAGCAAAGCTGCCCTGCTTGATAGATACTGACTTGTGTTTCCTGGGTATCTGGAGAAAAATGCCATACAGGAAAGCTTTTAAGCTCTTCCCCTGGCTGTTTGTACAAAGGGATCAGCAGTCTTGGAGCAACGGCCTGCCCAAGCAAAGCTCCCGTCCTTAGGAGGCAGGTGACTAGCTGCAGACTTTAAATTCCCCTGTCCTCCCTGTGGTGTCTCAAGCACAAAAGTGTGTTCAGTCTTAATTTTGCAAGAGTTGAACTGAAACCTGAACCTGTGACATTGGGTTAGTTCTACTGTGTGGCCAAGGAGGTTGTGTAACCTGTCTGTCCTCTTCCTTTAGGGTACAGGCTCATGTCTCTGGCCCTGAACAGGACTGGAAGGAGCATTGTGTACTCCTGTGAGTGGCCTTTCTACCTGAGGCCTGTGCAGCAGGTAAGAAATGCCTCCCAAGGTTTATCCTGGGCCTCAAGTGGGAAGAAGAGAAAAACATTTAAGATTGCAAAACAGCATCCTGAGAAACTTGCTGCTTTCCATTCTGACAGGGAACAAAGCTGTAAAATGGAGGAAAAAATTTTTTTCCTCCAGAGCCCTGAAGCATTGCTGAACCATTGCTCTGCTGAAACAGATTCAATAGGATCCTGCAGCATAAAGGCACAGGCCAGATGGAGTGTGCCAAAAAACCCACAGCATCCATCTGCCTCCTCTCTAAGGAGCCAAGCAGCAAACCATTGGCAATGTAGATAGCACACAGCCTAGCAGATAGCTGTGTTCATTCCTCCTGGACACGCAGTGCTGCAGGCTCAGCCTTGCAGACAGCTCTGGGGACCACAGGAGAGCTTTGTGACATCTTCCACATTGTTCAGGGACAGATTCCTGCCAGCCAGGGTCTGTGACTGACACATTGCCCTCCACCCACAGCTGCTTCCCCTGTGCCACTGTAACAGGATGGTGCCATTCCCTCCCACTGGAATTAAATGCATTACTCACCAAAGGGTGTAAACCCAAGAAACAGCAATAATTACTGGGAAATTACAGTTTAATCCCACTAGCCTTGTCACACCTTCAGTAAAATTGTGAGGGAATTTTGCAACAGAGCTGGTGGTCACAACTGTTCTTCCAAGGGGAGCAGTAGTGTTGTCTAGAACATGTCAGAGTGGAGTTACTGGGCACAAAGCATTCAAGGGAATCAACATGCACTACATCATCCAGATAGCTGGTGATGGAAGGCATTATGATTTTCTCCCAAGCTACCTTTGGTCCAGTCTAACCTTGTTGACACTTGTACAGCCAAGTGCTTTATCTAATCACACTCATTGTTCTGGCAGCCCAATTACACAGAGATCAAACAGTACTGCAATCACTGGAGGAACTACTATGATGTCTATGACTCGTGGAGGAGCATCATGAGTATCTTAGACTGGACAGCACTTCACCAGGACACCATTGTGAAGATAGCTGGGCCAGGGGGCTGGAATGATCCTGACATGGCAAGTACAGCACCACCCACCCCACCTGAAGCTTGAAAAATGCCTTCCCTCAGCTGCAGGCTAATAATGGGAAGGGAGAGAACTGGTGGGGAAACACTGAGGGGAAGGGCTCTGATAGGACCCTAGGATCAGGATTTTCATGAGAAGGTCCAGGGTAGAAAGGGAACTGCAGCTATGGGTAGTGCCAAGGAAGGACCATCTTTGTGTCACACAGCCTCCACAAGCAGTACCAGCTCAGAACACAGGTGTGGCATTGGGGGACAGTCTCCAAAGTGCTGTTGTCCTACCAGAATGAAAATCCCCGAGTGCCAGCATTGCAAGGATCTGAATCCAAAAGCATCCTTAAACACTGCCCAGCCACTTAAAAGAGCTTTCTTCTCTTCCACCAAGGACTCATCCTAAATTGCCACACAGTCATGCCTGGCTTTTCCCAACTAGCTGGTCCTGCTCCTGGCACTCAGCCTATCTAGCCAGGTTCCGGAGAGAGGTCCCACCCTGTGATTTCCTGGTCCTGGTGGCCCCATTTCTCCTCAGCAAGCAGCGTTACCAGGCACTTTTTGTTTGCTTGTCATAGCTGGTGATTGGGAACTTCGGGCTGAGCTGGGACCAGTCGGTGACTCAGATGGCCATGTGGGCCATTATGGCCGCCCCCCTGTTCATGTCCAACGACCTGCGGCACATCAGTCCTGAGGCCAGGCGTCTGCTCCAGAACCGAGAGGTGATCGCCATCAACCAGGACCCGCTGGGCAAACAGGGATACCAGCTTTTCAAGGTACAGCAGGAGAGGGCTGGGCTTGCAGAGGAGGGATGGAGAGGTGCTCAGGGTTTGGGAACAGGAGCCCAGTGAGCCCATTTGTTCCAGAAGCCTGCTGGAACAGACAGGCATGAAGACCCCTCCAGCCTAAGCCCTGGGTTTGTTTTCTCCTTGGCAGGACAAGAACTTTCAGCTGTGGGAGCGGCCCCTGTCTGACCGAGCCTACGCTGTGGCAGTGCTGAACCAGCAGGAGATTGGAGGACCCCAAAACTTCACCTTCTCCCTGACCCTCCTGGGCAATGGGCTGGCCTGCAACCCGGCCTGCTCCATCCGACAGGTGCTGCCAACCAGCAGGGACTGGGGCGTTTACAGCTGGATCTCCTCCCTGAGCGTGGAGGTGAACCCCACAGGCACTGTGCTGCTCAAAGTCCTGCCACTGTAGGCAGCACAAGGACAGTCTTTTCCTAAGCCTTAGGTTCTGTCTGAACTTGGGCAGGAAACTCATCTCCTTCTTCCAAGCAGGTGCCTTTTTTCTCAGGCATTCATTATCTGAACCTTCAGCCTAATGGGACAAATAGCCGTCACTCCATCATCAAGAGGTAACAGAGAAAGGGTGAACAGCAGAGCAGTGCCCCTTTCCCTGTCATCTCATCTGACTCCTCCTCCAAGGGGCTCAGGAGTCAAGTGTTTATGCCCACTGCCAAGCCAGGAAAGGCAAGGGATGCACAGGCATCTTACAGCTGTCCTTGAGCATTTCAGGGACAGTAGGAAAACACACCTTGGCCACCTTGCTCTTTTTCAGACCAGGACACACTGTCCAAGAAAAGCAGTTCCCACCCCTGCTGAGGAAACCCAACACTTCACTCATGGACACGCTCTTTAATCTTTTAACAACTCAGGGACTGACATGAATCATTGCACTTAGCAACTTTCTTGACAGCTGCTATCATGCCTTAGAACTCAAGTTTTTGAGGGTTTCCCCTCACTCCAGGAATCTCTCACCAGTGGCTGTCACTTCCTTTTAAATGACAACTCCCTCTCCACCCTTCATATGGCCACTGGAGTCCCCTTTCTCCATGAATCCTGCCTCCCAGAAATTTGAGTGTGCTCGCTTCCCACTGCTGGCAGCAGCCTTTAGACTGAAGAACATGAGCTCTCCAAGACAGGAGATGGATAATCACTTAAATCAACCAGCATGTGCAATTATGTTCTCCTCTGACTATAATACAATCAGGATTTCTTGATTTGTTCTTCTGTGATTAAGCACTTTTATTAAAATCCCTTTAAAAGGCTGCACTTTTTCTTATTTGCACTGTACAGGAGTACAGCATGGCATGTGAAATTAAATCATGGTTTAGAAAACAGGCCAGTTTGCTCCAGTCATTTAAGTTTCTGTGAAGTTTGTCCTGATTACTAGAAACAGCACTCAGTGAAGCTGGTGTAGTAACACCATGCAGTCCACCCTACAGGCCAAAGCCACCACTGAGCAAACAAAACTGAAAAGGCCATCACATCAGCCAATATTTATTAACAAAACCACAGATTGCCTTACAATTCAGTAACTACTCTCAATCATCATGAAGATGTGAAGAGGTTATTTCTCCATCCTCCAGCTCCGTTTCCACTACAAGAAAGTCACCCTTAAGGGTGAACTCTGTGTTGCATTCCCAGCACCTGCTAACAGCAGACTCCTACTCACAGAAATGTTCCTCTCTAAGGGGAAGCTGTCCTCACTATCTGCCACACTCTGGTTGTTTCCATTTGAAACTTTGCTGCTGTGCTTGGCCTTCTTCCTTCAAGGAAAATACTAAAAGGAGCCAGCAGCAGCTGGCACAGAGGAAGGCAGCTGAGGCCTGTTAATACCATGTGCCAGGAGCAATCACAGGCATGGAGCTGTCCCTCACTTCTGTCATCTGTCACAGCTAATGGCACCTGCCTAATTATCCAATTAGGCACCTGCCTAATGGTGCAGGTACCAAACTCACTGGCTGCTCCAAGGCCTTTGCTCCACAGGGCAGTACAGCTGTTTGTAAAAAGGGGGCTACAGCCAAGTGCAAAGGCTGTTCAGGGGGCTCATAAAAGACCCTGCACCATGTTCATGCAGAGAAGTCACTGGCACCCGTTAGAAAACACCATTAAAACACCCATTAAAAAACACCTTGGAGACACAGCAAAGAGATGCTAGCCATTGGCAGGGATTTTTCAAAAGGCAGGTTAAAAACTGTTCCGTTAAATGGTTCTGCAAGCAACACCTCCCTCCTGAGTTGATGTAATCATAACTCCCACTCCAAGAGAAAACACATTAAAAAAAGCAAGAGATCAATCTAATTACTTTAATATGGTTCGTAATGCTGAGTAGGATGATGCTCAGAACTGGATCACCTGGCCCTGTAAGAAGCAAGAGACAAGAGTGAGTTTATTCACCACTGAGTATTGCCCCCCCTTTCTCAGCCACTCACAGAATACAAACTCACCTTTCTCTTCTTGTCTCCTCCCAGCTCAAAGTGCTTGCACCTCTTGATTGCCAGCATCCTCTTGGACCTGCAGTTGGGCTCCACACACTCCAGCCTCAGCACAATCTTCTTGGTGGTCTTGGCCTGGGAGAGGAGGAGCAGGGTGCCTCAATGAACCACAGATCCACAAGCTGACAAACTGCTGCCTTCAGGGAGGGCTTGTTCCCTGCACTCCTGAACATGCAGTTTGCTCCCCAAGTCTAGAGAGAGACTACAAACACAGGCTCCCTCCACTGAAAACACGAAAGCACTTTAAGGATCAGTAGAGGAGTGAAGTGGATCTCTATCTTCACAAAAAGCGCACTGCCAAAAGCATTCAGTGGGGCAGGCCTGGTTCCTGCAGGGATCAGCCAGGCTGGAGAAGTCTGTTCCAATGAACAGAACAAGGAACTCACACTTTTACAGTGTGGGAGCACAAACCAGCAGTCCTCAGGAGAAATCCAGAGGAAAACTGGGCAAAAGAAACACCTGGAAGCAACACAACTGGCAAACCTTCTCTGGAACAACAGGCTCAGTGCAGGCCTGCAGCTACTCAGAAGTTGAATGAAACCTGCAAAACTGCAGAGGGAAAAATCCAAAGCTGGGAGGCTGCTGTAGCAGCGGGACAGGGCTGTAACCACCAGCTAAAAACCTCAGCCAATAATCCAGACAATGCTGACTGGGAAAAAACAGAAATGGGGATTGCAATGTACAGGTACAGAGTGCCAGCAATGCAGGTGTTTGATGCACTCTGCTTGCAGAAGCATTTTCTGTGAGGTCTCCCCACTTCCTGGCACAAACTCAACTTGAAAACCTGCTGCCTCATTTTTTCTTCTTGCTGGAAGGCTTCCTGTACACCTCCAGCAGGACACCAGGGCTTCCCAGCAACAAGCCAAGAAGCACAACTAAACTCACAAATTCACCCACTGGGTTTTGCTTCCCTGCTGTAAACACCACACCAAGCAAGCAGACAGCTCCTTTCCCTTTGCCAAGCCCCTCCCCTTGGGCAGGCAGTGAAGGAAACGTTCCTTTCACTGCAAATATCCCTCCCAGAAAGACTTCACTCCCCTGCAGCATCAAACCTGAGCATCTGCTCTGCAAACACAGCCCTAAAAATGAAGAGCATCTCCACTAGACAGGACAGCAAGGAGATGAGCCATGTCTTTGATGGGAGCTTAGAAGGGAGATGAAGAAGGACTTTTTAACAAGAGCACAGAGTGACAGGGCAGCAGGAAGGCTTCATACTGAGATTTAGATTACAGTAGGAAGAAATTCTTCCCTGCAAGGGTGGTGAGGCCCTGGCACAGGTTTCTCAGAGAAGCTGTGGCTGCTCCATCCCTGCAAGTGTCCAAGGTCAGGCTGGATGGGCCTTGGAACAATCTGGGATAGTGGAAGGTGGCCCTGCCCTTGGCAAGGGGCTGGAACAAGATGGCCTTTAAGTGCCTTCCAACCCAACCCGTTCTGTGATGAGGAGGGGACATCTGCAGTGCCAGCACAGAGCTGCCCTGACACAGCAAGAGCAGAGCACTGAGGAACCCTCCCTCAGCTGGGCATGTGGGCTGCCAAAGCAGTCTCCTGTTCCTGAGGAGCAGCACTCAGTCACTCACTCACCTTTTTACGGAAGATGGGCTTTGTCTGGCCCCCATACCCACTCTGCTTCCGATCGTAACGCCTTTTTCCTGCGGGGAAAAATACCTCTGGTCAGGCAACAACCTAGGAGATGCTACAAGCACAGGAGGCACTTCCTAAATGCCAGCAGAGCTCAGCCTGTCCCTGCACAGCCAAGCAGAACCAGTGCCTCCCTCCTCCAGCAGCCTCGTGCTCAGCCCATGGCCACAGCTCTTGTGCTGTGCCCAAAAAGTGGAACCTTTCCCTCACTGTGCACCCAACACACACAGGGTAAAGGGCCTTGATTTGTTCACAGTTCTGTGCAAAGAAGGGGGCTGCGTGGTAAATCCTCAAAGCCAGTACACAAAGGGTCAAAAACATACATACAGTCCTGTTCAGGTGATATTTGCATAATTAATTCACGTCACTAATGGTGGGGCTACTACTGGATTCACTTTCTTCCACCTCGACTTGAAGGCCCAGCACATTTTAAACTGGCAGCCCATACCAAGGCTCTCCCTCAGGCTGGGCAGCCTGGGCTCCAGTTGTGCTTTCCTAGACAGCTAGCTTCACCCAGACCACATCCCCTAATTAGTTAAACATTTCTACACGTCCGAAACTGCTTTGGCCTGACACGTCCTGAGCCTTTCTCCCTTTTTCTTATTTTTTTAGCCCCCTTTACTGTACAGCACATCCTCCCTAGGCATACAAATGCTCCCAATCTACACCACCCGTGCAGGACACACGACACCCGGAGCCCGCACGCCGCTTATCTGGGTCGCGCCCTGGGCCGCGCCCGTCCTCACCCTGCGCGTAGAGCGAGTCCTTTCCCTTCTTGTACTGCGTAACCTTGTGCGGCTGGTGCTTCCCACATTTCTTGCAGTAGGTCCGGCGGGTTTTCGGCACGTTCACCTAGAGGAGAAGGACAAACGCCGGTCACGGCCGCTGCGCATACGCCACATCCCGCTCCGAAGGCCCCGCTCCCGCCCTTCCCCTTCCCTCGGGCCCTGCGCTGCCATCTGGGGATGGGGAAGCCCCCGACCGGCCTGGCCGCACAGCGCGCACCCATCGCAGCGGAGGGAGCCCGGCCCGGCGCAGCCCCGGGGCGGATGGCGGCGGATAGGGCCCAGCTCAGCCCTACAACTCACCATCTTGGCGGCGGCGGCGGCCCGGAGAGGAGGCGCTACCGGAAGCGGAAGTGGATGTGAGCTGGGGATCATAGAGAGGAGCGTGCAGGGAGGGCGTGGGGCATGGCGCCCCCTGGCGGTTGGGAGGAAAGCAGGGCGGCAGCCATAGGGGTCAGAGACTGGGGGAGTGACCGGGGTGGGGACCTGTGGGATCTGCCCGGTGCAGGTGACGTCCAGGTGTTTGAAAGACAAATTATGTGTCAATAGAGTTCCCTAAGGTTTAGGGCCTGACAGGTTTCAGTGATCTCAGAGCTGGGTGGAAGTTAACAAGGCTCGGGAAGAAGGACTTAGCACTGACAGTGGGCACAGAGAATGCAGAATTAGGGCCACAGGAGCAGTTGGCAGAACTCTCAAGACAAGCGTGTAACTAGCAAAGCTAACTAAACAACTGTGCTGAATCAGCTCTGAGTGGAAAAGAGACATTCCAGCATGGGAGATCACAACACCAACTCACAGACCTGAGAAACCCGCTGACCCAAACTAAGAGAAAGACTGAACGTGTGGCCTAATTCACATAAAAAACGAGAGACTCATTCAAAACTACAAGATAGAATAGTAATGAATGATGTAATCTGTGTACAATGAAGATTAATGTTTTCATTTGCTGAAATGAATAAACGGTGGAAAGTTTTGATCGTGACTCTGCTGGCTTTGTGAATTTGCCACCAAGACCTCTTTCTGCACAGAACAGTAACTAAACCAAATACCTCGGTTCTGTGTGGGGATCAGCCTCACGCACATGGGGTGAAAGAACCCATTTTGGGACAATAGAGGGATGGTCAGCCACCTCAGCCAGCACCTGGCACTGCCCACAGCCCGGCCCAGGCTCCGGCCACGGCCGGCGGCCTGGTGACCCCACAGCAATGGCCCAGCTGCCAGCAGGAGGAAACACAAATGCTGCCTTTGAGTCAGAAAACTAAAAAAAGGGAACCGAAAGGGTGGGGTTGGCCGGCCCCGTCCTTCCTCCCTGCGCACCCTGCCGTCTCTCCTCGTCCCTGCTGCCACAGCCACCTCAAAGCCGGCAGGGTGGGCGCACGGCGGGACCCCGGCTGGCCGGAGCCGCGGCGGGACGGCTCGGTGAGTACGGAGCCCTTGGAGCCATGGCATGGGGCAGCGCTGGGCTCCGGGGCCCTGGGGACCAGCAGGGTCCTGCTGAAGTGGCAGTGGGACAGCCATGGTGGTGGGAGGCTCCATGTGGCCTGTGCTGGTGGCCTCACACCTCTGCTGGGCTCTTTGGGGGCAGGAGAGTCACGCTGGGTACAGGACACATGGTGCAGTGAGCCAAGCTGGGAGGGCTCTGCCTTGTCCCTGACCGGTTCCACGAAGGTGGCATGTGACCCTGGTCACCTGGCCATGGGGCTGTGGGGTGCAGTGGGGCAGGGAGGTGAAGTGGGGGTGCCAGGGGCTGCGGGCTGTGCTGGAGCAGGGAATCATATCATGGGTGCCAGGGACCCCAGGGGTGGCCAAGAGCAGGGGCTGGTGTTCTACAAGTGTCTTTGGCCATTTCTCACTGTGCTTTTTGCACACCCACTGCTGGGGTGCAGCTCTGGGTCTGCCCACGACTCTCTCCCATGCAGGAAGTTTCCCCCTCTGTCCCTCCCAACCATCATATTTGACAGCCTTGGGCTCAGCCTAAAACATGGGGGCTGTGAATTTGTCACTCACACTCCGTCACCCTTCCCTCTTGTCCCAGGCATGCCAGGTCCCTGCCAGCTCCTTAGCAGGAATTGGGCAGTGGCCAGAGTTTGCCTGTGGAGGAGGGATGGCCCTGGGACCATGGTGGGACACGGTGTCCAGTGGCATGAGGCCAGCAGTGTGTGATGGCCCTGGGGGTCTCAGAGCACAGTGGGCCAAGGTGTGAGCATGGCAGGAAGTCACACTAGCTGTGGGGGGAGACACAGGACATGCTTCCACCCTCCCACTCATCACTCTGCTGTCACAGCACAGCAGTGGTGGCTGTGGGGGTGGGCCCTGTGGGGCACCCCACCACACAGGGACAGAGTAGGTCTGGTGGCAGTGCTGGGGACAGGGAGGCTGTGCCAGGATGGGGCACAAACAGCCCTCTGAGACGCTTACTGTCCTTTCCCCTCTGGCAGTTCCATCCAGAGGACACAGTGAGAACGTGTCCCTCCTGCCTGGCACTGCTGGCCATGACCCCACTGCTGTGACTCCAGGTAAAGCTCCAGGGGGGGACCTGGCACTGCAGTTGGGATGGGCTGGAGTCCAGGGCTCCTCTGCTCAGCCCTGTGTCTGTGCCAGGGAGGGCAGTGGGAGTCTTCCTGCTCTTGGGATGCAGGAGCAGCAGCCACACTTTATAAGTAGGGAAAATGAGGCACAGGGTTACAGGGTGGTTCTGGGATCATTCCGAGCTCCCCCACCACCCTGCAAGCAGTCTGGGGGTCAGGAGCCACACCAGCCACCTGCAGGGACCCCAGATCCCTCCTCCTGAGGCCTCAATCAGCACACTCAGGCTGCTGGTTTTTCCAAAAGACCCTGATGACTAATTTTTTAAGTTGGGGTTTTTTGACCACCCAAACAAGCTGGAAAGGTCTGAGCCATAAGAGCCACAAGGAGGGAAGAGGGAAGCCTGAGAGAAGGAATCCTGCTTGTCTTCAGCCTCTCTGGGGACAGTGGGGCAGGGTCAGTGCTGCAGCAGCAGGGCCTGTGCTGGGAGGGTCTGGGCATTGCCAGCAGATGGGAGGACACCTCTGTTCCTTGTCCCCCTGGAGAGAGGCACAGTGTGTGGGACTGAGTCCTGACACGTTTGTTCCCCACCTGCCCCCTGTTGTGAGTGAGCCCATCTCCTGCGTGGGGAGAGTGGATGGAATACTCAGCTGGGGAATGAGGGGCTGTGAGCCTCCCCCTGAGGAGATGGGCTGTGGAGAGCAGGGGAGAAAACCAGCTTCTCCCAGGCTGCTTTCCAAAGCTGTGCTTATGGGAGGAAAAAAGGGAACAAGGTGAGGGTGAAGGGGAAGCAGGGACTGTAGGTGGTCAGGCAGGAGACACAGAGCCAGGCTCCAGGGGATCACAGCTCAGCAGTGGCTCACACGGCTCACTCATCAGCTCCCCAGACTGCAGTCAGGTGCTGGTCACAGCCCACAGCTCCAGCCATGTGGCTCTGGGGGTGCTGAGCCCACCTGGGGCTCACAGTTCCTGGGTGCAGCATGGAGAGATGGGGTGAGATGGATGGGCTGCTCCAAGAGATGGGCCAGGGCAATTTCCAGCCCCTAAAGGCCAGGCAGCTGTGGGGTGCAGGGCTCTGTGAGCCCTTTCCTGCCTTTTCCTTCCCCAGAAAACCTCGGGGGAGCTTTGCTGATGGCTGGGGAGGATTTAAGCCCTGTGCCTGCTGGCTGGAGGCAGCCTTTCAAGCCTGGCCACTGACAAGTGCTGCTCACAGGGGAGGAAAGGGGTTTGAGCTCCATTCCTCCACTCCTTCAGGCTCCGAGGACACACAGGGGAAGGATGACTCTGGGGCTACTCCATGCTCTTGGCAGCACTGCACTGTGACTTTTCAGAGCCAGGACCTACCCACGGCTATTGAGGGCTTGGTCTCCTGTGACCACCCCTTGCCCGCTGCCAAGTCAGCACGTCCCCAGCACCAAGTGGCTGCGGTGGGGCAGGAGGAAACAGCCCACACCAGCTCACATGCACAGAGCTGCAGGGGAGGAGCGCCCGTGGGGTGTCACAGCCGGCTCCGCGCTCCTCCCTGCGGCTCCAAGCTTCCCCCGTCCCCGTCCTTCTCCAGCTCTCTGTCCATCTTGCATATTCCGGGGGCCTCTTCAGCAGGAGCCATTTAAGTGGTGGCTTGATCTGCAGCCTGCTGTGGGAAGGAGGCCAGGAGAGGTCACGGCACAAACAAGCCACACTGACCTGCCCTCACCCCTCTGCAGCTGTGGGGGTCCCAGCACCCTCTGTCTGCCCTTGGGGCGAGGGGGAGAGTGCACCTGAGTGAGGTCCAGCAGGTTTGGGGGCCGTGTCAGCATTGTCTTGCCCACAGCAACCCGGCGAGCGCAGCACGGGGGAGCGCAGGGGGTTGACATGGCCAGTGTCATCCTGGAGAGCATCTTCTTGAAGCGCTCGCAGCAGAAGAAGAAAACATCTCCCCTCAACTTCAAGAAGCGCCTGTTCCTGCTGACAGAGAGCAAGCTGTCCTACTACGAGTATGACTTTGAGCGGGGGGTGAGTCTGCAGCCACAGGGGCTGCACCATGCCAGTGTCACCAGCTGTCCCTTGCCAGCAAGCAGCCCAAGGGGTAGTTGGACAGGGAGAGGGGTTGGTTTGAGTTGCTCTCTCCAGGTCTCCACTTGGTGACCATTCTCTTGCAGCGCCGCGGCAGTAAGAAGGGCTCCGTGGACATTGAGAAGATCACCTGTGTGGAGACAGTGGCACCTGAAAACAATCCTCCCCCTGAGCGACAGGTCCCGGTGAGGAGGGTTCCAGGGTCCCTGCATCTGTCCCCCCCTGTCCCCTCACTGGGGGAGTCCCTGGGGTGGTGGCAGTGGGGGACAGCTCTGTTTGGCGTGGGGGGCTCTGTCCATCCCATATCAGGGATGCAGAGTTGGGGGATGCCAAAAGCTGTGAGCCTGCAACAGAGGAGAAGCCAGCAGTTGAGCAACAGGATGCCAGCATCCATCTGTGCCTCTCTCTTCCAGAGGAAAGGGGACGATTGCAACAACATGGAGCAGATCTCGATCATTGAACGGTTCCCCTACCCCTTCCAGGTGAGTTTGCACTGCACCTTCTTTGCTGGTCCACTCTGCCTGGTGGCAGGTCCTGAGGGGAGGACCCCACAGGGGCCTGGGTCAAACTTGGCATCACTGCTCTGGTGCCAAGTGTCACTCAGCTGCTTGGAGACACTCTGCTGCTGTCCACATTGCATGGGGCAGCCAGGTGAGCTTCTTCGAGCCACGAGCCAACTCTGTTTAAATGAAAACCTGCATCTGAGCTCTGTCCTGCCCCTTCCAGCCCCTTGGCTGATGCTGGAGGGATGCTGGCTGCACACTCAGCCCCCCAGCCCAGCTGCCTGCCCTGCTGGCACCCAATGCACCCCCAGCACACCGAAAGTCAAGAGAAGGAAGTGGAAAGTCTCGGGGGAGGGGGCTTATTTTTAACCTCTCGGTCACGGTCCCGCGAGCACCATGCGGGGCCAGCAGACACCGGCAGGGCTGCCTCGGGGTGGCCACAAGGCTTGGCTCTCCCCTGCCTGCCCCGAGAGCCCTGCCTGAGGTACTGAGCTGCGTGGTCCTGCAGGTGGTCTATGACGAAGGGCCCCTCTACATCTTCTCCCCCACGGAGGAGCTGCGCAAGCGCTGGATCCATCAGCTGAAGAGCGGTGAGTGCGGGGGCTCTGCAGCTCCCTTGGGGAGCCAGCATGGGTGCTCAGCTGTGCCTGTACCTACCTCACAGTGCCAGGCTGCCAGGGGCTGGCTGGCTCATGGTTACCACCCTGGCAGGTGGACATTGTCACCCTCTGCAGCACCGCAGCTGCCTCGGCTCCTTGCCCTCTCACAAACCTGCTCCAAAGTAGCTCAGGCAGGCTCAGAAATCATTAAGGGTGAGAGAACAATAACAAATGTGGCCATACATCTCTGCTGCCTTGGCATGTGAGGGCTGAGTGCCCAGTACTTTAGGAAACATGGACCATAAGCCTGCTGGGAGTCAGGGAGCATCTTTCTCAAAGCACCCCAAGCCTTGCTTGGCGATGCTGAGTTAATGCTCAGCTGGGTGGGTGCTCCCTCCTCAAGCTGAGAATGTGTTGCAGCAGCACTGTGCCAAGGGGCTCTGACCACCCAAAACTTGCTGAAGCCTCTTGTATGTGCCTCCTGGCACATGTGTGTGTGTGTTTCTGTGGCTTTGTGCTGGCAGGGTGGGATTAGCTGCTTGACTTGACACGGGGAAGTTGGCTCGAGTGAGGCGGAAGAGGGGCAGGCTGATAACAGGGAAGTTGGTTATCTCACACGAGCCCCAGCAGAGCAGCTAGTCCTCTCCCCACTTCCCTGCTGTGGGAGGAGGGTTTTTCTGGCAGCTCAAGGCAGTGTAGAATCCACAGGGAAAGGAGAAAAAACGCTGCCTTTTTGCTGACAGGATGTCCTCCTCTTACTCCACCAGAGAACAGGCTTTCTGCAGCCCATGCAGCTGCTGTGGGCCAGCCCCAGGCTGTTGGCAGTGTTTAGGCACATCCAGTTGTCCCTCTAGCTTGGGGAGAAGTATGAGGAAGCTGGTCAGCCTGCCTGGCAAGGGAATGTTCTTCCTGCAAGGGAGGCCTCTGAGTTGGCACAGGGTGGTGACAGTGCCCTCCTCTACCCATGGAAAAGCCAGACAGAGCACTGGCCTCCCACCCCACTTCTGGGGGGGAAAAAAAAAAAGGCTCAAAAGAGCTGTGAACCATGGACCAGAGCAGCCTGGGGGTTACTGGATATTTTGGCTGGCAGGATGGCCAGGTCCTTCTGTGACTGGCTCCAAGCCTGCTCATGCCCCTTTGCAGAGCTGCTCAAGAGCTTAAATCAGATCCAAGAGCCAAGCCTGGCCCTTCCCTGTGGCACAGGGACTGCATAGCCACAGCACTGAAACAAGAGTGGTAAGCTGAGGGAAACCTGAATACCAGGGCACAGGGGACAGCAGCACAGCTGAGAGGAAATGATTTAATGCAGCTGACCACTTGCATTCAGGGAGCAGAGAGCTCTTGCATCAGGCTGGGGACACAGCCCTGGCTCACACACATCTCCCCTCCTGTGCCACAGTGATTCGGTACAACAGCGACCTGGTCCAGAAGTACCACCCCTGCTTCTGGATCGACGGCCAGTACCTGTGCTGCTCCCAGACTGCCAAGAACGCCATGGGCTGCCAGATTCTGGAGAGCAGGAATGGCAGTAAGACACCAGGCACCCTCCCACTGCCTTGTCCCCCTGCCCTGGGGACCACCACAGCACAGAGCCAGGGATATTTTCTCACCTTGGCCCCTCCTCTGTTCTGAAGGTTTAAAAGTCGGGCGGTCGCATCGCAAGACAAAGAAGCCCCTTCCCCCAACTCCTGAGGAGGACCAGGTAAAGGCCAATGGCAGGGTTTGCTCCAAGGTGCTGGAGAAAAGGTCTGCCTGGAGAAAGCCAACATGTTCAATGGCTGCTCAGAGATGTGCAGGCCAGGACTCTGCACTGGGGAGGGAGATCAAGATGGTGACCAAAGGGAGAAGGAGCTTGAAGCAGGGGATGGAGCCCAAAGGCCTGTAGGAAAGTCAAATTATCTCAGCCCTGAGGTTTCCCAGGGCAGCTGAGAGATTAAAGTCCTGATATAGGCTGCAGGAGTCATAGGTTAAGCCAAAAGGTAAAGAGAAAACACTTATTTTTTGTGGAGATGGGAAAATTTTTTTTTTTTTAAAAAGTCCAGGGAGATGAAATTGGTGTTCTGGTAGAGATACATGTGGGAGCTGAGACAAGCACTGAGACCACTGCCCTGCCAGGCTTGGGAAGGGTCTCACGTGGTGTGTGTGCAAGCTTGACCATGTCCCACACTCTCCCTCTCCCTGTGATGAGGAAGATGGTGATGAAGCCTCTGCCTCCTGAGCCAGCCCCCAGCACAGCAGGGGAGATGAAGAAGGTGGTGGCCCTCTACAACTACGAGCCCATGAACGCGCAGGACCTGCAGCTGCAGAAGGGGGAGGAGTACTTCATCCTGGAGGAGAGCCACCTGCCCTGGTGGAAAGCCCTTGACAAAAACGGGTGAGAGCTCTCACTGCCCATGGCTGTGGCTCTGCAGCACTGCCTTGCCCTGGTGCTCAGGTACTGGTGAGCAAACACATCCCTCTGGCACCCCAAGGCTGAGGACAGGCTGCCTGCCCACCTGTGGGCTGCCCTGGGGAGGAGCAGGAGTGGGCTGAAACCAGCTGTGGTGTCAGCCCTCCCCAGGTGGGTTTGCACGCATTTTTGACCTCAAAGTTTTTGAGCCCATTTCTACTCAGCTCTCTGGGACAGGAATATTATTTCCCCTTGGCCTCCTCCATCGAAGTGTGACCAGCCCCTTTTCTCCTGCAGGAGGGAAGGATACATCCCCAGCAACTACGTCACTGAAACCAGAAATTCCCTGGAGATCTTTGAGTAAGAGAGGGCACAGGGACCTGGCGAGTTGCACTTGGTTGGAGACAGTTTCCATTTGGCTGTTACCCTACACAGCCCGTGAGCCCAGCCTGGCTGGGTCATTCTCCCTCTCCCACATCCCCTGACAGCCTCCAGCCCCTGGCAGCATCCTTGCCCTGCTCTCTGCACTGCCTGTCTTGGCTGGGCCAGGGTCAGACTGGGCTGAGGACAGAGGTGGCTGTGGAGATGTCCCTGATGGCTGTGTCCCTGTTCCAGGTGGTACTCAAAGAATATCACTCGGAGCCAAGCAGAGCAACTGCTGAAACAGGAGGTAAGTGTTGCCTCCTAAGGTCTGTTCTACACACCAGCACTCCGTGGGCTGTTCTCACATTATGGGAGACAACAGCATGGGAACAACCCTGGCTTTTCCGGGAGGGAAGTGTTGCCCCAACAGCCCCAGGAACATTCCCTATCCCAGTGTGAGCTCCTCCAGGCAGCCACCAGGATTCCTCTGACTCACTGCATCCTCTCCAGCCATGCTGTGATCTTCAGTCACTTTAAGTTTTACCTGTTACAGTCACACACAGTCCCTACAAAGATTCAATGCCTTTGCCTTTTCTGTTTTAGGGTAAGGAGGGGGGCTCATTGTCCGAGATTCCACCAGCAAGACAGGAAAATACACTGTCTCTGTCTATGCCAAGTCCTCTGCGTAAGTGGCTCTAAGAACAGCTTGTTCCTCCTTCAGAGGGCCCCACCACGCACCCCTCACCCTCTGCCTCTCCTCCCCATGGCTCTGAACTGATGTTCTCCCTCTCCAGAGACCCCCAAGGCACGATACGCCACTATGTCGTCTGCTGCACCCCCAGAATCAGTATTACCTGGCAGAAAAACACCTGTTCAACAGCATCCCAGAGCTGATCACGTACCACCAGCACAACTCTGCAGGTCAGTGTTCTGGAGACAGAGGGAAGCCAGCAGTGTTTCCACTGGCACCGTGGTATCCCCACCTTCCTGAGCTGAAGCCAGTTGTGTTCCCCGCTGGAATGTGGCAGGTAAGCCCAGAGTGGCAATCTCTGCTGCTGTGTTTCAGGGCTCATATCCAGACTGAAGTACCCCGTGTCTCAGCACAAGAAAGTGCTCCTTCCACAGCTGGCCTTGGCTATGGTAAGCAGCCTGGGGTACCTCACAGTTCACTGGTTGCAGGGTTTGTTCCTGCTGGCAGCAGCTTTCCTAGGCTGGAATCCTGGCCGTCCTATGGCTCAGACCTTCCCAGGAACCACTTCCCAACTGCCCTCTGGTGACAGTATTGACCAAAAGTCTCCACAAGCTACCTTGCTCCCATCCCCTGGAGGAACAGCTCCCCCATTTTGTGGATAATTTTTCAAGCAGCAAATGCTTGTGGTCTTCTCTTGGGCTTGCTAGACCAGATGACTGAGAGCACCGTGCAGGAAGGTAACCTGCACCCACATTACACTCACACTCTGTCCTAGGGTCATGGGAGATCGACCCCAAGGATCTGACCTTCCTGAAGGAACTCGGGACGGGGCAGTTTGGTGTGGTGAAGTACGGGAAATGGAGAGGCCAGTACAACGTTGCCATCAAGATGATCAGGGAGGCTCCATGTCAGAGGACGAGTTTATTGATGAAGCCAAAGTCATGATGTAAGTGGTGAGCACCATGCAGGTCAGTGCTAGATGCTCCTTGCCAGAATGGCTGCACTCCTGGGAGGTGTGGAGGGACAGTCTTGGGCAGTCCCATACTCTGCAAAATGCATCCAAGATCCCATTATTTTTGTGATGATTTCTTGGTGAGCTTTTCCACTGTCAGCTGGGCCAGGAGCACCTCCCCTTCCCAAACTCTCCTCATTCACAGGTACTTCCTTTGCTGCCTGCCTTTCTAGATGCTCAGAACTGCCTTTGTCCCCAACACAGGAACCTGTCTCATGAGAAGTTGGTGCAGCTCTACGGGGTCTGCACTAAACAACGTCCCATCTTCATCATCACCGAGTACATGGCCAATGGCTGCCTCCTGAACTTCCTGGGGAAACACCGGCAGCGCTTCCAGCCTGCCGAGCTGCTGGAGATGTGCAAGGATGTCTGTGAAGCTATGGAGTACCTGGAATCCAAGCAGTTCCTGCACAGAGACCTGGTAGGGCTGTGTTCAGGCAAAATCCCACCAGGGAAGTCGCCCCTACATAGATAAATAGAATGTTTGGAGGTCTCAGTTGCTCTCTGCTGAGGAGTTTCTAGCTTGCCCCAGTCTAGGTGAACTTTCAGGACAAAGTGAGGTGAAGTGTTTGGTGGGTGGGGATGAGATGATATTCACCTGCTACAGGGGGTTGGAGGGACAAGAGCAGGTAGAAGTAACTGTCTCCACCTCTCCATTCACAGGCTGCTCGAAACTGTTTGGTGAATGACCAAGGAATTGTGAAAGTGTCAGATTTTGGTCTTTCCAGGTCTGGTAGATGTCTCTTACTTTCCTGTCTCAGTACCCATCTCCTCCTTCCATCAATTCTACACTTTAGTCTTTGTCCCCATCACCCTCCAGCTCTGCTTTCCCACTGTCTTCCCATTTCATTTGGCTCAACTTTCTGCCTCTCCACTTTCCACCATCCCTTTCTTACTTCCCCTGGCCCTTTCCCCCCTCTCTTTGCATCTTGTTCCCTCTACCTCTAGTCTCCTGGATGCAGCTTTCTCTCCACATCCCCTTTTTGCTGTGCTTCCATGTCAGCCAATCTCTTCTGTAATCCTGACTAACACACACTTACTGCTGAAACCATGCAGAGCTGCAACCTCTGGTCATTCTGAGCTGCCCATTCCTTAGTCAGTTGTGTGGAGGAGAGAAATGTGAAATCCAAGTGATGCATCCAAGTGATCAATTTTCCTGCTGCAGGTATGTGCTGGATGATGAGTACACAAGCTCCATGGGCTCCAAGTTTCCAGTGCGGTGGTCTCCTCCTGAAGTGCTGCTCTACAGCAAGTTCAGCAGCAAGTCTGACGTCTGGTCCTTTGGTAAGGGCACAGCACTGCTGATTTGGAGGCTGGGAACTCCTCTGCAAACCAGTCGCAGACACATGTGCTCCAGTGCCATGAGCTCTACCTGCTGTTCCCCCCCAACAGGCGTCCTGATGTGGGAAGTTTATCCTTGGGGAAGATGCCTTACGATCGATTTAATAACAGCGAGACAACCGAAGCACGTCATCCAAGGCCTGCGCCTGTACCGGCCGCAGGCGGCACTCGGAGCGGGTCTATGCCATCATGTACAGCTGCTTGGCACGAGGTCAGTGCCTTCCACCCCTGGTGACACCCGTGGCAGGGTGACAGGGCTCCTCAGGGCACGGCTGGGGCACACCCGGGCTGCAGCCAGGCTCCCCTCTCACCCCACAGAAGCCTGAGGAGCGCCCAACCTTCACGGCGCTGCCTGGGCGGCATCCTGGACATCGCGGACGAGGAGTGCTGACCCCGGGGGGAATGCTGACCCTGCACTGCTCCCGGGACACGGCCGCACACCGGGCGGTACCGCGGCACGGCTGCCACGGGCACGGCTGCCACGGACACGGCACGGGCCTGCAGGAGCCTGGGGAACCCCAGGGCCGCCCCCACAGCTCCATCAAGCTCCATGCTCAGAGCTCCACTGCATCCCCGGAACTCCGCCAGCGCTCTGGAGCTCCAGCACATGCTCAGAGCTGCCATCACCGCCCCAGAGCTCCATCACATCCCTGGAACTCCATCACATGCTCAGAGCTGCATACACCGCCCCAGAGCTCCATCACATCCCTGGAACTCCATCACATGCTCAGAGCTCCATCACGCCCCAGAAGCTCCATCACATCCTGGAACTCCATCACATGCTCAGAGCTCTATCACATCTCCGGAGCTCCATCACCGCCCCAGAGCTCCATTACATCCCTGGGAACTCCATCCAATGCTCAGAGCTCCCATCACATCCCTGGAACTCCATCACATGCTCAGAGCTCTATCATATCCCTGGAGCTCCATCACTCCCCGGGGCTCCATCACACCCCGGAACGCTCCGCTCCGGGACAATAAAAGCGTTCCACCGGCCCTCCGTGGGCAGCGGCCGCTCGCCCAGCCGGTCAGGGGGCGCGCGCGCGGGGCGGGCGCGCAGGCGCGGTCGCGGCGGAAAGGGCGGGCGCGGGCACCGGCGGCACGTGAAGGTCGCGGCGCGGCCTGGCACGGGAGGGACCGGGGCAAACCGGGAGCGCATGGACGCGCCGTCCGCCGCCGGGCTGGGCGGGGCCGACCCCCAGCTTCAGCGCTTCATCGAAGTAGAGACGCAGAAGACAGCCGCTTCCAGCAGTGGTGCACCAGATGAACGAGCTGTGCTGGGTACGGGCGGCGCGGCAGGGCCGCCCGGCCCGGTGACCGGTCGCGATGGTGGGGCAAGGCGGGCTGGGAGGCACGCGCAGACCTTTGCTCCCCGGGGGGGAGGAGGCTGATGGGGCCACAAATGGAGCCGCCGTGGGAGCAGCCCAGCTCGGTGAGCGCAGAGCGGGAGGGCGGCTCTCCGTGAGCGGCCGGGCACGCGTGGGGAGGGGTCAGACGCCGAGAGGGTGAGGGTCCCCGAGAGGGTCGGGGTTCCTGAGGTGAGGGGAGCGTGTCCCAGGGCTGGAGATGCCCCCGGTGCGGGGTGGGGAAGGAGGGTCGGGCTGCCGGTGCCACCGGACCAACGGGACCCCGCTGTGTGCAGGAGAAGTGCATGGACAAGCCGGGCCCCAAGTGGACAGCCGGGCTGAGACGTGCTTCGTGAACTGCGTGGAGCGCTTCATCGACACGAGCCAGTTCATCCTGAACCGGCTGGAGCAGACGCAGAAGTCCAAGTCGGCCTTTTCGGAGAGCCTGTCCGACTGAGCCGGACCCAGTCCCGCCAGGCCAGGCCCTCGCCCCGTGCCCACTCATGGTCACTCCGCCTGCCCGAAGGAGCCAGGATCAGCTCGGGGAGGGCGGGTGGTTAGGATTTAATTAAATGCCAGTCTCGGGGAAGTTGCAGCCAGATGAGAGCCCACATCAGACACAAGGACGCTCACGTCGGGGTGATGTGCTGCTCCCGGCCCCGCAGGCCAGCGGCCACCTTTGTGCCAGGCCCCCGGTGCCGTGCAGGGAGCATTTGGAATGTGCCCCTTTGGCTGAGCACAGGGGGTGCTGAAGCTCATTCATAGATGCCTCCAGCGCTGATGGGAAGCTGGGCTTCTGGATGAGGCCAGCCCTGGTTGCTGCCTTAAAAGAGTGCTGCACAAACCAGCCCTTCGGGCACATCCTCACCTGCCCCGGGCACAATCACTGTGCTGCAACAGGCTGGGACAGGCACCCTGAGCAAGAAGAGCATGTTGGGAACAGTGCATCATCCCAGGCAGTACCACTGCTGGAAAAATACTTCCAGGCTTCCGTAGGTGAACCAATTCATATGGCCCAAGTGACCAATTTGCACATCTGCAGCACAACTCTGTCAATGCTGACTTGCTCCATTAACTGCTTTCCCTGGGTAAATGTAATAAATGTTAACTGGGTCAATTTTTAATAGAGATGCTCCTTTTTTCAGATAGATCCCTGTTGAGAATGGAAAATCTGGCCTTCTTGTCACTCCCCCTCCTTCCCAGTGATCCTATTTATGGCAAATTAGTACGAAGGGGGCATAACAGTCTTCTGGCTAGAAGGCCTTTCTGAATTCTGATTTATTGCTCAACTAATCTGGTCTCATGAATCAAACTTGTTTCTAGGAGAGGCTGTGGCCTTTCCTCTTCTTCCCCCAAATGTCAACAGCTCCTGCTGTCCTGGAGAGTTGTTTCTTTAGAGAGACTAAATGCAGGGATTACCCAACCAGTGCTTTTAACCTCGTGCACCTTCACCCTGTGGAGGTCCTTGGCAGGAGCCTGTGAGTGTGTCCTTCTGGACCTCTGCCCCCAGGACACAAAGAGGAGCTTCAAACTGGAAAAACACCCAACTGCTGATCAGTTCTCTGGGAAGGCAGCAGCATTTCAGCAGTGCTCGATGCTGCAGGGCTCTGGGAGCTGGAGTGACACTGACAGTAGTCTGAGCTCTACACAGGAGCTTGGTAAAACAGTTTCTGCACACAATCCACTGCAGGGGCTGCTGGATAGAGTGTGTGAGCTCCTAAGGTGGGTGGTTTGTAGGCGAGCAGCCTTCTGGGAACAAACTCAGGGATGTGTTCAGCAGCTCTCAGATATAACCCATGTCAGTGAGGACATAGCTGTCTAGTTGTCTGTAGAAACTTACCTCAATAGCTAAAGACCAAGTTCCCAGGGTGGGTGATTCACTTTCTTGTCCTAACTTGAGTTTCTCTGGAGCACTCACACAGTTCTTCCTACCCCTGTGACTCTTCATGTCTCGCCCCAGCTCTTGGTATAAATGCATCACTCGCCACTTGGTAACTGAACAGATCAGTTTTTAATAGAATGCAGGAAGCTTCATCAACCTGCACAGCAGATCTTGCAGAAGAGGTTGGTCCCTCTGTAAGACCACAGCAGCATGTGGCAGCACCACTGAGTTTCCCAGTTTGGGCTGTATTCTGTTTTTGGATATGAATCTAAATAAATTCTAGCAGAGTGAGCAAAACCAAGTATTTGACAGAGAATTTTTGCATTAATACTCTCTGTATGTCCCCTTTCAAGCCAGACATCCATTTTCTCTCTGCGTACCCTTAGCAACCATGTTAAATAATTCTTTAACTGTTAATTCTGGTTTTAAAAAACAGTGTGAGCCTCCCCAAATGTGTGATCTGCCATGGAGTCAGGATTAGTGTTAGTGCCACAGGCCTCTCTCTGCACAGCCGAGGTCTGGGTCCTGATGAGGGCTGATCAATTCTTCACGTAAAAGAACAGTGAAGAAGCAGAGGATGCCAGGAACTGAGCAGTTCCCAGGACTCCTGTCTGTAACCACAGGAGGCTGCTGGCCCTGTCACCCTCCTGTCAGCCTGGTGGTGGCTGGGGCAGGCAGAGGGTAACTCACAGCTCCTGCAGCAGCATCTCAGTCTTGGCAGTGGGAGCAGAAGGCAGCAGTTCAGATGCTTCCTCATCTGCTTTCACTTCTCCTCCTCCTCCTCCTCCTCCGCACTCTGAGAGCCCTTGTCCTCTGAGGGCAGCAGGGGATGGTGCTGACAGGACTGATGTCTGTCTGCACTGCTCCAGGGCGGGTGTTGGCTGTGCCCTGCCTGGCTGCAGGAAGAGGGGCAGGAGGTTGGGGCTGAAGGGCATGTCCCTGAAGGCGTGCAAGAGGAAGATGCCAGACACGATGGTGAGGAAGCCGCTGATGGAGCAGATGATGTTGTCCCAGCACCATGTGCTGCCACTCCTTGAACAGGATGGCTGAGCACGTCATGACTGCCGTGGTGAACAGCACATAGTAAATGGGTGTGACCACAGAGGTGTTGAAAATGTCCAGGGCTTTGTTCAGGTAGTTGATCTGGATGCTGATGCAGATCACAGGCACACCAGGAGCACCCAGGCCAGGGGTTCCTTCAGGACTGGCTTCCCAGAGAACAATTCTTTCAGGGCAATCCCCAGGCCTTTGACACAGGAGACGGACAGTGAGCATGGCAGAGCAGACCAAAACATAACCAGGACGTTGCTCTGTCCATAACGGGGTCCAGCCACCAAAGATGAGCAGACAGGGAGCTCACCAGGACACACACAGCAAACACAACAAATCCTGGGGGAAAGAAATATTCAAGAACTCCATTAGAAAACAGCACCAGTGACAGATATGACCTGCACAGAAAGTAGAGATGGAGGAAGGCAGGTAACTGCCCCATCAGCCTTTTCTGGCCTCCATCTGAAGGGAACAGGGTTAGGAAGCCTGAGGAAAGCTGCAGAGACAACAGCTCATTACAGTTTGATCACAAGTCAGGCTGTTGTGGGATACAGTCTGCTGGGAGGGGCATGAGCACAGCCAGGCTCCACAGCACTAACAGAGCTGGGGGGCTTTGGAGGAGGAGGCCCAGGAAGGTGACAGAAGGCTTGGTAAGGCGATGGCTGCACTCTGCAGGCTGGTGGGATAAAAAGGAAAGTGTCACATCATAAGAATTCCCTGCCAGTTCTCCCTCTCATCAGCAGCAGGCTCTCCCTGTTACTCTGCTTTGCTCTTCCTCTATGCTCCCCTTCCTCCATCCTTTGGGGCTTATTCTGCCATTTGTTCCATTGTCTACATCATATCCTTGCAACTTAATTCATCCTCTAACATAAATACCAGCACCACCTGATCTTGGGCATAACTCCTTGAATTCTTTTGCCTTGAATTCTTCTGCCTGAATTTCCTCCTCTGTCTTCTCTCAGGCACACCATTACCACCCTTATGTAGAGGAATTCCCTCTGCAATTCCTGGCACTGCCACAGAACAATCCCTTCTGTTGACAACTGCACCTCATTTCCCTGCTCCTCCCTTTTTGCATCTATACCTCACAGAGAGTAAAAAAAAAACAGCCCACTGGGTAGCTATTAAAGATTCCAGTGGGGTGTGCAGAACAAGAAACAACTCAATTACCAATCTATCCAAGCTGTCTGCCACCTTCTACTGTCATTAACCTGAAGTCAACAGGAATCCTTTTATTTTAGTACCTGGATCCTTCAGCTTCTCCGCCATTGACTCCAGGCTGGAAACCTCTTCTTCCTGTGGAGCATGGATCACCATCACAGTGGAGCCCAGGATACTCAGGATGCAGCCAATCTTCCCGTGAACATTCAGCTGTTCATTCAGGAAGATGGAAGACAGAATTGCACTGAAGAAGCAAAAAAGAAAAAAAAAAATCCAAAACCAATTAGGACAAGAAATGGGACACCTGAGGAAAGAGAGCAGAGCAACTTTCATCACTAAGGGCTGGTAGAAGTGAGGCTGTTTCTGAGGCTGCTTACCTAACAAGGACACTCAGAGCACCCTGGAGTTACCAGTGTTGCAGGGGCAAAAGCATAGGCGGCAAAATTGCAGCTTCTCCAACTCCCACTGCAAGAGAACTCCTGTGAGCATCAAAATGGGAGCAATTCACTATAATACAAGTTTAAGAGTAGTCAGAAAAGCCTCAGTTTCCTTCTGATCATCCTGTTTCTCAAAGGTATGTTGAGCAACCAGGGAAGAACAGCACCAGCAAGAACAAGCAGAAGCCCTACACAGGTTTTCTTGGGAAGAGAAGGCTCAGTGTTATGCACAGTGATCCTTGGTCACATGTGCCTCTACAGTGAGCAGCAACCACAGGAAAGTATTTTTGTAATTAGCTGAAAAACATCTGTCCTGAACAGCTCCTAAAACTTTTTATAGGGTAAATTAGTTATAGTTGGTTTTAACATTAAAAAATGTAAAGTAAAGCTGCTGAAATTGCTGCACATGGTGCTGGACGTGCCATAATCCTACATCCTCAGGGCAGGCCACTTCAGAAGCACTCAACCCAACCCAGCTAAACCAGCTCCTCAACTCCTGCTTAGCAGAGAAACCTGGTAATGCATGAGACTTTAGAATAGTTTAGTTACAATGAGATCATCATCATCATCAGAAACTTGGATAAAACTCAAGCAGTCAAATAAAACTGGTAATAAAACATTAAAGCAACTGGAAACAATCACAACCAACCACACTCTTACAAGGGAAGGCTGTGGATGACCTAATTGTGGCCTTCCAGTGTACAAAGGGAGCCTACAAGAAAGGCAGAGGGACTTTTAACAAGGGCGTGTAGTGACAGGACAAGGAGGAATGGGTTGAAACTGAAAGTGTGTAGGTTTAGATAAGATCCCACGAAAAAATTCTTCCCTGTGAGGGTGAGGAGGCCCTGGCACAGGTTGCCCAGAGAAGCTGTGGCTGCCCCATCCCGGGAAGTGTTCACTGCCAAGTTGGAAGGGGCTTGGAGCAACCTGGGACAGTGGGTGTTCCTATGGGAGGGGTTGGAACGAGATGATCTTTAAGGTGTCCACCAACCCAAACTATTCCGTGATCCCACGGTAACTGTGCCTTCCCACAGCCCGAGCGCGGTACTTACTGCACAGCAGCCCTGCCCACCAAAGCCACTCTCGCAGGTACGCGTGCCCTCCTTGCCCTGAGTGCGCAGGAAACAAAAAAAACCTCCGATGAAGCCAACCAAAATTCTCGTCACGACCCTCGGAGGAGGCACCGATGGAGCGGCCGTACCTGCCCTGGCGCGGCCGCACAGCCGGAGCAGCCCCTTCTTCTTCAGGACGAAGCTGCCACCGATGAAGGCGCTGGAGGCCAGGGCCAGCCCCAGCCCCCGCCGAAGCCGGCCCCCATCGCCACCGGCGGAGCGGGGACGGAGCGGGACTGCAACGGAGAAGGAGCAGGGTCGGAGTGGGGACGGAGAGCGACTGGAGCGGGGGTGGAAGGAGGATGGAGCGGAGTCAGCGCGCCACTGGAGCAGGGGTGGAACGGGGTCAGAGCGGGGTTCAAAGCGGGCCAGGAACGGAAGGAGCGGGGTCGCAGCGGGACAGGACGGGACGGAGCGGAAGGGGCGGTGCACAGGGCGGTGCACCGGGCGCGGCTTCCGGGGCGGGCGGAGCCGGGACCGGACCGGGATCGGGAGCGGGGCCGGGACCGGCTCTGGCAGCCCGCCTGGGCTGGGGTCTCCGTGCAGGAGCCTTCCCGAGGGCGAGGTGACGGCGTGTTTGTGGCGGAGCGGGAGGAGGCGCCATGAGCAAGGGCAAGGACGATGCTCCGCACGAGCTCGAGAGTCAGTTCGTGCTGCGGCTGCCGCCGGTAAGAGCCGGGCCCGGGCCCCAGCGAGCCACACCGAGCTCAGCCTGCGGGGAGGGTTAACAAGGCACTGGGGAGGCTGCGGGGTCGGAAGGGATGCAGAAGCGGGCCGGGGGCTTTGGGGCCTGGGCAGCCCGTTCCCACCCTTTTGAACGGATTTTCACGGCCTTTCCTAGAGAGGTGCTCCTGCCACGCAGAGCAGGAGGCTCAGAGACAACTTAGAAGGTTTGGGAGGGTTTTTTTGTAAGGGTAGAGATTTAACAAGTACTGGCTCTTTAGTTGCAGGCTATAAGCGCCCTTGTTGCTGTTTGTTAGGTGCTTAAACCTGAGACTCTATTTTTCTGGTGCCCAGAAAACTGGGATGACAAGGATGATAAACTAAAGCACAAGTTCCACCTCACCATGAGGAATAACTTTCCTTTGAGAGTGGCAGAGCGCTGACACAGCTGTCCATGGAGGTTGTGGACTCTTCCCTCTCTGGAAACATCCCAAACCCACCTGGATGTGTACATGTAGCACCTGCTTCAGAGGACCGTGTCTTGGCAGGGGAGTTGGTCTCGATGATCTCTTCTTCCAACCCCAGTTATTCTGGGATTTTGTGAGACTGTGTCCTGCTGAGACCACAAAGGCTTAGTGAGGGGAGCTCTAACAGTGCTGTGGAGCTTTGGCAGTTCTCTGCCATGCCCCACCCCACTGTCACAGCTGTGTCATGCACGGAGTATGGAGAGCACTGGGAATAGCCGCCATGGGTTAACATGGTGTTGGGAAGAGGGTGCGCTCACTGGGGGTCTGTGCAGTTGCGTGGCCAGCATGTGGATAGCAGGCATTTAAAGCTGGGTAGTTGGGCAGAAGCCTTTGTAATTTTTGGAGGAATCAGCACCTGTCTCCTGAAGAATTCCTTCTCAGAGAATATGCCTCGACTGTGCGGCGAGCAGTCCAGATCTGGGAACCGAACCTGAAGGGACAGCTCACCATTGAGCTGCACGGGGTGGTGAGCACGGGTGCCAGGCCATCTGGTCCAGGCACCTCTGCTGCCACAAGGTGAACTCTGAAGCCACTTGCACGTGTTGTCCTGTGAGGTTCCTGCACCGGGGCTGCATTGCCCAGGGTGGCTGTTGAGCCCCGCATGACCTCTCCCCTGGTTGTCCCCAGCGGACGGGCGCCATGGCATTGTCCGTGTGGATCGGGTGCCGCTGGCGGCCAAGCTGGTGGATCTGCCTTGCATCATCGAGAGCCTAAAGACCATTGACAAGAAAACCTCTACAAGACTGCGATATTTGCCAGGTATGAGCGTCGTTCTTGCCTGCACCAACAGCTTAATTCATTGCTCCTCTCTCCGGAAAACCTTTGTACACTTTGGCAGCTGGACACCCATTATAACCTACCCAATTCCTATATCTCACAGTACTGGCAGTTTAAAATCCCCCATTCCACTTGGTGTTTAGAAACCTCATTCCTGAAGTGTGAAATGGGATTGTCCTTCTGCAGCTTAACTGCTGCTGTATCCAGCTGAGCTGGGGAGTGCAGCTGTGTTTCCCACACCCTGTGCCCCTGAATCCCTTTGGCTCACGACATGCAGTGGGCAGCCACTGTTCCTTCACATCCTTGTGTTCATGTGGGGATTCCAGATGCTTGTTTGCACTGTGGATGGTGATCTCTACCCGCCTTTGGAAGAGCAAACAGTGACCACTGACCCCAAGGCGAACAAGAGAAGGACAAGGAGAGAGAAAAATTCATATGGAACCATGGCAGTGAGTAGAGGCTGTGTCAGGCCTCTCCATCCCAGAACCCTGCACCTGAGCAGGGTGCTCACAGCTGCCAGTACTGGCAGTGCTGCTGCTTCCTTCCACGGCTCTCTCTGTTGCAGAAGGGATCTTTTCCCTTCTGACACGTGCTTCTCTCACTGGGCCATCTGTCTGACACATGAAATCTGTTTCCTCTATCACAGTCACTCTTCCCCTGAAAAATGTACGGAAGCGGCGATTCCGGAAGACAGCTAGAAGAAGGTGAGTTGCTTTTCACCCAGATGCAGATGAAAGACCCAAGGGCTAGGAGGGCAGAGACATTAGAGCTGCAACTGTGACTGATCCAGAAGTCATGTATTTCCTTAACATTTGTTCACTTTTCCTTGCCCGAGAGGAGGTGAGAGTAGAATAGTAGATTTAAACACTTCTTGGGTGCTTCCTCTGTATTTTCAAGATGCTCCTGAGGGGAAAATCCTCAGAGTGCAAGAGTACTGCTGGACCTCATTCCTGTGGCTGCCTTGTCACACCACATCTCTTTTTCTCATAGAGAAGAAAGGAAGAAAGACTCACGTGGGAATGAGGCTTCACTCATTCCTGCTTTCCCAGCTTAAATCTTCTCTGTATGGTGGCCCATTCCCTTCCCCAAATAGTACCACTGTCATTTCAGCCGGGGGTGACAACAGATGGAGCTCAGAGACTGTCTGTGCATATGCACAAGCCAGGCAAGGTGTTGGGAAGAAGCAGCACCCTGAGGCTGGGACTTGTTCTTCTCTCCTTTGCAGTTTCTGGGAACAGGGTTGAGTGTGATTTTGCATGACATTTGGGAAACAAATTACTTGAGACATTCTTGTAGCCCACAGGAGAGATTTGATATCACTGCAGTAAAGTTCCCAACTAATTTAAAAATGAAAAATGAAGCCTTCTTTTGAGTGGGATGGGAAGGAGTTCATTTGAGTTGACCGTCAACACCTCAAGGACTTTCTGCATAGACACAGGAAGTCTTATAAAATAGTAGTATAAGCAGAAAAGTGAGAGCACTCAGCCTACTAAGGTACAAAAAGATGGATTGTTTTCGAAGGGGTGCATAAATTACTTCATAGTTAAATATGAGCAAATTCTGAGCAGAGCAGAAGGTAAGAGAGGTTTGTTGGCCATCACCAGCAGCATGCACAAGGCATTTAAAGTGTCTGTGTTCTCTTTCCCTCTCTGGCCCAGTATTGAATCTCCTGATGTGGAAAAAAGAGGTGAAGCGTCTCCTGACACCGATGCGGAGGCTGTCAGTGTCCGTGATCCTTTTGACTGGGAAGAAAAGCTCAAGAGTAGGACAGACATGTGTGGTTACCTGGGAGTCCTGGAAAGAGCAGAGCTGAGCTTTGCAGGTGTGGATACTGGAGATAAACACACCAGAGGCACTGAAGTTTTGGAGCTTCATCTTTGTCTTGTTCAAAGCTTATTGCTTCCTCAAGGTGACCTTTCTTGTGGACTGTGCAGTGTTACTGAGAAGGAACTGAAATAGCAGAAGAGAAGTCATCAGAGAAGGGGTCTGGGATGTTTCATCCTGGGTATCCGTAGGTACAAGGCCAGACTGGTTGAGTGGTTTGATCTGCCATTTTTAGCCTCTGCCATCACAACTACATCTTCCAAGTTCCTCTTTTTCCCTTGACTCACCTGTGCATGCTGTCAGGCTGGGAAGTCATTGCTGAAGATGAAACAAAAGGAAGTGGACAACCATGGTTCACTCACCAGCTTGGACATCTCCTCCCCAGGAATGTCAGGGCATAAGCAAGGCCATGGCTCCTCAGGTGCAGTGGGGAAGGCTGTTTTATTTGTAGCTGTGGTCCCTGGCAGGCAAAGGGCACTGGCAGTCATCTTCTTTATTTTAACTCTTTTGCCCCTGCCTAGAACACGATGAGCTGCGGGAGATATTTAATGATATCAGCAGCAGCAGCGAGGATGAAGATGAGAGGGATCATCACGATGATGAAGATCTGAACATCATGGACACTGAGGAAGACTTGGAGAGACAACTGCAGGACAAGCTGAATGAGTCTGATGGGCAGCAGCAGGAGAATGAAGGGTCCAACCAGATCGGTGAGTGGGCAGCAGAGCATGGCAGAATTGGTTGGGATGCCAGGCAGGCTGTGCTTCTCAGCTCTGCTGCTGCTCTGGGCCTGAGCGCACTCTCCCTTCCAGCCATGGGCATCCAGAAACAGATTGACAACCTGAAAGTAAACTCCAGGAAACTCAAGACAGGAGGAAGCGCCAGGAAGATCTCATCATGAAAGTGGAGAAACCTTGCCCTCAAGGTGAGAGTTCTTCTGGGGTCTCTCAAACCTTCTTAACACTATCTGATCCAGCAGGCTGATTTGGAGAATGAGGCTGATTGGAGAACCCAGAGGCCTTTGCCTGCTGGATTAAAAATAGCTTTGATGAGGCCCTACACACTCCAGAATTTTGCCGTGGAGGCAAAGTAACCTGTGAAGCTGGAGGAGACGAGGGGGTGGTTGTCAGTGCACCATTTGACATGCTGTAGCAGCACCCTTTCTGTTGAGAACACACTGGTGACTGTGGGTCTCCATGTTTGTATCTGCAGACCCGTCTCCAGGCCGTGCTGGATAGTTCAAGCAGCAGGAGGAGCGAGAGAAGCAGCAGGTGAGGAAACTCGCACAGTGGAGTGAGAATTACTGTTCTAGGCTTGGCTTGACAGAGTTCCTCGAGTCTTCTACCACAGCAGCTGTTGTGAACTCCAGTGTTACAGGTCACCTCATCTGTAGTTGCATGGAGCCTCCCAAGGCAGAAGGAGATGGAAGGAGTAGGGTTGACTGAGCTTTCCTTCTGGATGAGCCAAAACATGTCCGTCAGCAGTACAGAGCTGCCAGGACTTCTGCCTGGGGTAAAACATGATACACAAACCTGTTTGCACCCATGTACGAGGAAGGCAGTGGCTGTAGGTTATGGCAGATTTCCTGTCTGGGCAGCTCTGTTCCAGCCAGGTACTGAAGCGGGAGGTTCTCACTCTCAAATCCCTGTGGGCAGTGCCAGTTTTGTCCCAGAGGAGCCCAAGCACAGCTCCAGGCACACACACAGAGAGCAGGCCACTGGTGTGGGTGGAAGATGTGCAAGAACTCAAAAATGCTGGAGCTGCCTGGAGTCCCAGATGTGCCTCACTGTAATGTCTCACTCCCTCTTCCCAGATGGCATCCCTGCAGGAGCAGCTGGAGTCCCTCATGGAGAAGTGAGGAGTCGGCCTGGCTCTTCATGAGCAGAGCTGGAATTGGTGGTCACCTGCCAGGCTGAAGTCTTTGTTTCAGTCACACACTTCTGGCCTGCCACATGTGCTGCTAGGCAGTGGTGGAGGGTCCATGTCAGAGCTGATTTCACATCCACTGTGCTGGGTTTGGCTGGTGGAGCTAAAGAACCAGGCTATGCTTGTGAGAGCAGCCAAAACGACAGATTTACTGTAAATAGTCAGCACTGGCCGCCCTGGGACAGCACTATGCTGGTTTCTGCATCTTGCTGAGCCTTGGGCTTGATGGCTGTGGCTTGGTAAGGGTTCGTTCTTGTGTTTGAGGAATGCTTGTGTCTGAAAACCAAACTTAATAAAGTTCCTTTTCAACCCTAGTCTGTTCCTTTGTGGTCTCCCAACCACACACCCCCCTGGCAGGGAGCCATGCCTGGGCACCACTGCTGGGTTCCTGCCCAAAGGGCTCTTCTTGGCACTAGGTCAAAAGTGCTGTCACTCGGTGGGAGGAACGAGGCCCTCCTGATCAGGGAGTTCCTGTAATTCCTCATAGACTATGCAAGCAAATCCCAGATTAACCTGACAGGGTGGGAAGAGGATTAGAAGGGGCGGGTACAGAAAGCAACAGAGGACACTGGGGCTTCAGTGAGTGTGTGCTAGGAGGGGACATCCCTCTCACAACCCCAGGGCAGGGGGAGAAGGCTCTGCCCCCAGCACAGAAAGGAAAAAGTCCACAGGAAGCCTGGAAGACAATGTGTATGTCCAGATAAGAAAGAGACACCTAAGGAAGACGTGGAGATCTAGAAGGGCCAGAGTGTGCTGGAGTGTGTGTGATCTGTGAGCAGCCATGGAAGAAACCTACCTGCTGAATGTGGAAGGGGTCAAAAAGAAGATTCTGCATGGAGGCCAAGGGGAGCTGCCGAAATTGCAGGATGGGAGCAAGGTAAATTGTCTGGGTTGTTCCTCCAGAGCCCTGAGAGAGGGAGTGGGTCTGACATCCCTGTCCATTTTGCTGCACAAGCCCAGCTCCAGGTCTGGGGAAGAGAGACCCCTCACAACAGGGGTGCAGGAGGGGCGGGTGTGGGCACAGGCAGCCACATTTCTCAGAGACAGCTGGCAGTGCCCACGGCCTCACCTTGCACTGGGCCTGTGACACCTCCTCCCCCTGGCACTGTTAGAGCTCAGCAGCTCCAGTGGGGTAGATGGAATCTGCCTTTCCTGCCACACGCCAAGCAGGAGTGAGATGTGCCAATGGGTTGTTCCTGGGACATTCCTCAGCTTCTCATCACTATGGGTTCCACCAGGTCCTGGTGTGAGAGCAGTCTCTGCACTGGGGTTCTAAAGAGGGATCCATAGGGACAAGCAAGCTACAGCATGGATGGATGTTAAAACATTCAATCATCTGCTTGCTGTCTCAAGTGGGCAAGAGGCACAATCTCCTGCTCTGGAGGGAGAGCTGCCAGTTAGATCAGCACAGTGCTGAGAGGAGGCTTGACCCCACAGCTGAGGTCAGGGTGGCTGCTGAGGGGGGTCTCACCACGGGCTCCCTCTGGGGCAGTTCACCTTCCACTTCCAGACGCTGAAGGACGACTTTGAGCGGACGGTGATTGATGACAGCCGGGAAGCTGGCGTGCCCATGGAGATCATCGTGGGCAAGATGTTCAGCTGGAGATCTGGGAGACGCTGCTCAGCTCCATGAGGATTGGGGAGGTGGCAGAGTTCTGGTGCGACACCATTGTGAGTGAAGGGCCTAGAGATGCCCACTTCCCTCCTTCCTGCAGAGCTGGGACACAGGACCATGCGTCTCAGAGATGCTCTGGCCTTGTCTGGTGTAAACACAGGCTGTGACTTGGCCTCAGCACCACGGGGGCTGCCCCAGACAAGGGGGGGCAGACGGCCCCCCATGGCTGAGTGGGGTGCTCCCCTCCTTGCAGCACACAGGCATGTATGCCCTGGTCTCCAGGGGCATGAGGAGGATCGCAGAGGGACGGGACCCCCTGGAAGGCCAGAAGCACCGCTGTGGCATGGGCAACATGTTGACTACCACAGCACGGGCTATGATGACCTGGACGAGCTGCAGCGGACACCACAGCCTCTCATCTTCATCATGGAGCTGTTCCGGGTAAGGGATGTGGTGGGTTTGGCTGCCAGAGCAGGAACAGCTGGCACAGGCTGCTCAGCTCCTCCTGCTTGTGCAGGTGGAGGACCCCTCAGCTTACAAACGTGACACCTGGGCCATGAGCAAGGAGGAGAAGCTGGCAGCAGTGCCTGTGCTGCACAGCGAGGGCAACCGCCTCGTCCTGCGCAGGGAGTTTGCACAGGCAGCAGCCAAGTACCAGGAGGCTGTCATCTGCCTCAGGAACCTCCAGGCCAAGGTGAGCAGGACCAGCACCTCCCCATCCCTACCTGAGTCACACCTCAAAGCACTTCCCTGAGTGCCTCGTGTGCCTGGGAGGGGATGGACTCAGCCATGAGCTGCCTGGGGTTGCTCGTGGGGCAGGAGAAGCCGTGGGAGGATGGCTGGCTGAAGCTGGAGAGCCTGGTCACACCGCTGGTGCTCAACTACTGCCAGTGCCAGCTGGAGCTCGGCGAGTACTACGAGGTGCTGGAGCACACCACGGAGCTTCTCCAGAAGCACAACGGTACCTGTGCCCTGCATCCCACCCCTGCTGTGCCCATGGCTCCCAGGGACTCCCTCCTCTGAATCCCCCATCTGTGACCATGCTCATCCTGTGATAGTACCTGGTCATCTGGATCCCTATGTCCCAGTTTGCCCTGCTCATGATGTTTCATCTGCCCACAATGTCCCCCCACCACCACACCATACAATTCCCCTTTCCATGACAATCCCTGTCCTCCCTATGCCCTGCTGGCCCATGTGCTTCATGTCCCCAGCTCCTGTGGCTGGTGGCCTGAGCTGCAGGACGCCCACTGAGGGCTCTTCTCTCTTGGCAGACAATGCCAAGGCCTATTTCAAGCGGGCAAGGCCCATGCTGCTGTCTGGAACGAGAGGGAGGCGCGGGAGGATTTCCAGCGTGTGGCTCACCTCGACCCCTCCATTGGCAGCTGCGGTGAGAAGGAGCTGAAGCAGCTGGGGGAGAGGATGAGGAAGAAGCACGTGGAGGATCGGAAGCGTTACCAGGGCCTCTCAATCGTCCCAGGGTCTGAAGGGCCGTGAGAGCAGGGAGGTGGGTGATGGGCACCTCAGGGTGAGCCTGGGGTCCGGGTGAGCCCTGTGGAGGGGGAGCAGGGTGCTGAACTGAGGTCACAGAACAGCCCAGGGCGCCCCAGGCAGAACAAGGGACCCCCAGGGCTGGGGGTGAAGGGGCAGCACCAGGAGAAGAAGAAACCCGGGGAGAGCCTGTGGGAGAGGAGGTGGAAGGGAAGGATCAGACAGCGGTGGGGGGAGAAGAAGTAAACCTGGGCACCTGTGGGGCAAAGCCAGAGAGCCTGGGAACAGAGGAGGAAGATGAGAAAGAGGAGGAGAGGGAAGAGGAGAGAAAGAGGAAGAAAAAGAGGAGAGTGAAGAGGAAAAGGTGGAGAGGGGGGCAGAGGGAGAAGATGGAAAATTGGAGGACAAGGAGGAGGAGGAGGTAGTCAAGGAGGAAAAGGAAGACAAGGGGGCGAGGGAAGAGAAGGTGGAAGGGGCAGCAGAAGAAGATGACAAATTAAAAGAGGGTGAAGAATTAGGAAAGGAAGAAGGAAAGGAAGAAGGAAAGGAAGAATGAAAGGAAGAAGGAAAGGAAAAGGAAAGGAAGAAGGAAAGGAAGAAGGAAAGGAAGAAGGAAGAGGAAGAAGGAAAGGAAGAAGGAAGGAAGAAGGAAAGGAAGAAGGAAAGGAAGAAGGAAAGGAAGAAGGAAAGGAAGAAGGAAAGGAAGAAGCAGGAGGTGAAAGGGGAAGTGAAGGACAAGAGAAAGAGTGTCTACCAGCAAAACCAGAAAAGCCTAAAGCAGGGCAATTGTGGGACAAGAGGGGAGACAGAAGCAGCAGGGCCAGTGCAGGGGTTAGAGCAAGGAGCCAGGGGAGCAGAGGGAGCTGGCACAGGGAGTGAGGCCCAGGCTCAGCCAAAGGAGCCCCACATCTGGGGCCTCCCAGCAAAGGGCTGGGTCCAGCTGAGGGGCCCCCAGGGCTAGAGGATAAACATCTGGAGAGGCTCTGGAAGACGTGAGCTGCTGGGAGCAGGGAGCAGGCAGAGGCAAGAAAATGCTGGGGAAGGCAACATCCCCCCAGCGAGCTTCACCCCTGGGGAAGGTGAGGAGCTGGGTGGAGGGACAAAAGTACCCCGTGCCCCATAGCAGCTGGAAAAGAGAGTTCTGCACCCCTGGAGCAGCACAGGAAAGAGCAGGGCCATGACCAGCCCTGAGCAGGGTCAGTTACCCCTGCGTGGTGGGAGAGCTGCCAGACCACTGACAAAGAGGCACAGCACAGGCAGGAGGGCTCCTGTAACCCAAAAGGGAGCCCCGGGGCTGGGGGCTGGCCCAGCAGTGACACGGGAACAATGCTGTCCTCACCCAGCCCCGCTGTGCAGCTCCATCCCTACCCCGGCTGATGGGCTCCAGCACCTTTCAGCTGGGCGCCACCGAGCTTTGCTGGCTGAGAAATAAAAACCTCTTCTTTCCTGGCACCCTGGGCTGGGTTTGTTCCTGAGTGTGACCAGCGTCCCTGATGGCATTCCACTGCTCCTGCCTTGCCCTGGAGCCCGGGCAGGGATGGGGAAGTTTGTGCTGGTCTTGGCAGGGTGGTTAAGGAGGCTGCATTTCACCCCTCCCTTAAGCTCCTGAATGTCTCCTGTGTGAGTGTCCCCCAAAGTTCCCTGCAGTGGCACCACGTTCAGGCCTTTTCCCAGCACTGCCAGCCCTTCCAGGCAGCGGTGAGAGCAGATCCAGCCCAAAAATTGTCTGTCCTGGGCAGGCTTCACCAACAGCCAAGTCTGGGCAGTGGGGAGAGCCCAAGAGCCCCTAACCCTGAAATATTTTGATCTGAATCCCTTATTGTGCCACAAAGGCACAGGAAACATGGGCAGCACTTGGGACTGAAGCACCCAGACACCTCTGGGCACTGAAAACTTTATGGAGCTCCAGAGAGAAAAGAGGGAGAGGACTGCCTTAACTGCCCAGCATCCACTGCACTCTGCCTCCTGTCCTGGGGCTGAAGGGTTTCCTACAGCCAAAATTCCTGGGTGACAAAGGGGGATTGTCCCCACACAGCCCCTGTCCCCCACCTCGGGCAGCCACGTGGCCTGAAGAGACCTTATTAGAAGAGGATGAAGATGGTGCTTAGGGAACACACTTGTGTCTGGGGATCCTGGGCTCTGCTCACAGCTTCTCTTCTGCCTCGAGTGCTGTGGACAGCCAGGGTGACACAGTGCAGGCTGTGTGCCAGCAGCCCTGCAGGAGCAGTGCCAGGATGGCACAGCAACAGGAGCTGACTCAGCCGAGGCACACGGATAGAAGAAGTCAGAGCACTTATCCAGGTATCAGTATAAATACAAATTTATTCTCTTTCCAGAGCAGAGATGCCACAAAGCAGTGAGGACAGCAGCACCACAGTACATGGTTACCAGAGCATTAGCCAGCCTGCTCCCCTCCCTGACACATCCTGGCTCCCAAACACAACCCAAGCACCCACCCCTGGCCACCTCTGCTCCCCACACTGGCACCGGGGCCAGCAGCTCTGTCCTCATCCTGCCCTTTTCCTCCCTCCAGTGCCACCCCAAGGCTGGATACTCCTGACCACACTCTCAGGCCAAGCCTCACTCTGCTGCTCCCATCCTGCCCCTGGGATAACAGAGGGCTCCAGCGAGGTCTCACAGACTGGCCTGTGGTCCCTCTCACTGCAGCCTGACACAGCATGCCCAAAGCCACCCTAATGCCACCACACTTCTCTCCTGCCACTCGCCTGGCCGGGACAGGGAATAGGAAGGGCAGCCACCTACGCTGCTGCCAGCAGACACTGGAGCACTACATGCTGAACACCCCTGGCTGTAGGGCTCACACTGCCTTGGCCTTGGTGTGGGCACTGCTCCTCACCTCTGCCAACAGCCCTGACACCCTGCCCTGGTCACAGCCTCCTCGGACAGTTCAGCACCGTGTCCTGTCCCAGCCAGCAACAACAGCCCTGGCTCTGTCCTCACAAGCCCTGTTCAAATCGGATGCCTCACCGCAGTGTGCAGCCCTGCCCCGAGGGCTCAAGCCTCTCATCTCTCCACAACCTCACCCCAGAGCACCAGGGCCATCTCAGCCCCTGCTCTGGGCTACCCCTGCAGCACCTGACTCTGCCTTTCTCGACATAACACAGCCCAAGACAGCCAGCCCGAGGGACCCCTGGGGACCAGGAGCCACCAGCCCCAAGCTGGCAGAACAGTGTCCCTGCCCTGCCCCACAGGACCCACTCCCAACGAGGGCCTCCAGCCCCCCAGCTCAGCTCAAAGTTGGGGACAGCAGCAGGGCAGCTGCTCCCTGGGGACAGCAAGGAGGGGCCCTGCCTGTCCTGCTGCCCACCCACACTGCCATGCCCTTGCACCAGAACAAGGTGGGCTCAGGGCCGGAGTATGGCTGGAGAAATTCCTCCCTGCAGGAGCTGAGGGATGCAGGACAGGCTCTCTCTGCGCCGTGGCAAAGGCACAGCTCCCCAGGAAACCAGGCAGGGTGAAGAACCTGCTGTGGGTCCAGCCCTCACTGAGCTCCCTCAGCAGCAAAAGGGAAGGTGCTGGTTCCCCTGGGAGCAAGAGTTGGGCTGGTCTGAAAGTGAAGGGCAGCTACACTTAAGGTATTAGAGTTTAATAGAGTGAGTCCATGAGAGTATTTAAGTACAGTATGTATATATATATAATATATATATATAAATATATGCAAATTAAACAATAAGGCTCTGTTATAAAGCCCCTCTCAATATAAGGCTACTAGCTGGGCTGAAGCTCTAACATGGACTCAATCCCTACTCCATAAACCTCACAGACTCTCTCCTGGTGGTATGTGCCTGGCTGGCTGCAGAGCCTTGGGTGGCAGAGTTCAAACCATAAGGCTGGCAGCTGGTTACTGTTATAAAGAGCTATTTTAAAAATTGTGTGGCTCCAGGAGCGTTTTGGTGCCCACAGACCTGGAGGCTCCTGGGCACAAATGAAGAGTGGGATGCTGAGCTCTGCATCCCTCGAGGGCTACAGGCAAAGGCAGCAGCCCATGGGTGCCAGGGGAGACAGGCAGTTTTCATGGCTTCACTTCTTTCTTCTGAACCATCCCACCCCAGGCTTAGACTCTGTGGCTGAGTGACCAAACCTCCTGGGGAGCTCACAATCCCACTCCTGCATGACCTATGTTCCCCTGAGTTCTTCTGGAGCTGGCAAGCATCCTGCACCACCAGCTCAGAGGGAGTCTGTGTGAGGTCTGCTGCAGCACAGGGAGCATGGCAGGGACAGAGGGGGAGGAAAGCAGCCAGGTAGCTGGTTAGGAAAAGCCTCTGGCTCACAGGAGGTGTTAGATAAGGGAGGTCATACCTGAAAGAGAAATAGACAGGTCAGGAAAACGGGACTCAGAGCCACCTGGTTAGAAGGGAGCTGCTGCAGAGCCAGGAGGATCCTGCTCAGGGATGGCAGAGAGTGGGCAAGAGTCTGCATGGGCAGACCACCCACCACTTCATATTAGTGCTGGCACCAAGCAATGTCTCCCTCTCACAGCCTGGGCAAGAGACCGAGTGCTGCTCCTGCACGGGAGCACAGAGGGGAAGAGCAGAATGACCAACACCAAAACCCACTGAGTGAGTGGAGTGCCAACCACACACACGGAGCCCCCAGGCTCCATCCCTGCTGGGAAGAGCTGTCCATGAGCAGCCAGGAGAGCTTTGCACCATTGCTTCCATCTCACCAGGCTACTGGGGCCTCGACCTCTCCTGCAGAGGGGTCTGGACAGGGGTGAAGCCAGGAGCTGGCTCAAAGCTGTCGCTGCAGGTGATGCTGGCAGATCTGTCCATCCTCACGGTGGGAGCCCCAGGGGGTGCAGGGTCCTGAGCAGGGCAGGAGGCTGCCTGGGAGCTCATCACAGGGATCTGTTTGGTCTGTGTTCTTGGCAGCTCTGACTGCTTCTCCTTCTGGGTGTGCAGCATCATCCTCCTCCTCCTCCTCTGTTCCCAGGCCACACACCCGTCCCAGCAGCACTGCAGCAGCAAAGCTCTTGGCTGAAGCACTGTGGTTCATCAGCTGTCGCAGGGAAGCTGGGATGGGGCTCTGTGGGGAAAACCTCACCTGAGGGAGCAGCAAGAAGCGAGAGAGGAGGATTTCACTCAAGTACCTCGAGAGTTGGGGAAGGCGCTCCGCAGCTTCTCCATGATGTCTTCCAGGCACATGCTGACCTCCTGGGTTTTGGCTTCCACCTCATCTGCAGTGGGAAGGAGGACAGGTGGGTATGAAAAGGCTCTCTGGACATTCACCTGGTTGCCAGCATCTCTGCAGGATGGCAGGGTGCAAGCAGCTTCCTGCAGCGTTGGAAACAAGGGAGCTGGGCCAGGAGCTCAGCCCAAGCCCAAACCTCACCTGCAGTTTCAGTGTCAGGGGTGTTGTGCTCTTTCTCCTTGGCCTGGCTGCCTTCTGACTGATGTGGAGATGAGGCCAAGGAAGAGGCTGCTGAACCATTGCCTTCTGACTCTGCTGGAGGCTGGAGAAGAGTTGTTGGGAGAAGCTTGTCACCATCCTCTGTCCTTGGCTTCCTTTGCTCTGCCCATCCCCTTTGTGCCACTGTCACAGCTCTGATGTGCCAAAGCCCACCCCACCATTGCTCTGAGCCTACCTGCAGCAGCAGCTCCCTCAGCCTGTGCAGCTGTGACTCCAGCTGCTTGTTGTGGTCCTCCAGGATCTGCATCCGTGTCTCCAGGCGGCTCTTGTGCTGCCGGAGGATCCGTGCCTCTGCCAGGAGCTCGTCGTTTCGTGGGTCTTGCACAGATTCAGGAGAGCCTGTAGCCAAGGTTGGAGACTCCACTGCCTCATCATGCTGCCATTTCAAACGTCTCAGCTCTCCCTGGAGGATCCTGCAGGACAGCCCAGGTCAGCATCCCCTCAGTCCTTCCTAGAGACTGCTGGAAACACCCAGGAGCTGCACACTGGGGACAGCCCAAGACTCAAACAAAACTTTGCCATTTGTGATGCTTAATGGCCAGGATGCTGCACTGCAGAGTGGCCTGTCTGTGGTTCTGCCACACACAGGGGGCTCACAGGTATGCAATCACTTCCCAAGAGGCTGAAAACAAGGGCAGGGAAAGCATCACCTCCTCCTGAGCTGGTGTGCCCTGCCTAGAGCCTCACCCTGTGTGGTCCAGAGCAGCAATACCACTGTTCATGAGGGGCTCAGGGACAAGAAAGACAGAATGCCCTGGGCTCACTTCAACCCGTTTGGGTTCAGGAGTGAACAGGTTCTGTGGATGTAGGGAGGAGTATTTTGGGGAACAGAGTCATCTCCCTTCCTCAAAGAACATACTCTCACTGAGTGCTCAGCTTAGACACCCTCCAAAACTGCCCTCTCAGCACCTGCAATCCCCACCTCCAGAGCCAGCAGCATTCTCTGGCTCCACCCTGAGCCCTAAGAGGCTCCTGCAGTCCCTTCCTCCCTCTCAGGCTATAACCCCCACTTTCAGACTTGCCCATGTCTCTACCTGTTTTCATCCTCTAAGTGGGCCAGGACTCTCTCCAGCTCTCCCTTGTCATCCATGCTGAGGCTTCCTGGAACCTGCTGGCTGCCCCCAGGCTCTCTGTCAGTGATGGGGCTGGAATGGCGCAGCAGGTACTGGTCCTCGTCCCTGTTCCAGCAGGTGGAGAAACACCTTAACTGGGAAAATCACGGGATTTGTGTGCCCTTGGGGAAGGGCAGCATGGAGGGAGGTAGGTTCACAGGGGAGCTCCTGGCTGCTCCAGGCCTAGAGCTCAGAAGGGGCTCAGCATCCCTGGTAGCTGGGAGTGCCCCAGAGCCTCTCACTCGATGGGACTGCTCCAAAAGCATTTCTGTCCCCTGGCTAAGCATGGATAGAGCCACAGGAGCCCTGACCCATCAGCAGGTGAGAAGAAGGGAAAAGAGAACTCACAGGCTATCATCAGGGGACAGGCTATCACTGAAGAAGGAACAACTCTGGCTTTCCATCTCTGCAAGCCTTGGAGGGAAGAGAAAAAGGTTGAGATGTGGTCAGAGACATCCTAAGTGTGTTCCCTACTTGCAGCAGCCCCTGCAAGACTCCTCTCTGGGAGGCTCTCCCACCTGGCCTGCACCAGTCTGCCCCTCTGCACAGGCTCTAGGGAGTTTTGCCTTTTTAAAAACCAAAACACACTGCTGCTTTGGGTGTAGGTCTCTAGAATAAAGAGCTGCTGCTGTGCAGTCAGCTCAGCCTCCTCTGTCACAAGCAAAGGAAAGGGGTGTAAGAGTTCCAGCTCCAGCCTGGGACCTACAAGTACAGGCTGTCTTGGGTCCCCACAGCAAGGACAGAGACACTACAAACCACAAGGCAGCAGCAGTGGGAAGCTGGCAAACAGCTCTGGTGAGGACACAGACAGAGCAGAACAAGACACTGAGGGATGTGCCTGCTGAGAATCCATCCAGCAGCTCATTCTGGGAAGAGCAGGACAGCACATGGAGGCTGTTGCAGCACCCAGGCATCTGCTGTCAAAGGCATGGTCTTTGCTGCCAATTTACACAGCATCAGCCACGTCCCAGGCAGGTTTGCCTGCTTCTGCAGTGTGCTGAGGTCTGTCAGGGGTCATGCTGGGGATCTGCCCCAAAGCCCCCCACACCCATCAGGGTTGTGCTCCATGCCCAGGCAGGACAGCAGAGCCCAGAGGTGGTACCTGCTGGCAAAGTGCTCAATCCGGGAGTGTGTGTCAGCGTGTGGCAACATCGGGGAGGAGGCTGGGCTGCAAGAGATGCACAGGAATCAGCAAGGCTTGGAAGAGGCTGATCTCACCTGCCTAGGAAGAGCCAGGGATGGGCTGGACAGAGACTGAAACCTCTGTGCTTTCCAGAACAAGGTGTCATACCACCCCCAGAGCAAGTGCTCCAGCAGCCCTCCCCCAGGAGCCCCATATGAGCTGAGATGCTCTTTCCACCCACAAACCCATGTCTCATTCTGGGTCAAAAGACATCACCCAGGACACAGCCAACTCACGTCTCAGAGAAGTCAGACTCGAGCACAGACTGGACAGGCAGGTAACCTCTCTGGGGGTGCTTGCTGAAGTACTGCTTGGACCGAAACTTGTTCTTCAGTGTCGTGGCAAAGTCTCTCATGTTCTCACTGGATGTGGTCTGCAGAGACACAAACACAACAAAGGTGCCTGTTTAATGAGAAGTGGGGGACCACAGCTCCACAGGAAAGAAGTCCCCTCAGGCTGGGCACGAGCTCCATGGGGGAAGAGGCAGATAAAACTGAGGAAGCAAGGAGGGCACACAGAAGCTCTGAGTCTGTCATGGGGCCTGGCACAGGCCAAGCTGGGCACTGGGGGCCATGCACCCTGCTCACCACGAGCCCCAGAGCAGCAGGGACACAGGCAGCCTCCAGCATGCAGAGGGTACAAAATTACACAAGGGAACCACTTGTGGGGCTGCACCAGCCTAAACACCACAAGGCTGCTGCCATCAGTGGGCCCTGCTCTGAGCCAGGGCTCTCCCAGCCCAGCCCCATACCGGGGTGTAGTACTCCATGATGGGGTAGTGCAGCTTGTTGCCCTTGCTGGCTCTCCCAGTGAGGAAGCAGGTCTGGCAGATATCCACATTGAACTGCTTCAGGCTCCGATACCTGCAGAGGTCAAGAGGCCATAGGGAAGCACTGGAAGTCATCAAACCATGTGTTTAAAGCCCAAGAAGAGGTCATGGGAGGGGACAGAGGTGGTGTGCATTGCTCTAACACACCAATGACCCTACAGTGCTGATGGCTGAAATGCCCAAAAAAGCATTCTGCTCCTTCCCCTTTAGCTGGCACCTGCTCTGCCCTGCCCAAAACACTGCAGAGCCCCAGGCTCCCCAGAGAGCACAGAGCAAACTCAGCTCTCTCCTGCAGGTCACCACACATTCCCCTTGGGGCCAGGGTCCCGTTTCACAGCCCTTACCTGAAGCCCTTGATGGGGCACTGCCTGCAGACAGAACACTTGGTCTGGTGCTTCACCTGCTCGGCCATGGCCACTCTGTGCAGCACCGCCAGCCACACCATGGACTGCGGCTCCAGGTTGGCCCACTCCAGGAACTGGGACGCCTCAATGGCAGACTTGCCATTACTCTGGGGAGGGGGAGGAAGGGGCTGCTCAGAGCTGGGACCCAGCTGTGGCGGGGTGAAGGTCCCCTGCCACCTCGGGAGCCTGTCCCCAGCACGGCCGCCGTGGACGGACCATGGCCCCGCACTCACGAAGCGAAAGCAGCTGCGGATGCTGGGCTCCACGTTGCTGCCCCCGAAGGCTGCCACCTCCCCCAGCTGCCGTGGGACCTGGATGGCCTCGTGGAGCAGGACGCCGAGGTGCCGCTGGTCACACAGTCCCCCGGCGTTGGCCACTTGGCTGAAGAGATCTGGGGCAGGACACACAGACACACAGCTGGCACCTCAACACCGGGCTGGAGTGGGGGAGCAGTGAGAGGGTCACACCAGGGACCCCACTGACCCCCTCCAGCACAGAGCTCAAATAAGAGAAAAAACCTGGCTCTGAATAAATAACTTTTACCAGTATCCTTCCAGCTCCTAATAACCAGTTCAATGTCTTCTTTGGAACAGGGTTTACATATATCATTTATCAAACAGCTATAGCCTGTCCTCTATGAATCATCCCAATCTCTTTATTTAACTCCTTGGTACTCCCTATGCTACACAACACAATATTCCATGGTTATTGAGGAGTTCATTCCCCTCCACAATATTCCATGGTTAAAACGCAGTGAGGAAAGCAATTTGCCTGAAACCTACTTCTCCCAGCCATGCACCCCCTGGTATTTTCCTTCTGGAAAACACTGGATAACTTTTCTGTGTGTCTTGTCTGCACTGTTCCTTACAGTGCCATGCAAGCGAGATCACTGCAGCATCAGTCAGTCTAGAAAAACACCTCCTAATTTTGGTGCCGTAGGCCTAGGGAGGGAGTGAAAGGTGATGATGCAAGCAGCTTAGTCACTACAGGAAAGCTCTTTCTTTGCTCTTCCTGGGCAAAGAAGGTCTATGCCAGGAAACAAAACCACACCTGTCTTCTCGAGGTGAATTCACACCAGGTTCTAGGGAAAGGAGACAAGGGACTCACACTGGAACTTCTCCTTGACCTCTGTCCCGCACAGACACGCGATGCCAGTCTTGAAGGAGAGAGCCCTCATCTTCCCGCTGCGGCCACTGCAGGGCAAGACATTGCACAGGCTGACAAACCTTCCACAGTGGGTTGGGTTTTTTTTTTTTTTTGGCAGGGGGGGGTCATCAAAGCAAGCACACACCAGGCAGCCTCCCTCACAGCAGCCAGACCCTTTCTGCAGCACAGAGTTTTCCTCCCAAGCATGGCAGCTCCAGAGCTGGAGGGACAGAGGGACAGGTACCTGTCAAAGACATTCAGCAGCCAGTTGAGGCTCATGTCCACACAGAGGGGCACGTTGACCAGGATGCCCCTCTCCTCCTCCAGCCGCTCGTAGAGGGCAGTCAGGCAGTGGATGACCTCCACCACGTCCATGGCCCGGTCACTGGGCTGCAGGTCGTGCTCATTGAAGATCTCCAAAGCTGTGGCCAGGGTCACCATGTCCACTGCACAGAAAGCAGAAGGATCAGAGGGGAAATGAGAGAGGTGAGAACCAAGAGGAGAGAGATGCAGTCCTGCCCCAACCTGGAGCAGTGTTAGTCCCACTGTGATGGGAAAGATGATGGTAGGATGGGTGCAGCTCCCAGAATTTCTCTCCTGCCTGTAAACCTCTCCCAAAATACCACATCTCCACCCTGAGCCACCATTCTCTGTGACCTTCCTTCCTCATTGCTGTGTCCAGCTATGGCCATGAAAATGCTGCCCATGGAAGGCTCTGCAGAGCCAGCCCAGCGCTGGCCTCTCTGCATGTGCCAGGTCCCTGTGGGGCTGCTGTGGGGACGTGAGGGGGCACAGACCCACACAGGCCCTACAAGCAACTGCCCAGAGATGCATCAGTCCTGTCTCCAGCTCTGACAGGGTGAGGGTGTTAAGGCACAAACCCAAAACAGGGTTAGGACAGCGTGAGCTGCCCTGGCTGCTCTGCTTTCAGATTCCTATGGCTGCAAGTGTTAGCAACCAGCAACATTTCTTTCCTGAGAGTCTTTCCATCTTTGAGACCATTTATATTCACAGTACCCAGGGGATCATGTGCCTTTTCCACACTGTAACTTCACTCTGTGGAGAAGTCCTCCCTTCTACTGTCAAAGCTGCTACACTTGCACTGGGAAGCCCCAGTTTCCATGCCAGGGAGTATCACTCCTGCCCACCCTCGTGTCCACACTGCCCACGACTGCAATATGGCTCTGATCTATCCCTCGCTGCCTCTTCCCTACATAGCCACTCCACCAAACTTCTCATCATGGGAGAGCTGCCTTGACAACCTCCTTGCCCTTTTCTCAAGAGTATCTTGAATAAAAAGCACTTATTCAAGTCATTTCTGGGGTGGAAAGAAGGCGATAGTGCAGCTTGTGAGATGCAGGAGATACACAAGCAGCACACAGGAGAGCTCTTCTCTGCTCTTTGCCCTTGTTTCCTCTCCACACCTTGCCTGCTGCATGGACACCCCAACAGGGTGGCAAAAGCAAACTTCTGCTTTCTTCCATTTGCATTACATCATCTCTGAATGGCTCTGGGTACAGGACAGCCTGATCACCACAGTGTCATGAAAATACTCCACAGCCAGGAGTTTGGGACTTTCTTGAGAACCCAACCTCCTCTTACCCTGACTCATTGCCTTCTCCCAGCCCTTTCAGAGGATGTCAAAGAGCACAGCTCTGCCTGGAACCCCACTGCTGCCTGCCTGTACCTCCTCCCCTTCATGAACAGTTAATTCAGAAGGAGGATTTCCCTCAGCCTCCTGCTGCTTCATTTTGACAGAGCCTTAGGTGAGAGGCTTTGTAAAAAGCTCTGAGCAGCCAAGGACATGCATCTATCAGATTCCCATCTTCCTGCTTGCCACTTCCACCAGAAATTCCTCAGCAGTTTCCAGGGAGCAGCTACCTCTTGGAGAGATGTTTGAAATCCTGTCGTATCATATGCACCTGGATATTAACCCTTCAGTTTTCACCAAGAGTGCAGAAGTCAGGTTTATTGGCTCTCTTCCTCCCCTTTAAGTGGTGAAGCCCTCTCTTGTCCCTCCCCCTGAGGCTGGTTTCATCTCTCAGTTACATCCACACCTTCTCCATGCTCCTTTGGAGCTGCTTGGTGAGCTCCTGCCTGATCCCACAGCTTTGTAACTCAGAGCTGGACCACTTTGTTCTCATATCCCTTTGGACAACACTTGCCCTTGAGTCATTTCCACCCCAAGCCTGTAAAGAAAGGCACTGACACAGACGAGGGGGGGAGTTGCTCAGCTTCCCAGGCTGATCTTCCTGGTTTCTCGCCTCAGCTACCTGTCCCCTGGTGCCTCCTGCCTTTGATGTGCTGATAAAAGCTTGTGTTGGTTTAATGCCTTCGCTGAGGGAGACCCAACAGAAGGGGAACCCTTCCCACACTCACATCGAAGGGCTTTTTGCACCCGTCGGAGTTTCATGGCAGTCCGATACGCCGAGAACTTGATGTTGTTCAAATCCGCTGCAGTGACACAGGGAAACAAGAATAAAACCACAGCACAGTGTCCTTATCTCCAGGGCAGGAAGCAGCAGCTGCAGCTCTCAGACCCCAGCCTCACCAGCAGAAGCAGAGCACATGCAGGAGAGGGAGGAGCAGAGCCTGGCAGGGGTCACTGTTTTTGGGGGACCACAGAGGGGAGCAGGTGACCTGGGGGAATCTCATGTGCATCTCATGCTGCAAAGAGGCAAGTACCACTCAAATGGTTCTGTGAGAGAACTCCTTACCCAGTGTCTGGTACAACTCTGTCATCTTTGGGTGGTCCCAGCACGTCGTCTGGGCCTGGTGGCTGGAAGCAAATAGATGGAGACCAAGAGTCAATCTGGTAACCAAAAGCTGCCATGAGAGATTAAAAAAAGGATCTGGCCTGTGCTGGGAGTGCTTCTGTGTCTGCAGACCACTGAGCACACTCCCCAGCCACAACAGCATGAAGGATGCCCACAGTAGGGTATCCCCACTTGCTGCCAGCCCCCTCCTCTTCCAGCTGGGCTTTCCCCTCATCTTGGGCATCCCAGCAGACAGGAAAAGCCTGGATCTGCCAGGCTGAGGAGCATCTGCTTCACTGGAGGTGAGTTCTCACTCCAGTGTGCTCACTGCCCCCCTCTCCTCATTGGTGCCCAACTCCTGATCCTGCCAGGCCAGGGAAGACCCGGGGCCATGTCTGGGAACACACTCACTTGATGTAGTATGGCACTTTGTTGGGGGAAATGGCTCGCTCCCAGGGGACCTGGACAGAAGCTGCAAGGAGAGAAACATGTGTCACATCAACACCAAATGCTCCTCTGAGCTGATGCTGTTTCTGATGACAGCCCAGCAGGACTATGCCAACAGGTGGGTGCTTCTGAAAAGGCCACATCTTCCCAAATTACGAGCTGGGTGTGTTTTTGCAGGCAAGGGGATGCTGCCTATGAAAAAGGCTCAAGACTGCTGGTCTTGTTAGAGACATCTTGCCTCTGAGCCAGGGGTTTTGTATCTGGCTGAGCTCAGAACTCAGGAAGAGACGTTTCCTGATGCTTCTGATGATGCCCAAGGAAACCTTGTGGTCACCAGTGGGCAGGGCTTATAGCAGATGAGATTGGGCACACAGACACAGCACTGCCTGTTATGACCAGGCTCAGACACCCAAAGCATCTGTTGCTCCTGTTATTCCTGCTCTGTGTGCCAGCTACAGTTGTCTTGGGAAGATGAGGGTTCATCCCATTCCACCTGCCAATGTTACATAGAGGATGGGAGCCATGGCATGACCCTCAGTTATTTTCCTTTTCCACAGGTAGTGTATCAATTCCAGCAACTGGAAAAAATCATTCTTCCTTTCAGATAGGAGTGTGCAGAGCTGTGACCTGCAAAAACAGCACCCCTCGACCTCGCCACATGAATGAAAACCTCCTGAAAAGGCACATTTTTAACCTCCAAATGACTAACATGGGATATGAGGGACTGCCTTTCCCTGCCATCTGTTGCCTTGCTCTGGGGCTGACAGTCCCAGTGTCCCCTGGGTGTTGCCTCAAGTTTGCCTGCTTTTCACTGTTTGCATTTTGCTCTCACACAGCTTCAAATAAACTACGTATATTTTTAGAATTATTTAAATTCTTCTCCTCTGAGAGGGGAAAGATGATTGATGGTGATGTTCACCAACGAAGTCGAAAAAAGTGGATACCTCAGTAGCCAATCTTTACCTGTCTGTAAAATTATATATATTATAGAGTCAAAAAAATAAAGTAAAAAGTTTCCTGCTTGACCTCCTGCTGCCTGCCTCGTCCTTTCATGCTCCTAACAGCAGCCACAAGTGTGACCCTCTGTCACACCTGGGAGCTGCTACTGCAAGTGTCACAGCTCTGCACTCTGAAGAGAAACCACACTCTCGTCCCACCCGTGTCCCACAAGGTGAGGCAGCACAATGCCAGCTTTGGAGATGCCTCCTGTTTTGGCTTCCATGCACCAGAAACCAGTCTGGGCCCTTTTCCAGCCTCCAGCATGGCTCTGGATTCAGCAACAGGACTTTGCACCCTGTGTTCCTGTGCCACAGCCCAGACTGCTCATGGCAGAACCCACTCACGTACAGGAGAGGAAGTGCTGGGAGCCTGGCCCAAAGTCCCGGTGGGCGTCCTGGAGCTGCTTCAGGCGTTCGTTTATGGAGGCCTGCAGAATTGGAAAATAAATCACTGGCAGTCCAACAGGCGTTTTGGATTGATGACCCACTCAGGAAGGCTTGTGGGTGGACTCAGACATGCCCCAGCACATAGATGCTCTTCCTCCCTCTCCTATCTTGGTGTTTGTGTCCTCCTCCAGCCTGCTAAATCCTCCCACAGGCTGAGGCAGCACAGCCACATCTCCAGCTCACCTCTACCCAAACTGTCACAGACATCAAAGCAGTCACAGCTGGTACTGACCCCCTCCACCAACACATCCAGATTCTCTCTTTGTTCATCTCACTGCCTCTTCCTGACCAAGATCTCTGCAGATATTACCAGACTCTTTCCTTACACTGAACTGATGCTCTTCTCCTCCAGGAACACCAGCTATAACATCCTGCTGTGCCAAACCTTACTTGAGGCTCAGCAGTGACAGCCCTCCCCAGCATCCTCCTGCCCATGGTTTATTTGCAGTGCTTGCTCCTGACTCCCTCCCACCTGCAGCTGTTTCCAGCGGGTGTTGATCTGCTCCAGAGTACGGGAATTCTCCATGCACAGGTGGACATCTGAGATGGCAAGCTGGTGGGCAAGATCATTGACCACTTTCACCCCATCTTTCATGGGGGAGAGCTCTTCTTTGAACAGCTGGAGTCCAGTGCCCGGGGACACAGGCATAGAGCAGGGGAAGAAAGAAAAGAAGCAGGTGAGTAGCCAAGACTTGGATCTTTTTCCTTTGCTACAAGCCATGGTGGGCTAGTGGCTGCCAAGCCACTGCTGACTAACCCTCCTACAGGGTACCTTAGCAGAGGAAAAAATACCCAACCAAACCAACCAGGCAGCAGATTACTCATGATAAATGAAATGGGGGACTGCAGATTACTCCTGATAAGTGAAAAGGGGACTCCACTATGCTGAGCCACTGTACCTGTGTAAGGTCTGTGCCATGACAAGGTGCTCAGCATGGCCAGCTGCTCAGGACACTGCCGGCCAAAACCTCCCCACTCCCAAAGCAGAGGGGGCTGTGGGAAGGAGGCTTTGGCCCTGAGTTCTCAGGTAATGAGGCTGCCTCGGAGAGAGCAGTCCATGGGAGCAGCCCTGTCCTCCTGGGAAGCAGCATTTCATCACCTCCATGGCCAAGGCTGGAGCCTCCTCAGAGCCAAAAGTACCTTGGTTGACTGGATGTGCTCCGGCAAGGAGTCAATGAAGAGGTCCCCGATGGGTTCCCACGTCTCCCTCACACTTTCAGCCTGGTCCAGGGTGGTGCTGAGCTCTTCCATAGCCCCTTTAATCTCCAGCAGCTGCTCCAGGGTGCGTTCAATGTGGCGGTGCTGGTCCACACAGCGGGCTGTGAGCTTTTCCCACAGCTCACTGGCCACGTTTGCCTGCTTCCAGACAAAGCGGCTGATGTTCTGGATCCGGTGGCGGGGAGACACATCTGGGCAGGAAGAGCAGGAGGGGAACAGGGAGCAAAAATGACCGACCCACAGGAGAGTGGGGCAAGGGATAAGGAGGACAGGGAAATGAGAGATAAAAAAAAAAAATCTAGGGAAAACTGGAATAATAAATAATAATAATATCCATCTCTGCACCAGTTCTTCTAGGTATCCAGCCTCTCTATACTCACAGGCAGAAGCCGTGCTGCCTTTAAAAAACCAACCCAAGAGCACATCTGGTGCTGCCTGAGGAGGTGCCCCCATCATGGACTGCACCAGGAGCCTCTGCCTTTTCCTGGGACAGAGACACTGCTCTGTGCCAGTCTGACCTTAGGCCAAAGGACTGGGCACGGTGATGTGAGGCAGATGTGCTACTTCATGCCACAGCAGCCACCTCCAGGCCAGGCAGGGAGGAGCTGTGAAACCAGAGAACAAAAAAAGGGGGAGCTCCACAGACCTTTGCTTTCCAAAGTTGGTTCTTCTAATTCCTCAAATGGGTGCTGGGACAGGAAAGCCTGTGCTGATTCCAGGACAGAGTAAATGTATGGTCCCCGAGACTTCACTTCTTCCATGAAAGCCTGGAGAGCAGAGCAGAGAGATGAGACAGCAGGCTGAGCCAGAAAGTCATGCCCTGGCTGCCCCCTTGCCAAATGCTGCAGTGATTTCTTCACCCCAAGGCCCAAACCTCACTGGAGGCACAGAGAGAAGTCAGTGTTAAGAGAAATATTTTCACAGTTCAGGGAAGGAATGACCACCTGCCAGAAGGTGGCTCCTGCAGAGGTTTGGCCTGCAGCTTGGCTGGAGTGGAGAGACAGAACAGCAAGCCCAGAATGGTGTGTTGAGCCAGGGCTGCACAGGAGGAGCTGGTTTATTTATGGTGCTTTCAGAGGCACTGCTTGCAGACGCTCTTCACTCGTGCAGCGAGAGCACAGCCACAGTAACACTCCTTCCAGCAGCTGCTCAGCAACAGGTCCAGCTGCTGCAGGAGCAAGGAGAGGAACAGCAGGATGCCCCAAAGCAGCACATCTGCCAGGGAAGATTTCAGAGGCACGCTAGTCTAGTAGGTCCTCTCCTCCTCTCGAACTGCAGCTACCACACCAGTGCTGTCTGCTGGATGGGCTGTTTGTGCACCAGGGAAGCTCCAGCAAGGATGAGGGATAGCAGCAAGAAACATTTTGTGTTTGTTTTCAAGGTAAGAACAACTAAAGCCCAACAGCCACTGGCAGTGAGAAGAAAATGCAGGGAGCATGGGAGCAGGAAACTCTGATCTCTCTGGGTGTACCCCAGTTTCAGATATGGTAGCATGTTCCTGCAGGCATCACTCATGTCCCAGCCACAGGATTTCCCCTAGACCAACCAGCAAACTGCTCCAGGATCCCAAGAGCAGCAGCCAGTGAGAGGCTGGACATAGAGAAGCCACTACAAATGACAGGGTTTACTGCAGGTGACTCTAGACTGAAATGGGGGTTTATTGCCTAAAACCAGATGGGCTCTGCCTTTTCTCAGGAAGCAGAGATGGAGACACTCAAGGACTGGGGTACCCACAGGCTGTGGCATGGGCAGTGGCACGAGGCAGGGGCCCCAGCCACAAGGGCAGGGCTGCCCACCCAGAGCCCATCCCCAGGATCAGGGGAGGCAGCAGGAGGAACTCACCGCGTGTGTCTCCTTCTCCTGCTGCACCAGGAGAACATCACCCCGCAGGGGCAGCTGTGCCGACAGCTCCTCATCCTTCTGCCCCAGCCAGTCAATGATCTCCTGCAGAGGCACCTGCAGCTTCCCACTGTGGTCAGAGAAGGCCTCCAGCCGAGCCCTGGCAGGAGAGCAAGGACAGTGAGATAGACAGAGAGACGAGGAGCAGGTTCCCTGAGGAGGGAAAGCACAGCACCATGGCCAGGTGCTGACCCCCAGGACCTCCTCAGGGATGGCAGCACAGCTCAGCATGGGCTGTGCATGACCCCCAGCCAGCAGAGAGGCACCACTGCCAGGTGGGGTGAGGCATGGGGGCACTGAGGAACTGAAGTTATTCCTCACCCTGGAGCCCAGAGCAGAGGACAGTGTTTGCCTGTGGGTCAGAACTGTTCTGGCTAGCAAGGGGGGCTTGGAATGGCATTTACATGTCTGGGCAGCTTCCAGGAGCCTTGGATTAAGGCAGGAGACAATTAACACGCCCCAGTTAAGCTCTCTGTCATGCTGGCTGTGGAGCTGCAAACTCTGACAGCCTGGAAGGCATGTTCCCCTCACACAGTGGAGAGGGCTCCCAGCAAAGGGACAGGCACAGAGGAGGTGGAGGCAAAGCCATGGGGCAAAAAGAGACAACTGCAGAGGTGGCAGAGGATAGAGAGAGCAGCAGGAAAGTAGAGGAGGAAGGAGAGGACAGGATGCATAGAAATGGAGGAGATGCTTTCCAGATAAAGGAGATTCAAAAGTCTGTGGACCAGAGGGGGAGCTGAGCCAAGGTCACTGTGAATTCATGTGGCTCATCAAGCAAAAAAAGTTCAAAAGCCTCCTGACAATCACAAGCAGCAGGCAAGGCTGGAAGGCCAGGCCAGCCCAGAGCTTGCTCCAGGCAGGACTCTTACCGAAGGCTGTGGGATTTTTTTTTGATCTCGTTCCAGCAAAGATTCATGTCCAGAGGGGCCTGGGGCCCGGCAGCACTGCTTGGAGCCTGGGGGGTTACACACGAAGGTCCTGCACCATCCTGTGAGGCTTCCACCTGGGCAGAAACAGAACCACACTGCATCCAGAGATTGCTGACTGGTGCTTTGGGAACCTGCCTGGGGACACCCACCCCTCTCTGCCCTAACCCTGACTGCTTTTTCACCTCTCAAAGGGGCTGCCCTGTTACTTAAGCAATCTGCTAGCAGCTCCCAGGAAACTCCTGGCTGTCTATGGGAGAAGGATGCAGTGCTAGCTCCAGCAGCACTAAGAGCAAAGGTTGAAGGGAGAGCTTACTGCACATCTCCTGTTCTCCTCAGTTATCCAGCAATGAGCTTATCTCTCTGAGAGCTGTTAAGCCAGAGCTGGTCCTTATGTGTCACAGTGCCTGCAGGGCAAACGATGATTTTTCCCATGTTACACAGAGCTGCTGTGCTTCGAGAGGAGGCTGATCCTGCTGTTCCTAGGGACCAAACAGATCTGCCAATGTTCTTTTTGCCATCCCCAATACTGTGACTTGCCACCTGCTCCTCTACAGAGGCTCCAGGATATTCCCTGCCTGCATGGCAAATCTGAGAAGCCACTTCTCCTCCACAGATGCTGCTTCTCCTCCACAGCTCTCCAGAATGAGCAGTCGTGGGAAGGGTGCTGCAAAAGGCCATGGAGAGAAGACAGCAAATCCTAACCCAGCCACACAAGGGAAGCACATCCAGCTGGAAAAACGGGGTTCTGATCCCTGGACAACAAATCCTTGTTGGAATCCGCTCCTGAGCCTTTAGCATATGCCCCTGCTCACAATGCACTCGGCTGCACATGCTGGTGACAGCGACACACAGGATCAGAAGCCCCTCTACCCAGGACTCAGTGAGTGAGAGGGGATTTTCTCTCCAAAAAACACAGTTTGTCGAGCAAAACACGTGGACACTTTCCCATAAGTGAGACATCAGCGAGCTGTGTTGGAGAAATGGCAGCATTTCGATCGAATGCTGCTTTGATATTAGAGCTCGCTTGAGATAATTATCCCCCGGTGCTTAATCAACCATAATTAAATGTGTTAGTACTTTCTAAACAGCATACAACAGGCCAGATAAGGGCAGCTGCCTTGGGGGAAAAGCAGCAGCTCTTCCGAGGGGAATGTGTAGATACTTGTCACTTGTGCTGTCCAAGGCTCATGGAAGTGTCTAGAGAAGAGATTCAGCCAAGCCAAGGAAAACAACAGGCAAGAGAAAACAGCCAGACATGGAATTTGGCTGCACAGCTAAAAATACCCCCTCCACACCAGTTCCCAGAGAAAAATCAAATGATCGCCAAGACTGGTGCTAAGTTTGATTCGTCTAAAAACATCCACCAGGCTGTTCTCTCCCTCCCCATCCTGCCACTCCAGAAACACCAAGAAAACAGAGAAAACCATCACCCACAGGGTTCACAGGATTCTTGGGGCCACGAATAATGATCCACTCGAGCTAAAACTGCTTGCACATAGAAAAAAATCAATGTGCTCATGGCACTGAAGTAGCTCAATCCCACAGCACTGCCAGGGAATGCTCCAGCCCTCTCCTCTATCCCAAAGGAATATCCCAAAGGGAGGGATCAGCTCTACCTGGGTGCAGCACAGCTCTGCACACAACACAGTCCTCCCAGCCTTATTTAACAAGTTAAAAGCCCACCATGGCCTCAACTCCCGAGCCCCATAGATAATCACCTAGGAGTGACCAAGAGCTGAACATCTGCTTCCCTAAGACAACCCATCCTCCCAAAACGAGCAGAGGGAGAAATAAGTGCTTTTCCTCTGTGCACCACGTCGGCACCCCTTCCCCAGAGCCAGAGCAGCGGGCAGCCTGGACCCTCACTCCCCCTCTACCCTGGAAGAGGTTTTATTTTCGGGTGGAGAACACTCACGCCGGCTGTGGCATCTCCCTGCGCTCAGCCCGAGCTGTGCTGGATGACAACAGCAGCATCCCTCCGTCCCTCCATCCCTCTGCCAGCGGGGCAGGCACGGGGAGAGCCGGCCACTGACCCCCCAGGAATGTGCAGGGAGGCGGCACTGCCTCACAGCCAGCCTCAATCCCAGCTTTGTCCAGCGGCATTCCAGCAGCCTCCGACCTGCCTTAACCCCGTGGCTGCCCTCAAAGAGCAAGGCAGGCACGGATCTGCAAAGGGCAACCCCACGTGGGACATCAGGTGTGTGCAGGGTCATTGCTTTGGGCACCGGGGAAGAGCCATCCCTGCATGGGCAGGGCAGAGGGGATGTGCTCGGATGGGCAGCAGAGACCTTGGCTCAGATGCTGGAGCACAAACAGGAACGTTTGCCAGGGAAGGGATTTATCCAGGAAATTATCCCATCAAGCCTCAATGACCCAGAAGTTAAATAGGTCTTGAGATCTAATCCCAAAAAAACCCTCAAAGATGCCCTTGTTGTCTCCCAGCACAGTGTTGGGTACCAGCAGATGGTCACACCAGCCTGGACCAAACGCAAATAGTTTCTTTTTGCCAAAAAGCTCTGGGCTGGCTTCTTGTGTCCCCCACAGTCCTGACGCCCAGAATTTTTATCATGCTCTCTTCCACCTACAGGGAGGGAAAGAAAAGCTCCCAGTATCTCTCCCTCTCTTCCCCTCCTGCCTATCTGAGGGGTGTTATTCCTCCCTGTGGAGGACCAGCTCCTGTCCTCAGCACCTCTTTGGTCCAAAGGGTGGGAGAGCAGCTCCCAGGCTGGAGGAGGGGGCTTCAGTGAGGCTGGGACACAGCTGAGGATGGGCTGTCTGCAGCCTGCCAAGAGCTTTCAGGAGTAGCAAGGACAAGAGAGGGAGGCTGTTCCCTAGGTGGCAACAGCAGCCCCTTCAAACAAATGAGCTGTCATTAACACTGCTCCTGCTCCCACTGTCCCCCTCTCTCCCAGCAAATCCCACGGGGCTCTGATCCCCTCACAGAGGCTTGGACTGCTCAGGGAAGGCTTTTCCCTGCTCATCTCGTTCTATCCCTCTCCCTCCTCACTTCATTAGCTGAGCTGTTTATCAACTACCCGTGCACTGGCCCAGCAGCAGCACTGTAACAGCCAGCCTGGGGCCAAGAAACCCTGACTCAGCCACCAAAAGCTGTCCCCCTGCCTCATTCTCGCATGCTGGAGCCTCTCCAGAGACAGTTCTGCCTTCCTCCTGCAGATCCCAGCTCCCTGAGGCAGAATGGCTCCAGGCTGATGGTCAGCCACAGCAGGGAGAAACCTCAGGCTCAGCCCTTGCTTTTCATGCTTGGAGCATGACAAAAAAGAAAAAGGCAGAGCTGGGACCTCCTTTGTCATGGGAAGAACGCTGCCAGTGCCCAAGGGAACCTTTGGCACTGTCCATCAGTGCCCGGTCAGGCGAGAGGTACTCTGGGACCAACAGCTACAGGCAAAGAGGGATCCAGAGCCCCAGGCAGCATTTCCCCACGCCAGAGGTGCTAAACCACCTCATGACAGCTCAGTGCAGGGCACAGGCAGCTTTGCAGTGCTGCCAGCACACCTTTCTGCTCTTCACTCTGCTCTGCCATTTCCCATGGGGTCCCCAGAGACCTTCCTTCCCCTCTGGTGAGGAGCCTGGCCTGAGGCTCAGACATCCTGGGGGAAAGAGGAGGGAGACCAAGATATGTCCCTGAAGATAAAACTAGATTAATCAGGGGTCATATTCCTCCTCTGCCTTACAACATCCACCAGAGGCTTATTTCCAAGCTCTTCTCCACAACCAGGAAGAGAGAAAACCTACATTTTCACCAAAAGCTGACATTCTTCCAAGTTCTCAGGAAAAAAAAAAAAAAAAAAAAAAAAAGCCCAACCGAATACATGAGAGCTGTTAACAGTAGCCTCCCATTCTTTATTGTCAAAGAGGCTCGAAATCCAGCTCTGCAGGTTGTCTCTCTTCCCCTACTTTGGGAAACACTTCACAGCTGGAGTGCCAGAGGAGAGCATCCCCCCTCCTTTGAGTGCAGCTGACAGGGGCTGGAGCTGGCAGCCTCCCCTGCCACCAGCAACAGATCCTGGTTTGCCCCACAGGAATCTGCAACCCCTGCAAAAAAAGCTGCCAGGAGAAAGGCTCCCAGAGGCAGCTCTTACCTGAGACAGCGGGCGGGCAGAGCTGCTGCGCTGCGCCGGGACGTGCCACTCAGGACATCGTGGGAGCACATAGAGCCATTCCTGCATCACCAAGGGCTGCATCAGAACTGATGGTCATGGGGATGGAGCACCTGAAAAAGCAGCGTTAGAGTCCCCCTGGGTCAGCTTGCTGAGCCCCTTCCCAGCTGCCTGCAGCACCGCCTCCATGGCAGCTGGAGACTAAAAGGAAGCGTTTTTTTTAATTGATACTTCCACTAGTGTTGCCATCTTGTTTCATCCAATTCTATTTTTTTCCCACGCGGCTGTGCAATTTGCTGTATTGATACACTGTTAGTAGATCCACCGATTACACTGCGCTTTCAGAAAGGGTTGGCTCTCTTGAACTGTCCAAGATGGCTTAAAGGAAGGGAGAGAGGATCTCACTGTCATGCTCACTATTCTAGTTTTGGTTGAGATAACAGCCACTTTCTTCCTAGCAGGTGGTACAGTATGGTTTTTAATCCAGAACAATTTATGTTTAGACAGAACAGACACATCCCCATAACAGACAACACCTTCAAACATATTTTTTCATTTTATATCCAGAAGGCAATTGCCTAGAACCCCAGCTTCATGTATCTCATACTGTGAGCTAGCTTTTTATGAGTTCTTGCTCATTATGAGCTACAAAATTCCCTTCATTATCCCCATTTTTGAACTGCATGACCTGTAAAGCCAGTTAGCATTGGCCCCTTGACTATTCCATAGATCAGAAATGTGACCTCTGGTCACAGTGCTGCTGGGGTTTGCTGTTTGGACTCTACATGAGCTAAAATAGGGATTTATTTCATTGCCAGCACCGTCTCAGCTTTATGGAAAGCCACGAGAAATAAAGCTCAGAGAAAACCTGGTGACTGCTTTCCTACTTTTAGAAGGTAAAAATCACCCATTCCAGCAGAGAGAGCTGCGTGGAGATGAGGCTGCCTTCAGGGGAATAAGTGATGTGCTGATGGAAGAAGGTTGTTGGCTCCTTCACACCCAGCTCAGCTGGACAGCTGGGGGGAATCTTCCTGCTTGGCCCTGGCAGGGCAGGAGCAGGCAGCACATCCTGCACTGACAGCAGCCACTCTGGACAGACAGGTGAGGAGAAATCCCCCCGGCTCTGCTCACACAGCCCATCTCTGACACTTTCACATCCCTCACTCCCCTGCCTGAGCCTTCACTTCTCCCCTCAATTACACACATTAAGAGATTATCCTGTCATGATTTTTTTTTTTTAATCTCTTAGTGATTTTTATGGCCATAATTCTCTCCCTTTCCAGCAGAACAGCCTGTGCTGAGCTCTCCAGCAGGCTGACAATCCAAGGTCTCCTCCTCTCCCTGTCCTGCCCATTAGCACCAATGAACACTGCAGGCTGTGTATCCCTGCTCCTTTCCCCATGCAGGCAGGGGATTATGAGGGGATTATGAGACCCACATTAATAATTATAAATTCCAGGGTCATCAATGCCCCCCAGCCTCTTGAGGCAAATTCACCACACCCAATTCCAGGAGTACAGAAGACTTCTGACAGAAGGTAACACCATCTCCTTTTCCTCCAGTGCTTGTGCCATTTGGGCTCTGTTCCTCTGAATGACAGTCAGTCTGGCCAAGATACAATTCTCAGGGTGTGGAAAGTTATTTTTCCTCAAAGCCTCTAACAGAGGAATGCCACTGAGCTCTTCCCCAGGACTGGGAAATCCATGGCTTTTGCCAGTGAGTTTTCTGTGATGTCTCATTGCAGTTGCCATCCTGAGGTCTGGGGTTTCCTGTGGCACAGTGCAGTGACACTGCAGTGATGTGTGCTGGCCAGAGAGTTCAGCCAGCCCTCCACCACCACACAAACAGAGACTCTCTGCTCTCAGTCCTCCCAGCACAGCCTGGCCCCTTGTTCCTGCCACCAGCACTGCACAACAGGAGCAACACTGGGAAGGTCACAAGCTCTGCTCTGACTGCATTTTGCTGAATGTCAGAGCTGCAGGCACGGGGCAGGTGCAGTTCTGAGACAGGGCTGGGTAACCCTTGTCCTGCAGGAATCCATGTGCAGAGCCTGGAGGGTTTCCACTCTCCCTGCCAGCATGATGGGAATAAGGACAGCACCTCCTGAGTGCTAGGCTCCTTGAACTCCTGCAGGGATGACGAGGCCCCTCAGGACACAGACGGCACAAGGAATTAAAGCCTGTCCAAGGCAGCAGTCACAGAACAAGCTGTGTGCCAAGCAAAGGGTACCACCCAGTCATGTCCTGTGCAATGCCTTGCTGCCACAAACACTAGAGCAGGTTGGAGGTGAGTGGCTCAGCTGCCCTTTGCCACTCTGCAACAGCAAAGACAAAGCCCAGAGGTAGAGAGCTCAGATAATGTGGAACAGACTGAGCTGCACAGCAGGCAGCACAAAGGAGGACATTCAGGGGGAGAGAGAGACAACCAGACGGAGAGGCACGTCTGCAGGCGAGCCAACAGCTCCATATGCCCCCTTGCCAAATTCTCTGCTATTACTGGAACCAGGCAAGAAGAACTGCTCTTGATCTGCTCTGCTTCTCTGCCGAGGCACACAAAACAGCTCCAGTTCTGGCACTCCTACTTCAGTGCTTCCGTACAGCGCTGTGTCTGGGCACTGCAGCATGTGGAGCAGAGATTCTGTGGATGCTGCCTGGCTAAATTCCTGTTGCCTGATGCCTACGCCTCTCAGGAGCCAAACCTGATCCACTTTGCCTCTCCCACACCACCATTCACCTTCTGCACTCTGCTTTAGGTTGGTGCTGGAGAGCCAGAACAAAACAGCCAAGGTTCAACATCATACAAACCAGATTTCAGTGCTGGCAACAAAAACCATCATCCCCACAGCCTACTCCAAGGAGTTGAGAGATCCTTCTTTGGAGGACTCAGGGAACAACGTGGTCGGACTGTTCAAACAGATATAAAGTGAGCTTGGTCCCCTGGGCACATCTCTGTGCAAGCAGAACAAGCATCAAGACTCAGGTGAGCAGAAGCAGGAGAGAATTTCCACAGGTGGACACTACAAGAAGCAGCTGTGGAGTCACCACGGAGCAGGGACTGGGGCACTGCACTCACACGGTGCAGACAGGAAAGAGGGAAATCTCTCCCACTGGTGTCTCTCACCTGACCTTTGCTGGAGGTGTCACTCCAGGCACAAAGGTGGTCAGATCAGTCCTCAAAGGATCAGGTACAACCTCATTGTTCTGCATCCTCCCCCATGAAAAGCACCCAACACCTGCCCCTGCTCTCAGAACACCTTAAGAAATGAAGCAGAGCATGTTCCACAGGGTTGTGTTACAACTTCCAAACACTTTAGGACACAAGCCACTACCCAAGATGAGACCTTGATGATCCTCTAATTGAAAAATGAGAAACCCAAAAATCTGGATGCTACATTTCAACACTTGAGTGCTTGGGCATTAAAGTGTATTAAAACCAAAATAATTGCCTTTTTTTCCTCTTCCTACATGAGCTGTACCTCTTACAAATTCAGCACTGGAGAGCCTGTCCCACAAACTGCTTTCCAGGCAGTCTGAAAAAGGCAGCTGGAATAGCCCTTGCTCAACCTGTTCTGCTTCAGCTCTGTCACACAACTCAGTGCTCCCCTCAGGGATCTCTGTGCTCTCTCTGCTTTACAGACCTGCAGCAGCAGCATCCCTGGCTGGCTGGAGGCTGTGTCCCAACTCCTGCAGCACTTCTTCTCCATCTCAGCCAAAAGGAAGGTGACAGTTTACCACCAGAGCACATGGTGCACAGTATTCTCTGATTTTGCTGCATTTGTTTAAAATCCTCCTGGCACAGTCCCATATCCAAACTCTCCCAAATATCACAGGAATTCACACTGCAGCTGACCCTCCATGGCTAAAGGCAGCCCTCAGGATTAGAAACCTGTCACAGGAAGTAGAGTGTAATGTCAGATATTGAATTTTCAGCTCTCTACCACATTTAACAGCAGCAAACACAGGATATAGGTCAAGAGGTCTCTCAATCACAGGGTTTATGCTTTGAATTGCTAATTTCCACCTAAAGATTTTTTCCTGAAACCTTCCACTTCAGATCTTGGCCTATAAGGAAAAAAATATGGAAACATCTTGAGGCAAGGCAGCTCTGCCTTTATCCCACGAGGAGAGTGGAAATACAAACATGTTCCCTGCTGCTGGAAATGTTAATGACTTTGTTGTTGTTTAACTTACTGTACAGAAAAGTAATAACATTTTAGCTCAGCATGTTTAGTGTCCTTTAAGGGGAAAGGTGGGAGGCTTGTGGATATTTCAGAGTTCAGCTCCCATGTAGATGCTAACAAAGGCAGCATTCCCAGGCTGACAGACAGCAGGACTCCCTCAACAGCTTAACAACACATCCTGTTTCAGCAAAAAAATTATTTTCTGCACTGGTAAATAAATAATTGAAGCCTGAGATTGAAAGCCAGACGACCTACTTCCCAAGACCCCACTGGTCAAGGTTTGGTGAGAGAGAAGCAACCTTTGTCCCACTGGGATCAACATAAAAATAACACAGTTCCCTCTCAGAGCATGGGCCCCTAATCTCCTTACAAACTCAGAATAGATGCCCAAACACACTCCCACAAAAAATCATCCCAACGTTCTCCTGGTTGTTCTGTGCTCCCATGTACCCTGAAAGGGAACTATCAGCAATCAGAAATCAGCATTTCCAACCCCATCATCTGAGGGCTCAAATCTGAGGCCAAAGTTGCTACTGGGCTTCACACTGCACTTCCACCAAAGAACCAGGTTCCCTTTATTAATTAAAATGCAGGTGCTTTAATTAAGCACCTGTCCATAAGAAATAACATAAAACCTTTGCTGTGTCTGTTAGTGAGCAAGCAGTACAGATGATGTCTTATTCACTGAGGGTGGGTGAAGTGGAGATTCTCACATCTAGTGAGCTCCTTTCTTAAATGGCCACTTGGACTTTGAGCTCATAATCAAAATGTTATTTTAATTCAATGGAGAGACAGGTGCCACACATCTCAATAAGGAAGCAGCATCCCTTCCCCTGGCTCATTCACTCTCCATTTCCCCAAGCAGCAGAATATACACACTCACACAATCTCAAACTGAAAAATTTCACCAGTCGGCTTTGCACTAGGAGACTGTGGTGATGATTTCCCCACCTCACCAGGTGAGTGTGGGCGTATGCCCACAACATGGTCATGCAGAACTGACTACCCCTCCCTCTGCCCAAAAATAATTTATGGGATTTCTTTTTAGGAGGACTGAAAAAACCGAAACTTCTTTTGCATGTCGTTTCAGACTCCCAGCTGGGTTTTAAGTTTCTCTCTCTAAAGCTCACTTTTCCTAGGAACTCTTTCCATCTCCTTTCAGATTAAAGTGCTGAAATAATGATTCAAGCAGGCAGAGGACCCAGTATGAGGCCACAGAGAAACTGCTGCCTGATAGACCTGACAGACAGAAGGAGCTGGAGAAGGGCAAACAGCAACGTCCCCAAAGGGCAGCAGAACAGGGAGGAAATCACTTGCTTCATGGCTGAAAGAAGGTTGCACCAAGCATAAAACTGAACACATCCCTTCAGAAACATGGCTCCTGTAGCCCTGAAACCTGCCAATTTAAACCAGTAAAAGCCTCAAGCTTTGTCTTTGCCTTTCTCCCCTAAACACCTGAACTTCCCCTTCCCTGCTGCTGGAAGCAGCAAACAGGTTTTGCTGCATTGTGAAAAGCACATCACCCATTTGCCACGCGGTGTAACTGATCAACAGCAGTGGGAAGAGCACACCCACACTCAGTTATGATGGCCAAGGTAATGCTGCTGACTCCTGCCTTCCTTGGCACTTTGCTTCTCATTCTCACTGTAAAGCTGGCACCTGCTTCTCTAAACTGAATACTCTGCCTTGCCCCCAAGGTCGTCTTTATAACAAACTCCCTGCCAATGCACAAGGCTCTCTGGTCTTCTGAGGCCATGAATTTTATGACCAGGCTGTGTGCCCCATGGAGTCACATTTCCTTCCCCCACCTGAGAGGTATTAGAGTGACTTTACTCTTGTGCAAAGGGAGACAGCGAAGGAAAATGACATGGAGCTATTTTGGCTCAGTTCTGAAAAGATTGGTTTCATCTTTATACACCTATGAAGATGAGAGTTTTTTGAAGACTGAATTCTTTCCGGTCAGTATGTCTTATTTCATGAGACTTTTAACTCCTCTTTTATGCTTTTATCATAAACATCCAGACTAAAGTGGAAGCTTTGAATTTATTTCTCAAAACATGACTATATTCAGAAATTCACCTTACGTCTCCAGAACTCAGGACTTTTGTTTGAACCCATTCATTTAACCGTTTCCCTGTCCCACTTTGTTTAGTTTTGCGAAGAGCCACTCCAACCTAAGCAAGCCCCATCCACAGTTACATTTCTGGCCAATTTTAGAGAGCAGCATTGATCTGTCTGAGGTACTAATCCAGAGACGTGGTCCTCATCTCCTTCAGCTGACAGAGAGCACCTGAGCACAGCACCACATCACAGCACCCACTCCAACGCTTCCCCTCCCAGGTCTCCAGGCATCCACTTTCCTGGACACTGCTGCAAAATGAGATTGTGGTCCAGTTCCTTTCCAGAGTGCCACCACATCCTTGCTGTCTCCAGAACCCTGCCTGGACAACTCCCACAGGAGCAGAGAAAGCAGCTTTCAGCACTTTGGGGAGCTGGCAGGGAAGGGTGTGAGATGGCACCAGAGGCACACAGGAGTGCCAGGAGAATGGAAACCCTCCCAGCACAGCTGGACCTTGTGCCTGGGACCTCACACAGCTTCCTCAACACGGGCACTGTGCTCAGGCAGGAAAGGCCATTAATGAGAATAATCAAGCAAGAACTCTCACAGGTCCAAAACAGAGAGGTGAGCAGCAACAGGAGAGGTGTGAGGGACCTTGGATTAGGGCATGGGGAAAACAAACTGACAAAAAAATCGACTAGACTTTTTTTTTCTTCAGCACTAAAACCCAAAATACAAGCAAACATTGGTTCTCTCCTGGAGAAAGCATGGCATTTAAGGCCCTGGGAGTAATTGCTCCACACCCCTGTCACTGCACATGGGCAATCTCAGCATTTAAACTCCACTAATACAATGCTGGCACTTCCACCAGTGGACCTCCACAGCTGTGGTGCTGTGCCAGAGGGAAGGCTGAAGGAAACAGGCTGGGCTGGGGACCTGGAATAAACTGTGGCACTAAATCATGAGAAACCACAGCCCAGGCTGTCCTGTCTGGCAGGGAGATGGGGAGGCAGAGTGCTGAGCCCTGGGGAGCAGGAAAGGTTCTGTGCTTCCTGCAGGCAATCCTGCAGTCGCCCAGGGCTGCTCTGCATCCGAGGGAAGGTCACTGGTGGCAATACAAGCCCTTGAGAGGGGAGAAGGAGGATGAAGGATAAGTGAAAGGAGCTCGGGAGAAGCTGGGGGAGGGGAGGGCAGACACATAAAGGAGCAAGGCTGGACCGTGTAAGGTAGTGAATGGAAAGGGCAGACCTGGGACTGTGGGCTCATCCTTGCTTACTACGCGGGCAATATTTGGGTCCCTGCTTTGCTCTGCTGCCTGATCCTCCCAGGAAGATGCTAGAAGGCCACCGTGCACCCTGCCCGGAGCAGCCCTTCAGCCCAGGCAGAAACACTGCCAGGGTAAATAAACCTTCAATGTGCAGAGCATCAAAGCCAGTAAAAACCGGGATGCTGGAGACTGCTGTTTGCCTCGGGAATCCGCATCCCTAACTGGTCCCTAGCCTCTCCCTTGTGGAAATGGGCTTGGCCACCTCTGTTGCTCTCACCCTGACATCCTCCTTCTCCTCTCTGCAAGTTTCCTCACCCGCACATGCACGGGCAGCGCTGCTGCTGCAAAGGGACACGCACGCACAGCCCCAAAGAGCCAATTTCCATCCGTCCAAATTCTGCCTCTTCTCCAATCCGGCCAGCACCTGAGCAGGGGAAACAAATTTTAGTCGTGGCCTACCTTCCGAGTCCGGCAGGTCTGAGACGTGGGGACAGCGGGCTCCGGGAGCCGGGAGAGGGGCTGTGAGTGTGAATCAGCACACGAGTGGCTGTGACAGGGATGCATGCTGAGGCTCAGCACCGCTGCCTCTCCTCCTCCTCCTCCACCGCTCCGGCTGCTGCTGTGTTGCTATGCGATCACATCACCGCCGACAGCATCTCGCCGAGCCTCCGAAGAGATACCCTTGACTGGGCAAAACACGGCGGGGAAGGGAGGGAAGGAAGGCAAAAGGACGAGGCTCCAGCGAGTGGCCGGCCCTTTGGGAGAGCTCGGCCCGCGATCGATCCGGACGAGGGGAGGGAAGAAGAGTGGGAGATGCTAAAGGAGGCACGCACGGGAGGAGGAGGAGACAAAATACACATGGAGAAGGGGGGAAAGAAAAGGGAGGAGGGGAGATGTGCAAACACACAGCTGCCGTGGCTGACCTCTGGAGACCTGACACGGGCTGCTGGGCTCAGACACGCTTCTCGCCGCTCGCCGACATCTCCCACCGCCTCTCGGGGCTGGCGTCTCTCATTTTAGGTTAGAGATGGCCACGCGTGTGCTGGAAAATGCCAGACAGATTTACCTCCTTCCTTACCCAAGTTGTGGTTGTCTGACATAAGATTTTATGATTTAAGAATAGCCCGTTTTAAAATTAAAGTTAAGGAGCCAAAAATAGGATTAGCGCTTAATTTTGGATGTGCTTCCTATTCTTCTTAGAAAAGAAAAAGAAGTAAAGGAAGGAGGCAATTCTCCAGGCTAGGGAGATCTTTTAAATGTCAGAGTATCTTGTGTCAGTTCCCAAGAAACAAGAGGATTTGAGCTGCTAATTTGGATGAGGACACAGACACAGAGTTGGGCTTTTGGTCCACAGATAAGAGTTTACAGTTCTTCAGATCATTCCACACACGGATTTCAAATTCCTCAAGTCACCAAGTGATGTTATTTTCATATAACACAAAAATAAACAGAATTAAATTATGTGGGGAGCAAGAGGACTCAATTGTAATCCCAAGTCTGTGTTTTAAGCACCAGACTGTCTCGGCCTCTCCCTGGGAAAATTAAAAGTCTGGAAATATAATCTTCCTGGTCCTTGCCAGAACAGTCTTTAATGAGTTTTAGCCCTTTTTCCCCCTCAGAGTTGAAAGACTAAAGATGTTAATTTTCTGTTGACACAGTCGTGTTATCCAGAAATATCAGTGCTGTTGGTAAACATTTTCCATTTCTATACATTAATTCCCCATCTCAGGTGTATCCCAAAATGCAGGTTCACTTGGCTCACTCAGACCCAGCAAATGTAACAGCTTGACAACTCCACGACATTCCTGAGAAATCACTTCTGGCCAAGCCAGCAATAGAAATAACTGGCAAACTCTCTGCAGCATCACAAGGCATCCTATGGGTTTAAGGATGATGGTCAGGAGCTGCACAGAGGGACAGTGCCCATCCTACCCCAGGGTGGGGAGCCCACCACCACCTGTCAGCCACTCTGGGCATCTCACAGAGCAAAATATTTTAATTTTTAAAAATTTTCTTCCTGCACCACGGGGATGTGAACAGATCAAAAGCTTTTCTAGGTCACCAATTTAAACATGGAGAAGGTTTAAAACTCAACATCTAGTTGGTCTTGTGTAAAATATGTTTGAGAGAGTCCTCAAGAAACCAGTGAGCTCCTTGTGATGGTGACCAGCTGGAGCCTGCAGCAGGGGGGTGGCTGACCCTAAGGAAGTTTTCCCTTCATCCAGGAGTTAGGAGCAGGGCACAGTGAAGCACAGAAAACACAGTTACTCAGAGTAACTACACTGAAAGGAGATTTTTAAATAGCAGCCTCTTTATAGGTGGTTCCAAAAGGAGCAACACTGAATACTTTGAGTACCGACCCAAGAATACTTATTCACTCCACACCTTCTGCTCTTAAAAGCTTCTTCAATAGCTTCTGCTTCCACAACAGCTGTAACTGATGCAACAAAATCCCTCCTGGAAAGCTGCATTTAGACCAAAAAACCCAGATATGGATCAGAAGACAAAAATGAGCAGAGACTCTGCTGGGCTATTTTTGTGCTCACATACAAATAATAAATCTTGGGTTAAATAAGGAGAGTGAGGGGGGAAACAACAGCAGAGTCTGGAAGGGTTATCCAGGCAACTCCAAAGACACCATTCTCCAGAGAGACACGACCAAATCTGATGGCAGCATGTGTCTGTCACCACCAGCACCTGTAAGGGACATGACAACATGGATAAACATATCAAGCCAAGTTACACATGCACACAAGACAGACATCAGCACAGAGATATGAACAGACAGCATAAACCACAAAAACAAGGTGCTTTGCAGCACAAGCATCCTCAATTATTGATTGTTTAAATGCAGTAGAGAAAAATAAAATCTCTTGTGTCAGTTTAGTTTAAATTAAGAGGCAAACCAGAATCTCTGCTGGGAGAGTTGCTTCCAGGGCTGGGAACATCTTCCCAAGTCCTCCAATACTTTCTGTTTTAAGGATATAATTAGGGCAAAGAGAGGAGGAATTCAGAACTCAAAGGGAACGAGGGATACCAACTCAGATGTGTCATAATTACAGTTTTCACATAAGCACCACAACTTTTTTTTAAGTGTATGGGAAGGTTTCTGAGATGAGAGGCTAAATTTGGTGTGCTTTGAGTTCTGGAGAGAACTTAAGCCAAAAAAATCTCCCAAGGAACTCCAAGAGCTGAGCTTCCAGAAGATACAGTGGTACTTACTTTATGCATTTCCCTAATGAAACATTTCAGACATTTTATGTATTATAAAACAGCAAATATGTACCTTGTTAGGAAAACTCACAATGTGACCCTCCCAACAGGGACATCTCAATATGCACAGTACTAAATGCAGTGTACAGTCTTACAATAGGTAAAAATTGGGATAGGTTTTATAAGGCTTGAACATAAAATTGACATATATATAAAGAGAGAAACGCACTAACAGTATTTTTAGCTTGAAAGTTTTAAAAGCTAGAAATAAAGGCTGTGTTTGCTTTCAGCCTAAATTCTGTGTTACATTCTCCATATACAAAGCCATTATTATTAATCACTAGTAAGCTGGAATATCCATGACACTAATTATTCTTGCATTACCAACCAAATAAAAAAATACCTAAAATTCTGGCATTCACATTTTCAACATAAAACTTCAGTGTTCAATATAATTAAAGGCTATTACTTTTATATTTTTCTTCCCATAAGTTCCCACCAATTAACTTTATCTTCCAAAATAGTTCTTGTCACAGGGAATTGATTCCTAAAATGTGCAGTCTCTCTTCCCCGCTTTGAAACTTCACATCTCCTGAAAGAGAAAGTTCATCTCTCTGGTACAAAAGAGAAAGTATTGCTACCATCCTTGGGAATTTTTGGTACATTCTTTCCCTTTCGGAGTAAAGCTCAAATTTATCCATTTATCCCAATTAAAGTGGTTTGGAGAAGGATGCTTTACCCGGGAACAGACTGTAGCCTTATCCTTGTTAAAAAGAGAATATGGGCAGACAGCAAGAAGAGCACTTTCCCTAGAGCCATACACCCACAGGCCTTGTGGATCCATCTGCTGAAGAGTTTGGTGAAAGGCTTGTGAGCCAGGACAAGGTCCATTAAGGCTTGAAGAAAGCCATTTTCTCCCCAAGAGCCTACAAATCTCTGTTTTCCTGAGGCACGGGGCTCCTCCTAATTAAAGCATCAGACAGGACTGAGTTTTCTCCCAGCTGCCCACATCCACACAGCTCTACCTCTGTTTTGATTCAGGATCATTGATCTCAGCAGCTGTGCTGTTCCTACCTGAGAAGGGAAGCCAGAGGAACAGGTCTTGCACAAAGGACAGACCTGCCCATCAATTCCAGCACATTAGACAGGCCAGCAGGCTTGGGAGCAGAGCACAAAGAGCGTCTCTTCAACAAGAGAAATAAAACCACAATTAAGGCCCTAAGAAAATAATTTAGTTAACTGGGAATTGTACCATCCTGGGGGGCTTTTTTGTTTGCTTAAATAACTGATATCAAATAAATAACTGTACACCTCTTTTGCTAGCATCAATAAGCACAAAAACGTTCCCAGAGCAGATCCTACCCTGCTGAAAGCATTTAGAAAAACAGCAGGGTACTTTCTAAACACATGGTACCTGGGGTGAGAGAGAAGAATGGGCAGAGAACTGATACAAGCAGACAGCTGCCATGCACTCCAACAGAATAAATCCCCCTTTTCATTTGTTCCCATGCAGGCCTTGAAAGGATTCCCCCAAATGAGAAATAGAGGTTATAGGGGAGGAGGGACATTTTTCAGAGCAGCAAGTGCCAAAACAAACAGAGGAGGGTATCAAAAAGATATCACCCCCAAAATTTGGGGGAAGAGATGGAGAAAGAAAAGAGAAAGGAGAAAATGGTAGAAAAGAAAGCAAAAGCATGCAGGAGAGGAGGGTAAGGCAGGCAAGGCAGATTTCAGGGGCTGTTTTGTTCTTCAAAAGCTGCCAACATGTTCACAACGTGCTTTCCATCCCCCTCCTTATTTACTGGGCCGTGCACTCAAAGGAGCAGAAAAGCAATCACACAGGAGCTGCTGAAGATTCACTTGGACACAGAACAGAGGTGCCCTAAGAGAAAGGAAACTGCTTAGTGATCCGTGCACAACAAACCATGATGGGGATGCTACAGGCCCAGAGACGAGAGAAAGAGAGAGAGGGAGAGAAGGCTGGGAGGAAACCTGCAGAGAGCAGCCTCTTCCTGCAGAGATCACACTCACAAGCGGCACAGACACTGGAGCAGAGCAAATCAGACTGCACGGGGATACAGCTGCATATAAAAGTACACATTCACAGGAGAAGCTAATCCTTGAATTCTTCAAAGGAAGACCCCAAAGGATTTGGGCTGAGAGTAAAATTTTTCAAAGTATCAGTTCAATTTGCAGGCTAAACCCAGTGCCTGAAGCTCAGGAGCTCAGCCACGTTTACAGTGACTTAAATATCCCATGACTGAGGCTGTGCTGGAACACATCCTGTGTCACGTTTCTGGCAGGTACCACAGCTTGCCTGATGCATGTTCTCTCATTAAACTACAGAATGGGATCACACCTCAGCCTACAGATTTCTAAACACTGTCAAGGTTAAAATGGTATTTAGAGGCTGTGTAGGTACCTGCTGGGTTTTTTTGGTTGTTTTTTTTTCTGTTTGTTTGGTTTTTGGTGGTTTTTTTTAAGATCAACTCTTTCAGTTTCTACATTTGTGCAAGGGCAAGCCTGGAGATTAAAGCCTTTTTTAAAAAAAAAGTCGTAATTACCCTCTGTTATGCAGACTTTTTACTCCTACAAGACAGGAAGCTGAGAGGCAGAGAGGATGCATCCTCATAAGGTACACACCTTGCAGAATGTTATTTATGTACTTCAACACCTCCCTTGCCAACTATAATTACTTGGACAGGTCTAACACCTACATACAGTTCTCTCAGGAATCCTGTGCCCAAAACCACATCACCAAATGCTAAGGACATAAAGGACATTCTTGGTCAAAAGCGAGGTTTGGTGGCATCCAACCTTCATCAGACCATAATTACTGCTTCCATTTTAAAAAGCAGAGCCATAATGAGGGAAACCCATCAGTACAACATAAATCATCATTCCTGGAAGAAAATATTTGAAGACTTGTTTTCTTTCAAGATATTCATCATCCAGAGCAAGCTTTTTACCAATCTCTGTTGTTTTTCATCCACACTAGATGCATCCTCTGACTAAAGAGCACATAAAGAGCTCCCTCACACACTCTCTCAGGAGCCATGGAGCTACAAATCAGCCCAGTGTGTATTATTAATGACAAGTTATCAGAAGATCTAGGACAACAACCAGGCAGGAGTTTCACTGTGCTGCGATTCTGTGGAGAAAATGAACCCTCTGCCAGGTCAGATCCCACAGTTTCCCCTGTTCCAGTCTCCACTGTGCACAGATTTGTGATAAGCCATTTTGTCACAGCAGCCAGGAGCTGATTACCCTGCCCTAGAGGCCTTACAACTGAGCTTTGCCTAAAAGACACAGGTAACCAAGTGAAGAGACACTGGGTAGAGGCACAAAAATCTCAAACATTGTACAAAAAAAGGGCAAAGTGAATTTTATTTTAGTAGCAGTTAAATGTTATTAGAAGAGGTCAGGAGCACCCATACTGGCAGTTGTTAGAGCTGCAGTACAAGTCTCACAGATTCAATTTTCTGAGTGGTTACAGCTGTACCACCTTCCAAATCCTTGGGTCCTGATTTATTCATGGCATTAGGAATGCAAAATGCAAGCAGAGGGAAGTAGGCCAACAAAAGAATAGAAAGCAGGGATACAGAGGAACCAGTTTCTTCATTCCAGCTGAAAACAGGTTGAAATTATTAACCCTTTCAGAGCAAGCTCTCTGTCAAAGGGCAGTAGACTCTGATGCATAAAGATGTACAAATGAGTCTGCCACCACAAAGTAAAAATGATGAACAGAAACACAAAGACAACGTGGCTTCAGAAGAAGAATTTGGATTAACTCTAGCCCAAGGCAGTTGGATTTTCAGATGCATAATGCTCACTGTGTCTGACAGGCAGGGGTTAATGGCTTTGGTTGTGTGAACTGGGGACCAGATGTTCAGCTGGTGCAACTCAACACAGATCCATTAGAAATTAGTGGAGCTGTGGCTGCTTACCCCAGACAGGATTCTGGCGCAGTATTTTGAAATCCTATTTAATATCCACTCAGATTTTTTTCAAAGGGAGAGGCCTCACTTTTTGAAATCAGCTAAAAAAGCTACTAGCAATGCTACAGGATGGAATTAAACTGAAATGGCCACTGCCATGGCCTGTTTATGATATTACAAAACCCCTAAATCAAAAGCCTGTAGAAGCCTTGTAACAAATAACATGCCAGAACAGTTTTTTCTTCTACAATTTCAGTGTCCACTTACCTGACAATGGGCAGAAACAGGCATGAGAGGTAAATCACTCATTTGTCACTTACCAGGAAATGGATGGGTCTTGACTTCATGCATTTTAGTTCTCAGAGCAGCTGTGGTCAGCCAAGTCTTGGAGCACATGCTCTTAACAGAAAATGGTTTGCAAAATTTGCTGGAATGATTCAAATGCAAAGAGCAAGCAAGAGAAAAAAGAAAATAGAAAAGGTACAGTAGAACATTGCTCCCCTAAAAGAGCCATTCTTCCACTCAAGTGCAATGCTACTCAGATAGTTAGAGGGGAAAAAAGAGAAAAATGTCTCCAAATATCAAAAAAGATGACTTACCACATCAGAAAAAAGCTAAAAGTCATCTCTAGTGCCCAATAATACCAGGCACATTTTTGCTGCATGGGATTGATTTTAAACATGCATCTTGTCCAACAAAAACAAACCAAAAAAAACCCTGAATTAAAATCAAGTTATCTGTCCTGTTGCTGTAGTCCTGCACCTCTAAGTGCCCAGCCTGTGTACTTGAATGACAAAACTGTGCACAGTTTGCTTAAATATTTTCACAACACAGGGTATAATAAAGACCTGTGATGCTGCAAGGCTTCCATATCATGATTCTGTGTTTTCTCCACCAAACACCAACATCAAGAGAAAACTGATCTCAGAGACCAGTAACTGTAAAACATTCAGTAAATCCTAAAGGATTCTGCTACAAGCTCCTTTAAATACATTTACACACATCACACACACTCTTAAGAACCTGGGCATCTTTCACAAGAGAAATGAAGCCTCTGGCAGCACTTCCAGGAATGCACCTTTCACAAACTCCAACCAGCACCCAACAGGAAGGCTGGTCTTCCTGGCTATTTCTTCTTTGAGATGTTGTGCTCCTTTCTCCACTGAACAAGGCTGCCATGCACACATCTGTCAGTGGGCCCAGGGAATCACCCCAGCATGGAAGAACAAGTCTAGTCAGAATTTGAAGACACCTGCATGGTGTAAGGACTAAGGTGTCCTTAGGGACTGCAGTACACAGCCTTTCCAGCATTAGTGGAAATAGCCTTTCCAACTTCTTTTTGAAGGTAGCTTCACAGAAAAATTATAAAACTCGTTATATGTTAGGGCCACATCTTGAAACATATCCACTTGGACGAATTTTTAATACGTGGAGTTTCTCTTGTTGAAAAAATATAATCAGGGTTTTGAAGATCTGTTTCTCTTGACAAAAATTAGCAAGCAGCACTTACACTACTTGAGATAACACAGATGACTGAGAAGGGAAACACTTTAGACATATTAACCAGAGGTACTTGAGCTGAGAACTGCGGTACTCAACCAGTCTGATTTTGAGGGGATGAAGAAAGGAAACATCTTGAGTGGCTCCAGAGTTGCTCTCAGGACTGATTCCTTTACTGAATCAAAGTACAAATTCACAATGCAAAATTCAGTATTATCTAACTCAACTCTCAAGTGGTTAACAGCCTTGTTTTACAGCAGAAGTAGAAAGCTCATTCATTGGAAACCTCAGTTCAGCTTCTCTCAGCTTCTACTCAGACTTAAAGTGAAATGACAGAAGATACATTTTGTAAAAGTTTTATCAAAATGACACATTAGAAATACTATACAGAATATAAATTATACATATGTATGCAAATATACAGCACCTACAGAGAAAGGAAAGTTACATTTGCACTTGTAGAAAATGGTGAGCTGGTGGCAGCATTCTAAGTGCTCAAATCAATAAACCATCAACTGAACACCAAGCTTTCCAGCTGTACTAGAACATCATTATAACCAAAGTTAGCATCAAAACTGTTCTGTGGGCCTCAAAATAAAAATTTATTTCAGGAGGGTCAGCCTGTTGAAAGTCATACAGGGTTCAACAGGGGATTGGGAAACTCACATTGCTCCAATCCAAGACACACGCAGCACCCCCTGAAAGGCTGATTAAGTTGCTTCTCGTTATTTGCTGGTGAGGAAGGCAAAGCAGTCAGGGGTCAACATTACTTATAAATGAAGCACCACTGCTCACTGTGGCTTTGGGATGGAAAATGTTTGTTTGTCAATCAAAACAGATACTCCAACAGAAACACTAGGGTGAAAAAGGTGGATGTTACATAACATAGAGCTCACCAGCTTCTAACCAGAGAAGTTTAGCAGGGACAAGAGGGGGTTCAGTGTTAGAGAAGCAAGCCAGGCTCAACATCTGTGTCTTCATTTCCACAGGAGAGATGTCTGTACAAAAGTGCAGCTAAGAGTAATTGCTCTGTTTCTCTCCTCTGAGGAAGGAAGAATTAGTGACAGTCCTTTAGAGTCTGCTAGTTTGCTCCAGATGACAGAAGAATTTCAGTGAGTCTCAGGGTCACTTTTCTGCATTCTCTGTTTGCTGCGAGAGGCCTGAGAAACACGACTGATGCTGCTCTCCACAAAAACCTTCAGCCCCTTCAAACCTTGGGAGTAGAGATATTCCAAGTACCAGTCCCACTTCTTCCCCTGCAAACCAGAAAGAGCAGTCAGATGCACAGAACAAAGCTCTACCTTTCCTAAGCCAATTTGAAAAGGTCTGCAAACTCTGCCTTCCTGTTGTGTGACATCTGTAAATACCCGGTGCACCGGGTGGCCTGCTGTTCCCAAATGCCCACAATTACACACTCTTAGATCTTTCTTTAATACTGATAGTTTTTATAAACCCCACTTCTAGAAAAAGAAAAGTCTATTGGATCAACAGGGAATCTGGCAGGAACTAAATGAAGATGGATATTAAAGCCTGCCTTCCATTGTTAGTGGTGATTCCTCCAGACCAGGTGTGAAGTGCAGTGTGACATAGGAAAGGAAACCAGCTGCCACTGCATTTGCTCAGTGGAGAATTCCTGTTCAAAGCTGTAGCAAAGCTACACATCTGTCTCAGAAATATAATATGAAGCAGAATTTATATTATCACTGGGCTTTAAGTGCATCAAGAATGTGACTTTTTCTGGAACTGCAGAGAACAATAAAGAGCACTGTCCTGACACTGCACTGACTCATGAAGGAAATACATAAAATCTCAAATCACAGATAAATAACTTCTCAAGTGTTGATGTCCTCTTGTGTGGCCCTGTTAAGAGACCGAATCAAAGCCTACAGCTGGAATTCTTCCTTTTCCAAAATTTTTCTAGAGTGTTTGTGAGTTTGGTGAATATTATAACCTCATCCTCTTCAACACAGCTACTAAAAATTGCCTGCTTTATTTACTAAAGCAAGAAATCTTACCTTGATCAATTTGAAGTTGAGGGTGGTATCATCAGGACAAATCTTAAGGAAATGGAACAAAACAATATCAAGTCAGATAAAAAGTTTCTAGGTCTCTGCAAAATCCTCTCCTAAATCAGGAATTGCAGGCATGCAAAGAAATGCAGAGATTTTTAATCCTGCTGCAGAGGGGGCTTCCATACCCTGCACAGAAGTGGCAAGGTAACATGTGGACCCTCTTGCCCATGCTGCAGCATTGCAGGATAGCAACAGGGAACATTCACAGGTATCTTTACCATTGTCTCTCTACAGTGTAAAAGTTTCCCTTTCAAAACATTTGAAATTCACAACAGTGAGAAAAAGCAAGAGGAGAGAACTGACACTGAGATCAGTGCTTGTGTTCCCAGTGCTGCAGAGCAGTGCCCTCTGGTGCTCAGCACTGCTGAAGAAAATGTGTCCCTGCAGCTCAACATTACTTCCTCCTGCCTTAAAACACATTTGTCATAGCTGCTAAACAAAATTTCTGCTAGCTCTACAGTAGGAAGAGCATGCAAGAATTCCCCACCAGAAGGATTTGGGGGATTTTTTAAGGGATTTTGAGGTTGAATGTTATTTGGTTTTGTGTTACAGTTGTTAGTTTGTAGTTTGGGTTTTTTTTTTAAATGCGCAAAACCTACAAAGAATTAGGAACTTGTGTCAGGGAAAGTTTAGGTTGGGTATCATGAAAAGATTCTTCCCATTGAGGGTGACTGGGCACTGGAACCCAGGGAAGTGGTGACAGCACCTAGCCTGACAGAATGCAAGAATTGTCTGGAAAACACTCCCAGGCACAGGGTGGGATTCCTGGGCTGTCCCCTGTAGAGGCAGGAGGAATTAGGCTTTATGATTTTTGTGGGTCCCTTCCACTACAGGACACTCCATGATTTTAGGAAGCCTCAGAACAAAAATTATGTGGACAAAACACATGAGATATATATAAAACTTCTTTCCTTGGTCTAACAAAACCAAAATAGCTTCCTTGAGCCAAGACAAAATCTGAGTTTAATCAGCAGCAAGACACAAACTAGCTCGATTCAGGACACTGAGCACATAACAAAGGCAAATTTGTCAAGTGTTCCTAACCAGAATTCTTTGCTTCAACTTCTCAGGTGCCCCTTGCTGCATCCCAGGAGTCACACCCACACTTGCCTCAAGCCTCCCAGCGTTTCTCACAACGAACTGGCATCTTTCTGCAGCCCTTGGACAACCTACAAAACCTGGTTTCTTGGAGTAGCACACACATCTTGGGACAATAACAGCTCTGGCAAACTGCTCCCTGCATTCTTCAGCAGCTGCACTGAACACATGAGGGCACCCACAGTTCAAGAGAACTCATGGCAGAACTCACATCAGACAAGACAGCTCCATGTTATCTTACCTCTATACTTGAAGCAGCTACTTGGATTTCTATTTTAATAAGCCAAAAAAGCTACCACAAAAGCCAGAAAGCACTGCTGACAAATTCTACCATGAACAGCTGTATATAATTTAACCATGTATTTCTTGACTGTCTAGAGTTCAAATATTTAGCTCACACTGCCTATTTTGTGGGGCAGAATGCACATTTGGTAAGCTTTTCTGAAGTTTTATTTCATTTATCAGCTATTTTAGTTCTATCTCAAAATTCTAGAGTTCTATCCCATAAGTACAAATTTACATCCAAAACTGCTATATTCATACATTCAGCTGCTTTCATACCACACAAACACTCTTCAAATTGTGCCATTAATTTGACAATCACAGAATGCCACAGCACCTTTTGAAAGCTCAGTTACCTCCAGTAGTCAGCCAGGACACAGAGACACTTCTCTAGAGAAACAGTCAAGACAGAACATCAGGTGCCATGAAAGATCCAAATCTTGGCCTACACCATTACCTGCTTCAGGAATTCAACAGAGTAGCACATCATGGCTGGATGATAGACAATGTTAAAGCTGCTTTTTAGTTCCTTCACTGCAGTTTTAGACAGCAGTTCATCATCCATACGAAGACCTTGGGGGTGAATGTCCTTCTGGAATACACTGGATGTCCACAGACAGCCCACCATAGCTATTATGTACTGGTTGTACTCTTGGTATGTCTGGTTACTGAACTTGAACTGCAGTATATTCTGAGGGGAGGAAAGAAAAATCAATAAATAACATCCTCAAAGCAGCTGTGTGCTCCCTCCAATCCTTAAAAGATGGCCATTAGTACACTTCCCCTCTACTCAACCCAATTCCTTGCTACAGTCTGTTCTACCACATAACAGATTTGTCCACAATACCTTTTTAGTCAGCTCATTTTCTTTTGCAGCCACCAAGTTAGTTCGATACCTGGGGGGGGGAAAAAAAAAATTTAGAGGCCTATAAATTTTTACTACATGCCTGTGTTGAGAAAAGCTGGAGGAATGTATCAAGAAAGCTTATTTTCACCATGAGAAAGATCATCAAATTTTATTGGTGAAAGACATGAAAAAGAATTCAAAGGGACTTTATCACATGGCAGAGTAGGAACAGATCTAATAATTTTAGTCTCTTAAATGATTCACACATGAACAGTTTGCCTGGGACAGTCACATTCATAAATGCAACACACAAGAATGAACACCCAGCCTTAAAATCAGGAGAGAAATGCAGCGTATTTTTAAGAAGGGAGACTTTCATTCACTAAGCAAAGAAACAGAAGCCACTGGAAGTAATGCAACTTGACAGTTTTTCTATATAAAAAGCACTAGTTCTTCTTATTTCCTAGAGACCTTCCTGTCATGTTAATTACCCTGCAGATTCCTTAGAGAAAAAGCCACATGGAGAGCCCTGCACCAGCTGTCAGCTATTGGCCACTCTCCTCAGATGCAGCCACTGGAACTAACAAGGCCAAGAAGCACATCCTTGGTAGATCCTGCAGAGCAATAAACAGTGCTGTCTTTGGCCTTGCCAGCAGCACAAGGCAGTCCCAAATTCCTGGAGTTTGGAGGTGGAAGAAGTGCTTCCTACTCAGCACATGATAGCATTTGTAAGGAAAAGCTCAAGTGTAGTAGCTAAAGTACAGGAGTGAGAAGTTGTAAAGTTACTACTGTTAATTCCAGCTGGCTGACTAGTTCTCTCAAAGCAACAGGGGAACTTCTGCCTTCCCATATCAAAGATATGGAAATATTACCAGGAAAGAGGTCAGAATCCTGCTCTTTTGAATAAAAGACTGAAAAAAAAATAAAGTAAAACTACAGCTATAAAATCCTTTATCATGAAAGCTGGACACGAGTGGAATTTTCACCTTTGCCTTGCATGGCAAGAAGTAGATCCCAGGTTTTTTACAACAGTCATTTCATTTCCAGAAGACTGAAAGAGAAGACAAGGAGTCCCTGCAGCCCACACCTGTTGTAATACCTGTACATAATGTGGCAGAGCTGATTCAAGTTGACAGAATCCATGCTGAGCAGTGCTGGGTAGAAAACCCCAGCAGGAGGCATGATCAGCAAAGGCAGGTTGTACTTCAGGTATATGTCACACACCTGCAGGAATGAATCACATCCAGGCTGATTATTACTGCCAAAGTAATGATTATCACAAACTCTCAAGCAAGTAAGAGCAACAGAGGGCATGACACTGAATTTCAGCCAGATCCATCAACTTCATCCAGAAGGGAAGGCCAAGGTGTCATATGCAAGTGTTGTTATCCATTAGTTTTGTGAATTTTTAATGGACAATTCAGTTACAAATAGATCCCAGAACTATCATTGTTTTTTCAGCTATTCCAAACCTAAACTGTAGGAGCTGTTGCTGTTACAGCATGGCTGAGTTCACAATAAGCACAGCTACAGAGAGGACATGAGGAAGCTGGAGGATAGACTTAAGGCTATTTGATGCTGTTCAGATTGCCTACAGCACAAACTAGGAAAAAACCCCACATTTTATAGAAACATTTAAGGAAAAAACATAAGGTATGTTGTTTGAAATTGAACTGATCACTGTTCTTTTCCTTAAGTCAGCATTAAAAAACAGGTTATGGCCTACTCTTACTTCTCCTGCCTCAGTTCACCTCTGAATTAAGAGCAACCACTTTCTAGCAGCATATTTAGCTCTGCCTGTGGATGCAACAACAGCAGCTTTCACCTGTAGACCTACCAAGTATTTGGAATATTCTGGCATTTAATCACAAAGTTCTGTAAACTAGAATAAGGAAGATGTTTTTATGCTCCGGCTTGAAAATGCAAACAGCCTTAGGAGTACTTGAAAAGAAAGCCAAAATGGCTGGGATACACACAGTCTCATAGAAATCCAGAATGAAGTACAGCAAGAAGGTGGAATTGCTTTCCAAACGCAGTCCAACGGTAGAGATCCGTCCCACAAAGTGAACCAGCTCAGCCACCTTGTTCACTTGTTCAGAGAGGGTGGTGTTCCTGCAGCAATGACATGGCACAATGTGACAGACACGTCTTTGCAAACAGCAACATGGAAAATGGTAAAACAAAATTGAGGTTTATGCTTTTGCCCCATCACATACTCAACAACTGACACTTGTTCTTCAACACAGCCAGTAACACAGAGTTATCAGGACCATTGTAAACACCCAGCTGTTAAGTGTTATGAGGATTTTGAATTCTGGACACTTCCATTTCCAGTGTCAGCAGAAATACTTCTAAAGAAAGACAAAGAACAGGCTTGACAAGGTAGCTTACAGGTATTCTGATATAGCAGAATCATAACAGCATTTTTAACCTTCTGGTTGGTCTTTATGCTGGGTGTTAGGGCTAGACTATAGATCTAAATACACCAGTGAGCAACACACACAGAGCATGGCTTGCATGCTTCAAAAACAAACTTACACAGAAGAAAACTCAAAATCCACTTGAATCGCATTGCAATTTAACCAGTTCTGCAACAGCTGTTTCAGGCTCTCAAGAACACTGCACTGTAACAGGCAAAAAGAAATCAGGTTTATGACAATTTATGCAAGTGAATAATTCAGAACAAAGAATGCCTTGAAATTGGCATATCCAAGGAAAGGTACCAGGAGTTTCTCAGGAGCAGTGACATAGTTGCATGACAGAGCTTTAGTTCAGCCCCTGAAGCTGAATGTATGTGTTGTATATAGCTTTTCCTAGAGAATGTGAATTTCAAGTAGTGAAAAAAACGGCAATCAAACACTTTTAACAAGTAGTTAAAACTGCAATAAAACAAATAACTATTGTGTTGTGTGCTATCAGTTCTTTTTATCTCCAGTGCCTCAGCCTAATTCCAGTCAAAAAAGAAAGATATCTTAAAGGCACCAATTTCCTAAAAAAGTTAAACTGTAAGTATATATTTTATCCTGTTTGAGCACAGACTTCTCAAAAAGATGTTTCCTATACAACCCCTCAGACTGCTACACCAAACCCAAGTACAGATAGCAGTATCAGCCAGAAGTAAACAGCCATTTTGTTCACTTAAATTACCTTGAAGTAAATAGATGATGTGAAAAAGAGCTGTGCCAGGGTATCATAGAGATATGACTTAATGTCTGAAAAAAAATGAAAAAGCAGTATGAGATCAGTGCAAAAATTCTATGCCTCAGGATATCCCCACTATCCAAGCTCACCCCAAGGATCTGCAGCACATACCAGACAAACTGCTGAGGGGGATCCAGCTCACGAGTCTGAGGACTTCTGAGTGGCAGCAGAAGCCATCCCAGAGAGGAAGGGTCTTGTACAGGAACTCTTCACAGGCAGAAAATCCCTCCTGCAAAGCAGAAGAGAAGCACTCAAAAATTCATCTGACTGCAGCTTGCCACACTCGCATCACTCTCGAGAAGGTAAGAGGCTTATGCCTCCTCTTCCTGCCATCCTTGCCAGGACATCCAAATTATCACTCTTAGATTACATTTCCTGCAGAAAACAAGGTCATTTCCAGAATACTGATTTGTCATAGGTAAAGGTATTTTAATCACTTGAGTCACTGTCTCAGAAATACTACAGGAAACAGGTAAGTCCCAGAAGTTCTTTAAGGGAAGACTTTGTGAAACCCTTGACTTCCACAAAACATGCACTTACCTGCAAGAAACATTCTGCCTTGTAGATAGATTCCAGGAAGCTCTTGAATTCTTCTTCATTTGGGTTATCAACCACACACCAGGTGCATTCTGAACAGGAGAGAATACTGTACTTGAATATGAGCACAGCAAAAATGAGCACAATGAGAAACCAAATTCAGTTCTCCTCCAGTAGATGTTTTAACACTATGGTTATCACTGTAAATCTGAATAGCAATCTGAACACTTACTGAAAAGAGTGAAAAGCCTCAGACATCCTTTAGCTCCCTTCCTCACAAGTCAATACTACAGTTCCTACCTTCCTGAAGCATCTGGCCCATCCAATAGTAGAGCCTCAGGTAAATAGATTCATCTTTCACACAATTCATGTAATGAAGCAATAAAGGGTTTGTTAGCACTGAACCCATCTGGGAAGGAAACTGCAAGAAAAAAAGAAAAGAAATAATTATTCTGTATTTACATCAATAAACTCCCAGAGAATCTCATGTCCAATCCTTTTACCAGCAACAGGATCATTCCCAGCACTCATCCACCATCCTCAGGTAGGACTAGATGTTCTGCTAGAATTAGATAGCCCATACACTACTCACATATAAACAGACCATGGAGGAACACATCCTTTGATCTCCCAAAACATTCACCAAGACCTCCCTGAAACTCACCTCTAGACGGTGGATATTTTTTAGGAGCTGAGGGAAAGTCTTCAGCTGCTCCACTGGAAAAGGCACGTTTGTATTGTACAAACAAACAGGGTTCTTTCCCCTGACCCCTTCTAAATTATTTGTGTTTGTACTGCTTGCAGGTATAACCAACTGGGCATTCCATTTCTGTAGAAAGGAAACACAAATGACTCTGCTTCCAAAACTGGCTGCACTCATGAACAGTATTCCCAGAAACAACCAGTTTTACAAAAAAAGGTATCCAGACTTTCATTATAATGGATTGTTGCATTTTTCTATAATTACTCCCCGCTTTCAGTCCTGAAACAAAGCCATATTCCCATTACTTGCCAATATTCATAATGAAAATCACTACTTAGCACCTTCTAGGGTGTGCCTTAGGCCCATGACATACCCTTTTTCGTGACTGAGGTTGAGATGTGCCTAAAAACATTGCCTGGGACAGGGGAGAGATTCCCTGGTTTCTTTGCCTTACTGCAGTGATTGCTGCTTTCCATGGGCCCTCGGAATTCTTGAAGAAAGTCTGGAAACAGAAATCAGACATCCATGCAAGAAGCCAAGCTAAGACAAAGCAACAGAAAGATCACTTTCTATTCTGATAAACATCATCACAGTCACATAGAGACACTCAACTCCATTAGATGGATTTTCAAAGCACAGAACTCCCATCATTCCTCAGTTTCATCCCCTTTGGTCTACAATTCAACAGTTGGGCTTTTATTCCCTTTGGAAACAACATCCCCCTTTTCAGAAGCAAATCTCCAACAGTTCTATTTTATAATCTTAATTCAAACCAAACATCAATTCATAGATTAAATATCAAGTATACATTTTAATTAAACAGGACCAAGGTAGACTCATGCAATTAATAGAAAGACTTCCTGAATTCAGCATCAGTGACACCCACATAACAGAACAATGCCATGAATAACCAAATACTCCAATTAATGTAGGCATTACTACAGAAAACTGGAAAAGCTGACACCTTTTCTGCACAATTTTTTTTTGACATTTCAATGCCAAACAGTCTTTAAATTCTAATCAAGTGCCAAACCATCACAAAACTATTCAGATTGGCTTGAACCTAGCTATTCAAGCTTTTAGTACACAACACAGTGTGTTCATAAAGATATTTTAAGAAATATTTGGGATCTAGTTGCTAGTAATTTACTGCATTATCTGTTCATGATAAAAAATGTAAATTCTATGACATATGACTGTGAAACACAATGCAAAGTATAAATTTAGAGAAGAATATAAATACATAAGCTGACTGAAATAAAACTGATTTTATTTTCTAGAAACTCAACTTGCCTGCATATAAATAAAAGTGTCTGTTCTAAAAAAACAAACAAAAACATTAAACTTTTAAGTCTATCCCATTGAAAGAAAATTTTGTTGCACAACTTAGGCCTCACCAACTCCTGTTTTCTTTTCTATATCTGGTTCTGCTACAGGTTTCTACTTGGTCAAAGGGCTGAGCACACTCACAGCCCTCTCTAAAAGGGGAGTAATTTTCTTCTGTTCCCTGCAGCTCTGACAAATCAGCTTCCTATATTTTTTTACCTGCTTTTTTCTCACTGCTATGACACAGGCTTTCCAACTGCAGAGCTACTTACTGACTTCCACTGTCATTTGTACTTGAGAATGGCAGCAATTAGAACAATGCCTTGACAAATTAGACAGCTTGCTTCCTGCAGAATTTAGTATTGTGTGAAACAAGTCAAACCCAGCAGGAACACCAAAAGAAGGATTAAAGTAATCCTCAAAATATAAAGGTAGATGTCATTCCTTACCAAATCATCTCATTGTGCTAAGAAGAAACAAAACACAACACAAGGAATCCCCATCTAAACCAAATTTTACTCAGTGAAAAGAGGAAATAGAATTAATCTTCACCAGTAAATCTGCTATAGCTTAAATAGAAAGCTCCATGCAAATACTGTAGTAAATCCTGGTTTTGAATTGACTAAATCTAATTCCTTACCTTCGTTTTCCCAGGAAGGGTTATGGTCACCTGTTCTGGGCAGAAAAGTTTGTAAAGTGACAGCAGAGCTTGCAGATGAGACTGTGCTCCCTGTCAAATAACAGAACAAGAGGGAAAACACGTGCGGTGTGTTTTTAATATAGAAACTGAATGCTGTATTTTAGAAGCAAAAAAAACCCCAGTGATCAGTAAAAGCTAAATCTAGATCTTCTAGAATCTAAATTCTAGATCTTCTCAAGTAACCATAGATAAACAACTGAAAGTGACAGAAACAAACTGGGTCAATGACATAACTATAGGAAGAGGACTGAAGGCCTTTCTGTTGTCATAACTGATAAAGAATTTAACAGCCAAAGTGATAATAAGAAAACACTGCTATAATAATATATTTCTTTTAAAAAAGGGAGCAAGGTCCTTTGCAATCTTACATTTTTCAGTCATGTTTGCTACTACTTGAAAAAGGAAGATGACTAGAAAATAAAAACTGTAATAGATAAACGAAATTTTCCCTTGCTTCAGAGATTTCACCATACCTGGTCACAAAGCATTGAGCTTTACATATATCACTGCATGTGCTCACAAAACACACATGAAAATTAGGGATGCACAGGCAGGAGAGAAACTTTGATGCTACAAAGACTAAAACCTACAATTTCAAGTCCAGCCACTCTTCCCCACTCCATAAGGACATTAGTGTTACAAAGTGCATAATTAACAACTGTTCAAATTCTACAAGGTCTGAAATAAACTCACCATTTTTGCTTGGAGTTCAAGCAGTCTCCTAATCCGAAAAGGCTTGACTGGAAATACAATTAAGAGTATAAAGGATTTTAAAAATACCATATCAGACATTTAAGCAAAAGTTACGTAAGTAACATTTTTAATATAAAATCATGACAAAGCAAGCAGAATAATTCTATTTCTAGGGTAATGGAGAGGCAAGCATTACACAAATTTTGTCTAAACTACCACTCATTCTTCCTTGCATTAAAAGCACAATATTGGCTAATCATTTTACCACCGGGTGTTGGGGGTTAGGTTTGTTCCTTTTTTACTCTAAAGATTTTTTTCCTCAAAAGTTACCAAGGAAAGTAAGTGTTGGATACTTTAGGAGCACTTAACCAAAAACAAAGAGGTGGCCAAAGCTGGGAGGGAGAGATAAGTGTGTTTTGGGGCAAGTAAAAGACAGAGCTTGAGGCAGCTTGGTAATTTGTTTTTCAGCGTTGTTCAGGGAAGAGAGAACGGCTGCTAGAAGAGTTCACTGTCTCTGGAGGGGTCCAGTCCTGGGAAATCTGCCATCATCTGCTCGCCCTGGAATTCTGAGCTTCTCTGCTGCCCTGTGGGAGCTGGGCCAGCCCTGCCCTGCCATCGTGGTTTTGTCAGCACTGCTGCTCTTGCTACAGTGTGACCCTGCACTCCCTGCCCCGCCGGGACATCCTGCCATCCCAGCCACCAGCTCAGGACTTTTCCACTGTTCCCAGCTTGGTGCTCTGAGGATCCTACCAAGACCAAACTGCCCTGGGTTTTTGTGAAGCAAAGACCTCGAGGTTCTTGATACTGTTTTTGTTATTAATGCTGTAGTTGTTGCTTTTGTTTGCTTTGTTATACATACTAGTAAAGAACTGCTATTTCTATTCCCAAATCTTTTGCCTAAAAGCCTCTAACTGCAAATTTATAATTGGAAAAAAGGAGGGTGGGGAGTGGTTTACATTCTCCTTTCCAAGGGAAACTCCAGCTTTCCCTGGCAGATACCTGTCTTCCCAAACCAAGACAGCTGGATTGGAAGAAAAGGCAGTACCAGCAAATAGAATCAGAAATAAAATGGTATTTCAGCTCACACAGATGAAACTCACCATTTTCTTTTCTGGTCAGCAGGTAGAGCACGTGGCAGACATAGGGGCACTGCAAAGCAAAGGCAGCCATGAGCTCTTCTGCTGCTGCAGACACACAGCCAGGACACACAAAAAGCATCACAAGAGACAGCCCCAACTTCATTTAAAACTTCATCTGCACTGTGAGCAGTCCTGACAGTAACCAAGCTATTTAATTAACTTGGATCATTTCTTTTGGAACGCAGTCTAGAAATTATAAGAGTCAGCAGTGAAAGTGCAATTACATTTTCAAAAGGAAAGGCACCTTTGAACCAATATACTTTTTCAAAGCTTTTAACTGCAGTTGAGGCTGTAAGCATCTTAAATTAGTTTCAAACCAACTCTGGTGCACTTTCCAATTGACCCATCATGTCTGAAAAAGCTATTTTAAACATTAAGGACTTAAATCCAGTTTTATGGAAAGATTGTAACCAAAGTTAATCTAAAACCATCAAAAACATTACAAGAAATATAACTCAGAACTTTGGGAATTTGTTTTAGCCACACAATATCCTAAACTGAAAGAATATTAACAAAATTTCATATGTAGCATGACTGCCAAGAACATCTTAGTATGCACTGAATCCAAATACTTCAAAATGCCTAGATTTTACAGTTGCCATATGGCAGAAATTGCCTGAATGCTTATTCTCTTTAAGATATATTTCAAATTAATTAAGTAGAACAGCAATTAGTTTCTTCCCTTATATAAA